>NC_060142.1:371469691-372141357 GCF_021461385.2 Schistocerca piceifrons
TCCTTCCCCGGCTTAGGAATCGGGACAACAATAGACTCGCGCCAGCATGCGGGAACATGTCCCTCAATCCAGATGCGATTGTAAGTACAAAGAAGAAAACCTTTACCCGCAGGAGAAAGGTTCTTCAGCATCTGAATATGAATAAGGCCCTGGAGCGGAGGACCATGATCAGCCAAGTGCGTTTTCGAGTTCCCGCATGGTGAATGGGGCATTATAACTTTCACGATTCGAGGAGCGGAAGTTAGGTGGCCTAGCCTCCTCTGCCTGTTTGCGGGAGAGGAAGGCAGGGTGGTAATGAGCGGAGCTCGAAACCTCTGCGAAAAAGCGGCCGAAGGCATTGGAGACAGCCTCAGGGGCCACAAGGACGTCATTCACGACCGTCAAGCCAGAAACTGGTGAGTGGACCTTAGTGCCAGATAGCCGGCGCAGGCTACCCCAGACAACAGAGGAAGGAGTAAAACTGTTGAAGGTGCTTGTGAAAGCAGCCCAGCTGGCTTTCTTGCTTTCTTTAATAATACGACGACACTGTGCACGTAATCGTTTATAATTGCAACAATTCGCCACTGTAGGGTGGCGGTGAAAGGTGCGTAAAGCACGTCGACGAGCACGTAAAGCGTCTCTACATGCTGCGGTCCACCAGGGGACCGAAACGCGACGTGGAGAAGAAGTAGGGTGAGGGATGGAATATTCAGCAGCAGTGAGAAAGACTTCCGTGAGGTGTGCGACTTGACTATCGCAGCTTGTGAATGTTTGATCATGAAAGGTCGCCCTGGAAGAGAAGAGCCCCCAGTCTGCTTTGGAGATGTTCCAACGAGATGAGCACGGAGAGGGGGTATGCTGCAGGACATGGATAACACACGGGAAGTGGTCGCTCGAAAATGTATCAGAAAGTGCATACCACTCGAACCGGCGTGCAAGTTGGGGAGTACATATAGGGATATCTAAATGGGAATAGGTGAGGGAGGTATCCGAAAGAAAAGTAGGGGCGCCAGTATTGAGGCAGACAAGATTGAGCTGTTTGAAAAGGTCTGCTAACAGGGAGCCCCTCGGGCAGGATGCTGGAGAGCCCCAAAGGGGATGGTGGGCATTGAAGTCTCCAGTCAAGATAAATGGTGCAGGTAGCTGAGCAATAAGTTGCATCATGTCTGCCCTGGTAACGCCAGACGACGATGGAGTGTAAACGGTACAAATGGGAAATGTAAAAGTGGGGAGAGTAATGTGGATGGCAACTGCCTGCAGGCCGGTGTGCAACGTGATGGGTTCGTAGTAAATATCATCCCGGACCAGCAACATAACCCCTCCATGAGCTGGGATACCTACCACAGGGGGTAGGTCAAAACGCACGGAGATGTAGTGTGCCAAGGCAATGTGATCGCATGGGCGTAGCTTCGTTTCCTGGAGGGCTACGACGAGCGGACGGTGCAAGCGGAGCAGCAACTTCAAGTCCTCTCGGTTGGAGCGAATGCTGCGAATATTCCAGTGAATAAGTGCCATCGTAAGAAAAAAAAAAAGAAGATGAAAGAAGGGGTCACCTCGAAGGCCGCTGAGGGCCTGGCTTCGAGCGAGCACTGCCGCCCCTATCAGTAGGCGGACAGTCATCGTCCATTGGGTCTATAGGTTCATCGGCCATCTTGGGAAGATGGCCGGGAGGGGGAGCTTCCCCCGCCGGTGAACGGTCAGATGTTCGGCTACCAGCGGTGCGGCCAGGCGAAACGGATGACGGCCTGGGACGGAAACCGCTGGGTGGCGCAGGAGAAGAAATGCGCCGTGGCGGAGAAGGAGAACTGTGCTTCCTATGGGCCTTCTTGGAAGGTCGTTTGGTGGAAGTACCGGTCGAAGGCTGGGAGGTCGAGGTACGGAGGAAGTCTGCACGGGACGGTTCCTTCTTGAAGGCCCGTGCATCTGACTTCTGGGTCTTCGTCATAGCAGAAGCTGATGAAGGGGCTGGTGTCTGTGGGGTGACGGGAGGAAGAGGAGACGTCGACAGCGCGATCTTAGCACTGGCCGAACGGACGACCGTGGTGCTGAAGGTCAGATCGCATGTCTGGGTTGCAACCTCCCTGGTAGTCCGAGGAGAGGCGAGGACAGTACTGTATTTCCCCGCTGGGAGCAGCGTGGGCTTCCTACTAGCCAATAGCTTGCGAGCAGCCGAGGCAGACACTTTCTCTTTGACCCGAATTTCTTGGATGCAGCGTTCTTCCTTATAGACAGGACAGTCGCGGGAGGATGCGGCATGGTCACCCTGACAGTTCACACAACGAGGATACGGAGGTGCACAGTCACCCTCATGGGCATTCCTGCCACAAGTGACACATTTAGCCGCATTGGAACAAGACTGTCGAGTGTGCTTGAAACGCTGACACTGGTAGCAGCGCGTAGGTGTCGGGACATAGGGGCGAACAGAAATGACCTCGTAGCCCGCCTTGATGCGCGATGGCAGCTGAACACTATCGAAGGTCAAGAAAAGTATCCTGGTCGGTACAAGGTCATTGTTGACCTTTTTCATGACCCTATGGACAGCCGTCACGCCCTGCTCAGTGAGGAAAGATTGAATCTCCTCGTCAGTCAAGCCATCGAGGGATCTGGTATGGACCACACCACGAGACGAATTCAAAGTTCGGTGAGCCTCCACCCGGACAGGGAACGTGTACAGGAGTGTGGCCCGAAGCAGTTTTTGTGCCTGAAAGGCGCTCTCAGTTTCGAGTAATAAGGTACCGTTACGCAACCTGGTACAAGATTTGACAGATCCGGCTATGGCATCGACGCCCTTCTGGATAACGAAAGGGTTGACAGAGGAAAAATCCTTTCCGTCCTCAGATCGAGAAACGACGAGGAACTGTGGGGCAGGCAGTAGTACTTTTGTCACTGGTAGCTGGTCACGTTTCCGTTTTTGGGCAGAAGTCGAGAGAGATGGAGTGAAATCCATTGCGGAGGAATCCCCCATGATTGCCAGCGTCTCCGATGGGGCGCTCCTTCCTTGTGGGGACCCTCTCAGAGGGCACTCCCGCCTTAGGTGAATGTTTACACAGACGGAGGGACCAATCGGCATGGTCAGAAGGTATCACCTCAGGCAATCACCCCTACCTGAGCCTCGCCTTTACCAGGGGGTACGCGTGTGCCTTACATTTCTACCCAGGGCGCTGAATTACGCGTTACCCCGTCACCGGCTACGCGTGCGAACGCGTGGGTCGGACTTCAGGCGCGCACAGGGAGGAAGGAAGAAGAGGAAAAAGGAGAGAGAGAGAGAGAGAGAGAGAGGGAGAGGGAGAGAGGGAGGGAGAGAGAGAGAGAGAGAGAGAGAGAGAGAGAGAGAGAGAGGGAGAGAGGGAGGGAGGGAGGGAGAGAGAGAGAGAGAGAGAGAGAGAGAGAGGACAGACTGTCTCAAATGCCGAGGTGGAGACTAGAGAAGGCAAGGAGAAGAAGGCAATAAGAAGGCAAGGAGAAGAAGGCAATGAGAAGGCAAGGAGATTTTGCAGGGGAAAGAATAAGGAAGACAGTGAGGTGGAGAAGAGCAAAGAAAGGAACCAACCAAAGGAAGGAAGAAACGAGAAGTGAAAAAGCAAAATGACCCCAAATAGAGGTCGTGGAACCGTCCGTCTCCGGACGCAGGCGCTAACTACCCCCTTGAGGGGGAGGGACTCCTAGTCGCCTCTTACGACAGGCAGGAATACCTCGGGCCTATTCTAATCCCCGGACCCGCAGGGGGGAAAAGCCAACGGTAATGTAACGTAATGGTACTTGAGCTGAAATAGTTGTTTTTAACCCGAAAAACGAGAGAAAAGTTTGAGAAAACGTAACATGGCAACGTTCTTCTGATTACTGCAAATTACGTTTATTATACTCATAAAACATTTATTTTAGGCCACTGAAGTTGCTTCATAAACAAAATATTCGGAACACTTGTAACAAAAGGCCATCGGTCTCTCAATTTAGCTGTTCTGAGCGAAACACTGATGACATAAAGCCCACTGACTCCTATTTAGCTGTGATGACGGAACATACCTCTATGAAAACAGTGTTTTCGAGAAAGATGATAAAAATGTTTATGGAAATTGTTATTACAGATAATACATAATCTAATTTACTCGCACCGAGATGCGACTGAAGATCGTGAATAAGAGTGATTTTTTTCTGAATGGAAATTTAAATTTAGTTACAAAGTGAAGAGAAAGTGCTAGTTCATCTCTGACTATGTGATAATACACAAAAGTGATATAACTGTGAATTCTTAAGTATTTCTAAGCTTAGGCACATGTAAGGCGCTATCCAGGAAAAAGGAAAGGTTCTGTTATTCTGGAGGTGCCTAAAGTAAACACAAATCACGCAGATAATAAATTCGTACAAATAAGAATTTTATTGTACTAGCCGGAGACAGGAACACACGCTGTTCGCGGTGTTAAGAGTAATCCTTGGTCGGCATAGTAATCGAAATAAACAAACGGAGAAAATCTTTCATTTAACTCACATAAGTACATCTGGAAGATAATGCTTGAAGTACACTGAACTCTCGGTAATATGGCCCTTAGTAGTCCGGCCTCTCAGTAATCCGGCACACTTCCAGCCTCTAGTCGTTAAACCTGAAATGACACTTACAGTAATGAAATTTCGTCTGCAACAATTTTGTTAATTAATTATAATGTTCAACATTCCTGTACACTTTGAAATTGTGGATTTCTTTGCCGATCATTATCGTGGCTTCTAAAGGGAAACACGTTATGCTAGACCTCAAGCAGAAACTCGAAATTAGATATAAACTGAACAGAGGTTCATAGCAGAAAACCATTGTTGCTGGCAGCGAAACTTCAGCAGTAAAGGGGTAATCATAAGCTCACAGGAAAGTTACGATGAAACTGATGAAGAAGAGGACATAAGAAGAGAACCTGAGGATATGTCAAACTGCTGATGCTGAAGCTGGAGACGTCTTCCTGGAGTGCATTAAGCAAAATCAGAAACATCGCAGGATCTATAAAATACTAGTAAAGCATGTGTGTGATAAAGCATACTACCGCCGCGTATCATCATGGTGACAACCAAACCTTTGGGACATGTGTCACAGTGAATGTCGAGTGATACTAATATGCGTGTACACCCTGAAAGACTAAGTTTTCTGTAAAAAAATGGATATATCTTTTGATTTGATAAAGTACAATCCCTAGGTGTTTATACTAAATATCAGACACACTAAAAAATCCGGTACTTCCGCTAATTCGGCACTTCCGCTAATCCGGCACCTATATGTGCGAGTGATGGCGGATTTAGCAAGCGTCTAGTGTATTAATATCATTTAGGGCCCACAGTTCGCTTTCTGATGCATAAGAGAACCTATTTAAATAGTTATATTACCAACCTTCGGATATATGTGTGTGTTATGGCGCGATATCTGGGAAGCGTACTTTAGTCCTGAAACCGAGCTACGTAAAATTAGCTCGGCCAGAAGAATCACATAACGTGCTGTTCCAAAGGATCCTTATCAAGAGATTGCGGCGTGACTCGTCATTAGATAATACGTTAATAGATTACAAGAGAATAATAAGTAAACTGCCTTCTAATGTACCGGTTAATACAACCCAAGACCCTTATGAATCCAAAAAAGGTAAATGCTGTGTATATTATAGAAACTGACGACATCTTAGCACCATATTTTAAAGAATATGTTACGAATCCATATTAAAGATACTATGCGCAAGATTTGAGTGCGCTTGTCATGTGCTGTTTTAGTATGTAACACAAATTAGTAGGATTGTCGTGCCTATGTATGTTACACTGCGCCTAGAGTTAAAAGCGCTGTGCGCCTATTGATGTCTCTGCCACACTTAAGTTGTTCCGCGATTTCTTACTTGAGAAAGCAAATTATAAATGGTCAACCTTATATAATCATCTGACTAAGAAAGACGTACGACGAAATGAAATTAGCATCCAGCCAATTTTACACCGTTAACTGATGAACATGCTTGCTTGTAATTGATATACTGTCATTTAATATTGTCTGATGAGCACTGCAATAAACCTGGTGAGAGTTATTTTTCGTAATTATTCCTCTTCTGACATAAATCATTTATATTTTTTGATTCGTCATTCCTTTCGACACATCGAAATTAAACACATAACCAGTTTGTACTGGCCATACACTTTTTTATTACAAACACAGACACAGATCTTTCAAAATTTACTTAAGCAATTTTCACTAATCAAAACAATTTCCACCAAACCCCATTAATAAAATTTAACTGGCATAACTGAATGCTTCATGACTTACATAGGAACTGGCTTTCATATCAAATTCTAAAACTACTTCCATGGACTGATTTTAAGCAACAGTAACAAATTAAAGGCAGTAACAGATTAACACACTCGACTAAGTTCTTCTTTAGGATTACTCACAGGTACGAGGTTTACATTCAATTCATGACCAGAATATAATAATAGGAAATTAAATGGTCTTAACATGGAGCCATTACAATTTTTTAAGTTTAAAATTAGTGACCGACCCGAGCAGACCGAAAGGTGCTACCGAATAGAGGAGATTCACGGACGAAAAGGTGAAATGAAGATATACTCAACTTTGGGCTGCAAATTAAGCTTCCAGAAAACCCCCACGCTCCACCGGAAAGATGGAATTGCAGGACACTAACAACGTAACCATAGACACCGATCCAGGTTCTTAAATTTCCTTCTTCCAACGTGATGGTCACTTCGACCACTGCCAATTATCCGAAACACAGACACATTAGCGGCAGACAACATTCCGGCACATCAGATAGACAAACATATCTGCCCGCTGGTTGTAAATAAACCTTTAATTATACACGGCACCTATGAACCAAAGTCTGGCTATCCGAGATGAGAACTGGCCCAGTAACAGGTCTTAAAATTTGATTAGCCAATTCTCTAGAACAAAGAAATAAAAATTGTAACATAGGATCATGAAATAGGAAAATTATTTCCGCACGCTCTTGAACGTCAGTCACAGACCTACGTGCTATTTCGCATGACCTCTAGCTATACATTAAGCACGGCTTCATGTCTATTGTTTGTGCGTAGCTAGCACTCCCTTAAATACCATCAACATATCAGGCGGCCATACCAAGTACAGTGACCAATAACTGAAACAACCAAGATAGTTTTCAATGCACTCGGGTATTCAATTAACGTGAACAGAACCCACCAAGAAACAATTTGACGACTCAATTTCGCTCACTTTGAGTAACATGTAACAGACGAGAAGGAAATCGTTCCTTCAAATCTCCAGGAAATCCTAGTCACCATAGGCACCGGATCTGCATTCAAACGGCGAAACACGCCGCAGCAGCTGCCCACGCTCCTTCGTCGTACTGACTCGGTCACTCGCCAGCGCCACACGTCACTGTCGCTCACACAGCTGATACCCGAACGCAAGCCCCTGCAGAGCGCGCGCGCCGCAGTTAAATAGCCATCCGCCAAAGATGCGAAGAAGCCGAGCAGACATCCAAAATCGACTCACAACTATCGTGATGACAATCGATGGAGACTGGCGCCAGCAGTGTACCAACTCATTTTTAATCCTATACTCTTCCATGAGGTGATTACGAGTGATATGCTATAATTGCCCACGCTCCTTCGTCGTACCGACTTGGTCACTCGCCACAGCAAATTGCATTAGGGCCTGCCTTCGGAGTTTATGAACCCTTTACCAGTAACAAGTTGAAAGGAATATATTACATTGTGAGTGTGTGGGTTTTATTCTGTCAAGTTGCGCAATGGATTGATCCAACAAGTACTCTTTGGCTCCTGCAAGATACAGTTTCCACCTCACACTACAACAGAATTCAGACAGACCCTCCTAATGTACCAACAAGAACTGCTTGAAAAACATTCAGCAACAAATATCTTCTGCAGTCGTCCGCCTTAAGGAAAAGACACAAAAATATTCTATATATTATTATGTGACTAGTGGAATGCTTGGGTATGGGAGTATTGCTAGTTAGCGTAAGAAAAACATTAAACGAACGAAAAATATTATTTATTACAAAATATTCTGAGAAATCAAGTGAAACTTTTTCTTACGAAATATTAATAAATTTCCGGGTTCTTTTCGGAACAGTAAATTGCCTCATATGGATAGGAATGCTATTATTTTATAATGTATGGAAAGGTTCTTTTCTCCCTTTTCTTTAAGAATGTTATTTACTCAGCAGAATGGCTGAGAGCCGCGCCTACACAACTTGAATAACATTCCTAGGTACGTTCAGGGCTGTCGCATGAGAAATGTAGTGGAATGTACTGTTAGGGAGGACAGATGGGGCTGGCATACGCTGTAGAGCACAATACTGTGAGCTTCGATGACTGCTGCCTGTGTCACTCGCTGCTGGCAATTAACACATATCTTTCTATCTGCATTGACCTTCGCCAATCAAACTCTCCCTACTCCTTGATGAAGTGAAGGAGTCCTATCCGCCCCTAGACTAACTATTGGCATGGTACACAGGTCTGATAACCAGTCCACCACGATGCCACCCAATACTCGCTCACAAGCGTTTAACTAGTACTCTGTCCATGTTTACACCACACAATAAGTGTGGCAGCCAACACAGTGAAAAAAGCTTAATTGCGAGTGACTCAATACAGAGTGTCACCCGCATTCCCTTACGACACAGCTGAAGTACTGAGGAGAGACTTTGTTCCTCGCTCTTTGTGTACACGCACGAGCGCACTCACTCTCGTTACGTGTTCCCGTTCCAAGAGCAACAACGGAACGGCTCCTTTTTCTGGAAAAGTTGCACCGGTATATTATTCGCTACCTTCCTCACTCTTCTGACTCTTTGCATCAGAAATATTCCGCCAATCAGTGTTGCTCTTTTAAACGGGAGAATGACGTTTAAGTCGACCAATGTGGAAATCTGTAGCATCTCCGTTAGGCGTATACTGTCCTGTTGTGAGAACTCCGTAACTATGCAGTCGGTCTGTGAAAAAATGCATGTTGTGGGCGCGCCCACACAGTGTAGCGTAATGTGCTTTTAAGTCGAACATGGGGGTCGTCATCCCTTCACTCCGGCAAAAGCTGTCTTCTCTCTGGGCGGTCGCTTCGGCCGAAGTAGTTATGTTGTTGATCCAGCCCTCTGGAGGGACAGTCTTCCCAGCAGGCTGGTTTCCTCTTTAGGACGAAAATTCCTGTGGCCGTCATGTTGTGTATGCCAGCCTCGACTTATTTCAACCCTGGTGTGCACTTGCGATTTACTTGTTAGATTTGCATTTCGTTTACATGACTTCATACAAAATGAACTCTACCTTATCGAGTTTGGGTTCGAATGAAGCGTCTTCATGTGTAGAATACGATTGTGATGTCGGAATATGTAAGAAATGAAGGCCAGGAGACCACGCCACCTTATAACATGTGACGCTAACCATTAGCCCCTCAAAGCAGATGCGTATTGCACTGTGTGTCATTCTTCGCCAGTCATCAAGCTTAAGATACGTCTGCCGGAATTTTAATAAAAATAATGATTAAAAATTATATCTTTGATTTGAATTTAGTTAAGGATTTATTTAACTAGATCTCTTCATTCCAGGCTTTGTTGGTAATAGAATCAGTAATAAAATGTACATTGTACCGCTGTATGTATTGTTCTACAAAATTCTTTTATTTGTTGGTGAAAGAAATTGCGTATCATTGAAGCTTAACAGCTAGACGCTACCAGACTTGAAACATAGTATTTGGTTAAAATAATTAGCCAATGTACATCGTTTAGGATTAATAATTTTTGTTTTAATATCTAATGAGTGATTTTAGAGTTTTTACTGAAGTTTTGGTTGGTTGTTTTAAGTTGTACACATTGAACCTATTACTCAAGGCAGTAAGAATAGGAGTTCCTTAGTGGAATTATTTCGAACGATTGAAATGTTGGGTGATACATTGTCCACGGCACATAGTCAAGTAGCTACAGTATCTGATTGCCCAGTCATGTCAATGTGATGACATGTCAAAAGCCTGAACCACCATTTTTGAAGCATGGACTGCTGCGAGACGTGCAGGAAAAGTGTCAGTGACGTTCTGGAAGATAACGACAGGGATGTGGAGCAACGCTGACTCCAGTGTTCACGAGGCAGCATAGTTGCATTAACCAGGTGCCTGCTGCAGAAACCCATACACAGCAACCTCCACTGAACAGTCGTCGAGAAGACGCTGTTGGTACCCCCTTCGTTCATTTGGACGCTCAGTAGCACAACTTTTTCACATCTACTCGCCTCTATATATCTCTGTAGCCATCGTTATTCCTGTCATCTATGGCCCGTGAAGCATCACGGTAGGCTCAACGCCAGTTTTCGGTAACACCATTTTGCTGTTCATGGTATACTTTAACCATGGCAGCACGCAAACAGTTTTTCAGAGTGAGTCTTCTCGGAAATGCTTCCACCTTTGACAACAACCCAACGATCATGTACTTATGGACATCAGATAAATCAGTCCGTTTCCACATTACGACAAAGACTGTCTGTTTTCCACATCCCCCAAGCACTCTATATACCTTTCACCGCTAGAGCTGCCGTCTGTGAGTAGCTATTGCACGTTGAGTTAGAACATGGATGGTGACTTGAAAGTGTACATCTGCAAAGCAAGAGGCTATGGCAACGAAACAGATATCAGAAACACTAACTGCTTTTGAAAAAGGATATTCCTAAGGAGACTAGAGAGCTAAAACGGGCTCAGGCTAGTTTCACTGAAGGATTAAGTAAACTCATGCATGAGTCCGCCGTTATCAGTAGCGCTCAATATTCTTTACTCACAACAATTCATAATTTATCTTAAGTCGACGATTAGCCTCTTCAGCAAGAGAAAAAACAGCTCATCTTGTAAGTAGAAAAATTTGCTGCTGGATAACGGGCTACCCTGTACCACTACTAATCATTTACTTACCTGTTCCACTCGCAACTATGCGTTGCTGCCTCTGGATCACCGGGTCCCGGGTTCGATCCCCGGCCGAGCTGGCGATTTTCTCTGCCCAGAGACTGGATGTCTGTGTTGTCCTCAGTATCTCATCATAATCCACATTCGTGACGGTGGCTAGACTGGAATGTGGTAGAAAAATTGGACTGTGTAAATATTGTGACTTTCTACGGGCGCTGATGTCGCTGTTGAGCGAACTACAAACCAAACTCATCATCATCATCATCATCATCATATCATCATCATCATCATCATCGCAAAGATATTGAAGGAGAAACGACTTCTACACGCCGCCATATAGGCCCTAATTTCTCTTATCTTTTCTAGATGTATGTTGGCGGCAGTATTATCGTTAGGCAGTCAGGTTCAAATGTCGGTTCTCTAAATTTTCTCAATAGTGTTTCTCGTATTGAATGTTAACTTCCTTTCAGAGAGTTCCATTAGAGTTCTCGAAGCATCTCCGTAACACTCAAGTGTTCGAAGCTACCGGTAACAAATTTATCAGCCCGCCTCTGAATTGCTTCGATGGCTTCCTTTAATACGAGCTGGCACGGATCCCACACACTCGAGTAGTACTCAAGAATAGGTCGTGCCATCGTCCTATAAGCACTCTTCTTTACAGGTGAACCACTCTTTCCTAAAATTCTCCCAATAAATGGAAGAAACAATTCGCCTCGCCTACTACAGTTCTCACACGGTCGTTCCATATCATATTGCTCTCCAACGTTACGCCCAGACATTTAAACGGCTTGACTGTGTCAAACAGGACACTAGCAATATTGTACATGAACGTTACAAAAAAATGGTTCAAATGGTTCTGAGCACTATGGGGCTTAACATCTGTGGTCATCAGTCCCCTAGAACTTAGAACTACTTAAACCTAACTAACCTAAGGACATCACACATCCATGCGCAAGGCAGGATTCGAACCTACGACCGTAGCAATCGCGCGGTTCCGGACTGAAGCGCCTAGAGCCTGAGCATTACAGGTTTGATCTTCCTACTCATCCGCATTACCGTACATTTTCCCACATTTACGGCTAGCTGCCAGTGACCACACCAACTGGAAGTTTTGCACCCTCCCACCGTCACTCAAAATCGACACCTTACCGTGCACCGCGGCATCATCAGCCTATCCTGTCTGCCAAATCATTTATGTGTATAGAGAAAAACAGCGGTCCTGTCACAACGTTCAAGTAAATTAACAGCTAGTCGAAGCTATGATAGGGATCGGGACACACAACCTACAATACACGAAATGGAGAGAACGCTAATAAAGGTATTACTAGGCCAGGTTCATCGCGAGTGCCAGAGCCAGCCAGGCAGTCAGTTGTTCCAACAACGGCAGTAATCGGTAAAGGCCAAGCCAAGTTACACTTCCATATTCAGAATTTTTTTTTCTTTAAAAAAAATGTTAGGAGTTTCAAACTCTTTGGACGTATACGAAAAGCGTCCAGCCGTCCTATCATTCCGTATTGCGTTACTGTGCACTCGGAATTATGCTAAGATAGTAACTTTAGTGACTGAACTGATCCATGGACACAGCTATAGAACTTGAGCGAGCATTCTTAAATAAATATTTGTAGCGTGGCATTGGTGAACACCTCAGAAAGGTGCCATTTAATTCGAAATCATCTTACTTCTGGCGATAAAGTTTGATACTTTATTTCGAAAAGTATATTACTAAAAATAGACACTGAGATGAACCCAGCAATTTTTTTCGGAATTAAGAGGCAAATTTACCGATTTACGTCCACAAGACGACTTGTGTATCGATTGTTAGATGGCGCGTTTTGAAAACTGTTTCCTACAATCAACCAGAGGGTCGTTGTTGTTGCAAAGACATCACATTTATCACTGGTATTCAAGAACGCATACCACCAACAGTCTTGCAACAACCTTACCCACACCACATCGACAACCTTTCTGACGTCACATTGACGTCTTACTTACTGTGACAACATCAGTAATAAAAGATATGCGACGGTCTTGCGCCATCTTATTGGGAGTGGCTGTATGGCCGCATGGTACCTCTCTGTAATAGATAAAGGAGCCAACGTCTTGCCGCATCAATAACCGCGCCATCATCCACGTACTGCTTCCCGCGGCGCGTATCCTTCATTAGGGCAAACAGACTGTAGTCGGAAGATGCGAGATACTGGCCGTATGGTGGTTGAGGAAGAACAGTCCGATAAAGATATGTGAGCTCTTCATAAGTTCAGACTCGTGTGGGACTTCTGTTGCCAGGGAGAAGAAGAAGTACAATTGGATTTTTGTGGCGACAACACACTAAAGTCGTTTCTTCATTCTCCTGAGGAGAGCACACACCTTTGTGAACCACAACTGGGGAACGAGAGTGTCATCAGTACAAGTCTACTTGAGCAGCCAGTGTGATTGTGATACGTGGATCAAGTCGAATGAGAGTATACGCAAGTTCCAACAATGCATATGTCAGAGCTGAGTGAGGCCGGCCGACTCGAGGCAGATCGCACAGGTTTGCAGGATGTTGTTGCGGTGATGAAAGACGCCTCGCCCAAAGACGCACGTGCTTCTCTTCACTGCCAGGTCTCCGTAAACATTCGGCTGGCGCCTACGAATAGCTGCTATGCTCTGGTTTTATGTCAAAAGGACCTCAACGACAGTTCAAAATGGCTCTGAGCACTATGGGACTTAACTGCTGTGGTCATCAGTACCCTAGAAATTAGAACTACTTAAACGTAACTAACCTAAGGACATCACATACATCCATGCCCGAGGCAGGATTTGAACCTGCGACCGTAGCGGTCGCGCAGCTCCAGACTATAGCGCCTAGAACGGCTCGCCCACTCCGGCCGGCTCAGCGACAGTTCCCTGTTTGGAACACACCTACATTACAGACGCCATTTTGAAGGCTATGTTTAGCACCGATACGTAACAGAACTTCGTGACACTATAGATGCTGAAACGGGAATATTTCACGATGTTCTACAAAAAATTACACCTTTTTTCAATCGAAATTTGCCGTGAAAAAGAAAATGTGTTGCATTGCTTATTGAAAACACTCGGTAGAATTGCATCAGAAAAAAATGTCAAAAGATTATTTTACAGAAGAATTTTCCTATCTCTATTTAATATTCGTAAATAATTCATAATACTCCTCCAATCATTTTAGTTAGAAGGCAACCGCTTTATATGAAATTTTTTGAATCGTCAGTCTTTGACTGGTTTGATGCGTCCCGCCAACAATTTCCCTCATTTGACATCCCCGTCATCCGAGACTATCAATTGCAACCTACATCCTCATTCATTTTCTGGATAAATTCCAATCTCTGCCTTCCTCTACAATTTGTGCCCTCTACAGCTCCCTCTAGTTTCGTGGAAGTCAGTCCCCGATGTCTAAACAGATCTCCTATCATCCTGCCCCTCCACCTTGACAATGTTTTTCACATAATCCTTTCCTCTCCGATTCCGCGCAGAACCTCCTCGTTCCTTACCTTATCAGGCCACGTAATTTTCATCATTCGTCTGTAATACCACATCTCAAATGCTCGATCCTCTTTTTCCCGGTTTTCCCACTGTCTGTGTTTCACTAGCATTCAAACGTACATTCTCATAAAAAGTTTTTCCTATTGTTAAGGGCTACGTTTGATGATACTAGTGGACTTCTCTTGGCCATGGATTCCGTTTTTCCCAGGACTAGTCTGCTTTTGATGTCCTTCCTTCGTCCGTCATTGGTTAGTTTGCTGCCTAGGTAGAAGAGCTTGAAACGTCCCCTTAGAAAAATTAAACATGACTGTCCTTAAACTGACACACAATATTTTTTAGCGGAACGCAATCTGACTTTCAAAAATCCCTACAAAAGAATGGCCCTGACTAACATTAACCTATACGTTTCACAAATCACTTACCTCACCAAAAATCTTCGTTACTCGAACTACTGCAATACAGCAAGCGCCACTGCTGCCAACTAAATAAAAGATTTAAACTACGGAAGGCTTTAACTACTGATAGGCATAGTTAGCAAATGAAAGATTTTTTATAGAGAGCAAACAATGTATTTAGCTTAATAGTCATAATATATATAGCAGTTCATGACATCCAGTCTTACAAATTTCAAAACTCCGCCATCTTTCTCTCCATGTCCACCACTGCTGGCGGCTCACATCCAACTGCACAACGTTACGCGCTGTTATCATCCAGCTGCTGCTGCCCCAGACTACAAAGGCAGACAACAATGCAAACTAGCCCCAGACTGCACACAGCACAGTCAGTGATTTTCATACAGAGCGCTACGTAACGTTGCCAATAAGAAAACATAAAAAGCCTACTTACAAGCTCCTGAACACCATCTACTTCGTGACCATCAGTCTTGATGTTAAAATTTTTCGCTTTTCTCATTTCTGCTACTTCTCATTACTTTCGTCTTATTTCAGTTTACTCTCAATCCATATTCTGTACTCATTCGACTGTTCATTCCATTCATCACAACATTTACTTCTTCTTCACTTTCACTCGGGATAGCAATGTCATCAGCGAATCGTATCATTGATATCCTTTCAGTCTGCACTTTAATTCCAGTTACGAACCATCCACTTATTTCCATTATTGATTCTCCAGTGTAACCTTGAACAATAGGGGCTAAAGACTACATCTTCGTCATACACTATTTTCAATCCGAGCACTTCGTTTTTGGCCACACAATCTTAGATCCCCTCTTGGCTCTTTCACATATTGTACATTACCCGCCTCTAACTGCAGTTAATTCTTATTTTTCTCTGAATTTCGAACATCTAGCACCATTTTACATTGCCGAATGGTTTTTCCAAGTTGAAAAAGTCCTATCAACACGTCTAGATTTTTCTTTAGTCTTGATTCCATTATCAATCATCATGATGATGAAACACTTTGAACAATCAGAATTTTCCAGTTTTGTCAAATATTTGGAAGACATGTTGCACAAGAATCAATACCAGTCAAACCCATATGGCCCTTCAGAACTCATCCGAATTTGCTTAATGAAATTGCCTGAACATTTAAGAAATATTATTTTGGCAGGACGTTGCAAAGACGACATTGAAGCTTTTCAGGGACTCTTACAAGAATTAGAAATTGGCTCAGACAGTCACGGGATGCGAAAACAGGAAAACAATGACTACAGGTCACATCTGTCACAATTCCACAACGACAGAAACAATAACTGGACACGACAAGTCTATTCCTACAATGCAAATCGTGACCAAAACAGACACCACCCATATGACAACGACTGGCAGAGTAATAATAGTTACAGAGAAAGATCGCATTTCCGAAGTAATGAATATGACAGAGATTACCATAGAAACAGACAATATGGGAACCAAAATAAATATTATCAAGGGAGACAGAATAACTTTAGACGCAACGGACCAGCGCGCAGTTACGATTCAGGGAGAAGTTCTCCACCACGTGACCGACAAACAAGAAACTATGTAAACTACCGACAAAACGACAGACCTGAATTCCATCAGAACTGGCGGGATTCAAACAGAGCAGGGCACTCTCGACAAGGTGAATTTGTAGAATTTAGGTCTCCAAATCCCAATAACGACGCACGCCAACAAAGAGACAATAGGCAATGACTCATACCACTGGCAGCCACAATACGTACGTATGAAACTGACGACGCAGCTGCCGTAGCTAGTAATTGCGTGAAAATGGAAGGCATTAGGGACATCTTACTGCAGGAACACGACGTGAAACATAACAACATTGCATATCCTGTGATTCACATTACAGTAAGTGACGTAAAATTTACTGCAGTACTTGACTCTGGCAGTCCCATTTCAGTAATCAGTGAAACAGCCTTTAGCAAATGCAACAAATCGAACGATTGCCCCACACTTCCGTTATGTAAGATTAAATTACAAGGTGCAATCTTTGGAAAAAGTGTAGATGTACGCCAACAAACAAACTTAGAATTTTTTTGTCAAGGCCACAGCTTCTCTATGAACTTTCTCATTGTTCCATTATTGTCGACGGAAATTACTTTGGGAGTAGACTTTTTGAATGAATACAAAGCAATCTTAAACTTTCACGATGCTGAAATAAGTTTAGAGAAAGAAGGTAAGTCAATAGCTTTGAAATTAGAAGATTGGCTCTCAAACCATGACGAGGAAATTTGTCAGCTTTACCTTCTGTTAGACAACAGTTCGGAATTTTCTACGGAACTAGACACTAACAATCACTCTGCAAGTACTGACAGGGATGATATCGACGACATATTTGATACTAATGAGTTAATTCAGAATAAAATTCGAACAATTGAGAATTGTAATGACACTGATAGGCAAGACCTTTTTGAGATTTTACAAGCACATTCCACAGTTTTTACTCACAAAACAGGAACAATCAAGGGATTTCAATAACAATTTCGTGTTCGTGAGCATACTAAATTTTGTGTTAGACCATACGTAATTCCAGCACATTATAGGGACCTTGTTAGAACAGAAATACAATCTATGCTTAATGAGGGCATTATTGAGCCTGCAGTAAGCTCATACAACAATCCATTACATGTTGTTGAGAAGAAAAGTGGATCGATCAGACTTGTCTTAGATTCGAGACAAATCAATACTATCATCATCCCTGAAACAGACAGGCCGCAAACGATGGATGAACTTCTTCTAAATTTTAATGGCGTAAAAGTGTTGTCTTCTATTGATCTCAGATCCAGCTTTTATCAGATCGAACTTCATCCAGAATGTAGAAAATACACAGCTTTCCTTTGTTTCGGCGTTTGTTATCAGTTTCGGAAACTTCCTTTTGGTTTGAACATTTCTTCGGCAGCATTCATTCGCGGGCTAAATTCCATATTACCGGAGTTCTTAAAACGTCACATCATCTTACATGTGGACGATATTCTGATAGCAGAGGCCTCATGGGAACAACACAATCGCATCCTCAACAGCGTGTTACATATTTTTGCAGAATCTGGAATTACAGTTAACTTGGAAAAGTCTGAATTTGGTAGGACAAATGTGAAGCTTTTGGGACATATTATTTCTTCTGAAGGTATTCAGCCAGATCCTGAAAAGTTAGAAGCAGTAAGGGCCATTCCAGTTCCATCCACAAAAAAACAAGTCCGCAGTTTTCTAGGTCTTGTAAATTTTTACCGTCGTTTTCTGAATATACAAATTCTAGTTACACCAAAACTTTGTTCTCTCACTGGAAAAAATACTATTTGGAACTGGGACGAACAAGCACAGATGGAATTCAATTCTTTGAAAGAATCGCTACTTAACGCGCCAATACTAGCTCATCCAGATCTGTCAGAAGATTTCTGCCTTAGCACGGATTCTTCTAAAGTCGGTCTTGGTGCCCATTTATTTCAAAACTCCGCCATCTTTCTCTCCACGTCCACCACTGCTGGCGGCTCACATCCAACTGCACAACGTTACGCGCTGTTAACATCCAGCTGCTGCTGCCCCGGACTACAATGGCAGACAACAATGCAAACAAGCCACAGACTGCACACTGCACAGTCAGTGATTTTAATACAGAGCGCTACGTAACGTTGCCAATAAGAAAACATAAACGGCCTACTTACATAATGTAAGTAAGCTGTTTATGTTTTCTTATTGGCAACGTTACGTAGCGCTCTGTATGAAAATCAGTGACTGTCCTTTGTGCAGTCTGTGGCTAGTTTGCATTGTGTCTAGCTTTTGATGCTTTTGCTGTGTTTGTCTCTGATTTTGTTCCATTGTGTCTAACTTTTGAAACTTTTGTCCCATTTGTTTCATTAATTGTAATAACAATGCACTGGTGTCTGAAACATGTTCCTCAGTGCTTTTCGGCAGTGAATTTGCACCGGCAACATTCACATTTTGACAAGCGGAACATGTGTCTTGACTCATTTAAGGAAACGGTGAGAACCCAAAACCTGAGTCTACAGTATTTGCAATATTGTGTTCTGTCATTCCCGATTCCTGAAGCGAGCTGTTGCCGACCGATCGATCGATAATGCTTCCCTGTTCACTACCTGTTTCATTGTCTACACCATTATTTGACGCCCGCTCCATTTCCCTATGCACAGTTACCAAATTACTACTTTTGATCTCTGTTAATTCATTACAGAGCGGTGCTGGTAAGCTACGCTCGTCGTCACTATTATTTCTCTGTTTACTTTGGAGCCTAGTGTTACGATTTTCACACGCCATTATTGTCACAATATTTCACACGATAACACAGAAAATTAGAGAACACATTAACATAGCGCTGAAAATAATATCTAGTTAATTGCAAGCTGCGAAATACTTGGTGCAAATTTACATGCGTGCCACCCCTGTTTTACTGTACAACAATGCAAGACTGCAACTACAAAGGAGATTCTCTCTACAATTACGCGCTAGCAATAAACAAAATCTACACTCATTACACAAACTACAAGAAAAAATCAGAAGATTCCAGTGAGGTATCCTCGGCTAAGGGTCGACATATGAAACGTCCCCTTTGAACAATTATACATGACTGTGCTTAAACTGACACACAATATTTTTAGCGCAACGCAGTCTGCCTTTCAAAAATCCCTACAAAAGAATGGCCCTGACTAACATTAACCTATACGTTTTACAAATCACTTACCTCACCATAAATCTTCGTTACTTGAACTACTGCAATTCAGCAAGCGCCACTGCTGCCAGTTAAATAAAAGAATAAAACTATGCAAGGCACTAACTACTGACAGGCATAGTTAGCAAATGAAAGATTTTTTATAGAGAGCAAACAATGTATTTATCTTAATAGTTATAATATATATAGCAGTTCATGACATCCAGTCTTACAAATTTCAAAACTCCGCCATCTTTCTCTCCATGTCCACCACTGCTGGCGGCTCACATCCATCTGGGCAAAGCTACGCGCTGTTAACATCCAGCTGCCGCTGCCCCACACTACAATGGCAGACAACAATGCAAACTAGCCCCAGACTGCACACAGCACAGTCAGTGATTTCCATACAGAGCGCTACGTAACGTTGCCAATAAGAAAACATAAACAGCCTACTTACAAGCTCCTGAACACCATCTACTTCGTGACCATCAGTCTTGATGTTAAAATTTTTCGCTTTTCTCATTTCTGCTACTTCTCATTACTTTCGTCTTATTTCAGTTTACTCTCAATCCATATTCTGTACTCATTCGACTGTTCATTCCATTCATCACAACATTTAGTTCTTCTTCACTTTCACTCGGGATAGCAATGTCATCAGCGAATCGTATCATTGATAGCCTTTCAGTCTGCACTTTAATTCCAGTTACGAACCTTCCTCTTATTTCCATTATTGATTCTCCAGTGTAACCTTGAACAATAGAGGCTAAAGACTACATCTTCGTCATACACTATTTTCAATCCGAGCACTTCGTTTTTGGCCACACAATCTTAGATCCCCTCTTGGCTCTTTCACATATTGTACATTACCCGCCTCTAACTGCAGTTAATTCTTATTTTTCTCTGAATTTCGAACATCTAGCACCATTTTACATTGCCGAATGGTTTTTCCAAGTTGAAAAAGTCCTATCAACACGTCTAGATTTTTCTTTAGTCTTGATTCCATTATCAATCATCATGATGATGAAACACTTTGAACAATCAGAATTTTCCAGTTTAGTCAAATATTTGGAAGACATGTAGCACAAGAATCAATACCAGTCAAACCCATATGGCCCTTCAGAACTCATCCGAATTTGCTTAATGAAATTGCCTGAACATTTAAGAAATATTATTTTGGCAGGACGTTGCAAAGACGACAGTGAAGCTTTTCAGGGACTCTTACAAGAATTAGAAATTGGCTCAGACAGTCACGGGATGCGAAAACAGGAAAACAATGACTACTGGTCACATCTGTCACAATTCCACGACGACAGAAACAATAACTGGACACGACAAGTCTATTCCTACAATGCAAATCGTGACCAAAACAGACACCACCCGTATGACAACGACTGGCAGAGTAATAATAGTTACAGAGAAAGATCGCATTTCCGTAGTAATGAATATGACAGAGATTACCATAGAAACAGACAATATGGGAACCAAAATAAATATTATCAAGGGAGACAGAATAACTTTAGACGCAACGGACCAGCGCGCAGTTACGATTCAGGGAGAAGTTCTCCACCACGTGACCGACAAACAAGAAACTATGTAAACTACCGACAAAACGACAGACCTGAATTCCATCAGAACTGGCGGGATTCAAACAGAGCAGGGCACTCTCGACAAGGTGAATTTGTAGAAGTTAGGTCTCCAAATACCAATAACGACGCACGCCAACAAAGAGACAATAGGCAATGACTCATACCGCTGGCAGCCACAATACGTACGTATGAAACTGACGACGCAGCTGCCGTAGCTAGTAATTACGTGAAAATGGAAGGCATTAGGGACATCTTACTCCAGGAACACGACGTGAAACATAACAACATTGCATATCCTGTGATTCACATTACAGTAAGTGACGTAAAATTTACTGCAGTACTTGACTCTGGCAGTCCCATTTCAGTAATCAGTGAAACAGCCTTTAGCAAATGCAACAAATCGAACGATTGCCCCACACTTCCGTTATGTAAGATTAAATTACAAGGTGCAATCTTTGGAAAAAGTGTAGATGTACGCCAACAAACAAACTTAGAATTTTTTTGTCAAGGCCACAGCTTCTCTATGAACTTTCTCATTGTTCCATTATTGTCGACGGAAATTACTTTGGGAGTAGACTTTTTGAATGAATACAAAGCAATCTTAAACTTTCACGATGCTGAAATAAGTTTAGAGAAAGAAGGTAAGTCAATAGCTTTGAAATTAGAAGATTGGCTCTCAAACCATGACGAGGAAATTTGTCAGCTTTACCTTCTGTTAGACAACAGTTCGGAATTTTCTACGGAACTAGACACTAACAATCACTCTGCAGGTACTGACAGGGATGATATCGACGACATATTTGATACTAATGAGTTAATTCAGAATAAAATTCGAACAATTGAGAATTGTAATGACACTGATAGGCAAGACCTTTTTGAGATTTTACAAGCACATTCCACAGTTTTTACTCACAAAACAGGAACAATCAAGGGATTTCAATACCAATTTCGTGTTCGTGAGCATACTAAATTTTGTGTTAGACCATACGTAATTCCAGCACATTATAGGGACCTTGTTAGAACAGAAATACAATCTATGCTTAATGAGGGCATTATTGAGCCTGCAGTAAGCTCATACAACAATCCATTACATGTTGTTGAGAAGAAAAGTGGATCGATCAGACTTGTCTTAGATTCGAGACAAATCAATACTATCATCATCCCTGAAACAGACAGGCCGCAAACGATGGATGAACTTCTTCTAAATTTTAATGGCGTAAAAGTGTTGTCTTCTATTGATCTCAGATCCAGCTTTTATCAGATCGAACTTCATCCAGAATGTAGAAAATACACAGCTTTCCTTTGTTTCGGCGTTTGTTATCAGTTTCGGAAACTTCCTTTTGGTTTGAACATTTCTTCGGCAGCATTCATTCGCAGGCTAAATTCCATATTACCGGAGTTCTTAAAACGTCACATCATCTTACATGTGGACGATATTCTGATAGCAGAGGCCTCATGGGAACAACACAATCGCATCCTCAACAGCGTGTTACATATTTTTGCAGAATCTGGAATTACAGTTAACTTGGAAAAGTCTGAATTTGGTAGGACAAGGGTGAAGTTTTTGGGACATATTATTTCTTCTGAAGGTATTCAGCCGGATCCTGAAAAGTTAGAAGCAGTAAGGGCCATTCCAGTTCCATCCACAAAAAAACAAGTCCGCAGTTTTCTAGGTCTTGTAAATTTTTACCGTCGTTTTCTGAATATGCAAATTCAAGTTACACCAAAACTTTGTTCTCTCACTGGAAAAAATACTATTTGGAACTGGGACGAACAAGCACAGTTGGAATTCAATTCTTTGAAAGAATCGCTACTTAACGCGCCAATACTAGCTCATCCAGATCTGTCAGAAGATTTCTGCCTTAGCACGGATTCTTCTAAAGTCGGTCTTGGTGCCCATTTATTTCAAAACTCCGCCATCTTTCTCTCCACGTCCACCACTGCTGGTGGCTCACATCCAACTGCACAACGTTACACGCTGTTAACATCCAGCTGCTGCTGCCCCGGACTACAATGGCAGACAACAATGCAAACAAGCCACAGACTGCACACAGCACAGTCAGTGATTTTAATACAGAGCGCTACGTAACGTTGCCAATAAGAAAACATAAACAGCCTACTTACATAATGTAAGTAAGCTGTTTATGTTTTCTTATTGGCAACGTTACGTAGCGCACTGTATGAAAATCAGTGACTGCACTTTGTGCAGTCTGTGGCTAGTTTGCATTGTGTCTAGCTTTTGAAGCTTTTGCTGTGTTTGTCTCTGATTTTGTTCCATTGTGTCTAACTTTTGAAACTTTTGTCCCATTTGTTTCATTAATTGTAATAACAATGCACTGGTGTCTGAAACATGTTCCTCAGTGCTTTTCGGCAGTGAATTTGCACCGGCAACATTCACATTTTGACAAGCGGAACATGTGTCTTGACTCATTTAAGAAAACGGTGAGAACCCAAAACCTGAGTCTACAGTATTTGCAATATTGTGTTCTGTCATTCCCGATTCCTGAAGCGAGCTGTTGCCGACCGATCGATCGATAATGCTTCCCTGTTCACTACCTGTTTCACTGTCTACACCATTATTTGACGCCC
Organism: Schistocerca piceifrons; assembly: GCF_021461385.2. Lineage (NCBI taxonomy): Eukaryota > Metazoa > Arthropoda > Insecta > Orthoptera > Acrididae > Schistocerca > Schistocerca piceifrons. Next base: position 371,493,353 of record NC_060142.1, read on the forward strand.
GCTCCATTTCCCTATGCACAGTTACCAAATTACTACTTTTGATCTCTGTTAATTCATTACAGAGCGGTGCTGGTAAGCTACGCTCGTCGTCACTATTATTTCTCTGTTTACTTTGGAGCCTAGTGTTACGATTTTCACACGCCATTATTGTCACAATATTTCACACGATAACACAGAAAATTAGAGAACACATTAACATAGCGCTGAAAATAATATCTAGTTAATTGCAAGCTGCGAAATACTTGGTGCAAATTTACATGCGTGCCACCCCTGTTTTACTGTACAACAATGCAAGACTGCAACTACAAAGGAGATTCTCTCTACAATTACGCGCTAGCAATAAACAAAATCTACACTCATTACACAAACTACAAGAAAAAATCAGAAGATTCCAGTGAGGTATCCTCGGCTAAGGGTCGACATATGAAACGTCCCCTTTGAACAATTATACATGACTGTGCTTAAACTGACACACAATATTTTTAGCGCAACGCAGTCTGCCTTTCAAAAATCCCTACAAAAGAATGGCCCTGACTAACATTAACCTATACGTTTTACAAATCACTTACCTCACCATAAATCTTCGTTACTTGAACTACTGCAATTCAGCAAGCGCCACTGCTGCCAGTTAAATAAAAGAATAAAACTATGCAAGGCACTAACTACTGACAGGCATAGTTAGCAAATGAAAGATTTTTTATAGAGAGCAAACAATGTATTTAGCTTAATAGTTATAATATATATAGCAGTTCATGACATCCAGTCTTACAAATTTCAAAACTCCGCCATCTTTCTCTCCATGTCCACCACTGCTGGCGGCTCACATCCAACTGCACAACGTTACGCGCTGTTATCATCCAGCTGCTGCTGCCCCAGACTACAAAGGCAGACAACAATGCAAACTAGCCCCAGACTGCACACAGCACAGTCAGTGATTTTCATACAGAGCGCTACGTAACGTTGCCAATAAGAAAACATAAACAGCCTACTTACAAGCTCCTGAACACCATCTACTTCGTGACCATCAGTCTTGATGTTAAAAGTTTTCGTTTTTCTCATTTCTGCTACTTCTCATTACTTTCGTCTTATTTCAGTTTACTCTCAATCCATATTCTGTACTCATTCGACTGTTCATTCCATTCATCACATCATTTAGTTCTTCTTCACTTTCACTCGGGATAGCAATGTCATCAGCGAATCCTATCATTGATATCCTTTCAGTCTGCACTTTAATTCCAGTTACGAACCTTCCTCTTATTTCCATTATTGATTCTCCGGTGTAACCTTGAACAATAGGGGCTAAAGACTACATCTTCATCTTACACTATTTTCAATCCGAGCACTTCGTTTTTGGCCGCACAATCTTAGATCCCCTCTTGGTCCTTGCACATATTGTACATTACCCACCTCTAACTGCAGTTAATTCTTATTTTTCTCTGAATTTCGAACATGTAGCACCATTTTACATTGCCGAATGGTTTTTCCAAGTTGAAAAAGTCCTATCAACACGTATAGATTTTTCTTTAGTCTTGATTCCATTATCAACCGTAATATCAGGATTGCCTGTCTCGTGCCTTTAACTTTCCTAAAGAGAAAACTGATCGTCGTCTAACACATCCACAGTTTTCTTTTCCATTCTTCTGCATATTATTCTAGTCAGCAATTTGGATGAATGACCTGTTAAGCTGACTGTGCTCACTTGCAGTCTTCGGAATTGTGTTGTTGATATTTTTCGGAAAGTTAGATGACATATTGCCAGGCTTACACATTCTATACACCAACGTCAATAGTTGTTTTGTTGCCACTTTCCCTAATTATTTTAGAAATTCTGATGGAATGTTATCGATCCATTCTGCCTCATTTGATCTTAAATCCCCCAAGGCTCTCTTAATTTCTGAATCTAATACTGGATACTCTATCTCTTCCAAATCGACTCCTGTTTCTTCTTCTATCACAACAGACGAATATTAACTCTCATAGAGACCACAATCTATTCTTTCCACCTATCCGCTCTCTCCTCTGCATTTAACAGTGGAATTCCTGAATGAGATTTTCACTCTGCAGCGGAGTGTGCGGTGATATGAAACTTCCTGGCAGATTAAAACTGTGTGCCCGACCGAGACTCGAACTCGGGACCTTTGCCCTTTGCGGGCAAGTGCTCTACCATCTGAGCTACCGAAGCAAGACTCACGCCCGGTACTCATAGCTTTACTTCTGCCAGTATCTCGCCTCCTACCTTCCAAACTTTACAGAAGCTCTCCTGCGAACCATGCAGAACAGTTCTGCAAGGTTCGCAAGGTTCGCAGGAGAGCTTCCGTAAAGTTTGGAAGGTAGGAGGCGAGATACTGGCAGAAGTAAAGCTGTGAGTACCGGGCGTGAGTCGTGCTTTGGTAGCTCAGATGGTAGAGCACTTGCCCGCGAAAGGCAAAGGTTCCGAGTTCCAGTCTCGTTCGGGCACACAGTTTTAATCATCCAGGAAGTTTCAGTGGAATTCCTGTTGCACTTTTAAAACCCTTGCTTGTAATTTCGCCGAAGCCTGTTCTCACTTTCCTGAATGCTGAGTCAGTCCTTCTGAGAATCATTTCTTCTTCGATTTCTTCAAGTTTTTCATGCAGCCATTTCATCTAAATTCCCGGCACTTCCTGTTTATTTCATTCCTTAGCGATTTGTATCTTTGTGTTCCTGATTTTCCCTGAACATTTTTGTACGTCTTTCTTTCTTCGATCAGCTGAAGTATTCCTTCTGTTACCCAAGGTATCGTCTTAGTTACCTCTTTTGTTAGTATGATTTCCTTTCCAATTTCTGTGATTGCCCTTTTCAGAGATGCCCATTCCTCTTCAACTGTACTATCTACTGAGCTATTCCTTATGAGTGTATCCATTCCTTAGAGAACTTCAAGTGTATCTTGTCATTCCTTACGCCTTACAAACCGGTATCTGAATCCGGAATCTCTGTCTGACCATGATGTAATCTAACTGAAGTCTTCCCCTATCACCTAGCCTTCTCAAAGCCTACCTCCTGCTCTTGTGATACTTCAACAGAATATTCGTTATTACAGAACTCAGTTAGATTTCTCCTGTCTCATTCCTTGCCCCAAGCCCATATTCTACTCTAACCTCTCCTTCTACTCCTTCCCCAAACGACATTCCATTCCCCCATGACTATCCCTTTATGTACTATATTACCTTTTCAATATACTCACAGCCGGCCGCGATGGCCGTGCGGTTCTGGCGCTGCGGTCCGGAACCGTGGGACTGCTATGGTCGCAGGTTCGAATTCTGCCTCGGGCATGGGTGTGTGTGATGTCCTTAGGTTAGTTAGGTTTAATTAGTTCTAAGTTCTAGGGGACTTACAACCTAAGATGTTGAGTCCCATAGTGCTCAGAGCCATTTGAACCATTAGAACATCCTCACATACTTTCTCTATATCTTCATTTCAACTCGTGACGTCGGCATGTGTATCTGAACTACCGTTGTCGGTATCGGTTTTCTGTCGACTCTGATAAGAATCACCCTATCGTTCAACTGTCCATAGTAACACACTCTCTGCCACACCTTCCTAATCACAAAGAAGCCTACTCCCGTTATAGAATTTTATACTGCTGTTGATATTACCCTATACTCATATGACCAGAAACCCCTGTCTTCTTCCCATTTCATTTCACTAATCCATACTACGGGTCCATAGCTCGTGGTCTCCCGGTAGCGTTCTCGCTTTCCGAGCACGGGGTCCTGGGTTCGATTTCCGGTGGGGTCAGGGATATTCAAATGCCCCGACATGACTGGGTGTTGTTTCGTCGTCTTCATCATCATCATTCCTCCCCATAACGGTCGGAGGATGGCAACGGCAAATCACCTCAATCAGGACCTTGCCTATTACGGCGGTGTGGGTCTCCTTCATCGTTTCCCTACGCTCTGTCAAGAAGCATGGGACTTCATTTCTAACCCATACTATATCTAGACTGAGTCTTTGCATTTCCCTTTTCAGATTCCGTAACTTCCCTATCATGTTCAAGCTACTGACATTTCACGCCCCTGCTCGTAGAACATTATTCTCTCTTAGGTTATTCATTCTTTTTGTCTTGGTTACCTCGCCCTTGGAAGTCCCCTCCAGCTCCAGGAGATCCGAATGGGGGACTATTCCGGAATCTTTTGCCAATGAAGAGATCATCATGAAACTTTATTAAATTACAGATGACATGTCCTGTGGATACAAGTTGTTTGTCTATAATGCAACAGTTTCCATTGACTTCTGCATCCTCATGCCGTTGATCATAGCTCATTCTTCCGCCTTTAGCGGCGGTTTCCCATCCCCAGGACAAGAGAGTGCCCCGAACCACTGTCTGCTACTCCGCCCAATTTCGCAAGGCCGTTATGTCGGAAGTCTTCTGCAGCCAATGCCGATTATTAATCAAAATTTTAGGGGTGGCGGTTTTCGACCCGGGACCGAGGCTAAACCAAGACGCTACCCCTAGACACTGATGTCTTTCTTGTAAAGATGTTATTTGAAAATCCATTACTTATATGAACTTTCGATTCAATTACACTAACAATATATTGCCTTATTACATTTCTCCCAAACCTTAAATTTAAACTGTCTGAATTTCTAATACGATACTGTTGTGAATGTAACCAACTTGTAACTTATTACATTTTCGCTGTTCGATGAGATTTCGGGATTGCAGCCGGACCATGTCGACCTCTTGCCACGATATATCGTCTGGGAATCGTCCAGCCATCTTCAGGTGAGTGTCCGTCACTGGAGACTGCAAGTTTTTTTTTCCTTTATTGTTATTTTAATACTTGAACAATCAAGTAGGCTGTTTGCGGCATGCTACGCCGCTCTTCAGCCATAGTGTTGACAATAACAGTACACAGAATGGAGAAGTAGAATGAACATAGTGACGGGAAAAAATAGTGGTCACAGATACACATAAAGATCGGAGCCGTTCACACTCGACGAGAACGACACTGAAAACACGTTGACATGGTGCACATAACACTGATTAATCCGACGTAACAAGTGAACGTAGAAGCGTGACGGCTGACACTAAAAACACAAAACGACGTCACACACACGAGACACTGATGGCAATGATCTCCGGCGCGCGAAAGTCCACGTAGCGTGTGCGAGTCCGGGGACCTGCCAAGAGGGGAAGAAGGGTGAGGGGGAGTGGAGAGTGTGGAGAGGGGAGAACAAAGATGCCAACGGCTGAGGAGATGGGAGGAGGAGTAGAGGGACAGGGGAGGGGAGGCCCAGGGGAGGAGTGGGGAGAAAGGGAGGATGGAGGGAGGGTGCCCAAAGGAAATGACGCACGAAGAGGGAGGGAGGATCAAAGTTGGTAGGAGGAGTAGATGGAGGAGATGAGGACATCATCAGGGAGGGGGAGCTGACGGAAGCCACCTTGGGAGAGGTTAAGGAGGGTTGAGAGATGGAGACCAGATGGGACGTGGGAATACAGGCGCGGCAACAGGTGGGGGTGGGAGAGGATGGGTGAGACAATCAGATGAGGAGGATCGAGTTTGTGGGAGGTGTACAGGATCCGTATCCTTTCAAGGAAAAGGAGGAGGTGCGGGAAGGGGATGAGATCATACAGGATCCGCATGGGGGAGGGGACAGGGATGCGATAGGTGAGGCGCAGAGCATGGCGTTCAAGGATTTGTAGGGATTTATAAAAGGTAGGGGGGGCAGAGATCCAGGCAGGATGGGTGTAACAAAGGATAGGGCAGATGAGGAATTTATAGGTTTGGAGGGTGGTGGAGGGGTCCAGAACCCACGTACGGCCGCAAAGGAGCTTGAGGAGATGGAGTCGGGAGCGTGCCTTGGATTGTCCGGAGATGGGGAGTCCAGGAGAGGCAACGGTCGAGGGTGACGCAAAGGTACTTAAGGGTGGGAGTGAGGGCGATAGGTCAGCCAGAGATGGTGAGATAGAAATCAAGGAGGCGGAAGGAAGGGGTGGTTTTGCCTACAATGATCGCCTGGGTTTTGGAGGGATTGACCTTGAGCAACCACTGGTTGCACCAAGCGGTGAACCGGTCAAGATGGGATTGGAGAAGGTGTTGGGAGCGCTGCAGGGTGGGGGCAATGGCAAGGAAGGCGGTGTCATCGGCAAACTGGAGAAGGTGGGCAGGGGGTGACGGCGGCGGCATGTCCGCCGTGTACAAAAGGTACAGAAGGGGGCAGAGGATGGAGCCTTGGGGCACACCGGCGGAGGGGTAAAAGGTGTAGGAATCCGTGTTATGGATGGTGACGTAGGAAGGACGGTAGGAGAGAAAGGAGCTAATCAGACGGACGTAGTTAATGGGAAGGGCAAAGTTTGGAGCTTGAAGAGGAGATCGGAATGCCATACGTGGTCATAAGCACGTTCGAGGTCCAGGGAGAGGAAGATCGCAGAGCGACGGGAATTAAGCAGAGGACGGAGCCTTGGGGCACACCGGCGGAGGGGTAAAAGGTGTAGGAATCCGTGTTATGGATGGTGACGTAGGAAGGACAGTGGGAGAGAAAGGAGCTGATCAGACGGACGTAGTTAATGGGAAGGGCGAAGTTTGGAGCTTGAAGAGGAGATCGGAATGCCATACGTGGTCATAAGCACGTTCGAGGTCCAGGGAGAGGAAGATCGCAGAGCGACGGGAATTAAGCTGGTCGGAGAGGAGATGAGTGAGGTGAAGGAGAAGGTCGTCGGAAGAGAAGGACGGCCGAAAGCCACACTGGGTAACGGGAAGGAGGCGGTGCTGGCGGAGATGCTGGTGGATGCGTCGGGTGAGGATAGATTCCAGGACCTTGCTGAAGACCGAGGTAAGGCTGATGGGGCGGTAGGAGGAGAAAGCGGACGGCGGTTTGCCAGGTTTAAGGAACAGGAGGATACGGGAGGTTTTCCACAGGTCGGGGTAGTAACTGGTGGACAGGACTACATTGTAGAGCCTGGCCAGAGTGGAGAGGAAAGCGACAGGAGCTTCACGAAGGTGACGGTAGGTGACACGATCGTGACCAGGAGCGATGTAGCGTTTTGTGCGGAGTGTAGCAATGAGATCGAGACTGCAAGTTCCCGGAGTCAACGTTATAGCAAAAAATTGGCGCGAAAACGCATGCGCATTTGCCTCTATCACAGGAGCGTCCTCTATCGAAATCCGCGACTTCTGGAGTTACTGTTCTATCCGTGGCGCGCAGGCGCATGCGTAAAGGTGAAAACTACATGTCCGCCCTCTGTCGGATGGCTCATGCAGCGAAACTGCTGAATGAGGCATGACATTTTAATTTATTACCTCTATTCGTGACACATTTGGCACTCAGAACTCACAAATACAACTGGATGTACCAGCAACATTACATCATGGTAATATCAATGTACGACAAGTAGTTTAGGGCATAGGACGTCATAGACATTGAGCGGCTTGAAAATGAAACCAATGGAGAAAAATATGTGTAGAAAAACGTATGAGATAATTTATTAAATGTGTAGAAAACATTTTTTATATATTCATAAGCAGACAAAGGCCCTGGTTAAAAGGTCATCCTAAGTATCAGGAACGATATCAATGAAATTTGATACAAAAATTATTTACGACCTGGAAAAAAATACTGTGGGAGGTAAGAACCACCAACCTCCTAATTCGGTGCGCGTGATAACGTGGTTGGAGAACGGGGGAACGCTGGGGGGGGGGGGGGGGGGGAGGATAGATGGACGGAGACCGTGGTAGCAGTTCACTGAGAGTGGTGCAGTGTAGGAGGTGTACAGATAGAGGGGATGATGGAGATGGAGAGAGAGAGGGTGAAGAAGGAGATGGACAGAGAGAGGAGGAAAGAAGAGACAGAATAATAGAAGATCAGATTATACACACGCATAAGCAATGCCAGGTACTCAGCTAGTATGATACTCATAGAGGTCGAAACATTAATACGACAGTATCAAACCTCTGAATGCAACTGACGAATACGCAAGAAATATATAATGCTAAAACAATGGATTTGAGCTAAAATCAAGTAAAACTGAAAACTGGCAATGTATAAAATACTTTTTGCTCGTCTGTGTCGAAAATCTTGTAAATATATCGATGAAAATGGAATATACGAACCTATGTCCCACCCAGTCCTGAGAAAGACAGTTAGGCGGATGTACTCATTTACCAAAAACTAAAAATCTACTTAAAGGCATGGCATTCAGCCAAAGAAATTCTGTATATTGAATGGTAGCAGAAATAGTGAATGCTGCAAGATTCCTGATCCTTTTGAGGGCTTTATAAGGTCTCCAAAGAATACTACAAGGTGAACCAGTCAGAGTATCTATTGTGTGAGAGGTTAAAGTAAAGAGCCATGGAGGTAAATGGTTCAAACGGCTCTGAGCACTATGGGACTTAACATATGAAGTCATCAGCCCCTTAGAACTTAGAACTAGTTAAACCTAACTAACCTAACACACATCCATGCCCCAGGCAGGATTCAAACCTGCGACCGTAGCGGTCACGCGGTTCCAGACTGAAGCGCCTAGAACCGCACGGCCACACCGGCCGGCTCATGGAGGTAAAAATACTTACACTGTACGTTCTTTGAAGCTGGCATCGCCATATTAGATGCCCCAAAACATTACCAGACAATCGTTTACATTATTTACGTTTTGTTTTTGTTCGTAATCTCTGTTGCTAGTACGCAACATTTTTTTAAATACTAAATATTACAGTACTTACGCTAATACCATAGTGTGAGGAAGATATTTTCAAACTTTCTCTGGTCTTAAATGCGTATCTGATCCTGATGTACATCACATATCTTTCTGTTTACACATTTCGAATTCCCCTTTAAGTATGTGGTGTGTAAAGGATGCTTTCGTAATCCACTTAAACCCTCTTTTACTATATTTGCGTCGATAGCTTTGCCGAAAACACAAATCGTTTACTGACTGGTACTGATTGTCATTCTTTACATATTAAACTTTAAAATCATATGCACAACATGTTGTAAGTACTCGTTAGGTAAAAGCTTACCCTAGTTTTTTTTGTTAACCCATAAATGTGTGCAATGAAGGAAGAAGTAAGACGGAAGAAGTAATCAAGACACTCAGTCATTACTCGTAGATGTCAAAGAATTGGACGATTCTTGAAATGTCGAAGGGACAGAACTGCGTGGAGATATACTTCAATGAAGAACTGAGTGTTTGCTTCATTAGACGTCACTGAAATTATATTGTATACATGTTCTCACTTTGGAATCTTTTCTATGAAGTGTGTGGCCAGTAATAGCTAAAAACCATAAACTTATTTTTGGAAGCAGGTTCCATTAATTTTCAGTTAAACAACGGTAACCAGTAGCCAGTTCTGATAGTTTTTTGAGCATTTACACTAATACCTCCTGTGTTAACTAGTGTAAAAGACCGCAATGTGAATAAAGAATTGTCTCAATAGCCTACCCCTGTAAAATGGATATTTTGCTTCACCTAGCATGTAACAAAAATGTGAGTAGGAGCACGTATTTTCACATTTGGTTTTTGTCATTAAATTATTGTACCCTTTTTGACAATAGAATATTTGCTTCATTTCGCAAAATATTTTTTGCCATTCGTTCTCTATGTCAGTTTTTCAGGAATAACCTACCTGATTTTTCTTTTAAATTTGAATTTGAGTTTTTCGAAGTACGTGATCCTAAAGCAAGCTTTGTGATAAACTGATAATAAAACTAAGATACCGTGCAACTGCTTTTATTCATAAAACCGGCTCAAAGTAGGTGCATTACAGTCGTCAGATACAGTCTCTAACATAAGTGTGCATAATAAGGGTACATGTGAATAACGATCAAGATTCACCAATATTTAAAATTTAGTTCATTATGCCATCTTTGAGAAGAAAGTACCATAACGTGGCTAAAATTTAGATGTACTTGATAGAAACGATCATAGGCCACTTGGTGATGAGGAAGAATAATCAAGAACTATTTTCTGCTTAGAGCTTTCTTCTTAGCGTTTTATATTTCAACTTACAATCCCGTAGCTTCATGTTACTGGCTTTTCAAAACCTCCCGCGGGATCCTCACACATTGTAAACGAAGTTTGAACTTTTACATTGTTTATTAATCAAGCAAAAACCGATATAAATTGGGCCAATGTGCTGGAAAAGGAGTTTTTCTTTGTAAGTAGAGCACAGACACTCATGTGTTACTGATACCGTGATATTGTGTAAAGTTGTTTCTTAGGTGAAATGAACGCACCAGAAGTGTGGGAGGATGAAAATGAACATGGCATTCCTGTGTAGAATACAAGTACAAGAAAAAGATAAGTGTAGGTGTGTATTTATAATTCTTCAAAAACATTAAGGGCCATGAGTCACGTTATAGGTGGTGATTCTGAGTGCTTACAACTAAAATGTTTCCAGAATGTTACATTCAGAGGAAGAATTAGATTAATTAATGAATTAAGTCACGTAGCTTTCTATGATACATAAAAACCCACTTGACTAGAGTTATCACTGTAAATGCGGTGCCGAGAAGAAGTCCAAAGAAAAGTCGGGATGAAACTTCAGTTCATGATTTTTCCTATCACTAGACCAAACAGTCTTAAAGGAGAAATCGAATCTAAAGTGCCTTAATATATACAGCCACTAAGAGGGCGCAAATTACATTTCACGATAGCAAACGCTTGTATTTACCAGAAGAACTTATTATTCGGAAATGATATCTGTTATATTCAGGGAGAATACGAATAATATCAACTGATTATTGAGATAAACTATATGTTTTGATTCCCCTAGATATGACACATGTACAGTGTGTGACAAATTTCAAGCAGACTTGTAAACTGGATTTGCTGGTAAACAATGAGAAGGATCCAACTTTTAATCAGCAAAACCAACATCTATCGACTTAAAATTAACTACATCAGAGAAAAGAAATCCAGCTTTACAAGATTACAAAAGTTTGAAGTCTACAGAATCCGTCTTGTTTCAAACCATGAAGCATATTTTCACGGGTAGCTACAATCTTATTACTTCAATATTCATTTGTTTACTTCTGGCTAATGTGTATTTTATACACATGACGAAACACTTAAAAAGAAAGGACCCAGCGAAGTGTGTCCAATGTTGTGGCATTTTTTCAGGAATTTTGCCTGGCTGTGTGTGTAAGTACTGGAACAGAAGAAGACGTGGCGCGCTGTGTATTGTTGCCACATCTCTCACACTCACTTCCCCTCCCTGTCACACGCTCCCCCTTCCCAAGACCTGGGACACTCTCTATTGTTAACAGATCTGCTCCAAGGTCAGTCAGGGTGAAAGTCAAAGTCACAAGACGTCACGTAAGATGGCAGCAAGAGAAAGATGGCAGCAGAAAAGAGATGGTAGTGGATAAAAGATAACAGCTGATCACGACATTATACTCATGATGGTGGGGGAAGAGAAATTCGTGCAACTGCGCGTTTTACGAAAAATATGATCATACATTTTCATGCTAAAATTGCAAATTGACAGCTGGTCGCTTAATCACCAAACCGATCTGATACTAGGAGACTACATAATAAAATGTTACAGTCACATGGTTTTTCTTTAATTGAATTAAACTTTTATGTCACTGGACATACGTTAATTATCTAACGACTTTTTAAAAATATTATTACAACATTTGTTAACTGGATCCACGTTTCTTCTGAGATAATTCAACAATCTTCACCATCTCCACTCTCACACAGGCAACAGAGATGATATGGGAAGTAGAAGAATTTTGGCACCATTACTCACACTGGAATCCTATGTTGAGGTGAGCGACACCACAGAAGAATATTTTATACAGGCAGCTCGGGACCTGTCACAGCTGTGGCAGTACAGCCAATGCTGAGAGTTCTCAGTTCGCCTCCAATAAGTATATTTGATGATGATGGCAATGACCTTAAATAGTATCATCAGATGATGATTTTCAATAATGTCATCATTATTGTCAGATAATAATAATGGAACAAAGAGACTTCATAAAATCTCTCAGCCTTTTATTGTATTCCACCAATCCACTAATATATTTTATTTTTCTGATATAAATACAGATAGCAACAGTATAGATATATCCTGTTAACACCGAAAATAGTGTGATACACTCAAATAAAGTATTCTGATATAAAGCATAGGAATCATCATAGTAGTTTTTTGTAAAAAAAGAGGTTCATCGATTTGACATTTAGCAATATTCATATTTAGAAATGAGCACATCAGTCTGAAACACCAAGACAGGTACCATGAAATATCACATAAATTAACAACTGACACGATAGTTCTTGTACCTATATGTAAGAGACGACGGTTCCTCTGTGTTCAGCTGTAGAGTTTTGGCTACTTTAGTAGGCCACCCAACTACCCACTTCCGCTAACCAAAATACATGCTTAGTGATCACTGTATGTAGGAAACGGCTCTGAGTTTTTGATGGATTAGCTTATAAGATAAGCAAGTATTCTCACACAAAAATGTGTTAATTTCAGCATTTATATTTATACACAGAAATCAGAAATTTCTTTATGTTGTAGGAACCGCCTGGTGACACAACGAAATAGCACAGTGTGCAGAATGTTATTTACGATGTGTTTATTCTTTGGTTTTGTTCTAGCGCTATGCCATCTCTTATTATATATCATGGCTTTGGTTATTTGCCCTGTGTTCAACAACATCCAAAAATAAAGTTATATTCTTGAACGCATTACTCTCTCTCGAAAATAATTATAAATTAGCCTCAGTGGCTTTAGTGGTGACCTCAAATACTGAACATAAAGAAAATTACGATGAACAAACAAGAGAATTCAGCGACTTCAGAAAGTTCACAGAGGAATGAAGAGATGCGGCTGGTGAACCTTTAAGAACAGATACATGAACAACTTGAAGCAATGAAGTTAACATTGGAGACGCCTACTACTCCAACGCCAAACACGCTTGCGGCCGTGCAAACCCACAGCCCGACGGAAAACATGCAGCACGTAAAAATTCGAACACCGCAGCTCCTGCCGGACAAAATGCAGCTGTGGTTTGCAGTGATTGAGCTCACTTTAGCCCAAAGCAAGATCCATGATGAGCAAACGAAGTTAGCGATAACGGTGAATGCGCCGGATGCTAGAGCAGCAACCGCAGCAGAAGATGTAATACTCAGACTCCCAGCAGAACGACCGTACGCGGCGTTGAAAAATGCATTACTCACCAGAATGCGTAAACCATTAAATCAACGCATACGGCAGATGCTTAAAGAAGAAGCTATAGGTGACAGGAGACCGTCGGAATTTTGAAGCATTTGCGCAGTTTCGTCAACGCAGAAGAATTGTCGGATGCGACGCTCAAACACATCTGGCTAGATCAATTATCAAGCACGGTAAAAGCCGCACTAGCAACTCGTGAAAAAGACAACATGCAGGACCTCTAGGAGATAGCAGACAAAGTCCATGTGACCATTGGCAGGCAATCCACAGATGGCTTGCATGGCAATCTGTAACAGGGAAGAAGTGTCAGAAGTGATAGCAGCAATACAGAAGATTCAGCATACGGGCGTCAACAAACTAATGGAACAACTAACACGACAGATGACGTTATTGCAGCAACAGGTCTCACAATTTTTGCAGAATGAAAACAGCAAGGCCAACTACGGAATTCAACAAGGACGGATATGTTGGAACCATCAACGTTTAGCGGATAGAGCAACAAAGTGTGCGTACCCAAACGTGAGCGGCATCCAGCAGTAGGCGCACCGGGCCGCGGTAGCACAGAAAAGCGGGTGCAACAACGAGGTGAGATCGAGGCAAACTGCGGACGGGTGGGTAACGTCAATAATTTTCTAACCACCTGCAAACGGCTTTGTGTCAGAGATGTCAAGTCGAACCGTTGCTACCTAATAGACTCGGGAGCCGATGCGAGTGCGCTCCCCTTTACCGACTATGAAGGAACGGATGGCACTCCACTGATGCAATTAACCGCAGCAAATATGTCTCCCATTGTTGCCCGTGGCACAGGTAAAATCGAAGTCGCTTTAGGTTTCTCACAAATCTGAAGCTTTCAGTGGACCTTCATTCTGGCAGAGGTGTCAGAGGCGGTTTGGGTGCAGACTTTCTTTGTGACATGTACATTACCGTAGATCTTTCTAATGCTCGGATTAAACGAAATCAAGAGACAGTAGATGGTATCACGGAACGTGACACTTACCGCGCTGGCAAGCATAAATGTGACGCGGTGTCACAAGCCGTAAATGATAATACGCTCGCAGAAAAATCCGCAGTCACTCACAAAACTGTGCACCGTATTTACACCACGCCCGGTCAGCCAATACATTAACGACCGCGCAGGTTAGCACCCGATCCGTTCGTGGCAGCAAAAGCAGAATTCGCGGCATACCTGGCATCAGGTGTCATACTTAGATCAGACAACTCTTGGGCGTCACCCATACATTTGATACGGAAAAAAGATGTGGCGATGACAGGAAGTTAAACACACGGAGTATACCAGATCGTTGCCCAGTGCCTAATATTTGCCATTTCACACATCAATTAGCTGGGGCAACGATCCTTAGCATTATTGATTGTAAAACAGCTTATCACCAGATACCGGTCGCAGAAGAAGATATAACGAAAACAGCAGTTACAACACCTATCTGTTCATTCGAATATGTCCGAATCCCTTGCGGGTTAAAGAACGCAGCTCAAACAAGGGAACGATGAAGTGTTGCGCGGGTTGAAAGGATGCTACGCGTCTCTTGATGACACATTAATCTCATCAACGACGGCAGAAACACACGAGAAGCAACTGTCCGCCGTGTTTGCCCGCACAAACCAGTGCGGAATAATAGTCAATAAAGCAAAATGCGAAAAAGGCAAGTGACGTTTCTTGGATATGAAGTATCGGCGGAAGGCATACTCCCACGAGAAGACACGGTAGCAGTAATCGATAATATGAACCGCCCCGAGACTTACCACCAACTCAGAAAATTTTTAGGGTCGGTAAATTTCTATAGATAGCATTTGCCCCGAGCTGCACTAGTACAAGAGCCCTTGACAGGGCAATGCAAATGACAAACGACCGTTGCAATTGAATGTGGACATGGAGCGAACATTTCAACACATAAAGGCCGACTTACGAAAAGCAATACTCATTACTCATCCGATATAGAAAGCACCTCTTTCAGTAGTAGTCGATGCCAGCCAAGAGGTCTTGGGAGTGGCACTGCACTAGGAAGTAACCGACAAATGGCAGCCTTTGGGTTTTCGCACGAAAACTTACAGACCCACAAAGATAATGGAGAGCAGACGACAGAGACGTATTAGCGATGTATGAGGCTATCCGTTACATTCACCCGTAAGTAGAGGAAAGAGCATTTACTGTATGCACCGACCATATAAGCCAATAACCTTTGCATTCATTAAGCCGCAGGATAACTGTTCTCCACGTCAATTTCTTCACTTAGAATACATCAGTTAATTTACTACAGATATCAAGCATATCAAGGGAGCCGAAAACATAGTCGCCAATTTCCTGTCGCGGGTCTCGGTTATTTCACAAACCATAGACTGCGATAAATTAGCCGTAGCACAAGCTAATGACGCACAACTCCAACAGTACTTACAGGACGTAACAGCCGGACTTCAGTTAAAATTAATTCAGACGGCGGGGGAGAATGTGAAGATATGGTGCGAAATAGCTACGAACAAACCCTGGCCATTCATCAAATGTTCAAATGTGTGTGAAGTCTTATGGCACTTAACTGCTAAGGCCATCAGTCCCTAAGCTTACACACTACTTAACCTAAATTATCCTAAGGACCAAGACACACACCTATGCCCGAGGGAGGATTCGAACCTCCGCCGGGACCAGCCGCACAGTCCATGACTGCAGCAGCTAGACCGCTTGGCTAATCCCGCGCGGCGCCATTCACCGCAAGGCAACTATGGAAAGAGGTTTTCGACAGCATACACGGACTCAGTCATCCGGGTAGCAGAGCAACTATCAAACTACTTACGGAACGTTTTGTCTGGCCGAGTACAAGGAAGGATTGCCGCGGCTGGGAACTACATGCATGCTGTGCCAAAGGAACGAGAGTGGACGGCATGTACATAAAGCAGTTGGAGAATTGCCGATGTAACAAAGAGCTTGTCTCACTTTCGTTTGGACATTGTGGGCCCTATACGATCTTCAGAAGGGTACAAGTATTTGTTGACGTCGGTGGGCCGGTATACAAGATGGGCAAAAGCTTCTCCACTATCGGACATTTCAGCAGAGAGGGTAGCTCGAGTATTTTGACCAGTGATGCTGCTAGGTCTCCGAACTGTCTGCAAATCAGACATAGATGCATCCATGGCTGAACCGGTTTATGGAGGGAACCTCAGGCTGCTGGCTGAATTTTTCGTTGAACCGACGGAAGCGACAACGACCGACATGCGTTACGTCTTACAACAAGTCCGCAACCACATGGCACAGCTATGACCGACACCTGTTTCTCGACATGGCACCAACACGCCATTCGTTCACAAGCAGTTTGGCGATTGCCCGTATGTGTGACTGAGGACAGACGCTGTACTAACACCTCTTCAGCCGCCATGTACTGGGCCGTATAAAGAACTCGTGGGAGATGAACTTATGCTTCAGATAATTCATGACAGGAAGAAACAAACAGTTTCCCTTGAGAGAGTTAAACCGGCGCACATGTGGCCACCAGCTGACGAAGACAATCAGGACACCAGTGAAGAACCGTCACCTACACTATATGACGATGAGGTGTTGCTCGCAGAGAGCAACACGCCAAGTCAGAAACAGGAAACCACACCGGAAGACCCCCCCGTGCTCAGAGAAGCGCTCTAGGCCGGGCAGAATTATAAAATACAAGTATCCTTATGTGCCAGGAGCTCCGCTCTACAAAGAGGGGGGTTGCGTAGGAAAGGCCTGGTGAAACAACGAAATAGCACAGTACACTCTGGCGTTTATTCTGTGAAGAATGTTGTTTATGATGTGTTTATACTTTGGTTTTGTTCTGGCGCTACGCCATCTCTTTTAAATATCTTGGCTTTGGTATTTTTGCTGTGTTCAACCACATGCATAAATAAAGTTATGTTCTTCAGCGCATTACTCTCTCTCGAAAATAAATATCAATTAGCCTCAGCAGCTTTAATGCTTTTCGGTGCAGTTTTAATTCCATCCTGTTTAATTTCTAACTTATAATTTAAATCCTCATCTGCATCACCTATTTCTTTCTAGTCAGTAATTTGCCTGATACAAAGCAGGTATGTTCTCAAGTTCCAATATTCATCCATCTTTTCTCCTGTACACTATCTCTTTTATGGATTTAACTGTTAACTGAGTTCCTTCTCTCAGTTTTCCTAGGTGAGGGTATTCTGGGATTATAATTATTCGTCTCATTTCTTGGATAACACATTTGTCATAACACTCCACATCTTTCTGTGTGCATGCTACTAGTTCTTCTTCTGCAAATTCTTGCGAAATTTCCCTATAGAACTTCAAGTTTACACATTTTACAAACAAGTGCTCATTAAATGTTTTTACTCCATCGGTTTTAAGCTCTGGAGACGGTTTTTCTGTTGTTAGGTGCACAACATCCAGTCCAGCATACTTAGAAGTAATGCATCGGCTATTTTAAGCATATCGATGTGGTAATGGAGCTTTATAAACAGATTTTTCAATTTCATTTAATGTCATAAATGTGCTTCAGCCTGTCATTTTTGGCTAGACCTGGAGCATATGACCATATATCACTGCTTTTAGCAATACATGCTATTATCTTGTACACCCCAGCTGCAGCCAAATTTCTCCATGCACTTTGGTTAAAGCTATATGTAAACCATGCCTGCACATTTTCAATAACTTCTCCTTTTTCCAGTTGCAGAGTTTGTTGCTTCCTTTACTCAGTGGAATATTTCACCACTGAAAAAAAAAAAAAATTGAGACAACACACTCATGCATATACAAAGAACAATAAGAGGGGATGGTCAATAATACTTGTATTCAGTCAGATTCTTTATGATCTTATTCGGCTCTGATGATCTCTGCTGGTGACTCTTCATGGTTCTTCCACTACGGCAAACAGAATACAGGTGATTCGGTTGGTGAGCAGATGCAATGCCTCAGGATAAGTGCAGTAACAGTCCACCATCTTGGTAGACTGGTCTAGTTTTTCCCTACTAGAACTTTGGCAACAGTATGTTTTTTCTAAGGTAACTCTGACAAAGTCTTGGGGAGCACTATTTTACATGACCTTACGTAAAACACGCCAATCTCGTGATTATTATTCGCTGGTAACAGATCCGTGAGTGTGCGGGTAGGGGTCACTGGCGGGGGCATCGAATGCCACCCACAGATGGCTAGAACCCTCATTTGATATCTCAGTGTGGACGCTGCACAGGAGGCCCTCGCAGCTGGTACCATCTACCAGTCTGGCTGTCATGGGTCTGGATGATTGCTTTACAGTGCACAGCAGAAGACAGTCTTGCTACAAATCCTAATGTTAAAGTGATGTTTCATTCTGTACAGCAGGTTTTTCTTTTTTGTTGTGGGCACACACTATTTTTTTATGTGTCACATTTTGCAATTATCGCACACACAGGCTACTGTGAAGGTAAATCGGATATAACTGATCGATTTTCAATGACCATGTGATCTGTTGTGTAGTGTTGAAATTTTCATCAATGTATTGTGGAAATCGACGTCTCGGAATCAGTTCTCGATCCTGAAGTGTTTCGCATTGTCTGCGGTATCGTTTTCGAGTGACATGTCATTGTTTTGGTGTAATATATGGCGTAATGTTTGTACTTCATAAGTCATTTTATCTTTATAATGTGCGACTTGACTTGTCATAAAGTTTATTTGTAATAGCCTTATAGTCATACAAACTTTGTCACAACATGATAACTTTAACTTTCAAATGTGATGTAGTTGTTTACATTTACTCACTTGTTTGCCATTCGTTTTTACTATATACGCTCCTATCACGGTAATTAAAACATATATGATAAGTTTCGACGATTACTTGACCCGTTGTTAAGCTGTGTCACATTTTTTACTCACTTTTCTTAAAATTTCATTATCACCTTCTATAATGACGATTCGAACGTATCTGACCTGTTTCCAGTGTTCATTTGACTGGATGTTGAGCTCCAATTCGAGCAGCAAAATGAATTACTTTTTTTTTTAAATGCACAATAGCATGAATTTCTCTTCTAGTGCTATTATATGTGTGACGTCATACTATTCTATCATAGTTTTTCAGCTGCCATATTTTTTACCGCCGTATTTTTACCGCCATCTCTTTTCCGCCAACTTGTTTCCGACATCTTTCTTCCGCCACCCTTCTTCCGCCAACTTGTGTGATGTCATGTATGGCAGCAAAGAAGAGTGTGCCAGGTCTCCCTTTCTTCCAATACGTGTGTATTCAGTGATTCGTGTTCTGTACTGATTGAAAACATGATAAAAATACCTGAAAGTATTGTTTTGGTACAACTACTGCGGGTGTCGGCTTCATGTCCTGAACATAATGAGATCTCCCTTTATTTTTACCTCCCTGTAAGGAGCGCTGTGTGCATACTGTTAACGCTGCCGCAATTCAACTGCTCCAAAATTTCTAATTTCATAAAGGACATGATAAATAATCACTCTGATATAGTCCTCCAGTTGACAAAAATATACATAATAATAAATCTTTATTCAGCCATTTTGTGTAACGTTAATTGATATATGGCATCAAATCTGTCATACGACTGACGGCTCAAAAACAACAATAAAATTTTTTTACAAGCACGATTATAATTGATGCCCTAATCTTTTCATATTTTTGAAGAATGCTGCACTAAACCTGGTGAGCACCACCTCACCCAATCATTGGTCTTCTGATACATATCAGACTCATGTTGATGCCAATTATTTTTTGTCATCTTGTATTGTGATACTGCCGCCTCGTTTTCTTATTACATTTACTTGCGTCACTAACTTTCTGCCTTACTTGCCGGTGTGTGGCAGGAGCGACCGATAGTATTCCGTCGTCGTCTGTCTGGAAGTGAGTTAGAGACGAACGAGAAGGGCGGTCGGGACGCAGCAACAAGGCAGTCGGGCACGGAGCCCCAGTGACGTCCGCACAGACAGTACCAGCGGGGACGACCGTTGGTTGGTCGTTCGGTCGGTCGTCTCATCGGCGAGTAATTGGGTCGTTTCCTTAGTGTGCAGAGATGTCGATTGTGTTCTGTCTGCATGGTTCGATCCGAGCCAGTGTCTCCGGGACGTCGTCCTTTAGAAGGAAGTCAATTCAGTTGCGAGCAGCAGTCGGGCACCGAGTTGGCAGTCAGTAGCAGGCGGGTCCGCACGGTGCAAGTACTCGCCGGAACCGTGGCCGACGCAGACGGAAGGCTGTTGATCGGTCGGTCACCTGGTCGTCGGATGGCGGCATGTGGACTGCTGAGCACTGACACCAATATAAGTCGGGAAAGAGTTCGCAGTTGGCAGCCAGTAACAGTCTGGTCCGTATGGTGTTAGTATTCGCCGGGAACGCTGTCAGCGAAGGTGGGCTGCCGTTGGTGGTTTGTTCGGCCGGTCGTCTCAGTCGACGACATCTTGGATCCCCTGGACGAACACCATCTTGTTTGTTCGTTGTAACTGAGCATCGGCGCAGTCTCCACAGCACGAAGCCAGGCCGGGGATTTTGAGGGTGTACACGCGCTGTTGCACTTGGAGGCGCTAGCTGTGTGAGCGACTTTTCGATTTCTTCCGAAGCAGGATCCTGAAGTTGAGTAACTGGTTACCTGTTCTTAAAACTCGAATTGGCTGTTGTTTTCTCAGCCCATGAAGCGTATGATAATAAGTCGTGTGTTTTCTTACCTAGAATCTGAAGCCTCCGGTAGTGACTTGACAGTTGTAACTTTTGTTTTCGGATTCTTTTAAACTAGTCTTTAGTGATGTTTGATGCCTTGGTCTTGGTGAGGCCCTGTTTGAAGTTATTGGTATCTCGGTTTACTTTTCATCGGCCGATATTTTTACTATCCGTGCATTTGCAAGGCTGTTCTTTTAATCCTTACGCCATAAAATTGTTATCTGCATGGTGTGTGTGGTCTTCAGCCGAGTTTTAATCTCTCTAAACTAAAATTTCAAAATCTTGGTCTTGCCCCTAAGTCATAAGATTGTTATTCTTTAGTGTGAGACCTTCAGTCGAGTTTTACATTAAATATTTTACGCTAAGGCCCTCAGCCTTTTGAAATTGAAAGATGTTCTTCCTAGGCTTTAAGCCGCTAAATTGATTTGTTGACATGCGGCCTTTAGCCGAGTTTTCAGCCTATTTAGAATTAACATTAAAAATCTTTGTTTTGGCTTTAAGCCGTAACACTGTGCTTGCTTAATGCGTGGCCTTCAGCCGATTTCTATGGGAGAGATTTAAGTTCTAGACCTCTGCCGATTTTTATTGAAAATTTTTTAAAAGGAGGGAAACTTCCAGAAGAACTCCTGTACCTCAATTTCTTGCTTAGGCCTTGGGCCTTGGATTTTCGTATGTGGCCTTCAGCCTATTTATACTAAATCGAAGGAGCTCTTTCGTTAAAACCTTGAATGTTGTTAATTCTTGCTTATGTTACTATGTGTTTTAACAAATAAAGTTTATATGTTGAGTGCAACTGACAGTAACTTATTTTGACCTCTTTCCCCAAATATAATTTCATGCGCACTGTCCTGCTAGTCCTGAAATTTCATCAACCAACCGATTAAGAGCTTGTCGGTGGGATTGCATTAGTGTTACTTCCCAGGCCGACCCTTGGAGCAATGAAATTTACATGAATGGTACGGTATTATCGCTGGTTACTGATTAAGTATATTACTACCTGCATCTTCAAAGTTTATTAGTAACATTTCTTTATTTTGTTGTTTATGCTGATGCACTCTGTACGAATGTTAGAAATGAATAGTATTGGAGCTGACAACCACTAGCCACTTACCACTCTCAACGATTCCATCACCACAAAATGTTAATGAGCTGATACGGTCAGGAATAGCGTTTTGGTTTAGTAATAAAAACGTTCTCGGTGCAAGTTACACCCCATCACTGCTTAAATTTCGATTAAATATCATCAGCAAGGGTGCCCCAAAATGAAGTCTACTGCTCTCGTGCCCTAATGTAGGACACTACCCTCAAAAGGAGGCAGAATCAGCAATGAGGAACGGCATGAGGATGCAGAGGGCCGTGGAAATCACTGCATTGAGGACGCATAATGTGTTTCCACAGGACATGTTGAACTAACTAAAAGGAGTCATTGACAAAACATTGACTGACCTCACATCCACATCTCTGGGAGGCCAAGAGTAAAGTCCCCATGAGAAAGATAAAGGATAATCAACAAAAGGATGTTTTACGAGTTGGGGCATGGAGTGTCAGTAGTTTGTATGTGGTTGGGAAGCTAGAAAATCTGAAAAGGTAAATGCTAAGCCTCAGTCTAGATGTACTGGGGGAAAAGGCAACGATATCTGGTCAGACGAGTATAGGATAGTATCAACAGCAGCAGAAAATGTTATCATGGGAGTAGGATTCGTTATGAATAGGAAGGTAGTGCTGAGAGGGAGTTACTGTGATTAGTTCAGTGACAACGTTGTTCTCATCAGAACCGACAAGAAGCTAACATCCACAAAGATCTCACCAGAAGTGACAGGAAACCAAATACTGACAACAATACCTCACGAATAAACACTGATGTCACGACCAGACGATAAAGAGATCAGACAGTATATGATGCTACTGAAGGGTCAATTCAATATGAAAAAGGAAGATGAAAATCTAATAGTCGTGGGTTACTGTAAATCATTTATAGGGGAAGGAGTAGAAGAATGGACTATGGGCTTGGTAGCAGGATTGAAAGACGAGAAAGACAAATTAAATTCTGCAATATATTTCAGCTGGTAATAGCGAACACACTGTTCAAAAATCACAAGAGTAGGGGTTACACTTGAACATGGCCGAGAGATACAGAAAGATTTAAGTTAGATTACACCGTTGTCATGGTAGGGATTCCAAAATCAGTTACTGTATTGTATGGCGCATCTAGAAGCAGATATAATAGTGATGTAGAATTGGCTGAAGTTTAAAACATTAGCAGGAAAAATTAGTATGCAAAGTAGCGGGATACGGAAGTACTAAGAAATGAAGAGATGTGCCTGAAGTTCTCTCAGGATATAGCTACTGCGATAATGAATAGCTCAGTAGGCAGTTCGGTCGAAGAGAAATGAAGATGACTAAAAAGGATCACCACAGATGATGCAGAGAAAAATGTAAGTCTAAGGAACGTCACTGGGGAGAAACCACGGAAAACTGAAGAAAAACTTCACATGATCCACGAAAGAAAGACGGATAAAATGTTCTTGGAAATTCAGGAACACACAAATACTGGAAAACTGAGGAATGCAGAAACACAGGTCACAAAGGAATGAAATAAATATGAAGTGTCAGGAAACTAAGGCGAAATGGAAGCATGAAAAATGTGAAGAGATCCAAAAACGAGTGATTGTTGGGAGGACTGACTCAGCATATAGGAAAATTAAAAACAAGTCTGCAACGTTAAGAATGACATGTGAATTCGTCTGTTAAACGCAGAGGACAGAGCGAGAAGTGGAAATCGTAGTCCAAGAGCCTCTTTGAGTCGGAGGAATCGTCTGATGACGTGATGGAAAAAGAAACAAGAGTCGAAAGGGACGAGAAAGGGGAACTAGAATTTAAAAGATCTTTGGAAGATGTAAGAATAAATAACACGGAAGGGATGTAAAACATACCTCCAAATTCATAAAATCATTAGTGAAAGTGACAACAAAACGGTTACTGATGTTGCTGTGTCGAATGTATGAGTCAGGCGATGTACCACCAGTCTTTCGGAAAGACACCACCCACACAATTCCGAAGGTTTCAAGAGCCGACAAGTGCTAGAATTATTACACACTCATCTTAACAGCTCCTGTATCCCAGTTACCGACGAGAATAGTGTAAAGAAAATTGACCACATGTTGGATTTTGATCAGTTTGGCTTTAGTAGAGGTAAAGACACGACAGAGGCAGTTCTGACATTGCAGTTGCTAATGGAAGTAAAATAGATGAAAAATCAAGGAACATTCATAGAAACTGTGGACCTTAAAAAAGTGTTCCACAATGTAAATTTGTTCAGGATGTTCAGAAGTCTGAGAAATAAAGGTATAAGCTAAAGGGTAAGACGCTTCATATACAATATGTACAAGAACCAAAAGGGAACAGTAAAAATGGAAGACGAAGAACGAAGTGCTCGGATTAAAATCGGTGTGAGGCGGGGATGTAGTCTTTCTCCCCTGCTGTTCTATCTAGATGTCGAAGAAGCAGTGATGGAGATAATAGAAAGGTTCAAGACTGGGATCAAAATTCGTGGTGAAAATACATCAGACATCATTGTTAAAATTCGCTTACGGCACTGCTACCCTCAGTGAAAGTGAGAAATTATTACATGATCTGTTCAGTGAATGAACAGTCTACTGAGTACAGGGTATATATTGACAGTAAATCGAAGAAAGGCGAAAGTAATAAGTAGTACTAATGAGAACAGGGAGAAACAACAACAAAATTGTTGTCATAAAGTAGATTTAGTTAAGGGATTCTGCTACCTAGGCAGCAAAATAACCGTTGATGTGTAAAGTAACGAAGACATAAAAAGCAGACTAGCACTTCCACAGCCGCGCGGGATTAGCCGAGCGGTCTAGGGCGCTGCAGTCATGGACTGTGAGGCTGGTCTCAGCGGTGGTTCCAGTCCTCCCTCGGGCATGGGTGTGTGTGTTTGTCCTAAGGATAATTTAGGTTAAGCAGTGTGTAAGCTTAGGGACTAATGACCCTAGCACTTAAGTCCCATAAGTTTTCACACACATTTGAACACAGCACTGACAAAAATGGCATTTCTGGCCAAGAGAAATCTACTAGCATCTATAGGCCTTAATTTGAGGAATTAACTTCTGGGAAATCACGTTTCGAGCACAGCTCTGTATGGTAGTGAAACATGGACTGTGTGGAAACTGGAACAGAAGAGATTCCAAACATTTGAGATGTAGTGAAACAGAAGAATGTTGAAAATTAGGTGGACTGTTAAGGTAAGGAATGGGGACATATTTCGCTACATCGGCAGGGAAAGGAGAAACATGCAGCTTTTTTCTTGAAAGAAATTATGTTCATTTGAACTCCGAGAAGGAATCATTCGTTCTGATTCGCGTTCATCTAACTCTAATAAACCTAGGATCTTATTGAAAAGTAAAATTTTTATTTACGGTATCATTCTGCACTCTGTATTCATTCTGTTGTGTTGGCAGAAGAGCTAACACCGTGTTACTAGAGGAGGCCGAAATGCACGCGTTTTAGCTCACGCAGGCTGGCGTGAGGAGGGAAGGACTATACTGAGCCGGCCGCGGTGGTCCAGCGCTTCTAGGCGCTCAGTCCGGAACCGCGCGACTACTACGGTCGGGGGTTCGAATCCTGCCTCGGGCATGGATGTGTGTGATGTCCTTAGGTTAGTTAGGTTTAAGTAGTTCTAAGTTCTAGGGGACTGATGACCACATACGTTAAGTCCCATAGTGCTCAGAGCCATTTGAACCATTTTTTTTGACTATACTGACGTGAGGTCTGGAACATGACAAGGAATTACAATTCAGAAAGCGGACGTAAATAGTTTCATACTTAACTTAATCCATTAATGATGAACGTCGCTCTTGACGGTACATGAGTCACAATATTATCTGTTGAGAAGACATAGTAACTGAATATGGCGCCTTGCTAGGTCGTAGCAACTGACGTAGCTGAAGGCTATGCTAAACTGTCGTCTTTGCAAATAAGAGCGTCTGTAGTCAGTGAACCATCGCTAGCAAAGTTGGCTGTAGAACTGGGGCGAGTGCTAGTGAGTCTCTCTAGACTAGACCTGCCGTGTGGCGGCGTTCGGTCTGCAATCACTGATAGTGGCGACACGCGGGTCCGACGTATACTAACGGACCGCGGCCGATTTCAAGGCTACCACCTAGCAAGTGTCGTGTCTGGCGGTGACACCACACATTATGTCTACAATCTTTAGGCAATGGAGAAGCCTTTATCCACCATTTGCATTCCGTCGTGGTTGTAAGCCAACAGGGTAGGCAGGGAAATTCTATGGAGATAGGAATGCTGGAGACAGTCACTAGAAATTGAATGTTTCAGTCATATTAGTATAATAGAGTTGGTAATAACGTTAGCTTCGTCTGAAAATCCTGTTTCGTTAGATAAACTACACTTGTTTACAAATTTATTTTCGAGAAAGTTTTCTAGTAGCACAGACAATACATTTGAACACAGTTTTACACAGGGCTCTTTTATGATGAACACTCTGTGCATGCATTATCGTCTCAAACTATTATTGAACATCGTATTTTCGATCAAAATATGTATACGTGATAGGGATCATTTCATTGTAAATAACTTATGTCTGCCATAAGTTTTTTAATTTAGTTATATAACTACATATTAATTAGTTTTGTTACTATAATTCTATAGGTATTGAAATGCATAATGTATTGTTGGAAATGGGAAAATTTTCGTAGCATATTAATTATTTGTTGACTTGATTACACGAAACATGTATTAGCTTTAACTGTGCAATATGGTAATCCGTGGAGACTGTTGATTCATTACAGCATAGTGATTTGAAAATATAATCCATTTCCAAGATGCTTGAAGGAGCTCATTAAAATCGAAGTTGTCGATTCGACATTGATCATTACAGGTCCTACTGCCACACAGACTCTGTTCTACTCTGATGAGATACAGGGCAGCCTACAAACCATCGGTGTCACCTACGCCAAAGTAATAATCGTAATAATAATAGCAATAATAATAATAATGATAGTAATAAGAGTAAGGCGTTTATCATCTATTGCTGGATAAAACCTTGTTCCAGTTCTCATATACTCATATCAATGTACATTCTGAAAATCTGCTAACGTCACAGCCAGCTTCGATTTGGACGACGTCCTTCAGCTTCGTGGTCAGGTAAAGTGCTTCCTTGGTCTATTAAGATCCATTTTACTATCTACATATTGTTCTTCCCGCTTTCTAATATTCATTACAGTCTTAATTTCGGCATCGAGTGAATATTATTTATTCACCAGATACGCGAAAATTTTCTGAAGTATCGTTGAATCGACATTTCCTTAAATCACTTAAATCTTGGGTACATTAAATGTAAAAATCAACATCAAGTAAGTGACTCTAATTCTTTTAATCTCAGATTCAGATCAAGAAACTGTTATTATGTAAACAGCTTCTATTGAAGTCGTCTCATTATTGATTTACACACAAGCTATTTCAAGGCTTTTGTGAGACAAATTTTAGATTTTAATTGTTTTTACTCAGCTTTATAATTACTAAAGATATCGGATGGAAAACAGATCTCAGAACTTGACTGAAAGTGTTGATTTATTACTGGACTGAGGTTTTGGTATACATATGGAGATAGTCCGAGCAAGTTTCAAACTGACGCATGCTGCAGTGGTTATATATATAGGAAATCTCGCTGATAACAGACCAACGTGTTCAGCTGTAGCAAACCAATCTTTGGAAAGGAATCCATAACAATAACGAGAACGTTTGATACAGATTACAGGAATCGGTACCCTGGGAAGTATTGTAGTGATTTGAAATTGATTGAGGAAATTAATATACGCATATCAGAATGCTCCGAAATCAAATTCATTGTAGGACTAATACGTGGAATAATTTATTATTGGAACAATAACACAAATAGAAATTCAGGACTAATTTGACTGCACAGAGACACAGCTCAGTAAGTGGGCCAGTATGAAGAGGGGTGAGAAGTAAAGCATTTCATATGATTCGAAGGAGTCAGTTTTATATGAAGGTGTGTGCAGCAGGTGCAAAGTGTGTGTGATGCATTGATCAATCCCTGTCCCACATGTCGCCTCAGGTTCATAGCAGGCCTGTTTCATCTTCCGTTCTGTGGCTTACAAAAGAGAACCTGGGCGGCTAAACTCGATGATTCTTTAGTGCTAGTTGGCTGAACCCCTTTTGGCAGAGTACAGAACCTGCAGCTGATGTGTTATTGTGCTTGTGCTCGGTATCTGTTATCTGTGGCGATTATCTCTAGCACTATCTGCATTATCAGCATAATATATGGCATCAGACAGCAAGTAAAACCCATTTGTCAGGGAACCGGAAGTGAGTATGTCATAAGGTAACAGTTAGAAGGAAGGCGGGAATGTGACTAAAATTCTGAAGACCGATCCATAACAAGTTCTGTGCCTCCAGAAGGCAAACTCACTGTCCTCCACCTCCTGCCTGATTCGCCCCTCTTAGGTTGCTGACATATTCTCCTGTCAGTATGTTATGTAAGTCCTCGTGATTGGCAGTAGTGACAGTAGTCACCCAGTCTAGCCTACAGGGCACTCAATTTCCTGCTCTCTTATTTATGCTCTTGGCGGGCTAAATTTGCAATTCCAGTCAATGAACAATCTACGCTGCATAACCACCCCTCACACACCGATGGAAAAAAATTGCAGCATGAAGAATGGGTAGTCCAACATGAACGAAAGTTGTAACTGTGTTCCAACAAATGAATGATGATGTCTATTCTGATTACACACCTGCCGCATAATGAGGATGCAATTCTGGTTTGCTTTAAAAACACGCTGCACTATCGTGAGCAGCGTTACCATTGAGACTGGAAATGATGAGATTTCGTTAGTCAAGAATACCTTTAAGGCGACCAAGACGCCATAATCAACTTCTCTCTGAGTTCGACCGAGATCGAGTAATAGTTCTATGAGAAGCTGGACGATTCTTCTGCAATATTACAAGAAGACTTTGCAAGAACGTAGCCACTGTACATGACTGCTGGCAGCTGTGGCCACGAGAATGTAGGTCGCCAGAAGACCGGGCTCCAGGCAGTGACGTGGCACTACCGAGAGAATCGTTTTTGGCGTGTGGTTCTGGCGCATCGCACTGCATCTCCAACAGCAATCTAAGCAGTGATGGGTACCGCAGTAACACAAATAACTGTTCAAATCAATTACTTCAAGAACAGCTACTAACTAGACGTTCTGCAGCGTGCTTCCTATCGACTACAAACCACTGCCATTTGTGACGTATGTCATCTCAAGCGACAACTCACTGGAGATCATGGTGGAGGACTGTTGACTTTCCTGACGATGTCTGGTTCTTCCTTAGAGCTACTAATGGCCCTGTCTTGTTTATAAGGAGGTCTGTCGATGACCAGCAACCAACCTGTCTACGTAGTAGACGCACTAGACGACACACTAGAATTATTACACCTGGAGCTGTGGTCTGCAAATGCAAATTTTATACTTCATCCTGGTGATACCGCCCGTTATGCTGCCAAGCCAACACGATCTATAGAGTTACGACACGTTACCTTGGCCTATTCTATCACTAGATCTGTATCCGATCGAGCTCGTATGCGACATCATCGGTTGACAAGTACAGCGTCATCCACGAACAGCATTAACCACCCATTTATTGACCGATCAAGTGCAACAGGAACGGAAGTCCATTTCACGAACTGACATCCGCCACCTGTACGACACAATGCATGCACGTTTGGATACACGCATTCAACATTCTACTTATGCAGCAGTATTTCAGAGTTGCAATTGCTTATCTTGCGCGACCATTAACTTGTGATCTTGCGATGTTAATCACCTCAATATGTTGCTTAGAGAAATGTATTCCAGAAATTTCATTACTCTGTGTTAATTATATTTTGGTGCTGCGATTTGTTTTCCGTCAGTGTAGCTGTGACGTGGCAGCGCGCTATTATAGCCATGTACACGGTGAAGTTGATAATTAAACTAATTACAAAACTGAGCATAAAAATTAAGAAAATGAAATGAGAGTGTGGCATTGTTGGCCGAGAGGTCACATCCGGGGAAGTTCGGCCTTCGAGTGCAAGTCTTAATTCAGTCGATGCAGCACTGGGTGACTTGTGTGCCTGTGATGAAGATGAAATGATGATGAGGACAACACAACACCCAGTATACGAGAGGAGAAAATCTCCAACCCGTCCGGGAATCGAACGCGGTCCGGCTGCATGGGAGGAAAGCACGTAACCATTCAGCTAAACATGCGGACAATAATTAAGAAATTTTATTAGATAAAAGCTACTGAATTGATATAGTATGTTATTACAATAATATTAGTGAAAACAAATAACAATCGTAGTGTATATTGTTGAGATCTTTCAGTTTCAATCCATTGAGCCAATCACAATTTACTTGGCGACGGCTGTAGTGTGAGAGTGCAAGGTAGTAAATTCGGGGAGGGGGGGGGGGGCGGTTGACGTAGACGGTGGCAACCAATATTGTCAATCAAAATGGTGGTCTAAGACATCTGGTCAGGAAAGCGGTGGAGCAGGCGCTGGGATACTGAAAAAATTACAGAGAGGAAATGTTAGAACGTAGTTACCACGGCGGACACACCTTAACTGTCTATCCTCTGGATGAGACCGTAAGTGGACCCCAGCACCGAGGAAAAACAGTCCACTTAAATTTTATTGGCGGCATTTAATAAAGTAACATTTAGAGTTTTTGTCTATGTCAGTGAATCTTCGAGAATGGTATAATTAGAAGGAGAGTTAATATCTATTAAACTTATGCATCTGACAAAATTGGCACCAAGAATGTTGAAAAGTTGAGCAACACACTACTGTTTGGAGAGACGCACCTCAGATCCTGAATCGGAAAGATGTTCGCCAAGTGTCCATCGTCATTGCACAATCAGTTTTGCTTATGTTCATACGGGACTAGTATCGATGTCTAGGTGATGTAGCCCATGCAGATAACTTTATGAAAGCGTTTTAAGTATTTTTCTTCTGCTGACAAGATACTGTGGCATAGACACGAGTAGTTAATGAGGGTAGTTTACACTGACGACCATTACCCATCACGAAGTTGGATGATGCCTGGTGAAGTTGCGGGCACTAAACACGTCAGCAAAAGTATTTAAGCGCAGCAGAGACGAATGGGGGATCACCGTAGCGAAGATATGGTCCTACAATGGGGAAATCCTTTGAGATAAGTAACTTCGATAAAGGGCAGATTATTAGTACGCAGTGATTGTGAACGAGTATCTCGAAAACGGCGAAGCTGGTCGAATGTTCACGTGCTACTGTCCTGACCATCGACGGAAACAGGTAGAAGAACAGTTAAACAACCACTACGTGCTATATGGTTGGACGTCCACGACTCTTCTCAGAACGCGAGGTTCGAAGGTTTGTCTGTTCTGTAAAGTAGGGCAGAAGGTGATCTCCGGTATCTCTGCCGGAAGTGCACAATGCTGGTGCACACACAAGTGTTTTGGAGCACACTGTTCATCGTAAACTGCCGAACATGTAGCTCCACAGCAGACCACCCTTACGTGGTTATATGTGATCCAACTACATCATTAATTACGACTGTAGAGAACACAGGGCCATCGGGCATCGACCGTCGATCGATGTAAATGCATCCGATCTTCCGGGGAATCATATTTTTCCTACACTAGCTCGATCGTCGTTTCCCATCGTCGCCGTCTTCGAGCTGAATGGATGCTCTAAACGTGTAGTGTCCCACGGTCGCTGTTTGGTGACAGCAATATTATGCCATGGGAAACATTCTCCTGCCCTTGAATGGGACCTGTAGTAGCAATCGTCATGTTGTGAACCACCTGTCTCCTCTAAGTACGATGTCGCCTTTCAGCAGTCTAATTCTCCTTGTATCGGACACATAAGCCTGCTACAGTGATTTGAGGACCATTGAAGTGAACTAACGTTCATGTCTCGGCGACCAAATTCGCCTGATATAAATCCTACGGAAACCATCTGTGTCTCTGTCGGCCGCCATCAAAACTTATGCAAATGAGCAGCCCAATATTTACACGTGCGTGGTCGTCTAGGGCCACTTACCACCACAAACCTACCAACATTCAGTTGGATCCAAGATATGCAGAATCATTTATGTATTTCGTTCTAAAGATGGAGAAACAAGCTGTTAAGCAGGTGATCATAATGTTTTGCATGCAGTGGATAAAGAAAAGTATGAAGGTAGGTTGGACACGGTGTGCTATCAAGCTCTTAACTGTGTTTTGATACTGTAGGCGCTGGTGACCTTTTGGTCACGAGTTGTAATGTAATGTCATTTTGTCGGCTTGAAGATTATCTGATTAAAGATTATCTGATAACTATCCTGGCGAGATGTCAAAGTCACATGTGGCAAAGAGCATGTTCGACTGGGTTTCGATGTAACTTCAGATTTACAGCCACTTATCTGTATGACATTGGATCTTCACAATATAATTTACCCTCACCTGAATCACTTTCTCGTTATTTGTAGATGCATTGAAATTCCTCAGGTGCAATTGTATTGAAAACTTAATTATGCACAATTCGCATGCTAGAATGCAGTGTAATGCTAACTGCACTGGAGGTACGGTAAAATTAGTTCTAAAAGTTAAAAAATTATGATTGACCTTCAACGATACAGTACAATCTGGTAGGCTAGTGTGAAAGTGCACACATCCCTAAAAACTTCTTCTTACTATAACAGCGCTTTATATACAATAGTAAGTTCTCAGCTAGGACATGATGTTCTAATTTTCACAATTTCTAATTTCAACGTTGAACACAACTGTCAAAACACAACGGAATTACAGACTTTGGTAGCGCGTGGGCATCGATTTAAACGGATGAAGAGTGATGAAAATTTGTGTCGGGTGGGGGTTTCGAATACAGGTCTCCTGTTAACTACCCATATGCTCTGACCACTAATCCACCAGGACACAGTGGTCATCGCATTTGGACAGAATACAGTACCATACCTTCCACCAAACTCTAATTCTAAACTTATCATCTCCGTATCATTGTAGTGCCCCTTGCCAATTATCATAACAACTGGCGTCATTTCGTTGACTCATGTAAAATTCGAGAGTGGTGTGCATCTCACTGCAAAGGTTTAGTCAGATTTTTAGCAAGTGTAAGATACAAATAAACAACACTTGGGTAAAACGCTTTAGTTTGAGACGAGTCCTGCTATCGTCATACTGGTGGTTGTGGCACCTGAAGCACTTCAGCTGATGAGTTTAAGATCGGAGCACGGTTGAAAGGCCGTAACTACTGTCAGTCCGAAGGTGTCTGGAGAACAGATGTACTGATTCATGGTGGAACTACTAGCAGGCGTCCTTGCAGAGAACAAGAATCCAGTAGATACCAATTTATAAGATAATGAGGTAATTGATATGAATACTATTAAGAGAAAATTGTGATGTACAAAAACTTTTAATCCAGAAGTGTGTTCAACAACAGTATTCTACGACGAGGAGGCGAGGGTAGAACCGCCAAGTGCTGAATGATAGAACCAGATAGGGGGAATGATTATAAGTCAGTGTGGGTGATTCAGTTCTTGCAGCAATTAGGGATACTCAGTTAAGGGCCGATTCAGTAACAAAGCAATTGACTCCTGCGGTCCAGCAGGAAGGCGTAATATCTTGCAGTTGTCACTAATTGCAGTGCTAGCTAATCCCAAGGAGGAACTACCAGAAGATAATGAAAGCTCAAGAAGTGAAATAAAAACCGAGCTTATGAAGAGGAGCGCTAAGGCAAAACTGAAGT
The DNA here is from genome assembly GCF_021461385.2 of Schistocerca piceifrons. Lineage (NCBI taxonomy): Eukaryota > Metazoa > Arthropoda > Insecta > Orthoptera > Acrididae > Schistocerca > Schistocerca piceifrons. Next base: position 371,526,955 of record NC_060142.1, read on the forward strand.
TGTTGAATTTCAAAACAGAAGTGAAGCGGTCTACTGAAGAAAAGTTTCTGGAACATGAGTTGTGATTAGAATAACAGGTGGAGTCATGATAAAAAATAGTTATTACCAAAATAGGTCCTCATACTTTTTGCGTGCTTAGTAATTCTGATGTACATAGCAAAGAATGAGTTGCTAAAATCTTGAAGAGGTTGTAAGAGAGTGAGACTATTTACAGTACTTTCAAGGTAATGAAAGAGGAAAAGCAGGCTTCTTACGAGGATGAAATTGACGGAAATTTCACCAGCTTAGGTGATAAAATAATTTGGGAACAGAGTAATATTTTAAGAAGCATGTGACAAAGGTAACGTGTACGTTCGCTGCGGGGCAAGCAGAACATCAACCGTCTCAAAGAGAACATGTTTTGCATAATAAAGAGCAGATGCACGAATGACTAAAATAAATGATAAATCTCAATGTGGTCAAGAAAGGGAGTAACGATTTCATCTGGTATTTCAGCAGAAACAGTTTTCGTTTTCTGTAGGAAATTTAATTACTTTGTCCTGCATGGAAACACACAGCCAGAATTATATATAAAGGGATTACTGAGTGGGTTACCTGTATTTTTGTCTTTTGGTTGACCATTTAAATGGGGCACCATCAGATGAGCTAACAGGTCTCGTAATACTTCTTTCGATATGACAGACTGTAAGGAAATATTTCTAACGAAATATTGGTCTGCAGCTGTTAGTTGATATCTGAAGCAGTAGCAAATATCAAGCAGATTCTGGTGAAAAGGAATCAAATATCTTGACTCTGGCATGGCTATCAAATTGTTCACAGCAGGCGTAAAATGAATCTTGCCATTCTATATCTCTCGGGAACTAGTAGCTGCCCGTAGGGACAATTACGTATGATATGTGAGATGCCTAGAACAAGCAAAATGCTTGAATGGAATAGATGGGGACCAGAAAAACAAGAATCCACATCGAGAAGAGGTGAGGCCATCCACACTTTAATGAGTGAATGAGAGAATGCTTTAAGGTGTGAGGAGGAGCTGAAATATGGTAAGTTAAACAAGATAGCATCAGTGGATTGGCCTGAGATCTCATTAGGTACGATGAAATAAAAGAAATTATTCAGATTGTGAAGGGAGACGAAAATTTAATAGTCATGGGTGACTGGAATTCGAGTGTAGGAAATGGGAGAGAAGGAAACATAGTAGGTGAATATGGATTGGGGGACAGAAATGAAAGAGGAAGCCGCCTGGTCGAATTTTGCACAGAGCACAACATAATCATAACTAACAGTTGGTTTAAGAATCATGAAAGAAGGTTGTGTACATGGAAGAACCCTGGAGATACTAAAAGGTATAAGATAGATTATATAATGGTAAGACAGAGATTTAGGAACCAGGTTTTAAATTGTAAGACATTTCCAGGGGCAGATGTGGACTCTGACCACAATCTATTGGTTATGACCTGTGGATTAAAACTGAAGAAACTGCAAAAAGGTGGGAATTTAAGGAGATGGGACCTGGATAAACTAAAAGAACCAGAGGTTGTACAGAGGTTCAGGGAGAGCATAAGGGAGCAATTGACAGGAATGGGGGAAATAAATACAGTAGAAGAAGAATGGGTAGCTTTGAGGGATGAAGTAGTGAAGGCAGCAGAGGATCAAGTAGGTAAAAAGACGAGGGCTAGTAGAAATCCTTGGGTAACAGAAGAATTATTGAATTTAATTGATGAAAGGAGAAAATATAAAAATGCAGTAAATGAAGCAGGCAAAAAGGAATACAAACGTCTCAAAAATGAGATCGACAGGAAGTGCAAAATGGCTAAGCAGGGATGGCTGGAGGACAAATGTAAGGATGTAGAGGCTTGTCTCACTAGGGGTAAGATAGATACTGCCTGCAGGAAAATTAAAGAGACCTTTGGAGAGAAGAGAACCACTTGTATGAATATCAGGAGCTCAGATGGCAACCCAGTTCTAAGCAAAGAAGGGAAGGCAGAAAGGTGGAAGGAGTATATAGAGGGTCTATACAAGGGCGATGTACTTGAGGACAATATTATGGAAATGGAAGAGGATGTAGATGAAGATGAAATGGGAGATATGATACTGCGTGAAGAGTTTGACAGAGCACTGAAAGACCTGAGTCGAAACAAGGCCCCCGGAGTAGACAATATTGCATTGGAATTACTGACGGCCGTGGAGAAAGCCTGTCCTGACAAAACTCTACCATCTGGTGAGCAAGATGTACGAAACACGCGAAATACCCTCAGACTTCAAGAAGAATATAATAATTCCAATCCCAAAGAAAGCAGGTGTTGACAGATGTGAAAATTACCGAACTATCAGCTTAATACGTCACAGCTGCAAAATACTAACACGAATTCTTTACAGACGAATGGGAAAACTAGTAGAAGCCAACCTCGGGGAAGATCAGTTTGGATTCCGTAGAAACACTGGAACACGTGAGGCAATACTGACCTTACGACTTATCTTAGAAGAAAGATTAAGGAAAGGCAAACCTACGTTTCTAGCAATTGTAGACTTAGAGAAAGCTTTTGACAATGTTGACTGGAATACTCTCTTTCAAATTCTAAATGTGGCAGGGGTAAAATACAGGGAGCGAAAGGCTATTTGCAATTTGCACAGAAACCAGATGGCAGTTATAAGAGTCGAGGGATATGAAAGGGAAGCAGTGGTTGGGAAGGGAGTAAGACAGGGTTGTAGCCTCTCCCCGATGTTGTTCAATCTGTATATTGAGCAGGCAGTAAAGGAAACAAAAGAAAATTTCGGAGTAGGTATTAAAATTCATGGAGAAGAAATAAAAACTTTGAGGTTCGCCGATGACATTGTAATTCTGTCAGAGACAGCAAAGGACTTGGAAGAGCAGTTGAATGGAATGGACAGTGTCTTGAAAGGAGGATATAAGATGAACATCAACAAAAGTAAAACAAGGATAATGGAATGTAGTCTAATTAAGTCGGGTGATGCTGAGGGAATTAGATTAGGAAATGAGGCACTTAAAGTAGTAAAGGAGTTTTGCTATTTGGGGAGCAAAATAACTGATGATAGTCGAAGTAGAGAGGATATAAAATGTAGGCTGGCAATGGCAAGGAAAGCGTTTCTGAAGAAGAGAAATTTGTTAACATCCAGTATTGATTTAAGTGTCAGGAAGTCATTTCTGAAAGGATTCGTATGGAGTGTAGCCATGTATGTAAGTGAAACATGGACGATAAATAGTTTGGACAAGAAGAGAATAGAAGCCTTCGAAATGTGGTGCTACAGAGGAATGCTGAAGATTAGATGGGTAGATCACATAACTAATGAGGAAGTATGGAATAGAATTGGGGAGAAGAGAAGTTTGTGGCACAACTTGACCAGAAGAAGGGATCGGTTGGTAGGACATGTTCTGAGGCATCAAGGGATCACCAATTTAGTATTGGAGGGCAGCGTGGAGGGTAAAAATCGTAGAGGGAGACCAAGAGATGAATACACTAAGCAGATTCAGAAGGATGTAGGTTGCAGTAGGTACTGGGAGATGTAAAAGCTTGCACAGGATAGAGTAGCATGGAGAGCTGCATCAAACCAGTCTCAGGACTGAAGACCACAACAACAACAACAACAACAAAAAGTCAGTGACATGTAGATACGGAATGCATGTAGGAACAGAAGACCTTACGGTTGCCCCATATGACCTGGGTGGTGAGATGTAGCCATTTGGGCATGGGTTGGGGGGGCTGGGGTGGTAGTCGTCCCAAAGCACTAGTGCAGTTAGCAGTGTGTTTGAGTGACACTGTAGAAAGGAAATGGGGTGAGGTAACCTTGGAGTGTACTGTCACGAAACAAAAGAACAGAACACACAAAACGTCTGAAGGTGGGACCAACAATAGCGGAGTGTAAATTAATCCGATATAATACGGAGCTCAGGAGGCAGGGATGTGTTCAGTATCGTGAGACTGTAGTTCAGATACCACTGGCAGTGGAAACAGTAAAAAATTAATGTTCATTGAGTAAAATAGTGTGGGATCTATGAGGTTCAAATACAGATACCCAGACTGACAGATTTGAAAATGATTATGAAGGGTAACTGGGTGACATTGCGCAAGCAGAAGAAACGGAAAATACTGGTGTGCTGACATAAGAAAGCAACAATAATGTTAAGTTTGTGTCTGAGCAAAATTTTGAATATGAGGAGTCCTTAATGTTAGTGTGGAAACTGAGCCTTTAGTCTTATAGTCTGAGTATGTAGAGGCCCCGTGCATTTGTGAACTGTTTCTTAATGGCAGGTTGTTTAAATGCATCCTGTGTTTGGTGGTAGGAAGAGTAAAACCAAAATCGGTCCTAGTTGGATCAGAGTTTGATACGAGGGGCCATACTGAAGTACCTGTTAGCATAAGACAACAATTTCCCACTATTGCTGACTTAGATCCTATTACATCCACGAGTATAGTTGGTTTGGAAATTAAGTTATTAGTAGAAGTGTTTTTCGAATTTCTGGGATGAAATCATATGTCACAGTTGCCAGACTCGATTTGAAAATTTTTGTACTACTGGCGCGGTGAAGGACTTTGAATATTTACCAACCATTAAGGAGCAAGATAAATCTGCTCCTAAAATCTACTCAATGCGTTTTGAGCGGGGAGAGGTGGTGCAGGACGAAATCAGTAGGATGGTGTGTTGGAGAATGATTGTGAGAGTGAGTAGTGAGTCCCTTATTTGTTGCTTCAAAAGATATTGGTGGTGTGCACTTGTATTGTGAAAGACGTAAGTTGAACGAAGTAGTGAAGAGAGAAACTGATAGGGCAGTGACTATCGATGAGTTAGTGCAATCGTCTCATGGTACAAAGTTTTCATCTTTAATGGACTTGATATGTGGGTACTGGAATATCCAATTAGTAAAGGAGTAACGAAAGTACACTTCACTTCCATAGAAGGCTGACGGTATTCTTTTCCATTTTGACTGAAAATTTCCTTGTGTTATTTGTCAGCGCAACATATTAAGTTATGGGTCTTCAGTTGCTGGGAAAGTTTAGTGCTTATGTCAGGAACATTGTTAGCCAACATACAGACTTGTGAGGAGCTCTCTCCATTGTTAGACAGATTGTTAATTACTACGCAAAGAAGAGGCACCAGGCTTATACTCAGAAAAACATAATTGTTGAGGAGTGGCATTAAATTTTTAGTGCATTTAACTGATGTATAGGGTATTACTCTTGGAACTGCAAAGCTCAAAGCTATAGAAGAACATGCCCATCTGTGAAAGGAAAAGGCCCTGTGTGTTTTACCATTGTTTTGTCACATCAAAGGTCTTTAACCATCCAGCACTGGACCAACTACTTAAGAACAATGTACCTGGGAAGTGGAAAGAAGAATGCCAAGCAGCACTTATGGGAAAGAAGGCTCAGGTGCTCCAAAGTAAAATTTTATAATATCTGCATTCTTCAGAGCCCTTTCTTACTTCATCAGATGCACGGGGATGTGAAATTGGTGTTGAGGTCTGTCCCACAGAAGAAAAAGAGGGCGAATCTCAACCGCATACAGTATCATCTGCGATCGGGATGTTGACGGAGGCAGAACATAATTACTGGGAAGCCATATAGGAGTCTCTATTGATATTGTATGGTTTCCATATATCTGAGGGTTACCTGTTAGAAAAGCATACAATAGTGGTGACAGGTCATAAATCGTTGAGATTAATGAAGAGATAATGTCTGAGACATCCGCGCTTAGCTCACTGAACGATGGACCTACAACAATTTGACAGGGGGGTCAGGTACATAAAAGGCAAGGACAGTGTCATGGTTGATGCTTTGTACAGATCAGCAGCAGAATGGAACATGGTGGAGAAATGAGTAAATTGAGAAGTTTTGAGAGTATTAATTACGAAAGGCTTCAAGAATGAAGCTAAAATTCAGTGGGTATGTAGAGAAATGTGTAGAGGACTTTGAAATCAAATAATAATTTAGCTGTATATTATAATATTCCCTTTTGATAAAGGAAGAGATATCAGGAGTAATGCAAACTGCATTTTCTAACTCAAAATGTTAATGAGCAGATTGACGTAATTAGTAAGAGTTATAGGCATTATGGAGCCTACAAATATATAGATCAATTGCAGGATACTATACTTTTGAACCCCGCATGAACCATGGACTTCGCCGTTGGTGGGGAGGCTTGCGACCTCAATGATACAGATAACTGTACCGTAGGTGCAACCACAATGGAGGGGTATCTGTTGAGAGACCAGACAAACGTGTAGTTCCTGAAGAGGGGCAGCAGCCTTTTCAGTAGTTGCAGGGGCAACAGTCTGGATGATTGAGTGACCAGGCCTTGTAACACTAACCAAACCGGCCTTGCTGTGCTGGTACTGTGAAAGGCTGACAGCAAGGGGAAACTACAGCCGTAATTTTTCCCGAGGGCATACAGCTTTACTGTATGATTAAATGATGATGACGTCCTCTTGGATAAAATATTCCGGAGGTAAAATAGTCCTCCATTCGGATCTCCGGGCGGGGACTACTCAAGAGGACGTCGTTATCATGAGAAAGAAAACTGGCGTTCTACAGATCGGAGCATGGAATGTCAGATCCCTTAATCGGCAGGTAGGTTAGAAAATTTAAAAAGGGAAATGGATAGGTTAAGGTTAGATATAGTTGGAATTAGTGAAGTTCGGTGGCAGGAGGAACAAGACATTTGGTCAGGTGAATACATGGTTATAAATACAAAGTCAAATAGGGGTAATGCAGGAGTAGGTTCAGTAATGAATAAGAAATAGGAGTGTGGGATAGCTACTACAAACAGCATAGTGAACGCATTATTGCGGCCAAGATAGACACGAAGCCCAGGCCTACTACAGTACTACAAGTTTATACGCCAAATAGCTCTGCAGAAGTTGAAGAAATTGATGAAATGTACGATGAGATAAAAGAAATTATTCAGGTAGTGAAGGGAGACGAAAATATAATAGTCATGGGTGACTGGAATTCGAGAGTAGGAAAAGGAAAAGAAGGAAACATAGTAGGTGAATATGGATTGGGGCTAAGAAATGAAAAAGGAAGCCGCCTGGTAGAATTTTGCACAGAGAATAACTTTATCATAGCTAACACTTGGTTCAAGAATAATGAAAGAAGGTCGTCTACATGGAAGAACCCTGGAGATATTAGAACGTGTCAGATAGATTATATAATGGTAAGTCAGAGGCTTAGGAACCAGGTTTTAAATTGTAAGACATTTCCAGGGGCAGATGTGGACTCTGACCACAATCTATTGGTTATAAACTGTAGATTAAAACTGAAGAAACTGCAAAAGGTTGGAATTTAAGGAGATGGGACCTGGATGAACTGAAAGAACCAGAGGTTGAACAGAGGTTCAGGGAGAGCATAAGGGAACAATTGACAGGAATGGGGGAAAGAAATACAGTAGAAGAAGAATGGGTAGCTTTGAGGAATGAAATAGTGAAGACATCAGAGGATCAAGTAGGTAAAAAGGCGAGGGCTAGTAGGAATCCTTGGGTAACAGAAGAGATACTGAATTTAATTGATGAAAGGAGGAAATACAAAAATGCAGTCAATGAAGCAGGCAAAAAGGAATATAAACATCTCAAAAATGAGATCGACAGGAAGTGCAAAATGGTTAAGACGGGATGGCTAGAGGACAAATGTAAGGATGTAGAGGCTTATCTCACGAGGGGTAAGAAAGATGCTGCCTACAGGAAAATTAACGAGACCTTTGGAGAGACGAGAACCACATGAATGAATATCGAGAGCTCAGATGAAAACCCAGTTCTAAACAAAGAAGGTTCAAAATGGCTCTGAGCACTATGGGACTTAACAGCTGTGGTCATCAGTCCCCTACAACTTAGAACTACTTAAACCTAACTAACCTAAGGACATCACACACATCCATGCCCGAGGCTGGATTGGAACCTGCGACCGAAGCAAAGAAGGGTAACAGAAAGGTGGAAGGAGTATATAGAGGGTCTATACACGGGCGATGTTCTTGAGAACAATATTATGGAAATGGACGAGGATGTAGATGAAGATGAAATGGTATATATGATACAGCGTCAAGAGTTTGACAGAGTACTGAATGACCTGAGTCAAGACAAGGCCCCCCCAGAGTAAACAACATTCTATTGGAACTACTGACGGCCTAGGGAAAGCCAGTCCTGACAAAACTCTACCATCTGGTGGGCAAGATGTATGAGACAGGCGAAATTGCCACAGACTTCAAGAAGAATATTAGAATTCCAATCCCAAAGAAAGCAGGTGTTGACAGCTGTGAAAATTACCGAACTCTTGGTTTAATAAGTCACCGCTGCAAAATACTAACGCGAATTCTTTACAGACGAATGGAAAAACTGGTAGAAGCAGACCTCGGGGAGGATCAGTTTGGATTCCGTAGAAATGTTGGAACACGTGAGGCAATACTGACCCTACGACCTATCTTAGAAGAAAGATTAAGGAAAGGCAAACCTACGTTTCTAGCATTTGTAGACTTAGAGAAAGCGATCGACAATGTTGACTGGAATACTCTATTTCAAATTCAGAAGGTGACAGGGTTAAAATACAGGGAGCGAAAGGCTATTTACAATTCGTTTGGAAACCAGTCGAGGGACATGAAAGGAAGCAGTGGTTGGGAAGGGAGTGAGACAGGGTTGTAGCCTCTCCCCGATGCTATTCAATCTGTATACTGAGCATGCAGTAAAGGAAACAAAAGAAAAGTTCGGAGTAGGTATTAGAATTCATGAAGAAGAAATAAAAACTTTGAGGTCTGCCGATGACATTTTACTTCTGTCAGAGACAGCAAAGGACTTGGAAGAGCAGTTGACGGAATGGACAGTGACTTGAAAGGAGGGGATAAGATGAACATCAACAAAAGCAAAACAAGGATAATGGAATGTAGTCGAATTAAGTCGGGTGATGCTGAGGGAATTAGATTAGGAGTAAGGGAGTTTCGCTATTTGGGGAGCAAAGAACTGATGATGGTCGAAGTAGGGAGGATATAAAATGTAGACTGGCAATGACAAGGAAAGTGCATCTCAAGAGGAGAAATTTGTTAACGTCAAGTACGGATCTAAGTGTCAGGAAGTCGTTTCTGAAAGTATTTGTATTGAGTGTAGCCATGCATGAAAGTGAAACATGGACGATAAATAGTTTGGACAAGAAGAGAATAGAAGCTTTCGTAATGTGGTGCTACAGAGGAATTCTGAAGATTAGATGGGTAGATCACATAACTAATGAGGAGGTATTGAATTGAATTGGGGAGAAGAGGAGTTTGTTGCACAACTTGACCAGAAGAATGGATCGGTTTGTAGGACATGTTCTGAGGCATCAAGGGATCACCAATTTAGTACTGGAGGGCAGTGGGAAGGGTAAAAATCTTAGAGGGAGACAAAGAGATGAATACACTAAGCTGATTCAGGAGGATGTAGGCTGCAGAACGTACTGGGAGATGAAGCAGCTGGTACAGGATAGAGTAGCATGGAGAGCTGCATCAAACCAGTCTCAGGACTGAAGACCACAACAACAACAACAACAACAACATGCTTTTGCGGATCAGTGCTCCTATTCATTGTCTTCATCAGAGTGTTGAAGTGGAAGCTGTGGCGTCCATAGGTACGGTGCCAAAACGTAGGTGCCCGCTCTCGTAAGTTGGCACTACGGGAGAAGACTAACAACTCCGAACTCAGCGCCTTCTGGCCGACGCTATTGAGCTCAGGGAGTGCCGTCTTTTTTTCGCCCCATTTCGTCAAGAGCATACGGGCTGGAAGTACCGCTTCTACTACCGAGTGGGCTAACTTGCTATTGAAACTTTGTTTTAGTTACGTTCAGTTAATGTTTGGAGAGCCACGAGTATTGGTAAGTTTTGAGATTATACAGAACAGTCATGCTAAAAGACAGGAACATGGACAGCCACGAGTGTTTGTTAGTTTTGAGATTATACAGAACAGTCATACTAACTTCACTGGATTAGAATGGACTAAGGCTTCACACCTATGAGCTCATCCAAGGCAAAGTTATGTATGCACTTGATATTTACTTGTGTTTTGGACTCCATTAAAAGTGTTAAAGTTACATGCAGTGCCGAAGTGCTACACCTCTCCTGCTCCTACTCGCTTCCTTCACTCTCGGCCTATATTACAGAAGCAGTTCACAGGATCAGACCCACGCACCGCCTGTCCAAGCGGGGTACAATAGAAGCCCCTAAGCATTTAATGGCGAAGGATTTACTTAATACACTGCCAATCTACAGAGGTGGGTGTTATACGTATCACTTTGCATCGTTAAACGTGTTCACAAAATATGTTTCATTGTATCCGAGCAGATGATCGGAGGCCCCAAATTCGTTGTGTAAACTACTGGAAGAATATTTTGTACAAGTAGATAAACGATAAAACTGATGAACTGCTTGCGGAGAGTGGTCCTTAGTTTACTACTCATAAGCCTGAATAAATATTGAGGAAGTAATCTTCCCAGTGAGTAGGATTCGCACATCTGATAGGATCAAGGAACTGGCCACAGAATTACAGGGAGTGTTAATATTCAGAGAGCTATTCTGTCTGACGTCAGTGAGATCAAGAACCGTGAGTGGTGAGGTGACTCGCAGAATGTGTCTTGGAGGCTGAGCCAAAGGAATGTGTGCCCAGTGATAGTCTGTCATATACAATAAGGTTTGCTTAAGCTCATACGGGACTAGTAACCTTGTCTAAGTAAAGTGGCGCAGGTAGTGAGCTTTCTGAATATCTTTTGAGTATATTTATGCTGGTGACAATGTGCTCAGGCTTAGACGCAAGTAAGTGGAGCTTTTGTCGCGTGCAGGGCATGGCCCTCAAATATGACGGGAGTGGCGTATCATCAAGGTGTTACTTATTCAGATGTTCTGCTATTGCTGTCTCTGGTGACATTTCCGTTGTGGGCTGTAATGAAGTGGAATTTTGTCGGCTTGGAGATGGTTAGTTCCTGGTTTCCCAAACTGTCCTGGTGAGTTATGATGAGTTCCCGCCTGGTAAAGAGCATTAATAGAAACTTCTCAACATAGGTTAGCTGTGTTGTGGCATTTTTACTACATAAATTCATGTGATTGGTGTTTCTTTGTGTGCGTTTGTGTGACTGGTACTGGCACACTTTCTTTTAAACAAGCTCTGTGAAGTCTGATAAGCATTTTGTTTTATTTGCTTTCGATTTAATTACAAATGTATAAACACTTATTTTTAGGACACTGGGCAAAGGTAATATAGAATTAGTTCCTCTGTGCCGAAAACATAATTAGCTAGTATTCGCTTGTCGGAGAGCAGCATACTGGTAACGGCAGGTGAGTTTGTCAGGTTGTGGAAGTGCAGATGGCCTGCAGGGACACAGGACTGGCAGGTAAGTCAGTGTCAACATGTGTCACACACTCTTGTAAATGATCGCCAGCTTACTGCAACAGTGTATTTTGTCCAGCACTACACTGCAAATTCTGGTCTGAGAGACGGTTTTTTTATGATTGTTTACATTATTCATGTTGACATTTTCAATGTTCGATAAAAGATGTCCGTCTTAATTTTTATATTAAGGATTGAATATTCTCGAAGTGAAGACTGCAAATTAATTTCTATTTTCAATACTTGTTTCAGCTAACACGACTCGTTTTCAGATCTAAAATTGAGATAAGAATAAAGAAAAAACATCGCAGCTTATAAGAATCTTTATTTCAGACCCAAAATACAAACAGAACATAAAATTACAGCACAGTTAAAAAGCATATAAGCAGAAGTAATTACAAGACACATACCATAAAAATATTTTTGATTAGTAAAATCTCCACAATGGCTCAACACATCATTATTTGTTGAGTCATAATGACCTTTGAACTTTAATTTTATGTGCTTCATATTTTTGTTCTGTTAGTCGCAAAAAACTGCTAAGTTGATAATAAAAATGAAACTGGTGGTGAGAGGTCATTAAAAATGTTTCGCAGTCGTCATACAGGATGAAAATTTCGGAGCGTGTGGCAGCTTGTGTGTAACCTGGGATCTCCCATGTCGCTCTCACGTGTTCCTCGTTGTGGCTGGGTCTTTAGTAGGTTGCTTCCAATGTTTGTCTGCATTCCTGACCTACCAATAAAGCAGCGACCTAACAACGGACTTGTTGTATGTAACGGGAATGCCTGCTCAAATGGCTCAAAAGGCTCTGAGCACTATGGGATTTAACATCTGTGGTCATCAGTCCCCTAGAACTTAGAACTATTTAAACCTAACTAACCTAAGGACGTCACACACATCCATGCCCGAGGCAGGATTCGAACCTGCGACCGTAGCGGTCATGCGGTTTCAGACTGTGAGGGATGATAAGCCTCACTGTGGTACAAAAGCAGAGTTAAATGTTCGTTCGGAAACAAAGAAGTTTCATTACATTTCTAAGCGAAACCAGCGACCTGTTGCCAAACAAAATCTTAACAAAGCCGAAATTAGCGAAGGGGGGCAATGTGATAAGCACGCACAATTAACCTAAAAAAGTATGTGAATGCCCCAACGAAAAACAATGACGACGTTTAGTCTTATGGCACGAAACCAGGAAATGGGTAACAGATTTCGAAATAGTGAATACGATTTTCCGATCTTATTTCACTCTGGAAGCTCATCCCTTCAATCATAGGAGTAAGGTCGGAATGGTAAGAACTGAGACAATGTAATCGCCAAATAGAATTCCGGTAAATCACCCAACACAGGAAAGATATCTTGACCTGATGAGGCCTACATAATGTGAAATAACTAGCGATTCATGAAGGGAAGTCGGACAGATGCACCTAATTACAAGCCTGTATTGCCAACACCCGTTTGATGTCGAGCTTCGTGATGTAAATAGTGGCATACGGTGACCTACTTCAGAAACGAGAATAAGTTCCATCGGAATTAAAAATAGTTGAAATGGCTCTGAGCACTATGGGACTTAACTTCTGAGGTCATCAGTCCCCTAGAACTTAGAACTACTTAAACCTAACGAACCTAAGGTCATCACACACATTCATGTCCGAGGTAGGATTCGAACCTGCGACCGTAGCGGTCGCGCGGTTCCAGACTGTAGCGCCTGGAACCGCTCGGCGATTCCGGCCGGCTCCATCAGAATCAACAGGGATTATACATAAAGTAGTCAAATGGAACTCGGTTCACTATACTTAGTCAAACGTTCCAAAGCATCTCAGCGAACTGCGCTCACGTTACTGGAGTGTCGCTTTATTTCCGGGAGGCACCCGATATAGTTTCACGCTATTACTTAATCAGCAAAATAGCAGCCTGTCTACTTTCAGACCACCTTTCTGGCTAGATTCAGGACCTGCTAAAAGATATAACTCAGCAAGTAGTTCTTATGTGGGCGAAACTGTAAATGTAACTGTGGAAGCTCTCCAAGGAGGTATTAGAACCGTTAATGTTTACTTTCGACAATTATGGAAACTCCGTGTCGTTGTTTGTGGACTTTTTTCAAATGTTCAAACGTATGTGAAATCTTATGGGACTTAACTGCTAAGGTCATCAGTCCCTAAGCTTACACACTACTTAAGCTAAATTATCCTAAGAACAAACACACACACCCATGCCCGAGGGAGGACTCGAACCTCCGCCGGGATCAGCACCACAGTCCATGACTGCAGCGCCCTAGACCGCTCGGCTATTCCCGCGCGGCATTTGTGGACAATGCTTCTATATCCAACCCCAGAAAATTGTTTCAAAATATGGAAGACCAGGATCCACTCTGCTTAAAATGGATGCCATATCGGTCGTCATATATTGTAGCTCCATGTTTAGGCATTATTTTCTTAGGGAGAAAATGATCATTGATGGTCACTGTGTACTATCGTATATCGAGTGGCTGTTTACACCGTTAGTATGATACCAGTCTAATCGGTATACATTATAAAATATGCAGCGTAATTGCTTAATGCATTAAAGTGTAAACATCCGTTGAGTGTCTAGAGAGGCTGTCACTCTCCACGTATAGCGCCGCAGCCAGGCCCACTTCTGGAAACGTATAACGACAACGTTTATGCACCTTTCCGTCTCCTGCAGGCAAGCCCACTTCTCGGAATGCTTCACGATAACGTTTTACGTATTGCTGGCTTCTGATGACAAGCACTCTTCTGGAAACACTTTAAAAGATACTACATCTTTCCTGTGGCTGCAGCCTAACCCACCTCTGGCAGCAATTCTCGATAACGTTATTACGTGTTCCAACGGCCACACCCAAACTAACATAAGGCAGTGTTTCAGAATATTTATTTGTCGTTCCGGCGGCAGCAAACACGCCTACGTATTTCGCGCGTTTGTGTATCCACTTTATTAACTCTGTGGTGCTCAGAACCACTATATCCATCACGCCAGGCATTTATTTTGCGTTTCGAGAACTACTTGCAGCAGTTAAAACCCCTAGTCGAGTGATAGCTCTCATAACAGGAGCAGCACACCAGATTACTGTGAGTTGATGCAGCTTCTCATTAAAAATGACCTTCTTTACATTTGGACACTGTTATTTAGCTTCAACTTCTACATTTCATGCGTGTCTGTGTATTTTCAGGCCGCCTTCAGTATGGATAGGAATTCTGGTTGCTGTGCTCAGATGCGAGCCTCGTTGGTGTACCATCGCTCACAGCTAAGAGCTGCAGGCAGTGGTGGCACTCGCCAGGCAGCTTGAGGATGTTTCCAGAGCGCATCACTGTGGAGGGCCGGATGTGGCCATCTGAGGGACGTCCAGCAAGACGTAAGTGTGCCCTCGTCGGTCCACTACATTGATCGCCCTGGGTGCTGCCAACACTGAGACTGATCCCCCACCCGTAGGCAAGTGGGAGGTCGTTCCATGGTGTAACTGGCACATGAAGACTTCTGAAGGGGCAGAAAGGTGTCTAGTTTCAAAGGTTGTCGAACGTAGAAAGGAAGAGAGTAGACAAGCGACAATCAATATTGCGGATGTGATCCAAACGCTGATAGGAAGCACTGAATCTCAAATTACCATAGGTATAGAAAACTGGCTGAAGCTGGAAATAAGTTCAGCCCAAATCTTTTGGATCTAACCGTGTTCAAAAAGGATACTTTAAATACAGTTTATCCCGAGTGTTTACTGTTGTCAGAACTGGTTAAGCTTTTAATAAAACTGAAGCAGATAGTTCTTGTGAGTTACATTGGGTAGAGTTTATACTTAACAATTGGAATGATGATACAGTAAGTCCATAATTAGCAATCATATATGACCATTCCCTTGTAGAAAGAGCGGTACCCAAAGGCTGGAAAGTTACTCAACTCACACAAATACCCAAGAAAGGAAATATGAGTATTCCGCTGAATTACGGACCCCTGCTACTAACTTCGATTTGTAGTAGGATTTTGGAACATGTATTATGAATCACCTCGAAGAAAACGATTTATTGACGTAAAGCCAATACAGATTCACAAAACATCATTTTAATGAAACACAACTAGCGTTTTATTCTTTCAGATTACGCTGATACAATACCTCCCTACTTAGCAATCATATACAACCGCTCGCTCACCGATAGATCTGTACCTACAGATTGAAAAATTGCGCAAGTCGCACCAGTATTTAAGAGGGGTAGTAGTAGTAATCCATCGAACTACAGACCTATATCATTGACGTCGGTTTGCAGTAGGGTTTTGGAGCATATACTGTATTCAGACATTATCAATCACCTCGAAGGGAACGATCTATTGATACGTAATCAGCAAGGTTTCAGAAAACATCGTACTTGTGCAACGCAGCTAGCTCTTTATTCGCACGAAGTAATGGCCGCTATCGACAGGGGATCTCAAGTTCATTCCGTATTCCTAGATTTCCGGAAAGCCTTTGACACCGTTCCTCACAAGCGACTTCTAATCAAGCTGCGGGCCTATAGGGTATCGTCTCAGTTGTGCGACTGGATTCGTGATTTCCTGTCAGAAAGATCGCAGTTCGTAGTAATAGACGGCAAATCATCGAGTAAAACTGAAGTGATTATCAGGTGTTCCCCAGGGAAGCGTCCTCGGACCTCTGCTGTTCCTGATTTATATAAATGACCTGGGTGACAAACTGAGCAGTGCTCTTAGGTTGTTCGCAGATGATGCTGTAATTTACCGTATAGCAAAGTCATCCGAAGACCAGTATCAGTTTCAAAGCGATTTAGAAGAGATTTCTGTAAGGTGTGGCAGGTGGCAGTTGACGCTAAATAACGAAAAGTGTGAGGTGAATCACATGAGTTCCAAAAGAAATCCGTTGGAATTAGATTACTCGATAAATAGTAGAATTCTCAAGGCTGTCAATTCAACTAAGTACCTGAGTGTTAAAATTACGAACAACTTCAGTTGGAAAGACCACATAGATAATATTGTGGAGAAGGTGAGCCAAAGGTTGCGTTTCATTTGCAGGACACTTAGAAGATGCAACAAGTCCACTAAAGAGACAGCTTACACTACACTCGTTCGTACTCTGTTAGAATATTGCTGCGCGGTGTGGGATCCTTACCAGGTGGGACTGACGGAAGCCATCGAAAGGGTGCAAAAAAGGGCAGCTCGTTTTGTATTATCACTTAATAGGAGAGAGAGTGCGGCAGATACGATACGCTAGTTGGGATGGAAGTCATTAAAGCAAAGACGTTTTTCGTCGCGGCGAGATCTAATTACGAAATTTCAGTCAGCAACTTTCTCTTCCGAATGCGAAAATATTTTGTTGAGCCCAACCTACATAGGTTGAGAAATAAGATAAATAAGAGCTCGAACAGAAAAGTTTAGGTGTTCGTTTCCCCGCGCGCTGCCCGGGAGTGGAATGGTAGAGAGATAGTATGATCGTGGTTCGATGAACCCTCTGCCAAGCACTTAAATGTGAATTGCAAAGTAATCATGTACATGTAGATGTAGAATGAAGGTTCTCGACAGGCTCGTGAAACTGATTCCGTATTTTTAAATTTCCAGAAGGCTTTTGACAGCATTCCTCACAAGCAACTTCTGGCTAAACTGTTTGTCTATGAATTATCATCTCAATTGTGTTCTTGGATTCGTGCTTTCCTCTCAGAAGGGTCACAGTTCCTAACTGACGGAAAGTCATCGTGTAAAACACAACCAATATCTGGCGTTACCCAAGGAAGTGATGTTTGTCCTCTATTGTTCCTGATCTACATAAACGAATTAGGAGACATTCTGAGCAGTCAGTTTGCGGATGTGGTGTCATTTTCAGTGTTGTAAAGCTATCAGATAATCAAAATGAATTTTAAAATTATTTAGACAAGATGTCTCTATGGTGCAAAAAATGACAATTCCCTCTAAGTAACGAGAAGAGTGAAGTCATCCAGACGAGTAGTGTTAAGAATTCGGTTGGTTTCGATTACGCGATAAATGACACAGGTCTAAAGGCTGTAATCTCAAACAGATACATAAGGATCATTGTTACGGATATCTTAAATTGGAACGATGACATAGGTAATGTGAAAAGTTACTCTGTGGGGCTATTATAAAGGTGATTGAGAATGAAGCAAATTTTACTAATTTCCACCAAGATTTATTTTTCAAAATAAAAGAGACATAAATTATGTAAGCAAATTATTGATTGAATACCGTAAACAACTAAGAGGTGGTTCAAGACCACAATCGACAAGGCTCCTGGGTGGCAGAGGTGAGTCAAGTACTCTGCCCCTAAAAATTTTGATAACACAGTCTGAATTGATCTGAAGCTGAGCAGACTATGATTGTTCAAATCTCCAGAAGTTTCTCTATATCGGTGCAGCCGAGGGCAAGTGGCGATAGAGAGCTGTACGCCCTGACAATGCCAGAGCAGCAGTGTGTTACCTGTTTGCTTCGTGCAGCTGGCGAGATGTGTGCGGCGGACGCGAGTCGTGAGGTGGCATCTGTCAATCGATCGCGGCCACGAAAGAAATGCAAAAATCTCACGCTCTACCGATCAGGCAGACACATCGCAATTTAATCTCTACCAGAGCCCTGAAATCACGCTAGATTTCAGTGTGTGACACACTCATTCGCTTTTAGTACCAAGGACCAATTTGGCTCACTTATACACTCCTGGAAATTGAAATAAGAACACCGTGAATTCATTGTCCCAGGAAGGGGAAACTTTATTGACACATTCCTGGGGTCAGGCACATCACATGATCACACTGACAGAACCACAGGCACATAGACACAGGCAACAAAGCATGCACAATGTCGGCACTAGTACAGTGTATATCCACCTTTCGCAGCAATGCAGGCTGCTATTCTCCCATGGAGACGATCGTAGAGATGCTGGATGTAGTCCTGTGGAACGGCTTGCCATGCCATTTCCACCTGCCGCCTCAGTTGGACCAGCGTTCGTGCTGGACGTGCAGACCGCTTGAGACGACGCTTCATCCAGTCCCAAACATGCTCAATGGGGGACAGATCCGGAGATCTTGCTGGCCAGGGTAGTTGACTTACACCTTCTAGAGCGCGTTGGGTGGCACGGGATACATGCGGACGTGCATTGTCCTGTTGGAACAGCAAGTTCCCTTGCCGGTCTAGGAATGGTAGAACGATGGGTTCGATGACGGTTTGGATGTACCGTGCACTATTCAGTGTCCCCTCGACGATCACCAGTGGTGTACGGCCAGTGTAGGAGATCGCTCCCCACACCATGATGCCGGGTGTTGGCCCTGTGTGCCTCGGTCGTATGCAGTCCTGATTGTGGCGCTCACCTGCACGGCGCCAAACACGCATACGACCATCATTGGCACCAAGGCAGAAGCGACTCTCATCGCTGAAGACGACACGTCTCCATTCGTCCCTCCATTCACGCCTGTCGCGACACCACTGGAGGCGGGCTGCACGATGTTGGGGCGTGAGCGGAAGACGGCCTAACGGTGTGCGGGACCGTAGCCCAGCTTCATGGAGACGGTTGCGAATGGTCCTCGCCGATACCCCAGGAGCAACAGTGTCCCTAATTTGCTGGGAAGTGGCGGTGCGGTCCC
Source organism: Schistocerca piceifrons (assembly GCF_021461385.2). Lineage (NCBI taxonomy): Eukaryota > Metazoa > Arthropoda > Insecta > Orthoptera > Acrididae > Schistocerca > Schistocerca piceifrons. The sequence goes on from NC_060142.1 coordinate 371,545,897, forward strand.
CTACGGCACTGCGTAGGATCCTACGGTCTTGGCGTGCATCCGTGAGTCACTGCGGTCCGGTCCCAGGTCGACGGGCACGTGCACCTTCCGCCGACCACTGGCGACAACATCGATGTACTGTGGAGACCTCACGCCTCACGTGTTGAGCAATTCGGCGGTACGTCCACCCGGCCTCCCACATGCCCACTATAAGCCCTCGCTCAAAGTCCGTCAACTCCACATACGGTTCACGTCCACGCTGTCGCGGCATGCTACCAGTGTTAAAGACTGCGATGGAGCTCCGTATGCCACGGCAAACTGGCTGACACTGACGGCGGCGGTGCACAAATGCTGCGCAGCTAGCGCCATTCGACGGCCAACACCGCGGTTCCTGGTGTGTCCGCTGTGCCGTGCGTGTGATCATTGCTTGTACAGCCCTCTCGCAGTGTCCGGAGCAAGTATGATGGGTCTGACGCACCGGTGTCAATGTGTTCTTTTTTCCATTTCCAGGAGTGTATGACAGAGCGCACAAGGATACCAAAAACGAATAAGTGTGCCCTCGGCAAACGAGTAGTCCGAGACGTTTGAAGTTACACTGTTGGTAGAGTAAAAACTTCACCAGTCTAAACCAATCGGATGTAAAGACAGTCTCAGGACAGGTCCCAAGTACCAACTACATGTGACAGAGCATCGACCAGAAGTCTTCTACCAGACCAGAGTCCAGCACCCAAGTGCCTCACACCTCTCCAGAAGAAAAAATCCGTTTTCCCTCCTTCAAGTCGTCTTCAACCAATCACATTGCTTTGGAGGCGATAAATCTCCCCTCCCACACGACCACACAAACTCATGTCAAATCAAGGCAAGAGTTAAGAACCCTGTGTCTCAGGAAAAGAAAGAAACCGCCAATTACTGGCTTTTTTAAGTTTTTTCAGGGGGGCAAGACGAATTTCTGCAGATTCATGTCGCTTCCCACTCCAAAAAGCCAGTAGGAAAGATTCTATCTGCAAACGTTTATCAAACGCTGGAGTTTCTCAGGCCCATTTTCAGTATTGGCGAACACGAAAACTTGTAAATTTTTGTTTGATGTGCCACTGCACAAAATGTCTGGTTTATGACTCCACTGTGTAGACAAGTTCATTCAATCCGTCACCCCCAGCCCACGCTTTGGCTGGCGCCAAAGCAGGTATCGCGGAATTGTTCTGCTGGAGACCTGTTTTGAAGAGTGGGTGTCCTGTCTGCCCTGTACAGCTATGGGCCTGTCCGGCAAGATTTACTGAGGGATGGCCTCGCCGCCAGTTGCTTCCAACTCCCAACATGCCGTTTCTATGGGCTATGAACCATAAAAATACCTCATACATTTAGCGCCCTACCAGGCTCGATCAATTCTGCTCAAGCCATTATCTTTCTAGAGTCTCCTTCAAGGTGCGTCTGGTTCCAAACAAATCTTTACTAACTTTCCGTATACGAAAAATAGGTGAGGAATTAATTCGTCTTTTCTCAAATGTTGTGAGGAAAACAAACCAAATACCGTGATTTACTGGCAAAACAATTAGAAAATGTTACAAATCGATTAAAGACAGTGCTTATAATACACTTTTCGCTCACTTCTGGAGTACTACTGTCAGGTGTGCTATACGCATCAGAGGGGACTGACAGAAGTAACAACTATAAGTATACCGAAAGAGCAACATTTCATTGATGTCTGAAATGTAGTTAAATGGCCTCACCAGAATAAAATAATACAGTCGAATATGTAGAACACGTCCTGTTCCACTGTTCAAGAATACAGCCAAAGTCAATTATAATGAACTTCTACCACATATTTACGACACTCTAGCGACTTCTAATAAACCTCATACCAAGTATAAATTATGGAGGAAGGTCAGGTTCGAAGGTGACTACAACAGTCGGGAACTTGCATTTAAGAGGAGAAGCTGAAAAGAAGTTCCAGACCCAGGCAGCTCCAGCATTTGCGACTCTTGCACTTACCTTGAAAAAGGTGGTATCATCTACACTGAAAATCGGTGCATGTGGGACAAAAGAAGGAGGCACTACCTTCGTTTAGTCTCGAGATAAGTATGATAATGAAATGAAGAATAATTCTACGTATCTATTAGCTGCTACACATTGGATGATCTAAATAAAGCATATGAGCACCAGCCAATGTGTTAACTGTCGAAACAGAGACTGAGAAACAAAGGAGGAAAATTTTGGAGAATTTACAGGTCATTGAGGTACTAAAATGTATGCTGCCAAACATGACAGGTCCCCTTATTATCCTGTTTCATGTTCTCTCACTTCTTCCAGAAAAGAATGTGTGAGAACCAATTTATGAACAGAAGCTGGAAAACGATTTTAGTTGGCAGAATTTCGAACAGTTGATAAAGATGACATTATGAGGAATATTGTTATCTTTTATATAATAAAGTAGCGATTTCTTACCGCTTACTTATCGCTGGCTTCTGGAATTTTCAAAGCTGTGTGGGTCTTTCCACTGTAGGGAGCAATGACTTGCTGTATTGCTTCTTTATGCATTTTTATATTTGTTGGCCGTTTAATCTGGTCATGGGGGTACCAGTTTAGTTATTCAGTGCAGTTTTTATGTTTTTGTGGCTGCTAACATGGTGATTTTAGATAAAGTTATTTGCACTTTCTATGGCGCGATCTTGGCAGTTTTCTTAATGGTATTTATTATTTAAAGATTTTAATTATTTGACGTCGTGGTGTATTCAGCATTATATGTACTTTTGTGGAAGTTTACATTTTCAGTGCTTCTGCTCTGTGTCTTAACTATCACAGTTGCTTCTGTGCTGTGTTATTACAGCGGCTATTAACTTAACTTCAATGTGCGTCTTGGATAGTGTAGCAGTTTGACATTGGATGTGATTTGTTCTAATTTTTTGTGTTTGTAGATTTTACTGGTTTTACCTCAGGTTTTTTTGTACTGTCTGTAATTACTTTGGACTTGGTCCACTGTGTTCTTTGTCGAACGCACTTCTCTCTCGGCCGGCCGCTGTGGCTGAGCAGTTCTAGGCGTTTCAGTCCAGAACGGCGCGCCTTCTACGGTCGCAGGTTCGAATCCTGCCTCGGGCATGGATGTGTGTGGTGTCCTTAGATTAGTTAGGTTTAAGTAGTTTCTAAGTCCAGGGACTGTTGACCTTAGAGCCATTTGAACCATTTTTGAGTATTTCTCTCATACATCTGCCGTTCCACACAGCTGCTTATTACTATTTTCGTTACTCTGAACTTTATCTTAGTTTCTCTTTTGCTCGGGTGATGTGCTCCTCGTGTCGTGTTTACTTTAGGGCAGCTTGAAGTCACATTACTCAGTGTCTGTTTCGTTGGTAGATGCGACACAATGTCCCCTTCTATGAGTAAATGTTATGTCAGTTTGCGTGGTGCCTGTCAATGGCAGTGATGCATAAAAATTTGGCAGAGATTGGCCGCCAGTTTAGACCTTATTGACCACGACTCTAGACCTTTGTCGGCGCTCGCAACATCTGGTTGACGTGGGTCAGGAACATTTGAAAGGTGGTTTTAGAGTGATAATGTAAGTTGAATATGTACGCCTTGTACTGATTTTAGTTGAGTCTGAAGATGTTGTGGGACCGACCCCCAATATTGCCTTGGCAAGGTAGTGGGTGTAACAAATACAAGGAAAAAGACACTGAGGTCAGTAATTATTGTTTTCAGGCCTCAACGAACGACATTACGTCCCCAGACGACCTTCCAGGAAAGGGACTGACTATGTTATTGGCAGGTGGGTTTATTCCATCGCTCGGTGACTGAGCAACGCTATCTCCCCATCACAAGCTTTATCCCCATTAAGGGTGATCGTACGTTCCCCCGTCCATCACGCAGCCTCATAAACTAATGATCTAACTGCATCCTGCTCTATGATACCCTGCATCTCTTATTCTGCCATTCATTCATACAAAACACAAGTAATCCAAAATTACTAAATGATACAAAGAAAACAATTACTTCTCGCATTTTATCTTCTGTCATTTAGTTTCGCAATATGATCGAAACAACAGCACATAAAACAATCTACAGGTACAAACAAATTCAGCAAACCGTGGGGAATACCCAACCAGATTACACTGCGAACACCTCACAATCTCTAAATACTGCTGTTTACGGTTGCCACGTATCGGCGCACTTGTACTTATGTATCGATCCTCGTCACGTACCCAGCAAGACGACCAAAATCCCGATGTTGCCAGCGCAGTACATCTGCACTGTACTGGCGAGTTACACCACGTGAGGCTAGCCCATCTCATAAATAATTCACATGTGTGTTATCTTAATCCAAAGTCGACACCCCACCCTCACCGGCCAGCAGTGGCTAACCAAACATCCACCACACCTTCTCACAAATTTTATACTGAACCATTTAGCTGTGCTACATATGAGGAGGGCCACTTCCAGTCATGTGTTGGGCCCAATCGGCATATGCCAGAGTGTAGCGTAAGCTAAAAACACTCACCACAGCCCTAGTGTATACGCCTTCGCCATGCCCACCTTTAAGAACTGGCAGCAGAATTTGGAAGGCAGTCTTTCGGGTTGTATGGCTGCAAGTTGTGAAGTTGGCTAGTCGAGGTCATGGGTGTAACAAATACAAGGAAGAAGTCAATGAAGTAAGTAATTATTGGTGGATGAATTATGTTTCAAGTGATCTGAAACTGATCCTAAATTAATGACTAACGAAACCGCAACATTTAACTCTTTGTCAACTGTGAAAACGAAGAGGGTGAACTAACAAAGATGTGGGAAGAGTTGACCTGTCTACATATGCAAGTGTTACCACTGGAGGATGCAGGAAAAGATGAAAACGAATATCGGAGCACATAGCGAGACAAAATGGTCGAGGATTCTGACATACATGTTTCGTTGAAGCCCTTCACTGATGAAGAAGTAAGACTGCCCAACCGTCAGTTAACGAAAATAAAGTATCCTGGCGCTAATTTCAAAAATGTCGCAGTGCTTCAAGCACTGGAATGATGTTGCGCCTTTCTCGCCAACTCTGTTAACTATGTTTGCAATGAACAATGCCAAATTCGTTGTTATCAAGCGCTGGTGGTCATCCTTAAAAAGCTGACGACGTAGACGCCCCGTTGCCAAGTGCTATCTACCCACATACCTTTTTAACAACTTAGCGTTTGTGCAAGACAGCTTGGTGTCCAAAAGAATATCAGAGCGGATTCGCCTGAGGGGACTGAACTAGTCATTATAGGTTCTGGAAAATTCATTATGTGTTTCGGAAAGGGAAATCCATGGAATATGCCATTAATGAAGCAATGAGCGCTGTAAAAGATGCACGTATGCCGTGGGAATGATAATGGATGTCTCAGGAACGTTCGATAACCCGCGGAGGCCTTTGTCTTCACGGCTGCATGACTAGCAGTGTCTTACTGCTTTGTACATACGTTTGAGGGACTACTCAAGAAACAGGCAGGCCGGTCTTGTCGAGGTAAAGTTCTGTAGAAAGCAATAACAAAAACAAATCCACAGGGCATTATTTTTGCTACAATTTTTGTGATCTAGACACAGAGCTACTACTAAAGGTGTACCTGGCTGTATAGTGTGTGCAGGCAATCTGCTTGTGCTTGTGACTAGATTATCTAGAGAATGGACAGAACTCATGGGTAAAAATGCAATTGAATTTATATACAAATTATGTCTACAAAAGAAACTAGTTGCTGCTCATAAATTGGTGGTTATCTAAGACAAGTAATGGTATTAGAGTAGGAAAATGTACTTAGACAACATGGTAGACTAAAAGCAAATGTTCGTAGCTCTTGTTAGAAATGTCGGTATCAGAGCATCAACCAGAATGCAAAATATCGTGAATTTAACCAAAGATAGATACGTATACAGTTAATCAGAATATATCAAAGTAAAGGTATCAACAGTGGCAAAGATGTTATGACAGGTACAGAGAGGAGTATCGTTGCGTTAAATTACCGTACTAAACACACTACATGATTAATAGACATGTATGGAGGCGTATCAGGGTTTAGTTTAAATAACGAGCCCTTCTCTGGTTTGCAACTCCACGAATGTCCCAAGAAACAAATTGATGTAACAGTATTTCGTTCTACAGATTGTTAAAAATCACGTGACCGATGATTTTAGGTAGTTTCACACCGAGGAAGCACCACATATGGGACGTGGAGAACAAATTTACCGTATATGGAGGTTCTTGCTTTACTCGTTTCTTGTACTGGTACAAAGATGGTACCTTAACGATCCAGATACAAAGGTAATGTATCGCTGCAGTGCAACATATGTAAATGGAATGAAAAGAAAGTGGAACGGTCAGATTATGAGATATATATTACTATGAGTCTTAGGTTTATGGAAATCTGTAGTTATATTTCATTAGATAATGTAGATCAGGATATTACTTTATTCTCCATGGAAACAGTGATGGATTGTGTGGACAAGAAATTTAGCTATGTCTGCTCTGCACGTACGTATTTGAGTCTGCTTTAACAGACCTCATTTGAGATAAGAAGTGTAATTATAGATTAAATATAAGTTTTAACTTCATATAAACCATTCATAATGCTTGTCTTATAGAAAGTCATTAACATACCTATTAAGCTTCGACTTATGTAGTGACAGAGATGGTATTATGAAATTATTGTTTACCGTTTTGATGTACTAGCTCTCACATTTGACCATAGTGACTAGAAGGCGAAACTCACATGCAATGACATAAAAAATTATAAATAAGTCATAGTGAGACTATAAAAACCATAGTATAAATAACGGAACTTGGCGAGAGTAAATACATCAAAATCAACACTATTGATAGGTAATTACTGAATAAAGTAGGTACAGTAAACAATCTACTAGAAATTATGTGGGTCGATCTAAATTGGAAATACCAGATTAATGTTGATGATAGTAAGCAATCGGTTACCTTGTTGTTTGTGGTATGTGTTGGTGAATGGTCCTTTTTTATTATTCCCAAAAGATTAATCAATAATATCAATATAGGTCCTGACACCAGCAGGGCATTAACCATTTGGTCCGCTTAATCTACATTTAAATCGATAAGCTAATTCAATACCAGGAATTTCTCACCAGTTAGTAGTAGCCGACTTTTGCATTCAACCAGCCGGTAGGTTTGAAAGAAAAAAATATTAATGCAGCTGTATACACTAAAAATCTAACGGTCAGTATGTTATGGGGCTCATTGTGTTTTTTCTCACAGAATGCTTCAAAAAAGGATAAAATAACGAACGATGAAAATTACGTAATTGACAAAGTATACGAAACTTTGAATAAGCAGAAAGAGAAACGAATTCTCAAAGACTGTCCATTTATTGTATCGTAACCATGAATAATAAGAATCAGAAACATACCACAGAATCTCCAAATCGATATGAATGTACTGTTATAATATTCCTTACTCATAAAATGATTCGAAGCGCCTTTGCGGTTTGTAAAGCTTCACATAACTAGAACAGTTCTTCCTGTGACCTGCGTCAGCTGGAACAGTCATAAGTTTCCCACAAGACAGCATACAAGAAATATCGAGGTTCCAGCCTCAACGACCACCGTACCAGTGCGGTGTGGCGCCATTCGTTTTTAGGATATGTTTCAGTCGGTTGTATGCCACATCAAAGTGCATAGCCATATCAGTACAGCCTCGTCCAAAAATCTGGAGCAGTTCCCATACAGCTTGGACACGTTCTTTGCGTTTATAGAAATAGAAAAATGTCCGATATGTGTTTACCCATGTGAGTAACGAACACCCATCAAGGTGTAGCTCTGCGCTCGGGTTCGAGAAGCGTTTCATTTTCTCTTTTTCTCCATCTCAGAGAAGCACTTGCACCCTATAATTTGTTGGTTGTATTTCATTGTCTGCTTTCTCCTACGGCTTTTACCGCCTGCAGCTCCCTTATTGCCATGGGAGTTATTCGCTGATGTCTTAACGAATGTCCATCGTCCAGTCAATTTTTTATACCTTCCCTTTCCAGCAAGTATGCGGGAAACCCCTTCATTCCTTATCTTATCTGTCCAGATAATTTTCTCTATATTTCTATAGCACCACATCAAACCATTCGATTCTCTTTCATTCCAGTTCACCCAGGTCTATGATTCACTGTCATGCAACGTGGTGCTCCAAACGTAGATTCTCAAAACTTTCTTCCTCTATTTAAGGCTGACGTTTGCTGCTAGTATACATCTATTGACCAAAAATTTCATCTTTGCCTCTCCTTGTCAACTCTTTATGTGTCCCATTCTTCGTCCATCATGTGATATTTTGCATCCATTGTAGCATAGTTTCTTTAGTTCATCTACTACTTGGTGCCTCATCACTAAACTTATTCCTGTTACTCATTACTTTCGTGTTTCTTCGGTTTCCTTGACATTGATTGAAGCACTTACGATAACAATCTCATCACTTAACCTTATCACTCTTATGCTTTCACCCTGAATTTTAATCCTTGTTTTCAACCTCACGTCATTCCTACTTCCTCGTATAGAATGCAGAATACAGATGAAGACTGCAATCTTGTCTTATATCTTTTTCAGTCCGAGCACCATGTTCATGCTCTTTCATTCTTATTGTACGTCATTTCTTGTTCATATTGTACATTATCGGTCATTTCCTGTAGAATAATGTACAAGGACAACAGGCACTTTTACCTTACGCCTTGAACCTGACCTGCACCCTCCATCACCTTCTTGGTCATGGCTCCATATCTTTTCATCCACTCGCTTCCCATGCTGCTTCTTCTTTCTCTCCCCCCTTTCCAAAGTTATGCCCACTCCACTCCCTTTTCCTAAACCGGGCTCCATGCTTGGAAATAAGCTAATCAGGTATCTTTGTGGGACGATGGGTAAAGATATTGTATTTGGTTTGTGATTTCGTTTATGAGCTGAAGTGTTTGATAGTATTGCGCAGCACCGACTCTTAGAAGGAACTCGAAACTATTTCTGCAAACAGCTGGAAAGTGAACGACAACATACTACTCATAATTCAGTGCACCAGTCCACAAGCAAGCTGTCCGAAATAAAGTGAAATGAAATTTTCTCTCTGCAACGGAGTATGCCTGACATGAAACTTCCTGACAGATTAAAACTGTGTGCCGGACCGAGACTCGAACTCAGAACCTTTGCCTTTCACAAGCAAGTGCTCTACCAACTGCATTTTTTATTATCAGAGTGACTTGGTACTATCATGAAACTTTAGTAGACCATAGTCAAATCATCATGTAATATAAGCTGCAAATAATAGAAAATAATAATTATGATAACAAAACAACAATAAAAGGGGAAAGTGAAAAACGAGAACATTGCCGAAAAACTACCAGCAAGCTCTCATGACATGAATAAAAGTTTCTTTTATAGTTTCTTGTACTTATATAACTTTTTTTAAATTTTTATTTATTATCAGTTGTTATAGAGAACCTAGAAGAAGAAAGACCGCAAACTAGATTCTATTCTGCACAGCAAACTAAGAAAAATTCCAATATGATTTCAAGGTTTGTGTACGCTGATGTGTATATATAGTTCTTCTATCCACATTTTACAATAGAACTTGATCGATACTGAATCAAAACACTAAATGAAACGAGCAGGTAAACTTGGAGAGTAGAAACCGAGGAAAATGAGATGGGAAACATACCTGACAAGAAAAACACATATCATCAGAAAAATGAAATTAATTAACACCTTGCCGACGGAAAACAAGATGCAACATGTTGGCGAAGCGGTCTCAACATCGAAGCATTCGCAAGAATGTCCAATAGGCCGTGTTAATGTACTGCATGAATTTCATGTGATCCTCCCTCTCGCCTTCTACAATATAATGAATGAAGTGTTCCAGTACCCACGTAACGGTATGTAATTCCGTGTCGCTAAGTCCAATACGGAAAAGTCGCTCGTTCATTGGAAACAAGTTACTTACTACCTTATGCCAAGAAGACGCTACGGGCATCGAAAAAATCGGAAGACTGATATTACACCAAACTGCCGTCCAGGCTTTTTGCGGCGATCCTCTTTCAACTAGGTTCGGGCAAGGAACTGCTTTCCAACGAGGCTGTAGGGATTTCATGGTGAGGACAGCTCCCCATAAAATGTCAACCCCTAAATAGCTCATCCCAAGACAGAAGTAACGACTGTGTTTAAACTTATAATTTATGCGACCAACATAAATAAGGGGTTCAAGACTAACAGGACGGCCTCAGAGGAATAAACGAGACGTAGATGTGTGAGTTCCTCGAGTCATCATCGAAACAGTACAAATACCATCTGCAGCTTCCTTGGTATGTCATTCAGGTCTAGCCCCTCAAAGGAACGAGGCTTCGTGACCACCTCATACCGTAAGCGAAAGATATTTTTCCATAAAAAACGACCAGACAGTTTCTGTAGTTTCCTAGCATCACCGAGGGCAGCGGATAAACTTGGACCACGTAATAAGCTTTGCATAAAACATATGTATCCAGTATTCTGCCTTTCTGGAGCAGAGTAAGAGAACGTCTTTCATGTTTTAGTATCGCTCCCTGATTTTTTCCGGACCTCCAGTTCAGCGTCGCCATTTTTGGCGCACAACGATCAGTGATGATACCGAGGGATGATGTGCCGATCCACCACAGCAGCCCACGGAACAGCGGCACTATCAAAACGTCGCAAAGCAAGAAGCCTGAATTTACCTTCATTAAGTAGTGTGCCAGGACTCCGACAATAATCATCTATTACAACCTTCAGTCGATGTATCTCCGCAGAATTGTAGAACACGTCCTGTAGATCCATCACGTCATCCGCGTATGCAAGAACAGCTATAGTCCCTCCAGAAAGCGTGCAACCTTTCAGCTGGGATGGTAGCATCTGAAGTAGGCGCTCCAGAGACAACACAAAGTCATTGACAGCAGGCCTCCTTGAGGCACTCCCCGACGGATATCTATCGGGGGCGTCAGTTGGCCATTAATAGCCACTGAAGCTGATGTGACCGTAAACAGATTTGAGAGCACTCGCCATGTACCAACACTAAAATCAACTGCCTCCAGAATCCGAAGCATAAACTCGTGATTAACACAATCAAATGCCTTATCAAAGTCTAGGAAAGCAAGGGCACGAGGGACGGACGTCACAGCGGCAACCGAAACCACGACACTCGAGTAGAGTAGTAAGAATGATAGGACCAGGTAGGCAATTCTGATGTTTGGCAACCATCATCTCCATCAGAGACGACATCCTACTATTAACTGCCATCGCCACCGTCTCATAATCAAAGTTTAACAATGTAACTGGGCGAAAGCTATCGGGGGAAGTCAGTCCAGGGCGTTTCGGGATTAAAACTATTTTTCCCACTTCGAACGAGGTCGGCGCTACTCTACTTTATGACACTTCATTCAAAAGAGACGAAATGAGCACTCAAAAGCGGCCAAGAGCGCACGTAAAATTCCTTTGGAAGTCCGTCCAGACCAGGAGACTTTTGAGAAGGCGAGCCCACAATACGTTTGTAAACTTCCTCATGTTGTAATGTAGCTAAGAGCGTTTCATTATGTTCAGATGTAATTGTCGTATCCAAGATGCTGGATACTGGGTCGTAAAGGATTGCAGTGGACTCATCGACTGTATCGGTGTAAGACTTGCACTATATTAGCTTGCTCAGATACGATACGTCAATTATCTGCCGTAAGAGAATGAATACAAGAGCGTCAGCGACGGGTCTGACGCCGAAGCAAATCGTATAAGGAAGTCAGCTCTTCCGTCGCCAATGATCGTGGCTTGGATCGCATTATCAACCCTTCCATTTCTATTCTTTTCAGGGTCAACTATTGTGCCTTTACACTCCTAACATCCGTTATTCGCAGAGGGGCGTGCTCCGCAGCATCATAAAGTTCACGCAGGATGGAATAGTCTCTCTCGTTGACAGCACAGAAAGGTATCAAAGTTTACCTGAGCATCGGTTTAGCCAGATAATGGAAGAGTACTTCCCAGTGGATCGTAGAGTACGTTCCCACACGACTCGCATCACGTCATGGAGAGAGGGGTCAGCTAGGTGAGCGATGTTTAGCATCCACGGAGTGCGAAACTACTTGACTGGTTGCCCTTCTAAATTGAGGTTGTAGTCTCAGCATAGTGATCCGTGAAAGAAGTTGGGATGTCTTCAACCTTAAGAATGCAATCGCGCAGGCAGTCTGATGAGTAAAACCTATCTATCCGGCTACTAGAAGTCGCAGTGAGGTGTGTAAATGTAACTAACGTCCGGTATTTAGATACCCGGGCGTCTTGGAGGCGTAAGTAGCGGACCAATTCCTGTAATTCGTGACAGAAATTAAATTTTGGAGATTGATCTGCACGACGCAACACACAGTTAAAATCAGCCGCCAACAGAATACCTAGAGGACTCTTACGCAACAGATAAATAATATCCTGTTTATAAAAACGAAAACGATCCACTGCGCGACCAGTGCCAGAAGGAGCATCTAAAAGAACCAAGGTATGATCAAAAATTTGACAACCTATGCCTCTGCCAGAATCCAACATTTCCACCTATTTAGTGAGAGTGCCTTCGCGAAAGAATAAGGTGATCCCCATAGAATATTCGGGTGCTACGTTAAAGATCACACGAAAACCAGGTAAGGAGGAATGCCTAAATAATACGTCCTCTAATAAGACTATGTCCACACATGAATCATAAATAAACTGATGCTGTGAAGCCGATAGCAAATTTGCTTCCACACGATTAACGTTTATGGAAAGGAACGTGTAGTCTTGGGTCATTGATTATAGCTATACAGGGAAGTACGGACCGCCCGAACAGAATTAGGTAGACAGCTGAGAGTCAAGATCCATTGCGGAATCCACAGAGGAATCAGACATCGGGGGACCAGAACCCCCGTCATCTCAACCATTTTTCTTAGATTTTTCACGTGCCACCGCACGGTCAGGTTGTAAACGCTGTTTCTGTCGGCTCCGTGGCAGGGCAGCCTCAGTGGACGGAGGCACAGCTCTCTGCACTTCAGAACAACGATCATGTAATGCAGTTCCGGTCACTAAGGCGGAAGCATTCTGTGGAACAGCCAATACAACAGGTGATACTTGGCTGCTAATTGTATTCCCCTCGGGAGTTGTTCTAGTCGGCAAATTCGGAAACCGACGGTGACTGAAGAGGAAGGAGCAGGAGGACATTGCATCGTCTCTGACTAAAGGAGGACACAAGGGCGAAAGGAGGGAGGTGGGAGGTGGAGGCTGGTTTGCGCTCCCTCTCCACACACGGGCAGCTCAGAAGGAGCCACTTCGCGAGCAGGAGGGATGCTCGAGATAACTTCTTCGCCACTCACCGTACCACGTAGCATCGAGAGGAGCATGGGACACATTCGTGCGGAGGAGCCTAGCGTAGGAGGCAAAGCCAAATCCTCACCATCACCATCCTGAGTGCGACGTCGCTTGTTTGTCACCGTTACAGGTTCTATCCTGGGCAATAGGAATCTGAACGTGTCGCTGGGGTAAGGCCGGAAATTCTTTGACACGATTATCAGCATTGACTGTTCATTACGATCGGAAGCAGAAGCAGGTCCGACGGCGGGATTGGAAGAAACGAGATCAGAAACCAACAGTTTGCGTCTCAGCAATAATGACGGCTTTAATACAAGAATCCTCCGCGGGCAATTAGACCGAACGTGTCCACATTTATTGCATAGGAAGCACGTTCCATCTTGACCAGTATGACACGAACGCAGTAACCACACAATTGTAAATGTGATGCAATATTCCGTTTGACACGCATTTGCACGGAACGGATTCCACGGTAACACTGTAATCTGTGTTGAGTGGAACAGCGTTCACGACGGACGTTTCTCACGTCACCATAGTGATTCAATTTGTCCTTTAGAAAGTTTTCGTCAACTTCGGCGGGAGGTTGAACAGTCGAACATTGGAATAATCAATTTCAGCACCTGCGAGTGACACCATACTAACGGAATTATCGCGATGCTTGAATGGGAGTAGAAAACCATACGCGCCGGCCGGAGTGGCCGTGCGGTTCTAGGCGCTGCAGTCTGGAGCCGAGCGACCGCTACGGTCGGTGGTTTGAGTCCTGCCTCGGACATGGATGTGTGTGATGTCCTTAGGTTAGTAAGGTTTAATTAGTTCTACGTTCTAGGTGATTGATGACCTCAGAAGTTAAGTCGCATTGTGCTCAGAGCCATTCGAACCATGTTTGAACCATGTCAAGACAGTAATCTTTCAACGTGAAGGGGCTCCATAAATTTCACGTATAACACTTACTCGTCTGCATCAAAATAAGCGGTGTTGACCTGATCAGAATTCACATGAATTGTATGGACAAGTCAATCGTAGATTTCTGGAGACCCGGGTTGCACGTGTCGCATTGTTTTTATCGAAAATAAAGCTGACAGTACCTTTTCGTGGAATACATGTGGAAAGCATGGTAGCCACAGCGGGGCGGCAGACACCGCTGCAAGTAGACGAACACAAATCGACAGCAAGGCATAGCGGAGGCGCAATGACTCATCCGGTCGACGGGACAACACTAAACGAGGACAACTTCACACGCTGCGACAAGTGAAATAAACAAGAACCTTCCCGCTCGCCGCTCGAAGCGGAGCTGACTAACTGAGCTACCCAAGCAGGACGCACGACCCGACCTGTCAGCTTTACTTACTTATCAAAACTTAACAGCGAAACTGTAAGAAAGTTAATCAGTGATGACGGGTCCTGAGTCGTGCTTGGGTAGCTCAGTAGACCGCCTGGGAGCACAGGGTGCTGTTGGCTCCATCTGCGACTATGGCACACACATGGCGCCACGATGCGATCAAAATTACCTTCCAACCAGATCACGCGCGTCCTCGAGCCTATGAAATAGAACAGTTCATTCGCGACGATCTACGTTTGGGTCCGGCGACTGTCGTTGGAATACAGTTTTCTATAACGGCGAGTGTGGTTTATGTTAATATGACCAGTGGAGAGGTCTTCGTGACAGTGATGTCTAAATACGCAAACTCACGGTGATTCAAACATTCTGACGGGCATATCGGTGCAGTGACGGAGGATCATGCAGGCTTGGGCCTAAGGACTGTAAGGGTTTCTGAGCTCCCCTTCGAGGTCCCAGAGGAAGTTGTCAAGGGCGCCTTCCGATTGGATTGGATTGGACTGTGTGAGGGAAGAGACCAAACAGCGAGGTCGTCGGTCTCATCGGATTAGGGAAGGACGGGGAAGGAAGTCAGCCGTGCCCTTTCGAAGGAGTGATTTAGGGAAATCACGGAAACCCTAAATCAGGATGGCCGGACGCGGGATTGAGCCGTCGTCCTCCATAATGCGAGTTCAGTGTGCTAACCACTGCGCCACCTCGCTCGGTGACGCCTTCCGATCATATGGTAATGTCATCAGCCTCGTTACAGAAAAGTGGAAAACGTATAAAGTCTATAATGGTGTACGCCAAATTAAACTTGAGCTCAAGAAACATGTGCCGTCCAATTTGAACATCGGTGGCAGTCGTGGAATCATAATGTACGACGGTCAACCGCGTACCTGCTCCGGATATAGGCAGGAAGGCCATGTTCGATCGAGCTGCTTACAACATAGAATTACGAAGATACCAGTGGGAGACTCCGTTTCCCCGACAGGGACGACAATCCTTCCCCTAACGTACGCTCAGACGACGATGCGCACCGTAGATGAGAACGAAACGGGCGATCGGGCATATCCATCGACGTCAGAAGAACCAAGGGAAGAAGAGGACCGGCGGGGGTTCGAGTCCTCCCTCGGGTATGGGTGTGTGTATTTGTCCGTAGGCTAATTTAAGTCAAGTAGTGTGTAAGCTTGGGGACTGATGACCTTAGCAGTTAAGTCCCATAGGATTTCACTTTTTTTTTTTTTTTTTGATGAAGAGGAAGGACGCCCGATGCCAACCCAGACGTCGCCCCCTCCACAGCATAACAGCAGCAACAGTCCCACGGAATCCAGACGCAACATAACATTCAGGACGAGATGGACGTGGACGCGAACATTGTCCCAACCGCGGCTTTCCTAGTGGAAGGTGGTACGACGCTGGATTGCCTCCCACGTTCGGATTCTTATGTCCACGTTCGAAAGCACCTGCTCGACACGTGGTGCCACATCCATGGTCCAGCTCCCGTTTACACCCATTATACAAGTCATTCGTCAAGTTGGTTAGATAGTATATACGTCACAAGCACCCTTTCGACGGCGACGAGAGGAGCAGATCTCTGGCCCACTGCATTCACCGACCACACAGCCTATATTTGCACCATTACTCTCCAACCTGCACCTACACGTGTGTGGCGCAGTAGGCCCCCCTGAAAACTAAACGTCGCCCATCTGGACGAGCTGGCATGTACAGGTGCTATCGAAGAGTCGTGGAACGCGTCCTTAGAGCGTCATGATCGTTACCGATCGCCCCTCAGTTGGTGAATTGAATGTGCGAAGTCTGCTCTTAGGCGCACCTTCATGGCTTACGGCCGGGAAGCGGCGGCGTGGAGGAGGAGCACGGATAACTTTTATTACACCTTCCTACGAGAATGTCTTGCTATGAAGCCCTCACCTGACGGGCAGATCATAGTCAATCGCGCGAAAGCGCAGCTCGTCTCCTTAGCACGCCATCATTTACAGGGCGTTGTTGTACGGTCGCGTGCTCCAGACATGGTACAATCAGAAGGGCTATCTATGCACCATGTGCTCCTGGAGAGCAGGAAGCGCCTTGGGGCACTGGTACCCGACACGATAACGGTCGACACGTGGTAGAACAAGCCTTCTATAGGCGTTACGCTCACCTTTATTCAGCAGTGCTCCCTGATATGGAGACGGTAGACACCGTTTCAGCACATGCCCACGGTACAGTTCGACCAGACATGGTACCGACTATACTGGGAGAAATGATAGAAGAGGAATTGCTCGACGCCATTGGTAAAGGTGCTCCCCATAAATCACCATGAATCGACGGATTGCCATTAGAGTGCTATCGAGCCTTTAAACAACTGTTGGTACCGTGTTGGGTTGAACTTTGTCAGGAATTGATGTCCCCGGGTATACCGTTGCCTGCACCGTTCTTCAAAGTACTGATTGTACCCATCCATTAAACGAAGTGACGGAATCATGTCCGCGATTATCGCCCCTTAACGTTATTAAACAGCGACTTCAAGATCTTTACGAGGCTGCTATCAAAAAGTATTGGCGGCACACTATTGCGCGTCCTGTCCAACGATCAGATGTCTGTGGGGGACCCAGCAACATCAAAACTGCGTTATGTCGTTACAGAGACCTCAACTCCCTTGCACGGGTGAGACGTTTGCCGGCAGCCCTGGCGTCTATCGACTTCAGCCAGGCTTTTGACCGTGTGGGCCACACTTTCTGCTACTTCTCGAGTTCTTGTTAATAGAAGACTGACGGCACCCATGCCGATCCGCCGATCAGTACGACAGGGATGTCCATTATCAACATTGTTATTTGCATTGGCCTTAGAAGCTTTGTTGTGTGGTCTCCGAGACAGGCTCACAGGGATAGTGTTTGGCGGCTCCATCTATCGCTGCACCGCATATATGGATGATTTGATGATCGTCATACGTGGAGCTGACGATATGGCGGCGGCTTTGGACTGAATTGCAACCTACGCTACAGCTTCTGGTAGCCAAATCAACGTTGACGAATCCGTCGACTTGAGCATCGGGATAGGGCTACCGCAGGAACACATTGCCTCCTTACGCTTCAGTGATCCTGTCCGCTGCTTGGGCTTAGATTTCATGAACGACATACGATGCGCGACGACGCTCAATTATCGACGCCTTCTTAACCACATTCGGGCCGGAACTGCAAATCAGCGCTTGCGATCCCTCAATATCGTTCAGCGGGCGCATTATGCCAATGTATACCTTGCGTCCGGCATACCGCATGTCGCCCCTTGGCGCGTAGCATTATGACAGCGCTGGAATACTTCATTAGCACTGGTATGTTACTGATGATCAGATACGTATCTCTTACCCTCCCCAAGGAAAAAGGTAGTCTCGGCCTAGTTAACGTCTATGACAGGGCTATTGCCCACTATGTTAGCTCACATTTATCTCTGCTGAGCCGTTGTCCTACAAGCCTCACGAGTTTGCTTCTGACGGCGCTACGACCCGCTTCACTAAGAGTACCGTTGCCGCTACAGGACATCCCAGCGCCCCTCTTTTACATAGGACGTTTCTATTTAGAACAAAGTTATTGCAGTGTAGCTCTCACGACACCACGAATGGCCACAACTCGACGCCTATATCACGACATGCTGCAACGCCGCCACTAAATGTGGTCGAAATAAAATATCCTAATGTACGTTGGGGCGTGGTGTGAAGACTGTACACGATGCCATGCTTGATTCCCATATTGTTTCCCAATGGTACGTACTTGTTAATGGGATGCTGGTGACGCAAGAACGTCTCTACAATATCCACATGGCAGAATCTCCCATTTGTGTGGGTTGTAATACAGTAGATTCTGACGAACACCGTCTCAGCTGTGGAGAAGCGGGACCGGTTTGGCACCTAGTGCGGCATATTCTGGCTTATCTCTAGCGAGGTACGCCGGAGCATATATCTGCACGCACGTTATTGTTTCCGGATGAGTCATGTTACCCCAAGACTCGGACCAACTCCGTCACCTGGATACGTGGACATGCTATCCATTACCTCTATCGTGACTTCTGCCTCTATTTGCAAGAAAGATATCATGCTATTTCCGGGCATACCAGATTTCGACAATGCTTCGCAAACTACCTATGGAGTGTCTTTCACAGCCCGCCGTGTAGCTGGAATGTTCCAGGCAGAGATAGATGAGGTCAGAACGAGCTGTAAACCATCATATATTGAACTATATCAGTGGGCGCAGTCGCTGGGAAGATTTACTATGAAGTGGTAGCCATATTTTCATGTTACTTATGTTTACTATCTTTGATGGTGTCTTCATTCTGTTTTAGTTTTCCAGGCTCGATTAACTATGGTTCAAACAATGGTTCAAATGGCTCTGAGCACTATGGGACTTAACATCTGTGGTCATCAGTCCCTTAGAACTACTTAAAGCTAACGAACCTAAGGACACCACACACATCCATGCCCGAAGCAGGATTCGAACCTGCGACCGTAGCTGTCACGCGGTTCCAGACTGAAGCGCCTAGAACCGCACGGCCACACCGGCCTACGATTAACTATGACTGTTCGCACTTTTATATCTATATAAATTAAAAACAAAAAAAACTTCCGCACCCTACTGGAAATACCCTTCTCCCCCTTCCTTTTATTATGTTTTTGTGGGTTGGCGCACACACGTTAGTCCCGTATAGTGTAGTTTCTTCACATTTTAGATGGGGGTGGAGGGGTGGTTACGTATAGTTAGGAAGGCAACGCCTGGAGAGGTAAGAGTTCATTTTTGTTTGGCAGTGACACAAGTGGCGGTGCCCCGTAGGGATGGCTATGATTTTGTCTTATTTCTTTTGTTAGATAAAAAAGGTATTAAAAATAATATATAAATATAAAAACAAAAGAAAAAACCAAAAAAGTGATTAGCGTTCAAGCCCCGTAATCTCTGTATCGCTGGATCGAGTCCCGTTCGTCAGTTTTCTTTTTATTTCTAACACAGTTATTTTCATTAAAAAACGATAAGAAAATTAAAAATAGTTGGTAGGAGACTTGCCGTCGAAAGGCAAAGGTTCCGAGTTCGAGTCTCGAATCGGCACACAGTTCTGATCTGCCAGGAAGTTTCTAAAGTGACCTGTTCGACCCTTTTATGAATAATGCAAATGAGTCAGAAACTGCGACAAAAAGTAAGAGTCTAATGTAGTTTAACTAAACATATTACGATCAATATTCACACGCACAGGAATAACTACTTTTTGCAGGACATTAAAGCTGGTTCTACCAGCACGCAGCACTCGACACAGTTCAGAGGTGACTTTTACTTTTTTCATAATTACGTAAGTTTAATAACTCGCCTTGAAAGTGGAGAATAATCCAAGTCACTTGCCACGCTCTTTTCTATAATACAGCAGGTGGCTCACGAAACGGAACATCAAAACGTAACATTGGCTTCCCGTTAAAATACTGAATCCATAGAAATTCACTTTTACGTATTTGCGTTACTTAAGAGCGATGCATCATTCGATCGAAAAACAATTATGTTAGTCGTTGTTAAATCCATCCGAGGCATAATTCTTAAGCGCCCATTACCTTGGATTGAGAATAATCCATATTTTTGTCATTATTACCGCGTATGCTACTCCGAACCTACAAGGGGCTTTTGTTGGTGTGAAGTAAGCACTCCTTCAACGATTGGTACCATTGTTATCTCTGTGCTACTGCTATTATCTTGATGACATAGAGTGGTTTTGCAGAGTATGCTGGTTATTTCTATTTTCATTTTTGTGGCTGCATCTAAGGTGATGATCACTGTTATTTTCTGGCTGCTGCGCAATGTAATACTATGATGTTGTTTAGTACTTATTTACATTTTGTGTCCCAGTGTATGACAGCTTGCTATCCTTCTTTGAGGACCCTGGGCGGTCCCGTGGTAAATGTTATATTCTTTGATCTTTTCAGATGTCTTTGCCACGGCCCGCCGTATTCTTAGCACTGTTGAAGAAGCAGTAAAATACTTATTTTCTGAAGAAATAGAAGCTCCCAACAGTAGCTCTACCTTCAGATGTAGATGAGCAGACCGATGAGAAAAATATTGGAGACAACTTGTCAGCAAATACGGATGTAAGCAATATTGCAGCTGCTACTTAAGATTTATATGAGAGAGACAATGAGGACTCCCCTTAACTTTCTTCTAAAAGTGCCAATAACGAGAAAGTTAAATTATATGATCCGGTTCCGAAATATTAATTTTCTGTCTTAGGGAAGAAAGCTTCTTGTCTGTCGGATGAAGTGAAAGAAAAGTTGTATGGTCTCACACTCCGCAGGTTTTTGAAGAATTATTTTGAGAGGAAGTTGTATGTATGATTGTAGAGGAAACTGAAAAATGCGCTAGGGTATTTGTACGGTTATTGATCTTCATTGGCTATCAAAAATTTTCCAGGGAAAAATATTATTGTTTTAAGGATAATGCTCTCGGTGTTGAATTACTGAAAGGTCGATGAGTCGTAAAAGTTATCTTGAACTGAAATCTGTAATACAGTTCAATGATAGTAAAAACGCCAATGAAAGCAAGAGTGACAAATCCTTCAAAATATAACATTAGCAGAGGTTCTGGTAAAAAATTATCAGGAATGGGGATCTTTTCAGGAAAATTTGACAGTTGATGAAATGATTGTGAGTTACTACGGACATCACCCTGCAAAGCAGTTCAGATTTGACAGGGAGAGGGAAGTTTTGATCATAAAATGGAATAACGACAAGTGTGTTGTACTAGATAGCTATTTAGGCAATGTGCTTTCTACCTTCAAAGTCCAACGTTATAATTCATCCCAAAAAGGAAAGATCAGTACTGCACAATCACAGGCATTTAACATATACAACATTTTCATGGAAGGCATCAATCCTTGCGATTGACTAATAGAGAAACATACTATTGCAATGTATGTTAAAGAGTGGTACTGGAGCCTTTTTACGAGAATGGCAAATATGACTATTGTGAATACATACCTGGCTTTCAAGAAATCCAGTGAGGGAACTTCTCTTTTAGTGAAAGAATCCCGAAGACAAGATTGCGAGAACGTATCTGAAGAAAGGTCTTGAAATGAGGTCAGCTTAGGGAAGACCAACAAAACTCATGTCACCTTCTAGAAGTAATGTATAAGAGGCGTTCAAAAAGAAACGAGCCGGAGTCTGGAATGTGCAAACCGGTGACAGGAGGCCAATAACGAGGTCTGATTGCGACCAGAGGGTGGAAGTTCACAGCCCGTCGCTAGAGGGCACGCATGCACGTCACGTGACTATAAAGAGCAAACAGTAGCATGCATCAATCATCCAACGACGTCAACACAAGAGTAATGAGGTGTTGATCGTTTTCTGATAGCGGAAGGAGTAGGAGGAACGGGCATTCATCAACGCCATGTCACAAGTGTAAGGCGAACACAGCATGTCCCTCGCAACGGTCAAAGCGTGGCAAAGCGCTCCAGGGTAGGACGGGTGTTGGTAGCCGATGATTCACGGTCTAGAGCACCACACCGCATTACCGAGGACATCGTCCAGCTGGTGGAAGCACTAATTAATCAGGACCGCCGAGTTACAGTCAAAGCCATAGCCGCCATGTTCGGATTAAGCGTCGGAAGTGTTCACACCATCATGAAGAAACGACTACACATGTGCTAAGTGTGTGCCCAGTGGGTGCCCCACAATCTTCAACCACACCTGGAAGCACGTCGAGTAGCCCACCGTCTTGTTCATCTGCAGCGCTATGCTCGGTAAGGGAATGCGTTCCTGGCACGAGTGGCAGCTGGAGATGAGTAATGGTGTCATCACTTCGACCCAGAATCAAAACGACAAAGTCTCCAGTGGAAGCATGCAGGGTCACCACCACCAATAAAAGCCAAGGCCAGCCACACGAGTGTAGCAAAGGTTATCCCGACGTTTTTCTTTGCCCAAGATGACCCCCTTCTGATTTACTTCCTGCAGCACGGGACAACAGTGAATACTCGGCGTTACTCACAAACCTTGACCATGCTTCAGCAAGCGATCTAATCAAAACGACCAGGCAGTCTCACCCGTGGGGTCATTTTGCTCCACGAGAAAGCAAAGCCTCATACGGCTAACACAGTCTAAGCACTCGTGCAGAAATTCAAACGGGAGGTTCTCGGCCACCCTCCACACAGTCATGACCTCTCTCCCCGTGATTATGCTGTTTTTGGTCCCCTTAAGAAGGCTCTGAGGGGCAGACAATTCACCTCAGACGACGGGGTACAGCTGGATGTGCGGAACTGGTTAACATCACAGCCCCGGGAATTTTACAAGACATCCATTCACCGCTATGTGTCACAGTGGCACAAGTGTCTCAACAGCCAGGGTCAATACTTCTAAATAGAGGCACTGGTTTCTGTAATTATGCCTCAGGCTCGATTCTTTCTGAACGTCCCTTACACAAGATATACTGTATGAGCACAAGCTGCACGTCATCTAGGAGCGTGAGAAGTGAAGACGATGCCAGTATGAGAACGTGGAGAACGTTTTGTGGGAAATGTTGTGTTACGCTCTTTATGGAGTGGTTTCCCAAATATTATACCAGATTTAAATGAAAGTTCAGATGAGGAGAATCTTTAGGTGAAAACTTCCGTAATATGTTGCTTATTGTAAAATAAAAAATGGGTTCGAAATGTTATTTTCAGATTATTACTGCTAAATTCTTTATTCCTTGTCATTTTTCCTAGTAAGAAATATAATGACAAAACAACTGCCAACCACCCAGCGTCCTCTCATGAGGACGGCTAAAAATGTCAGATTTAAGGAACAAGTGAACGAAATTTTTTCGTATCTCCATAAATTTTGTTCCCAGGATAAAGTTTTCAAAAAAATGCAGAATATATATCAACTAAAATGAATTGGGCCTTAATGGGTTAAGCGGATACGGTCGTGGAAGGATTCACCGCACTTTCTGTAGTGTGGCGAGACACAATACGTACGACTAATTGCGATCGAATAACCTACTAGAAGCAGACACTCTGTTCTCTAAGCTCGGTGTGGACGGTGAACGAAGCACTCGCTTCAAACTCGCTTCAAGTTCTGGCAGCCGCGGCCAGTGAGCATGCTTTATTACTAATAAATTATTTATATCGCTGTTAGTTGAAAATAATAACGATCTCATTTTTTCTCCAAGTGAATCTGTACTTTGCTTCCGTTCCAAGAAATTCTTAGCCTGATAACTCTTAAACTCGGAAATCCAGAATTTTTCAAATAGAACCGAGATTTGATGGTGGCCTATGGGCTGTCTGTGTTTGGATTTCTGTATTTTTCTAAAATTACGATCTTACCCTGAAACTTGGTACAGTTATATTATTACGTATAATAAATGAAGTGATGCCGTCCTTATATTGTATCTTAATAACAAATGGTAATTAATAAGCTCGTTCGACAAATTTTAGATACACAAGTCCTTTTCTTAGTGATTTAAAACATAGATGAGCTAGGTTGATGGAAAATCCTATTATCTGTTCTTTTGAGAAATTGATCAACTCCAAAAGTAGGTCTCTCTAACTTTAATGTTACACATAATTTTACAACAGGTGGATTTTTGAAGTGACTAATTACCAAGTTATATTGAGATTCACAACATTTACCATTTTCATAGTCTTACACAATCGAACCAAGTCTTGAAACAACATTTAAACATTATATTTGTGTAAAATTTGGCGCAAAGGTGCGTACAAACTTCTTCCGTATTGGTGCAAAACCGTGGGGCCCTGTGACCCTCGGGCTAACCGAGGGGGCCCTGTGACCCTCGGGCTCGATGACACTTCGAAGAGCAAGATATCGACACTTTCGAAAAACGGCCACAGCTAAGAAGTTCATGTGACGTATAAGGTTGGTTAATGATGTCACATTGGAACCAAAGTTCGCCACAATTTTGCTCAATGCCACCGTGGTCGTGTCACACGGTGGTAACACAATCAGAACCCCCTTTACACACATGTTACATCTTCTTTGGCGCCTGCGCTATGGATGCCAGGACAGGGATGCCCAGAGCTATCACGCTTTCTTTTGAGGGGATGAGGAAAACGTCCCTGACACAGCACCACTCAGAATCGTGACGACAAGGCCGCAGGGATACCATAAAAAGCTTCAGTGAAACATCCCTTTCCATAGGTCGTCGATTCCCGTACATTTCACGGTCGAAAACGACGTGCGATGAGCTACAAGAGTAAGTATTTATGCTACTGACGCACTCAGGCCTTTCATAGCTCCTATTTTGTGTTCTCCTGCAGTATGATGATGGGTTTGGGGGGGGAGGGGTGGTACATTGACACAAGCATGAATAAAACTCTGACCCTCAACCACCAGTTTTCAAAACTCCCGGTGTCACCCCCCGACCATTATTTAGAATTTTAAAAAAGCGCCTGTACGGACACCTTTGACGACATCCTAGTCACTTGCAAACCGTCAACTCCTTCGACACCCCCACCGATTCCTCATGGCCTACCATCAAGCGCCAGAGCAGCATTGTAGCAGCGAAACAGCACCAGCGTAGCCTGCGCGTAAGCGCCTGTTAATCTCGTCATGGGTTTTATCTGTACCGGTGTATTTGTAAAATTCTACAAATGCCTAAAATAGCCATTCTTGCAGCTGTGAGATTGTTAAGATTACTTAATTCAATAGCAACCAAACTTTCGCTGTAATTCAGTCTTGCAATCAGAGCAACTGTTCGGCATCTAGTTTCCCACTGTGTAACTAGCTTCACATAATTAATTTCTGCATAATTTCGCCCTAAACAATGTTTTTCATTCATTGAAAAACTACCTTTCCGAATTTTTTTCTCAGCTTTAATATCGACATGCAGTTAAAAAATAGTAACCAGAGATCACTGCTTAGATATAGTTTACTGTTCCGATACTGCTTTAATTTTGTATAATGAATCACATATTTTTTTAATTTATTGTGTGGAAGTCATCAGGTTTGGAATTCACCGCTTATTGATGCTCTTTGGTGGTAACATCTTCTCTGAGCATAGTGGTACATCAATATAAAGATCACAGATATTATTTGGATGTTCAAGAATACTTGTAAAATGTAAGCTCTGCCTCCACGGACAGCTATGCAGCATCGGAGCGTGGTAGGTATTGTACATTGTCCAGCTGCACAGACAGTTTACATTGAAGTAAATAGTTATAGTATTCATCATTGTTTTTATTGTAATTACCTATGTACTCATTGTTTGCTGCCCCACATATATACAAATAGTGAACAGTACTAACTATGACAATATGCTAAGTAAATAATAGTTGTCATATGGTCTTAAACAGTTGCAGTTTTCGGCAATGCATGCCACGCTCAACCGGGTGAAGTGACATAAATGGCTGAAATTAGTTTGTACATTTTGAGACAATGTGAGCTGAGTTCATCTAACAAATGGGAACACTGTAACTACAACGCACATAAAGAGGCATATCTTATCGCTGCTCACATGAATTTCAGCAATTATTATTAGAATAAACGCACAAAAGTAGTGCCTTTCAAGCAATAACACGACATTGTAGGAAGCATAAGATATCTGCATGTATGTAAAATGTAGCTTTCGTTGCTTGCTCTACTTGTAAGTTTTCATGCACTGTTACTCTATATTGGGCATGACAGTATTGACTGGTTTTAATTCTGAATAATCAACTAAATGTGCAGCCAACTTCCCTTTCAAATAAAAACAAGGGCTCTCACATTCAACTGAATAATGATAAGCAATTACCTTTTTGTTACAGTCGCGCAAGATGGAATATTTCTCAGTGTTACATATGACGCCTATGTGGTACTTAAATTAAATGAGATATTGTTATACAGTAAATTTTATATGAAATTTAAGTATCTTGTCCACATTTCATTCGCAACATTGTGACAACAAAAATCGACCATACGGAAAGTATACGCTATGGACTTTTACCTCTGCAAACTCTTCAACATTTCGTGCGATGGTTTACTATGTTTAATGCCGCACAATAACTGCGTTGAAAATAGAAACAAAATTAAGTCATTTATGGGGGGAAGGTATCAGTCAAGAAGGTGTGTGAAAATCTAATTTTTGGGCCAAATAGATTTTGTGCAATCGAATGATAAGAGTGTCAAAGCAATCGGAACACCATGTGTCTGCTCAGGCGAGCAGTGCAGTGACAAAATCAAGCACAGCGCGGAATGCGGGGAGCATGTATGTGTAGCAGCGAAAGGGTTAATGCGGCCGTGGTGGCTTTACTTCATAAACTGCGGGCTGCACCCTAAACGTAAGCTTGCGAACTATGCTATACTATGGCGCTGCTTCTCTTGGCGTGTGCGTCGTGTGCAACTGGCAACGCAGCAATCTCCCGCGTCTGGGCGGGTATGCGCGAGCCGCCAAGATAAAAGAATTGAACTATGGCAGCGGTAAGAAGTACATTACTGACCATTAATATTGCTACACCAAGAAGAAATGCAGGTGATAAACGGGTATTCATTGGACAAATACATTATACTAGAATGGACATGTGATTACATTTTCACGCAGTTTGGGTGCATAGATCCTGAGAAATCAGTACCCAGAACAACCACCTCTGGCCGTAATAACGGCCTTGATACGCCTGGGCATTGAGTCCAACAGAGCTTGGATGCCTTGTACAGGTACAGTGCCTATGCAGCTTCAACACGATACCACACTTCATCAAGAGTAGTGACTGGCGTATTGTGACGAGCCAGTTGCTCGGCTACCATTGACCAGACGTTTCAGTTGGTGAGACATCTGGAGAATGTGCTGGCCAGAAAGGCCAGTACAGGTCCTGCAACATGCGGTAGTGCATTATCCTTATGGAATGTAGGGTTTCGCAGGGATCGAATGAAGGGTAGAGCCACGGGTCGTATCACATCTGAAATGTAACGCCCACTGTTCAAAGTGCAGTCAATGCGAACAAGAGGTGATGGAGACGTGTAACCAATTGGCTTTCCATGCCATCACGGCGGGTGATACGCCGGAATGGAGATGACGAATACATGCTTCCAATGTGCGTTCACCGCGATGTCGCTAAACACGGATGCGACCATCATGATGCTGTAAACACAACGTGGATTCATCCGAAAAATGACGTTTTGCCATTCGTGCACCCAGGTTCGTCGTTGAGTACACCACGCAGGCGCTCATGTCTGTGATGCAGCGTCAAGGGTAACCGCAGCAATGGTCGAGCTGACAGTCCATGCTGCTGCAAACGTCGTCGAACTGTTCGTGCAGATGACTGTTGTCTTGCAAACGTCCCCATCTGTTGACTCAGGGATCGAGACGTGGCTGCACGATCCGTTACAGCCATGCGGATAAGATGCAGGTCATCTCGACTGCTAGTGATACGAGGCCGTTGGGATCCAGCACGGCGTTCCGTGGTGCAGTGGAGTCTGGGGTGGATCTTCAGAAACGGTGAGGTGTCTGGTGGAATTTTCATAGTCGTAAATTTTAATGAACTTTGACAAAAATGTTTTATGACAAGAATGGTTTAGCATCGGCATGCGAAGTATCTTGTTTGGCAGCACATTTGCGAGAAGGAGCATTCACACGCGTGGATTTATTGGTAACAATTAGTGTGTGTCTCTGGCACGGAGAATTGCGGTTTCCGGAAAGCCTTACAGACAATGTGGGAAAGTATGTGCGGGCACACGTCAGGCGGATTAACAGACCTACAATAGGTCAATACAATAAAATATTTGCATCGAAGTCTAATAATTTGTATTTCTTTAATTATTTGGTCACAGCTGGAGATGGAGGTTCCAGTTTCGAAACTGGTCGTGGAATAAATAATAAATTAATATTTGAAGCTAATCTTTTTATTCTACTGATATGTTACACAGTTGCGGATTTGCGCCTGATCAAATTTTTTAATACAAGAGGAGGTAATATGTAGGTGGCAGGCCACTTTCCCTGGCTTAGTATCCCAGCAGCGAGCTAACTCTGTTGTGGTACTGGATGCAGCAGTACTTATTTATCTCCCGGTCTACACTTGTTCGCTGAACTCCTAGAGGGGCAAGGGTGCCCACACCACAGTTTGTTTGTATTGATGGAAGAGGAGCGTTGGTCCTAGATCTGACGGTATGGTGCTTTTTAATATTTTACTTGTAAGTAGCCATAAAAAAGAGTGCGGCCCTGTTAGAAACAAGGGTAATACCAAGTTTTAAAAAGTTTTCTTGAAAGATGAATACCTGACTATATTATATATTTTCTTTTCCGTAATAGGCAGGGGGAGGGCACTCACCCGCCCCCCTCCCGCACCCTTACCCCGGCATGCGAGTCCTTGGAGAGGGTACAGGGGGCTAGGAATGTATGTGGCTCGGTACCTCACTTAGGCTCTTTTAAAATCTGAATACATCTGAAGTTAAAACGGCTGCTGCCTCGACTGTAATAAAATTTCTGCCAAAAACATGATATCCCAAACAGCGGTACAACACCATTTGCGGGCATAAATAGTTGCAATTCCACGAAGTAGTACGGTGTTCCTACCTACTGTTTCCATAAATATATGGACGTAGCTGTCATCAAGAATAAAGAGTGTTCATAAATTGTCTTCCTATAGTGCTCGAACTTAAGTGAACGGTTGTGCGTAATGTAAAGGCAAAGTAAATATGATATCGGGATGTAGTTTCTTCTCTCACGTTGCAGATGGTTGTATCATCTTGAGAGAGCGCGAGCCGTTTGTGGCCTATTCTTTCATTTGTATTTAATATCATGAACGCACTCTGTCTTCTTTCATTCTTTCTATTGGTTTCATTGTTGTACCCTTGTCGCCGGCCAGTGTGGCCACGCGGTTAAAGGCGCTTCAATCTGGAACCGCGCGACCACTACGGTCGCAGGTTCGAATCCTGCCTCGGGCATGGATGTGTGTGATGTCCTTAGGTTAGTTAGGTTAAAGTAGTTCTGAGTTCTAGGGGACTGATGACCTCAGATGTTAAGTCCCATTGTGCTCAGAGCCATTTGAACCATTTTTTTTTGTACCCTTGTCCTCTGATAAAAATATGTTTCTGCCTTTCTACCAGGTAAGTTATTGCATGTAAATGAGTCAAATAAACAGTTATTATTCGATATTGAAGAGGTAGTAATTACAAAATAATGGAATCAAAGAAGTTAAACGTATGTTCAATGACCGTAGAGCAAGACAAACGGCAGGGCAGTGGAGCACGCTCGGTGCAGCAGCTTGTCAACAGCAGGAACGCATGTAGGTGCGGCCACCTGGCAGTGACTATGTAACAGGCCGTCAGGTTAGGTCACTTGTAAGAGTGAAGCTGAATATTTGGGAAAAACAAAAAAACATAATCTGTCAAACACTTTTCGTACATCCCATCGGTATGTGTACGTATGTAAAACGACTCAAAATGAAGTGCTTTTGGAGGACTCAGAAGCCGAGGATCGTGAACGAAGAGCTATGTGTTAGTCCAAACCCATATACAAAGTTGTCTTAGCTTACGGCAAAACTGAGGTAAGAAGTGATCAATACATAAATCCCGTAGTAGTATATCCTGCTGAGTAACTCTTGGATGTGGATCTGTTAGATATCTCTGTTGGCATTGGCATAGTTTGAGCGGCGCTTGACCTTGGAGTAGCGGCCCGCTCGTTATGAGTACGGTGGTGGTTGTTAGTGTTGAACGTCCCGTCGACAACGAGGTCATTAGAGAAGGAGCACAAGCTCGGGTTAGGGAAGGATTAGGATGGAAATCGGCCGTGCACTTTCAAAGGAACCATCCCGGCATTTGCTTGAAACGATGTAGGGAAATCACGGAAAGCCTAAATCAATTTGGCCGGAGACGGGATTGAACCTTCGTCCTCCCGAATGCGAGTCCAGTGTGCTAACCACTGCGCCACCTCGCTCGGTCGTTATGAGTACGTTCTAATGTCTTACTACTCATAGCATGTTGACATTGAGGGCTGTCGACAGTCCCGTCAATAAAGGACACGCTACCATTTCTGTTTCCCTTATTCGTCTTTTCTCTTTTAAGTCCAGTTTTCATATGATGGATCAATATAACAGCGTATAGCACTAAATCTAGTGCATCTGTAAACCTGCACGCAAACACGCATGTATTGCATGGGGTTCCTATTGCCATTCTTGAATTTATTGAGTCAGTTGTCGACAGAGGATCAAGACATGTTGTCGGTACTTAAACGACAACATGCACCTCCGGTTGACATCCGGGTAGTTGGCAGGCGTCAGGCACCTGGCATGCGTCTCTGTGTTTAAGCAAGAATGGTGGCCACGCAGGCTGGCGGGCAGGGAGGAAGATAAGCGTGGCTGTTTCACGATGGCGTCTGAAAGTGATAGCAAATGATATGCCACAGCATGTGTCACCGTGTTCGTAACAATTCCTTACTCCCACATTGCTGACTAAGAAGAGATGTTCCGCCCAAGAAAAACGCAAACAGCATAAATTGGTATAGCGTTCGTACTATCTTCGGGCTTCCTTTGCCACCCAATGCACCGCCTCAAAGTTTACCAGAAATTATAAAAGACTGAATTAGAGACGCAGCCCACCCACCTGCGAAGGCCTTGTTGAGGGAGGACGTCAACTTCCAAATCGCTTTATCAGATTGAAGAAATGAGTATAAGATTCCTGGAAGAGATAAATTCCAGGGAGCTTGTTGCTGGAGTAGTCAGCGGATCTTGAAGGCAGAAATATGTAAGGAGTAGGGCAGGAACCGCTGTTTGCCTCTAGGGAAACATGGCCTCTCTTATAATAAATAATTTTACGGCTATCACATCCAAGCCCCTCAGGGATGACGTAAATGGCCTTTGTTCACGTCGATACGAACGAGCGTCGGCATCTCGTGGACGCCAAGGCAGCATAGGGCGACGGCAAGGGTTGTTAGCTATTCAAGCCAATAAAACAGGTTGAGCGGAGAGATAGTTCTTGAGCGATTTCCGGGAACTCGTGGTTGCAGCTCGCACAGTCATTGAGTGTCTACCGCCGATTGGCACATGAGAAAAGGGCAACGAACAGACCGATAGTCAATACTATAAAATTTAAAGGAATCAAACAGACATTGAAAGGAGCGCCTATCAGCACAATGGTGCGTGGAGGATGTGGGAGCTGCAATCAATGTGGACTGTAAATCAGCTATCCCCACGAAAAGAAACTGGCATCTTACGAAACACTAGAAATAGAACAGAATGGTGTCTAGGATAACCATAGGTGGGTTGTTAGCAAAGTACATGAATACATCAAGTAATGAAATACATGATGTATACAAGGTAACAACAATCACGTCATACAGTAAACATTAAAATAAATTAACAAAATCTTCATTATATCACATAAGAGTTGGACGAAGTTCTAATACATACGCCATTACTGTTAAAAATGGTTTGTCATCTTCTCCCGTACAGCATGTTTATGCCAAAATGCCATCAACAGAAATCCAGGTAGGCTGTTCCTTAGACAATAACGGAGGCAGGGGTAACTCCAACCGTAGGTGATGTGTAGGCATCGCATTATGCATGCATGACCGAAGGAATGTTATATCCATTTTCTGAACAATACAGGCACTGCAGTAGCGTATACATCCAGTCCATAGGTTACACCAAAACCATACGCAATGGAGCCGGTTAGAGAGGTTTCTTAATATTAAATCCAAAATGGAGATATCTCACGATACAATGCCAAGGGAAAGATGACACGAGGTAGGAAAGCCCATAACAGGAAAGTAGAAGAAAATACTGCTTTAAGCCCGCCTCTGTGGCCGAGCGGTTCTAGGCACTTCAGTCCGGAACCGCGCTGCTGCTACGGTCGCAGGTTCGAATCCAGTCTCCGGCATGGATGTGTGTGATGTTCTTAGGTTAGTTAGGTTTAAGTAGTTCTCAGTCTATGGGACAAATGACCAAAGATCATAAGTCCAATAGTGCTTAGAGCCATTTTAACCATTTTTGAGTACTGTTGTAAACATGTAAAAAAACTCCGTGAACGCTACCCGCGTCTCAGCATTCGCGAGTTCCCGAATTCTGGTGCAGCGCATTGTTGTTATAACGATAAACGATAAACTGCTCCTACTCGTGCAACCGTATGGTGCGCTTGGGTCATACAGCGTATCTCGGTCATGAAGGGAGTTCTCCTTATGGGGAGCTATTCATAAGAAAGAGAGAAACAATACTGTTGAGTTCTCTCATCCACAACATTTCTTGGGTGGTCTGTGTTAACTGAATAAGGTGGGATATCTTCAATTTCCGATGCTAGTATCGTTCAGATAATAATTAAAAACCATTGGGTCTGTACTACCTACAGAAGATAAATTATCAAATTAAATTTTCATTAATTTATTATGTCTGAAAGCGTAACAGTTGATCTGTATAAGATTACGTAGTGTTCATGCAAGAATGAAGGAAAAATACAATTATTTACCCAGTATTCTTGTGAGACCACTGTCGAACCACATCATCAAACTCTTGCGTGGGTGCCCTAAGGTGGAGAAACTGACCCAAAAGTGGTGGAGTGGCAAGGCTTGTACATTCTGACAGTTGCTAAAGACAACTGATTTTACATCTTAATATTAACTTTAAAAATGGGATTCAATCATGAATGTAAAACGGAAACCAATACCGCACAGTCTACTGTTCAAAGTAAGCATACGGGCGTGCTCAACAAAGCTGTGGCACATTAATGAACTCAGGACAAGGTATTAAGCGGATTAGTTATTTATTCTTAACAGTTACAGCCTATTATCTACATACAGAAGTACATACAATCTACATACAAATCGGCACTACCTTGGGTAGCAAAAATTTATGTATTTACTATTTATTTGTGATAATTTAGACGGAGCGAGGTGTCGTAGTGGTTAGCACACTGGACTCGGAAGGTCGATGGTTCAAATCCGCTTCCGGCCATCCTGACTTCGGTTTTTCGTTATTTCCATAAATCGCTTCATGAAAATGCAAGGGTGGGTTTTTTGAAATGGCACGACCGACTTCTTTTCCCATCGTTCTCTAAGCCTATTGGATAGAGGACCTCGCTGTTTGGTCCCCACTCCCAAATCAACGAACCAACCCCACTTAATTTAGTGAATGAGCTGAAATTAAACTGAATAAGAAGAACGTCTCGAGATTGTTGTCTTAGAATGAATGTTATCTAACCGAGCCTATCATTTCAGTTGGCTGAACCTCACTTACCCTCTGGAGCGTAAGTTCGTGACAACCTCTTTCCGATTGAGATACAAGGATACATCACGTCTGCTTTCTTCCGTGACCAAAGCCGGAACAGGAATGACTTTCCTACCTGAGCTCAACTCAGGCCCTGCACAAGAAAATGCCTATGTTACTTTTCTAGCCAATCACATACCTAGAACAGCTGATCTGCCAACTGGAAACAGCTGATACGTCAACTGGATGAGAGACTGCTTTCAGTTTAGCTCCCCTCTACATTAAATTTCGGTGTCTAGCCAAGGCGTGGACATAGGCTGAATTTATGTCCTCCTCTGCCAGCAAACGCGTAGAATTACAAGGTATAGGGCGATTCAGATGCCTCTGTAGTATTCTAGTCATAAACTGGTTAGCCATAAACATAACTCTCATGATTTGTTGAAATGGACTGTGAGAAAAAAAGTCACATGTTTGTGCAATTTTTGTTTAAAATTATATACACTGAGGTGAAAAAAGTGATGGGATAACTACTAACATTGCGTCGGACCTTCCTTTTGCCCACCGTAGTACAGAAACTGGACGTGGCATCGATTTAACAAGTCGTTGGGAGGCTCTTGCAGAAATATTGACCCGCGCTGCCTCGACAGCCGTTCAGATACTGTGTAAGCCTTGCCGGTGCACTATGTTCTGCACGAACTGACCTCTCCATTATGTTACACAAACGTACAGTGATCACCTTTTCATCACTCGTAACAGGATGGCTGAAGCTGAAACTAGTGATACGAGTGTTCCTACACGGGCATCTATGATGTCTGATTCCTCTCCACAGGACGAGCTGTGAAGGCAAATGACGAGAACGTAACTCAGAGGCATGCAAGAATTACGCTGCTCTTAGACCAGAATATCAAAAATGGTAAGATTAATCAAGCGGCTCTGTTAAGCACAAAAGCGACTTGGCTGCATGGGCTATCGCCAATGCTAAACTAGAAGGCCGCATTGAGGAGCTGGAAAGAGAAAATGAATGTTTGAGAAGCAACCAACTAGGACCTGGATGGGAGTGGCTGCACAAGTGCCACCCAAGCCGCAGACCACAAGACACAATAGCAAGAGTAACTAAGCGGCCAGACACGGTGGTCTTCCTTAGGCCCCTGCCTGGCCAAGACACGAGTGTCAAAAAGATCCAAGAACTCCTTACAGCTATTATCAACCCCGTTAAAGACAAATTTAAGATCAACAGGGTAAAACCAAGCAGAAACTCGGTAATCGTAGATGTTGCCACTGAAGAAGATAAAGAGAAATTATTGAATAATCAAAAGCTGAACAAGGTGGTCAAGTGTGAGCCACTCAGAAAGAGAGACCCATTATTAATTAGTCATTGAGGTTTTTTTAACTTGGCTGTCAATCAGCGACTGCTGTATAATACAAAATTTTGAAAAACACAGCCCTCAGTCGCGAACACAATTAATTTGTAACCTATGTTTCGGTGTCAAAAGGGACACTTTCTTCGGACAAAATTAAAGCTATATGTTACAGCATAACGTACCAAAAAATACGAAAGCTGCGGTCATAGCTGACAGCGTCAGGCAGTCAGAATTAAAACAAAATGCAACAGAGTTGCAAGCCACTAGGGGCTGCCATGTGTCCTCTGCTACAGTCAACACAAAACTCGCGTCTGTCGGCCTGCTGCCATACACGGCAGCACATCCTAATTGACACGTCTGTAGTACGCCCCACATTAATTTCGACTGCTGTTTCACAAAGTATTGGCTGTCCGATAGCACTGACAACTATACGCAAACGCCGCTACTCCCGGTCGTAAGGTGAAGCACTTCGGCCACTACGTTGTACG
This sequence comes from Schistocerca piceifrons, assembly GCF_021461385.2. Taxonomy (NCBI): domain Eukaryota; kingdom Metazoa; phylum Arthropoda; class Insecta; order Orthoptera; family Acrididae; genus Schistocerca; species Schistocerca piceifrons. The sequence goes on from NC_060142.1 coordinate 371,581,464, forward strand.
TTGTGAGAGGTTAGGCCAGAAATGTGGTATATCAGCACATTGTTGACACTGTGTGTCGCGGAATATTAAATTCCCTAACGATATCCGAAGTGGCATGTTCGATTCATCTAGCTCCGGTCCGCGTTTTAAATCCGTCAGATCCCGTTGGGCGGACATACGTTGAAAACATCTTCACATGACTCACCTGAGTACAAAGGACAGCTCCGCCAATGCACTGTCCTTTTATACCTTGTGTTTGCAATAATACCGCCATCTGTATATGTTACTATCGCTATCCCATGATCTTTGGTACCTCGGTGTGTAATGAAAAGGAACTATTTCTTTAATGGTTTAAGTGCCCTGCTACTGAAGTTATATACGGTTGCGGTAAAGAAAGCGAAACCGCACATTTTGACAGCAGAGCATAGGACAGCATTTTTTTTTCTCCTAATCTGTTTTATCAGATAACCCGTACAGTGCTGTTTAAAAAAGGTATATCTCCTATGCCAGTCCGACTGTTTATTAGTGTAGCGATTAAAACTTTGAAGTAAATCGGTCAAGAAATTTTTCGAGACTTTTGCTACCAAAGACTTCTCTTTATATAAAAATGCATGTAAACTGTGGCCGTTCGAATGTTTACTGGACTATCATACAGAAGTCTGAAGAAATCGTTCAAGAACTTCTCCAGATTATTGCTAACAACATATAGATTTATTAATATTTCATACAAATCCCCAGCCGTCTTGGAGTGAATGGCGGAACTCCCTGGAATCTTAATAGCTTGAGTGGCCTGGAACATTCAGGTCGCTCTGCATGACAGAGGCTGGAGCGTTGCACTGTTGCATGTCGTGAGCTGCTTCATACCAATATTAAATACCACAGGGTGTTTTGCATAGATGTTGCATGGGAGAGAGTGCTTCACGCCAATGTTACAAGACAGGGTCTGCCTTATACGAGTTATGCATCATGGCAGAGGCTGGTTCAGACCAGTGTTAGGTGACAGTGAGTGCATCCTACCGATGGTGCATGGAAGAAGGTGTTTGATACCAAGTTTTATGGCAGGGGAAGCGTCCAATCAATGTTTCGCAACAAATAATTCTTCATAGCTGTGTTACAGCGGGAAATTGGGAAATATAGCAGGTCACACAGTAATAGCATTTCTCGCTGCACTGGTGCTACAGTCGGCCGCCGGCAAGTGGCTGTAGCTCACTTAGATCTGTTTTATTCGTACGGGCCACGCTGTACTGGCACTGGCGTAAGACGGACGACAACTGGCCACGGCTGGCTCCGACTGGCGTTGCCACCGGGCAGAATGGCAGTGCTGTAGCTCTCAGCTCCCGTCATTGCCAAGAGATATCGCGCTATGCGAATGAAATATCGAAGAGACAAGATTCGTACCTCCCGAGTACTTTCCTTACGTACACCGCTTAAATTTTTTAACTTATATCCAAATATTGATATTAAGTCACGTGACGTTGATCTCTGAATACTAATCATACTTCTAAGTTGCAGTCGATGAACAAAATTACCGCAGCGCCATACAAATTTGACCACAGGTACCTAGTGAACCGGTTGTGGGAATAGCTGCTAGATGTTCCTAAATTTTGATCTGAATTATACCTGCTCCTTGATACGTGTTATAATCCAATATCTGATTACAGAATCTATGTCTGACCATAATACAACCCAGCTGCAATATTTTCTTGTCTCCAAGCCTTTTACAGGTTTATCTAAACTCTTATGACTTGTTGACAGTATATTCGCTATTATTACCTGAAATTTATTGTATAACTCAATTAGTCTTTCTTTTCTCTCATCCCTTCTACAAAGCCTTTATTATGCCGTAACGATTTCTTCTGTTCCCTCCGCTATTACGGCATTCTAATCACCCTTAGTTGTACTTTACCACCTAGCTTTTCATAGTGAATTACCTGTTCCATTTTATCATATACTCTCTCTGCATCTTTACCTTCTGCTTGTGACGTTGACATGGTTGTTCCTTCTCTGACGAAAGTACCTTCAGACACTGTCATCCAATTCTTGTCCCATTTTACGAACTCTCAATTAATTTCACGAAATTTTACAATGTATTATGCTATTAAGAACTGTTGTAAGACATCATATGGTGTCTACAGATTTTTATTAGGCATGTGTCATCGGGTCTGATTCTTTTCTTGATCACTTCATATCGTCCAGTAATCAATTCCTGTCTTAGTAAGCATTACACAAAATATCTTCTACAATATGTTTCGCGTTAGTGTAGCCTTCATCTGCAACTAATATTCTTTGTTTACAATTCATACAGAAACCGGATTATGAGCGATGCTTTCTAAAACCATGCTTATTCGTCAACATAAGCTTCTCAGTCTCAAAAAAGTTTATTATATTCGCCGTAAGAATATATTCAAAGAGTCTGCTGCAATCCGAAGTTAGCAATATTTGTCTGTCGCTTATTCTCCTTATATACTGTAGTCACCTGCGCTTTTTACCAGTCGCTTGGGACTTTGAGGCTAGGTGAGAGGCTAATGCCGTAGAGTACCGAACTAGGATTCCATCTGGACCTGATGAATTATTTGCGTTCTCATCATTCATTCGTTTCTCTCCGTCAGGTATGCTTATTACTATGTTGTGAATATGGGAGTCTGTCCGATGGACAAATGACGGTATGTTTGTACTATTCTCCTGTGTGAAAGATTTCTTAAACGTCAAATTTGAAATTTCGGCTTTTTTTTAGCTACCTTCAACTGCCACAACTGAATAGTCAACAAGCCTTATACTAGCTTATCGATTTTACATAGGACCAGAATTATCTCAGATCCTCTGCCTGACATGCAGGTGGTAGTTGCTGTGTGCTTAGCGCATACATCTTTTCACAGACGCCCGAATCTCTACTAACCTTCGCACATCGTCATTTGTGCGTCCCGTTTAGAGTGCAACAGCCTCTGCTTCGACAGCATCTGCCGCATTTCATTATTATACGATGATGGATTTTTTCCATTCTTTATCCACTTACTAGGCACTTAACCCTCCAGACAGCGGTTTACAATCTGCTCAAACTTTGCCCATAATTCCTCTAGATCCATCTTACAGGAACGAAGTGAGGCCAATTCACTACCTAAGTCAGATATTATTAACCGCTACCTGCTGTATCTAGCAGAAACACTCTCGTGGCTTTCTTGACTGATATATTAACTTTGGAAAGCATAGTTGCTATAATGGCGTCATGATTTCTAATCCCCAGTTCTATACTGACATTTTCGATAAGGTTCGACCTATTTGTAGCTACATCGTCTAAGATATTTCAGCTGCGTATGGGCGTTCGAGCTGGCTGCACAAGACAGTTTTCAGAAAACGTATTCAAAAGTATTTCGCATGACTGTCTGTCTTTAAGCCCCGCAATGAATCACAGTCTGTATTCGGTAGGTTATTGCATGATCTAGGTATTTAGGTGCTACTGACTGTAGTCTTTCTTTAATGACTCTAAACTGTTCCAGCGAAATCGGGTGGTCGTTAAAATCGTCCAAATGTACATTTGGTTTCACCTATACCTATTATATGTTATCAAATAACTTCACTGTCACACTCAACTTCGCTCTCAATAGTGAAAAAATTTAGTCATCCTCAATGAACACTCCCCTCTCGCATGGCCTCCAACCTGTCTTTTCGATATACCTTTCACGAATTGCTAAAAGTCTCTGAGCTTTCCACGTCAGGTTGCAGCCAGCTTTTGGTCTCAAGAATAACTCGAGAACTTTCGTGGAGGGTAGTAAATTCGGAATTTTTATTACTAACGCTGCAACAGTTTTATTGATAAAACTTTTTGCAGTGGAAGTTTCTTCACTCTGAACGCCGTCTGACTTCCCTTGCAGCGTATCGACTGGCGGCTGTTCATCTGGGCACCTGAAACTACTATGTAGCCAAAGAAACCTTCATGTGTACTTCACAAGTACTCTGCTACCCTAGTAAGTGCTTCCTTTCAGTGGTGCACCCCTGACTTAACAAGGAGAATTCTACATATCCCCAAACGATGACGCAGCTCTAGAAATCTGCAGCCAAGACCGTCACAGAGTAGCGAAACCTTTGGTTGAGACTCTGCAGCCGGTTCCAGACGAAAGGACCCCGATAAACTGCGAGCTCTGCTTGCAACCGGCTTGCGAGGCCAACAGTTTTCACCTCTGCCAGCCGCCATACGAAATTACATCGCATGCGACAGGCGTCGTTGATGCTGACGTGAGCCACAACTTGCACGCTCAATAACCGTAGGCTAAGCAGTCTCCTCATTTCCGATGAGGCTCCCCGGCGGACATACCAAATGCTCATCGGTTTTCTTTGCAGCCGTGAGCGTTGTCTAAGGAGCTCCAAAACGCGCCCAATGTTGAAGCTGCAGAGTATGCCTGCTCGGACCCTTATGATGGAGCGACCACCTGTCCACCCACAGGATGAATGTCGGAGGTAAGGCGGACAGTCTCTGCATTGGCCCTTCTCCTCAAAAGACCCAAACGCTTTACCAACCGCCACTTGCGATGCTTTTTTCAGATTATTTACCTCTTAGTCAGAGATTAAAGTAAATTTTGAACTGAAACTGTAGTTGCAACGGTTCTACTGCAAAACGTAATTCCAAGTATTTACATTAGAAACATGTTACCATTAATTAGCTAACTTTGTTGATTATCGGTTTGATGTTCCAGTTAATAAAGAATTAACTCTACCTAAATTTATGAAGTTTTGAATTATATAAATGAAGACAGGTAATGAAGAAACCAGTTGAGCTATACACCTCGAATGAAACATGTTTCTCACATACTAGAAGCTAGCTCTTTTTGTAGGAGTATATGCACTGAAGTGAAGATGTTTTCAGAATCTCAAGGAATTTGTAAGCGGCTTTCTGGAAACGTAATATGCGCAAATGGCGACGTCCTCTAAAGACAGGCTTTCTTAGCTATGGTTTAACATTTTAATAGCATTCAAGATACTACTCTCCAGAACGTAAAGTAGTTTTCTTAGTGAGTGGGAATGAATAAGCTCATGTTAGCTGTCCCGCTGTAGGAACTTCACAATTCAAATCTATACGAGAGGCTTCCCTGTAGAGGCAGCAGCGCCTTCAACGTGATGGCTGCGCTGTAGTGGCACCACAGTTTAAGACAGGAAAGTTAGAATTGGTGCAACATTTCTGAGTGCACAAGCTACAGCCAGTGGGCCAGTTGACAGTAAGTTATGCTGACCAGACGTTGCGAAGCAGACTGGAAGCTACAGGGCCATCGAACCACAGAAAAGCATAAATGCAGTGGTTTGCATGGCGCAAATTACAGGCAGAAGGGGCCCACTGGCGCAACCTAGGTGTTGTGAGTATGTGATTCGGAGCAGTGCATTAGCAAAACAGAGGCGCACAGCCATGTATAAACAGGTGTGGGTATCTAAGGCGACTCATTCACGTGTGGCAGCTCTCATAGATGGAGGGGTGTGTCACACCACCAGCTACACGTAGCAGCAGGTGGGGCGCCAGCGTTCCAGTCCACGGTAGGTCACTGGTTTGACCCTTTGAGGCTGACGCGGGGTCTGTAGCCAGCCAGCCAGTGGCAGGCCACTCCACGGCTCACTACCGCGGGCTTCCAACACGCGGTGGGGGCACCCCAAGGCGAGGGTAGCAGATTTGGATGCTGGATCACGGGTGCTTGTGGTGGCCGCAATATCAGGTACACCAGCGAGGTAGGACGCAGAGGGCCACCTGCGGCTCACACCGAGTGACGCTGAGTCGGCAGGAACGCACACTGCAGAGTCGCCTGCCAGCATCCTGACGACGCCCTAGCTCTGCTCGCTTACGAGGCCGGCTCGACACAGAACTGCATTGCACAGGCAGCTGGGGTGCTTCGTCAACATCGCGGGGCCCTGTGACGCAGACCGAGGTGTACCTGGACAATGTAGTTGGAAACAATAATTCACATCAAAAGCTCGGACGAGTCTTAATATGGTGCCTTCTACCTCGTTCCGCTACACTTCATCCTGATACATTTGGTGGTGGAAGCTCCCACTACTACCATCTGATCATGCTCCAAAAGGCGCTGTTACATACTGGTTCAGTTTATTAGCTTTCAAAACCTAAAGGCCATTGGCTGTAGTAGGCGGAATACTTGGCTACTCAAGTAGATAGGATCACACATGTGACCAGATAGTCTTTATGGGTGGCTAAGAATGCACAATCCACCGGTAGGTTACCGAACAGCTAACATACAAATCATGGGAGATGAATAGTACTGGGACTTTCCGGAAGTACAGGTCTAAAACTGAGTATTTTATGCAAAGAATCCAATACACATGATTCTGAACAACGTCATACTCAGTTCCTCAGCGAGAAAATATGGTGCTGATAGTGGTGGTGATGGTGGTGGTGGTGATAGCGGTAGTGTTGGTAATAGTAGTAGAAGTGGTAGTAGTTGCCACACTTTCGTCCTGAAAATTTTTTTCATGTTGCCACACTGTACTAGAAAGTACCGTTAGCAACAGCTTTCGACCACTGCTTTTTGATATGTATTAGTTTTCTCATCAGTTGTCACACATAAGTTATATGGAGACAAACTTTAGGATCAAAGGCAAAAGTGAGGGTCATGGAATCAATTAATAATATTCTACTCGTAGACCACAACTGCATAGATACCCATAGGATGAGAATTAAAATGATGAAATGGCCAATATACAAACTTCTAGATGCGATGTAGGGAACAAATAAAGTATGAAATAAAGAAGTAGTATAAAAATATGTGACTAATGATACTGCACAACATCCTTGCCACGGGAAGGGACATATCAGAAATACATCTGACATCTGCTACGACATTAGGGTAAAGTTAGCTTGGCGCTCGCAATGTTGTTTTTATTGTTTTTGTTATGTTGCGTACAATGACTGGTTTGATGCACCTGTCCACACTAGTGTATTCCGTGCATTTTCTTGAGACCAAGAAAGTTATGTCCACAAATCAGCATGATTTTAGAAAGCATCGCCCTTGCGAAACTCAGGTTCCATTTTCTCTCATGATATAATCAAGAACTATGGATGAATGGCTACAGACGAGTTCAAAAAAATGGTTCAAATGGCTCTGAGCACTATGGGACTTAACATCTATGGGCATCAGTTCCCTAGAACTTAGAACTACGTAAACCTAACTAACCTAAGGACAGCACACAACACCCAGTCATCACGAGGCAGAGAAAATCCCTGACCCCGCCGGGAATCGAACCCGGGAACCCGGGTGCGGGAAGACAAGTTCCATGTTTCTAGTTTTCCAGAAGGCACTTGACACGGTGCCCCACAACAAACTGTTAACGAATGTAGGAGCATACGGAATGGTTTCCCAGATGTGAGTAGCTCGAAGAGAAGTAATATAAAACAGTACGTTGTCCTCGACGACTGGTGTTCTTCAGAGACAAGGGTATCGTCAGGAGTGCCCAAGGGAAGTGTGATACGACTGTTATTATTTTCTATATACACAAATGATCCTGGGGACATGGTGGACGGCACTCTGCCGTTGTTTGCTGATGATGCTGTGCTTTTGTGTATGGTAGGATATCGACGTTGTGTGACTGTGGGAGGATAGAGGATGGTGTAACGACTGACACCTAGCTCTAGATGTAGTAAAATCTAGGTTAATACGGATGAGTAGGAAAATAAAACCGGATATGTTCGGATACAGCACTAGTAGCATCCTACTAAGCATAGTCACGTCGTTTAAATATCTGGAAGTAACGATGCGAAAAGGTATGAAGTGGAACAAGCATGTGAAGGCTGCGGAACGGAGAGGAAATGGTGGACTTTGGTGTATTGGGAGAGTTTTCGGTAAGTGTGGTTCATGTGTAAAGCATACTGCATACGGGATGCTAGTGCTACCTAGTCTTCAGTAATGCTCGCGTGTTTGCCAGATTAAAGGAATCCATGGAAGCAATTCAGAGGCGGCTACTAGATTTGTTACCGGTAGGGTTGAACAACGCTCAAAGTCTACGGATATGGTTTGGGAACTCAAATGGGAACCTCTAGAGCGAAGGCGACATTCTTTTCGATGAGTCAGGTTCCAGCTCTTTGCTGACACAGACCTCCAGAGCGGCGAGTTGTTAACTTTTCCTGTGCTTCCCTCGTAATATAATTATTAAATTTCGTAAGTGTTTTCCTGTTTAACAGGCGTCACGCACTTACCCAAGTTTGATTTATATTCAGCCTTTTTTATTTTGATGTGTTGTATTATACAAATTCACAGATGACATATGATTTCAGAAGACTGTGGTATTTATTGCATTGCATTCGTTTTTCGATATCTGTCCAACTGTTGTTTTACGTTTACCAGATTTACCAGAAGCACTAGACACTCGCTAATACAAGATGTAGAAATGAATGCAGACAGTGAAGATGATGTGTACAACCAGCTAGCTGGAATTGCGATGAAGTATATTTCTGTGATACTGGGTGTTGTGTGTACTGTCAATCATAAAAAATACTATGGTGAAGACATCTCTTATTATGAGGTATCTCCCTATTCTAAGCGCTTCAGCGCGTTTGAACGTCTTGTGAATTCTCTTTTTCATCTCAACAGAGTTTGTGTCATTTTTAGTAGAATAGAGCAACCATTTTTCTCAATATGTGAAAGAAAGACGTTTAAACACACAGCTGCATTGTGCCACATTTACCAAAAATATCAAATGTATCATTAAAAAGTAATAATTGAGGCGTAAATTATGGCATTACATTACAGTGAGCATTGACAGATTTTCTGCTTATGTAATGACACGAACCGACTGGCAAAATGAAAAATGACCTCTTCAGTAAATACCTTAAAAGCCGCATATGCTACAGGTTTAAAACGTTTTTCACACTTCTGTAGAATAATTAAATGACTTTTCTCAAAATAAGTAATTTCCCCAAATAAGGCAAATACTATGGCACGAAGAATGACACCGGAAAAGGAACCTACTGACATTTACGTTGTAAGTAGCAGGTTTCATATGGATACAGCTTTGCGAAGTGTACTCGTATTATTATATAGACTGTTCAGAGCGACATAGAATCTTTCTCTGCTGCATTAATGAACAAGAAATCTCACAAGACTCGGTCAAAACTCTCTAAATAACGTGATTTGTATTTTATTAACTTTTCTGGTGCGCTAAGAAATAACGAATAACCGGATATTTAATACCTAGCTAGTGCAAGCTATAGCAATAAATTGTCCTATAATACTCGTCTCGCTGGTGCACCATATCATTATATGAGCAATAATTCATGCTCTTGCTTGTTTAGTCGTTTTCACAATCTCTGTAATTATTACTAGGAGACCTACGGCAGACAAAGCAGCTTATATTCAGTGTTACATTTCGCTTCAAAGTGACTCACTTATATAACACTATTTGTTAACATAGTTACCAAGGCTCTCTAAACTACGACAGGAACTTTCTAACAATCGTCAATAACATTATTCTGGGTTTAACAGTCGTTAAATTCCTCGACAATAGAGGTATGTTACTTTATTGCCATGCCATTTGAGAGCCGTTGTTTAAATATTCTCATCTTTAGAAAATATACTAGTGCTCTAAATCAGTTCCTCGATAGCCTAGATATTGTCGCCTGTGGTCAATGTTGGTGGCCTGATCAGCAACAGCGACTTTTTGTGTTTATCAAACTGTTGGCATCAATTGCTACAGATGGACGAAGCACTGCATTTGGTCAATATACAACCAGACTTTAGGCCTGGATATGTGTGCAATTTACACTTTTTGGCCACAAGACTTGTACTGTCCTATGTGATTCAGCTTTGGATTACAGGTGGTGGACAAAAATATGGAAACATGCAGAACCCAACAAATTACCATGTCTAATGTCCGTCCCAGGTATCAGAGTAGTCAGCGCGACAGAATGCCCTTCCTAAAGACCCGGGGTCGATTCCCGGCTAGATCAGAGACTATTTCCGCTCAGGGACTGGGTGTTGTGTTTTCCCAGTCATCATCATTTCATCCCCATCGACGCGCAACTCACCGAAGCGGCGTCAAATCGAAAGATTAGCAACCGGCGAATGGTTTACCCTACGGAAGGCCCTAGCCACACGACATTTACATTTATTTACCATGCCTAATACGGTGAAGGACAGCCGTTGGTATTCAAAACAGCTTCCAGTCGTCTCGGACTGGACAAATAAAGATCCTGAATTATTTTCAATGGAACCTTATACAACTATTCCTGAAAAATGAGAGCACATTCGGGAGGTGGACAGGAATGACGAACCCTCTAGTCCACAAGGCTCAATAATAGCGATATCTGGTGACCGTGTTGGCCAGCCGAAATGCCGCAGGGGAGGCTCACAAAAACAGTCCTGGACAATGCAAGGTGGGTGAATGGGTATGTGTTGCTTTGGAAACAGCACCATCACTGGAGAACAAACATTGTACTTTATGACTGAAACTACACACAACATTGGTACGATTTTCAACTGTATTTATTATGTCAAACACCACCTTCAGCTCTTACACTATCATCAAGCACAAAGATAAAATATGCGGTGCCGTGAAAGTTTGTAGGAACAAAGATTATAAACTAGAGCATACACAGTCTCTCTGTTTCTAGATATGTAACTGTTAGAGGTAGGAATACAACAAGAGCGATTATTGCAGCGTAAATGCGACGTAAATTATGTAACAGGAATATCATATGTTACACATTAACTAATGAGCTGCATACAAATTACAAGAATTGTTGATAGAAGAAAATAAATTTAACAATAAACTTTGATGACTCGTGGCTGAGCTAATTAATCTTGTTATCTATACGTCCTAAATAACAAACAGATTACATATACCAGTCAGATTAATCTGGTCAGCGAACCTGCTGTGATTATAGAAAGTAATTTTTCTTAACAGGACATGAGAAATTGTAGTAACTGAAATAAAGGAAATATAGGACATATGAGTAATAGGCAGTTAAATTCCAAACAAAACAGAATAAAATTCGCAATGGAGTTTCGGGATGACTGCATAAATTATTTAGATCTAGCGGTAGATATCAGAGATCATATACATACTTCCAAGACTTAGAAGAAACGTGCCACAACTGATGTAATGTCTGTCAATTCTCAACGCTCATGAATTACAAACATTCTTCTTTTCCTGCAATGATGAATCTCCTAACATCAATCCCCGTGAATGAATACAACTGCCAAATGGACTTAAATGCAGTCAAACAAATAGTAATGACGTATTTTCCTTCACTCCTTGTCAAACTGGGATACAATGTGCGGTTTTATCTCCAATTCTTTGATTGCCTTGTTTCCTCTAAATGAATGTTCATTATGTTTCTTCATTTCGCCACATAATCAAATATTTCTCTGATGGTCAGAGTGCTTTTTATAGATGACTGTCTCTTTAATAACGAGTTGTTGGCCGCAGCTTCAAGTGGAGGTGTATGATAACTATCGTAAATATGTTCAAGACGCTCTTCCGGAAATTTTGTTCAGATACTGATACTACTGGATTTCTTTTCTGGTGAATGTTCACCAGAATTGTTAGTTTCTGATTCACGAGTTCTGTTTCTGCCACTGCCACTAGCATTACAACCTTGAACACTTTTAATCGCGTTATCGCCTAAAAAGCCGTTTTCTTCATCCACTCCCCTACACATTCTAGCTTCAGTTGAGCAGCCAGATTAATATTCATATTTCTGAATAATAAGCTTCACAAAAGTTTTGCGCCAAACATTTAAAACATTCCAAATATTAGCTGTTTCGTTCATTTTTACTGTACATGTATGACAAGGCTGACACGTTTATACTAAACACGTCAACTACTCAAAAATGGTTCAGATGGCTCTGAGCACTATGGGACTTAACTTCTGAGGTCATCAGTCCCCTAGAACTTAGAACTACTGAAACCTAACTAACCTAAGGAAATCACGCACATCCGTGCCCGAGGGAGGATTGGAACCTGCGCCGTAGCGGTCGCGCCGTTCCAGACTCTAGCGCCTAGAACCGTTCGGCCACCTTGGCCGGCTGTGAACTACTAACTGAGGTAACTTGATTAGCTGGTGTGTTAAATCTCCTTCCCCCCCCCCCCCCCCTGTCCAATCTCGAACCTCGAATCTGGATGCGCTTTTGTGTGCAAACCAAGAACAAGACAACCATACGTCGACGCAGATTCCTCTTCTAGTTGAGAGACGTCCCTTGCTAATTGTAAACACTCGTCAGAGGCAGCACCACAACGCACATGCTTGGGGTTGCAGATGCTGTTTGCGGGGCTTAAGTCATGGCTATCTGCTGGAGCCCGAGTGTCTCTGACCTTCTCTATATCGACAGTTTCGCCAGATGTGCAGTCCGAATTATTCGAAGATGTTGTTGTTGTTGTGGTCGTCAGTCCAGAGACTGGTTCGAAGCAGCTCTCCATGGTACTCTATCATGTGGAAGCTTCTTCATCTCCGAGTAACTGCTGCAACTTAGATCATTCTGAATCTCTTGGTCTCCCTCTACAATTTTTACCCTTCACGCTTCCCCCAAATACTAAAGTGGTGATTCCTTGATGCCACATAAAGTGTCCAGCAACCGGTCCCATCCCTATAGTCAAGTTGAACCACAAATTTCTCATTTCCCCAATTCTATTCAGTACCACCTCATTAGTTACGTGATCTACCCATCTAATCTTCATCATTCTCCTGTGGCATCAAATTTCAAATCTTTTGTTCTCTCCTTGTCTAAACTGTTTATCGTCCATGTTTCACAGCCAGACGTGGCTACACTCCATACGAATGCTTTCAGAAAAAACTTCTTGACACTTAAATCTATACTCGATGTTAACAAATTTCTCTTCTTCAGAATCACTTTCCTTGCCTTCGTCAAACTACATTTTCGTATATCCTCCCTACTTCAACCATCCTCAGCTATTCTGCTGCCCAAATAGCAAAACGGATCTACTACTTTAAGTGTCTCACTTCCTAATCTAATTCCCTCAGCATCATATGCTATAATTCGAGTACACTCAGTAATCCTCGTTTTTCTTTTGTTGATGTTCATCTTATATCCTCCATTCATTACTCGGTCCATTCCGTTGACCTGTTCTTCCAAGTCCTTTGCAGACTCTGACAATGTCATCGGAGCGTCAAGATTTTTATTTCTTCTCCCTGAATTTTAATTCCCACTCCAAATTTTTCTTTAGTTTCTTTTACCACTTGTTCAATGTACAGATTGGATAACTTCATGGATAGGCTACAACCCTGTCTGGCTCCCTTCTTAGCCATTGCTTCCATTCCGTGCCCCTCGACTCTTATAACTGCATTCTGGTTTCTGTACAAATTGTAAATAGCCTTTCGCTCGCAACTGAAAAAAATTATTTACCTATGTGCATCCTTCTTGCGTTCATATTTCTGAAAAGCTACTGTTTGTAGTTTAACACTTCCCTCAATATCATCAGTATAATAAGAAGACAGAGTTCCCCGTTTATTCTGTCTTTAATGCCAACGTAAAATATGTGCGCTTTCCTCATAATTCTTGTATTAGCGTTTCTTACGAGTCCATGTCCACGTCATTGCCCTCCTCGTAATGGCTTGCCTTCAATGCCTAGGGTGTCCATAATTACATTGCCAGTTTCGAAACACTGTAGGAAAATAACGTCAAATTTGAACAGCATGTTATTGACGCAAGGGAAAACATCATGCGTGGTCAAAAAATAACGAAAATTTTATTAATAGAAGGCGCTGGAAGCGCCTTAACATAAATGGGGTCGGTTATATATGACAAATAAATCCGAAAGCTATGATTTGAGTTGAACATTACACATCCATACTGTTAGGTGCGGGTGACTGCCCAAGTTCATCAGTCAACGTACGTGGCATATTAGTTTTGTAAGCCCATCAGTCACGGCAAGATTGCACCACATCGAATGGGATAATCAGGTTTTAACGGTTCTGATACCAAAAACCGTATAAATAGTAAAATGACATCGGTTTCTAAGTGTCTTGGGGCCAAACACCGCTTAACAACCAAAATTACACCATGTATAATTGTCGTGTGGATGATGCAAAACATGTTCACTATACTGTCCATCATTTTCTGCCACAAATTGAAATCGAGGGGCAGCATGTGCCACAAGAGATCGGAGGGTCTCGGAATTTACGCGTTACTCAGTGCGTGATTTCAATTCAACTACGGTGTTAAATGGATCACTGAACAGAACACCTTTCAGACAACCCCACAGCCAGAAGTCACAGGAATTAAGATCATGTTGTTGTTGACAGCTTGGCTGTAGGGAGATAATGGCTCATAATTCTAGCATTTCCGAAATGCATCTGTAGCAGCCGCTTTACTGGCTGTGCAATGTCCGGAGGAGCCCCATCTTTCTGAAAATGATCCCATCCACACATCCACGCTCTTGAAGGATTAGAATGGCATTGGTGCGCAGAAGATTCTCACAGCGTTTACCAGTGACGGCATAGGTAACAGGACACCCAGGACTCATCTCTTACGAAAACGATGGCTCAACGCGCACCACAAATTCACCTTTGCAAAATAAAGTGAGACCGACTTACGTGCGTGCCGATCTTCTGTTGCACATATTCTTCGATTCTCCATGTTGACATTTTCTTGCAGATAGAAATGAGCTCGTTGCAATTTCCTTGGATATGGAACGAGCTTCGTCTGTCCACAGAATGTTCCATGCGAGTGAGAAATACCAGAGCAAACGTTGGTCTTGTTGGCAGGTCAGCGGGAAACAACTCCTGAACATGGATGATTATGTACAGACAGCAATGCAGGGTGTTTCAGAGGAATTTGTGACACATGCACGGAGTGACACTTGTACAGGGAGGGAATGTGTTGACATTTCCACGGAGCCCAGGACGCTTTAGTTAGTGGAAAGGGTGCTCCAGAAGTGAGGTACTCGGGCTTGTCCGCCACTATCTGGGGAAGATCAAAGCCGATTTCCTGCACCAAGTACCCTGTCCCCGTACTGTCCGTGGCCTTCTCCCAGAATTCAGTACTGCAGTTTACCTCCGACTGGAAAGAATTATTCCGTGTTTTAGTGCTGAGATAAAGGATTTCACTGAAACCACCAAAGGGAAACCTTTACTGATATACAACGGTCATCAGTATATAGTGGACTGTAGAAACAAACCAGAACTAGCGTCCTCTAAACTTTAAAAAGAATTAATGAAAGGGAAAATTAACCACAAAATAAAACAGAACTTTAAGGGAAGGATATTCTTTTATGTATTCCAGATGAAGCAGCAAATGAAGACAGAAAACATTTTGTCACTCCAAAAGCGGACAAAAGAAACAGACGCGAAAATTTCGTCAGTTTACATTGAAGAATAGGGCTTCTCTTCAATCGAAGCCACGACTCAGTAACATCGTTACCGTGACGCAGAAGAGTGAATCAATCGTTACACCGCATTAGGTGAAAATATGTGGGAACTACACAAGGATCCACCGATTCTGAGAAATATACTTCCAAGAAATTAATTTATTGATGAATGATGATAGCAGCTTTTTAATTGCAGATGATGAAAGGGGACCGAATGACAGAATGCTGGTGTTTACCGGTGGAACGGGAGAAGCGTGTTTATCAAACTGCGAATTGCTCTTTGTGGATAGAGCATTCAAGAGTTCGAGCAAGCAGTTTGGACAGTTGCATATGCTCCACGTCAACCTTAATAGGTCTTGCAAAGAAACAAACACAATTCCAGTGGTTTATGCTTTACTGCCAAATAAAGAGCGAGAAACGTATGCACGTTTTTTTAAATATTAAAAGTAATAGTGGTCCTAAATGGAACCCTGCATCTCTGATGATGGACTTCAACGTTGCAATCGTCCAAGCAGCTAACAATTAGTTTCCTGGAACAGAGATTACTGGTTGCAATTATCACTTTAATCAATATTTGATCAAACAGGTTCAGTGTAGCGATGTCGTTCCAGCCTATAAGAAAAACGAGGAAATACGTTGCCACATAAGGATATGTTCTTCCCCTGGAAATGTTGGATAATGGTTGGCTGTGTATTCAGGAGAACATGCCTGAAAATTAAAAGCTTCAGGACCTTTATGAGTACCTTGTGGGCCAATTGTTCGATAACGAACATATGCCGAAAGAGATGTGGAACTGCAGTGGAAGGCGCCACGGCACTAATAATATTTTCGAAGGGTGTAACCGCAGGATAAGTACAGTAATATGAAAAGCTCAGCCCATTGTTTACTCGTTTGTGAAAAACCTACCAGAAGATGCTGAGTACCACGGCCACTAGTTTGACTGACTCATTTTAAAGATTGATGGGAATAAGGAAAAAGTCGGCAATAAAGGGTGACGAAATGATTGCAAAGGCTTCAAACAAAATCCAAAGTGACGAAACTTAAAATCACTTCTAACTTGTGTGGTGTACGCACAGAAGTTACATAAACGAATAAAACATCAGAATCATTGAAGGATTTGTAAATATTGAGATGTAATTCAGTGTATTGATTGGCAGTCTTCTAAATAAAGTAAACAAATTCATGGGAGACGAAGAGAGACTACCTGTCAACGACACAAAGGTGGCTAAATGTCTCTCAATATTTGTAAAATAGTCCCTAATGAAAACTCACAAGCCTTTTCTAGGAAATAATCACAGCATTCGCCTTGGGAGGTTTTTCGAATTAAAATCTGTGTGGAAAGACACGGAATACAAAATCTTTGCAGCAGAAACGCATTCAAACGACATGCAATTATATCCGTACTTTCTCACTGAGTTAAAAGAGGAGCAAACCAGCGGGAAACCGGTAAAAATAAATTATCATAAAAATCGACTGGTCGCAGTTTTGCAAACCTCCGGCATGTGTTAAAACTAAATCCTAGTAAACCATGTCGTAGACTAGAGCAGGTCTCTGGAGGCTGCAGCTCTCGTTGCTGGGTTGTGCGCGCTCGGATAAAATGGGATGGTGGGACGCCGTTACGTGGCTCAACACGGACGATTGGTAGCACACGAAAAGCGCAAGCAATGTGCTGCCTTCAGAGGAATGACCATAAATAAGTTCGGTGTAACCTTATATACGGCTCATTGCTTAAGGCGAGCCTCTACCCAAAAATTTTATTTTTGTAGTACTTTGCCGATAGCAACAAAATTTTAAAATCATGTGAATTACGTAAATATGTAGCAGAAAAAATGGCTCTGAGCACTATGGGACTCAACTTCTCAGGTCATTAGTCCCGTAAAACTTAGAACTAGTTAAACCTAACTAACCTAAGGACATCACTCACATCCATGGCCGAGGCAGGATTCGAACCCGCGACCGTAGGGGTCTCGCGGTTCCAGACTGAGCGCCTAGAACAGCACGATCACTTCGGCCGAAATATGTAGCAGAACCAAGAACTGAAATCCACAACTTCATTGGTTATTGAGTTTTGAATTTTCAATGTGATTTTAATGGTGCGCTTGAATACCAACTTTTTCTACCCACACCACATTTTTCACACGTCAGATTTTGTAGGTACATTCACAAGGCATAGTTCTTGTGTATATTTATCTTAAAAGAAATATTAACAATGTTTTCAGTGTTTATTTCATATTCAGCCTTAAATTTTCTTTAATTATCGGTACATAGACGTGTCCATATAATGAAAAAGTTTTATTTTCGATAATATTAATACATAGAAGTATGGAAATATATTACTTCCTGCAAATATTTCTTTCAGATTGCTTGGTACCTGTGGTAAAAAAGTTGACACACAGCTTACAAAAACAGAGTTATGGTAAATTGGATGTTAACATTTAATCGAAAAATGAATGTTGCTACAAGAGACACATCGATTAAAATTTAGCGGCACCATAACGTTTTCCCTTCCTGCTTATATGCACCTCCTTCCTCAAATTTGAAAATCAGGGTAGCCTTTTTCTTGAACTTTCTGAATAAAAATTCACTCACAGTCTTCTTGAGGAGATGCATAGGTGGGGATATCTGATTGTAGGCCAATGAATATTTCTTTGGAGCTTGTTGATTGTAGTGAACTGGACTTCAGTGAATTCCCTAAAATTATATTTACACAGTCAACAGGCAAAGTAGTTGCTTTCCTAAGACTGGCTGCCAATTGTGTCGCTTCAGTTTTCCTGGAAGTATTGCAACTTCTTTTCCGCAGTTTGAGTTTATGTCAAGTTCCGAGTAAAGATGGTTGTTTTGGATGGTAATAGAAGTAAAAAATTATCTCTGGTATCTTTGTGTGTGCTGCAGCCCCTTGCGCAGTTCGTATTTCAAACATTTTTAGGCGCAATAATAATTCAAATACAGCCTAATCGTTTTGGGCTCTAAGAGTAAACTTTCCAAAGACGTGAAATAGCCATTACATTGTTTTGAAAATGATTGGAGGTTTAGGGTGAAGTCATTCCTTAAAATGCAAAGCAGCAGTTTTTAAGGGTTGAAAAGTAGCATGATGGTCGTGTTAGGAAGTTCAATGGGTTCAGACACGTCGACATCACTGCATCATTGCAAGACATCTAGTCTGTATGTTTATTGTATGCGATTGTCTCTTGATAAGCTTAGTATTCTATAAATGTACCTCAAATCTTTGAACACAACGAAAAAATTCAGTTTAGAGCAACATTACAGTATATTCCCTGCAAAAGATTATGGATACTAGAAGCCGATATGCAACAATTAAAACAAAAAGCGCTAATATGCAGCTAGATAAAGTTATCATACTGCTTTGCAGCTTGCAAAGGAGTGCGCAGTCGCACTGATTTTCGGGTTATATTGCCAGCATGGAAACTCATCTACATCTAGAACTTAAACACCTACAGTGTGGCGTTTCAGTGATTCATAGAAAAATTAGTGTCGTAGACTTCTGTTTCCTCAATGGAAATTTTCACGATTTTTAAAATCTGCAGCTAAGATTACGACAATGTTTACACTTACATGTACATGCAACTTTTTACGCTATAAAAACCAAATCCACCCATAGCAGCCCACTGGCAAACTTCAACTTAAGAGCTTCTCTTCGAATTAGCATTAGTCGTAAAGTAACACCAGACATTGATCCTTCAGTTGACAGCAGAATAAGTAATATTATTTGACGTTATGTGTTTTTATGTTTAACGTTTAAATAAAATGGCAATGAGACATAAATTTGTCAACCTAAATTTCTTGCAGTCGTCGTAAGGCAGCAACAGTCGTAATAAATACCATATTTCGTACTTATTTGCCCCCTGTCTTTGCATAATCACAATATTAAGAGATGTTAAATATTATTATCAGTTCTCATTATGTTGAATTTCGGTGTCAGTTCTCATTAATACAACAGTCTTAAGGATAAATTTGCCACGAAACGCGTTAATGAGCCACCCTGATGTGATACATGGTCACTCACTGCTATGGTGCGAGCGCGAGCCAGTTCGCACGAGCAGCTGTGCTGAACTGTTAGACTTCTTAGTGAGCCTGTATCTGTGAAAAGCCGGTTAGGCCGCCAAGAGCCGCAGGGTCCCTGAAATGTCACTCCGTGCAAATGTCACTCTGTGCAAGTGTTCCAACCCCGTTTCGGAGGATTTTACGCACCATGCTCTCAGGCAAGTCCAATGTCGGGCAGTTCCCTGTGTACTAAATGTTTACACACCACCACTCGACTCCCCCTGCAGTGCTGTAGCCACATGTTCGACAGACATCGGGTACTCTGGTTTCCTTCGTGCACAACATTGTACTTAAACAAAGAAATCTGTCTTCTCGAATTATGTAATCATTTCCTGCAGTCGCTTAGTATCGGACTAATGCCTATTTTCATACCCATCAGTGTCTGGAGCTTTTGCAGGGCTACTGGATCACAGTCACCGTTCTTGTGAAGGAGCTTTACGGGCAGGAGCGATCCTTCGTGGAGACAGTCATGATAAGCGTCTCAGACTCCAACTGAGGAACAGCCGTATGCCTTGCACCTGTTGGTGTGCATATTCTAACGCTTAAAGTGCTATCTAGTGGTTAAATCTTCGTCACATTCGTTCCGTCCATGACGTTTTCCTCTGCATAAAAAATATACTGCTCGAACTAGACTTCATTCTGAGCAGTGGTTCTTTTTCTACAGGTTTGAAACTGGAACTTCAATTATGGACGCCCTGTACAACGGTATGATGTTTCCTCATTTAACCTTAAATTAATGTACATGTAAAATGTATTTACGTATCTCATAACTATGGCAGCGGTGGTACAAGTTCCTGATCATAGGTACAAGCTCTCAGTCACCTACCACTCACGTACGAGGAACGTCTATCAATAACTTAATAGGGTAGCTATGGCGATTGTCTATCAGTTCGCTACTGCCTACCAGTCACCTACTACAGTTACCTCCAAAATGTATAATGCCTCTTAAGAGGTCTGCATTAACTGAACAGACTGGGATGTATTCAGTTGCAAATGCTGGTATCATTGAAATCCTTATCTGGTAAAGTTGAAGACTACACTACCTACAGAAGATAAACCAATGTATAATACTGGTTCTTACTATTTATTACTTCCTATGGTTGAACAGCTGAGATGCACAAAGTAGATACATAACTGAAGAAAACACGAAAATCCAGTATCCTTAAGCGGTTTCATCTACATCTACATAGATACTCCGCAAGCCAGCGTAAGGTGCGTGGCGGGTTTCTGGGAGAACACATCACAATCTCGAATGTGGGTGCCAAAAGGAGGGACCAGTGAGGGTAAAGAATTTAAAGTCTTTACAAGGCTTGTACATTCCGGCAGTATCAGAAACAATAGCATTAGATCGACATGTTATTCTTGAAAAATAAATTAATCGTCCGTGCAAAAGGAACCAGTACACGCAGTCGGCATTTTGGTGAACAGTTATTTCACAAATATTCTGTGCTCATGAACAGCTAATCTCGGCACAACTTGCGAACCGAAGTTAAGGAATTTAGTGAATGTGCGGAAGTTAAAATACATAAAACGACTAGTCTCTAAATTATTGTCTCTGAATGAGGTATACCTACCCTACCAACGTAACACCGCACTTCGCAAAGCAGCTCTTACGCTCTGAAGAGAAAAAGTCATAAATCAGCGTTGAGTTCCTACAGAAAATGATTTCCTCCAAGACCGAATACAGAAGTCATATTCCTTCTGACACCAGCATAACCTGGTCGGCTTCGACAAAATTTAACACCAGAAATCATACTTCTACTAGACCGTAATACTTGAATAAAACGTCTGCTTTCCTTCCAACAGAATCGTGACCTGTTACATTTCCCTTTGTAGCTCCATTTAAGTTCTAAAGAATGAAACTCAATCTAGTCTGCTAACCAATCTCGTTCAAACAACAATTATTGCGCCAATCAGATGAGGATTGTTTTCAGTTCATATCCCCTGTACATTAAATTTCATGTATTGGACAATGGTCGGAGACAGGCCCGTTACCTGTCATGCCCTCCTAGTAAAATCGAGTGGAAAATTAGTGGCAGATTAAAACAAGGTGACAAGGAGATAGTACTTGTCTGTGAAACCGTCATCCCACCACCAGCTCCTCTGAGAATTTGGAACCGTCTATAAAATATTCGATAGTAGGATTTCTGCCGGAACCAAGAAACAAGGGCTTCTTTTTTCCACTGTTTGACACCAGATGAGTCCGAGGAGAGTCATTCACTCTACCCAGTCCCTCTAGGTGCCAGCGGGCCGCACCGTTGCAGAAGCGGCCATTGTCAGACGATAGAAAATGCGTAACGGCATCTCGCTATCTCGCCTTTGCGTTGCCTGCTGACCAGACCCCTGTTAAAGTTTCTCACTTTCCACCTCGTCTCAGACCACCTACATAGAACATGCAACTATGTTCATTTTATGAGATTGGTTGCCCATTGTATGCTGCAGAGAGAATGGCTTATGAAGTGTTCGAGTGGGCGGGAACGTGTCTTCAGCGACGGATGTCTCCACCCTTCACTAGGTATACGTCAGCCAATACCTAAGTCAGGGCTGAGGCGGAGAAAAAGCACTGCATTATTGGATAAGGGTTCGTTCTCTTAATCTGCATAGTAAAAACTGCTCATACTTCGCCTGCGCCATAAGACGAACTATGTCAGAACTGGAAGGTGGTATAACTGAGTTGTCACCTGTTGACTATCTGCAATTGCTTTTGGTGTAATGTAGTGCCTCGATCACTCCTGTCCCATTAAATATGGCGGAAATTTATTACTAAGGCAATTGCCTGGAATCGTTAGCAGTTAACCGCCCTGAGAAGGACCGCTGGAAGGTCACTCGAAACATTGGCAGTGTAGTTTCTTTAGTGTTTTTAATGACACGGTCTAATACGCCAAACCATTTTATTCAAAATACTGTGGCAATGATTTTGTTCAAATTCTATTTTATATTTATTTCTGTTTCGCGGCTACTGATGGTATGACTGTATATGTTATATAATGTTTGTCAGAATGAATTTTGGAATGATTATAGTGTTATTCGAAGTGTGATTCATTATTAATGAAGCCAAATTGTAATGTTAATTTCTGAGTTTTTTTCTATGATTTCTGCAATGGTCACTACCGATTTTTCACCGCGCCAGAAAATGAAATGTTTGAATCGTGGTATCGCTGAGGTTATTAGAAGAATGAATAGAAGAGGTTGAGAAGTTAAGTAAGTCAAAAATGCTACAGTCATTAATGTATGAGTGTTTTTGTGCTCTTTGATATGATAACTAAAGTTTTCTACACATCGGCACCATGAATGAATAATGAATGACAGTGACAGGGGCGAATGCATGTTATGGTAGATAAGCAGTGTGAAATAAAATAGTTCAATCATGTGAGTCTGCACACCCATTCCCTCCAATCACATTTACATTGTCAGGAAAATTTATATTGATTACACATGCGAGTATAACGAGAAAAAAATGCATACTTATGACCAACTACTTGCTTAAGTGCGTCACAACTGCACAACTTTTCCTTTCCGGTCTCTGAAGTAATGAGAAGAGTACGTGAGTTGTCTGTCTGCCCTTTTTCTTGTGATACTATTTTCTGTCATTCCAATGAAGGATAGGATAAGGAATTCAAGAGTTACAGGAATAATTGCAGAAGATAAATAGCTAGTACCTCCTGCATTTCATCTTCTGATTGTAATTTATGTGATTTCCCGGCAGAGGTGAACTATGATCAACTTCCTTAATCATTACTATACTAAATAAGATTTTGCTTGGTCGTTAAATGTATCAGCAACGGGCTTCAGGAGAGCTGAAGGCCTCAGCTGAAGGCCTCGCATGGCACAAGGAAACAGTGGATTCTTAAGCCGGCTGTGAGCTGGTGGTCTTTTGTTTGATTGCACAAAGCGCAGCTCGGTTGTTGCACTAAAACTTTTGTGAGGGTGTGAAGCTTTAAAGGACAGTAAACAGTTTTAGATGACGCTGAGCAACAGTCATGCAATAATTTTTAAATGACCACACAGCCATTTAACTGTATTGTTGTTTATTTAAGTACAACCTAGGTTTCGGCGTTCTATGCCATTTTCAAGTAATTGAGTTTATGTCATTAACATGTACTACATGACATCAAGCTCAAAATTGGCCCTAAATTAAAAAACATTCGCTCCCCGTAACAATCCAGATGGAAATTCATCATCTTGTAAAAAGATCCGTAAATAATAGTGGGACGCCCCTGCTGCCCCAGTTGGCTAGCATTTAGGCCCACGATATCACATACCATCCCAAAACATAGCTCCTCGTCTTTGGTAGGTGAGCTATCGGTTAAAATTTATAACTGTTTAGGTAAGCGCACACCGCGGTGAGGGACAACTAAGCGGTCACTTAAGCACAAGTTTTCTCCTTTGCTTTGCAGAGACACCTGCTCGGTTATGACTTCAACAGTAAAGAGTGAGAAACTAGATCTTTGTTGTACCAAAGGTATTTCTTAGTCATGCAGGAAACGCTACACGGTGCCCCGAAGGCAGCTGCCACGCTCTGGGATTCATCCCACGGTTTACCAAACAGACTGGATAATGGAATTGCAAAGTTACTTAATGCAGGTGCAACGTAACAAGCTCGCAGGAGGCCTGCCATTAAATGACAGACTCTGTCTCCCTCTTATTGTGTGGGAACTTCCTGTTGGATATTTTCAAAATTTTCTTGGGAAGTGGTTTCAACAGTTAAACTCCCCTCACCGCGTAGGCGAACATCGAGTTAAGTGTTAGACAAACGAAGCATTTGGACAGTCTGGCTTTTGGTCGTAACAGGATACTCCAGCTCACAGAGCAGATGAAGCAGCTTACATATGGTAGTGACATTGCTTCTTTCTGTTCAAAGTAATGAACAGCTTGACTGCTACTACTACATAGCGATAAATGCCTCTACATCTAACTCTACATCTGGTTCCACACCCACATCTACATCTGCTTAAGTGTTCAGCAATTCGCATTTAAGTTCTTGGCAGAGGGTAGATCAGAACATCTGTACACTATTTCTCTATAGTTTTCCTTCCGAAGAGCAAGGGAGACATAGGAACGCTTAAATCTTTCAGTGCAAACTCTGTTTATTCTTATTTCACTGCGAAGATAATATTTTCGCATTCGCAGGAGAAACTTGGTGATTGCGAAGATAATATTTCGCATTCGGAGGAGAAACTTGGTGACTGAAATTTCGTGAGAAAATCTCGCAGCAACGAAAAACGTCTATGTTTAAATGATTGCCACCCTAACTCATGTGTCATATCCGTGATACTCTCCGCTAAGTTGCGATAGTGGAAAACGAGCTCTCGTTCTTTAACTATTTCGGTGTCCTCCATCAATTCCCATACTACGCCACAGTACTTAGCAGTGAACGGACAAGGGTAATGTAAGCACTCTCTTTAATAGATCTGTTGTATCTTCTACATGATCTGCCAATAAAACCTCATTGGTTAGCTCTACTCGTTTGTTGCAGTTTACGTTGTTCGAAATAGTAGTCTCTAAGAAGTCTGTCGGTTTGTGTATTTTACCGTGTACGTGCAACCGAATTTACGGTAGAGCAAGGTGCGGTCGTATGCAGTGATGCTGTAGCTGCTGTCCCGTCTCAAAGCTCAAACAGAATGGTGGTTGAAGTGCCGATAGTCACACCTTAATGTGCAGACGGGGTCCACATTCCCTAGTCTTTCACCTTAAGGAAGTAGAGCTGTTGCAAAATTCGTGGAGGCCAAGTAGTCATGCAGAGATATTTTAAATGATTACATCAAGCTTCTGAGAGAGTTTCCAAATAGAAACACAGTCCAAACCACTGGAACGTCAATTTTCATTGTAGCACTATGCTTACCACGGGGAAGAAGACATCCATTTAAAACTTGAATAGTTTTAACAGTTGCCACCAACTTGATTCAATTATTATCTCATTTTAAAGTGACATTAGCCGAAATCTGTCTCCAGAGTTAAGTTACTCGGTATGTTAGCGATCATTATCTTGAAGTGCTTTACTCTCGAAAACTTCGGTAATGATTCAAGACGTGGTTGAATTTTTCATGTAATTCGAAATAATATTGGTAGTGAATTAGATATGTAATAGTGGGTTGTTCAGTGCAAATGTTTCCTGATTCTGCCATCAGTTCGCTTGCTTA
Source organism: Schistocerca piceifrons (assembly GCF_021461385.2). Lineage (NCBI taxonomy): Eukaryota > Metazoa > Arthropoda > Insecta > Orthoptera > Acrididae > Schistocerca > Schistocerca piceifrons. The sequence continues at coordinate 371,606,954 of NC_060142.1, forward strand.
TTAATTCCTACTGCACCCTTTCTTTGTTTGCGGCCTTGTGCGGACACACACGTGGGCCCATCGGCGCGTGGCACAACCGGAATGTTCGTAACATGTGTTTTTATAAACGACACGTTGATACCTAATCTTCTTTTCCCCGTCTTGAGGGCAAATAATTAACTCTCACGTTTTTCCTGTCCGTGTTTTTGTATTGAAACTGTACAGCTCAGGGAGCTACAAATGTGTCCTATACAGCCGGTGGCAGGTGATCGCTCGTGAATATGACACGAGGAAGCAAGCGCCTGGAGGCGGGCGGCCTTCAGCTCTGCCTTAGGGCGCGTGGGCTGAGGCCGCATAGCGCGTCACTACTCCACCTTTCGCCTCATCCATATACAAGGCTCAAGAGTGACTTCCTCGCGTACATCCTGCCGTCGTCTCCTCTTATGAGAACACCTTGAGATGTCATTTTTCACAAGTGTGACTATGGCGTACTGAAAAGCCGAGCAATATTTTGAAGTCTTGTAACACAATTTTAGAATGCGAACTATTCCACAATCTCCAAGTGCTGCGGTACACCCCTTAGTGGATCTATGATCGCATTATGAACAATATAAGTTCAAATTCTCTTCTGAAAAACTTGAATTTATTTTTTGTTTATTTATCGCAAGGCAAGTTTCGTTCTCAGATTGTCAGTTTGATTAAGAGCCGTGTCCAGAAGTTAAGTTTTCCAGTATTGTTTTCTCCTTTAGAATGTAGTGATTACAATGAACATGATCCTTGAAGGATACGTAGCGGTAGCCACCTAAACAGATGACATCATTGGCCAAGGTAGGGGCCAGTTTGCAACACAATCCCCAAACCCTCTTTCCCCACAATATCGTTCAAATTCAGCACACGGAGAGGATAAGAGAACTGGTGGACAACATGATCAAGGAGCCCTATTCACAGAAGGACATATTTTACTTTACGTGCAAGTTTTGTGCTGCATCATATATTTACTTATTTATTCATTCTGACGAGTTACACGACGAGATCATTTCAGCGTTTTGCCATTATCAGTAGTACATGTGACGATGGTATAATATTTTGTGATATTGTTCCTTACGTACCTGTTACTCGATGTCTACATATGGCACCTTATGTTTCCGTCTTAGCTGATACGACGTGGTCCATGTGGCTCCTTGAAGCGTAGATGTCGGTTTTGTTTATGTTATAATATTATCACATTATTTATATGTTTACGTTCTAAATGTGTGATTTCACAGCGTTAGATTACGTTGTTTGACGATTCTTCACTCACTTGACTACAAAATCGACAGGGTGGCATTTGTCAAATAACAGATCATTATTTCCAGTCCTTCTCCAACAAAAGCTGTGCTCCTTCCTTAACAGTTACGACGTCGACGAATCGTTGAAACCCAACTTCGAACTGCACATTTTTATTCTTTTGTAGTGAATATTAATGCACCGCTGCTGTGACCTACAAAAGGCAAAGAAATATTCCACGATCTAAGAGTTTGTTTCCGCATTTGATTATACAGGGTGTCACCTAATGTTACCGCTGGATATATTTCGTAAACCACATCAAATACTGACGAACCGATTCCACAGACCGAACGTGAGGAGAGGGACTAGTGTAACTGTTGAACACAAACCATACAAAAATGCACGGCAGTATGTTTTTTAACACAAACCTACGTTTTTTAAATGGAACCACGTTAGTTTTGATAGCACATCTGAACATATAAACAAATACGTAATCAGTGCCGTTTGTTGCATTGTAAAATGTTAATTACATCCGGAGATATTGTAACCTAAAGTTGACGCTTGAAACCTCCGACGTTCAGTTGCGTGTTGTAACAAACACGGGCCACGGTTGACGAGCAGCATCTGCAGGGACATGTTTACGATGACGACCGTGTTTACGATTGTGGCTGTAGTGCACTGTTGTGGTTCGGTCTAGCTGTCGCAGTGTCCGCATGTAGCGCTTGCTGCTATTGTTATTCTGCATTCGTCTCCGCCCGCAGATCAACTGTAGTACACCATGTTACCAGACGTCTGTGATAGTGTGGTGTTGTAGGAACTGTGACCATGGTGTATTCGAACTCTGAAAAGGCGGAGATGATACTCAACTATGGCGAGTGTTGACGAAATGCAGCTGAAGCCCGCAGGGTGTATGCATAACGGTACCCGGACTGAGAGCATCCAACGCGCCGCACATTGCAAAACATCTACCGCCAACTGTATGCAACAGGTATGGTCGTAGCACGCAAACGGGTCCGTAACAGGCCCATCACAGGAGAACCGGGTGCAGTTGGTGCGTTGGCTGCTGTTGTCATGAACCCACACATGAGTACACGGGACATTGCGAGAGCCGGTGGACTGAGTCAAAGTAGTGTCATGCGCATACTGCATCGTCACCGCTTTCACCCGTTTCATGTGTCGCTACATCAGCAATTACGTGGTGATGACTTTAATCATCGAGTGCAATTCTGTCAACGGGCATTAACAGAGAATGCGTTCCAGTTCTACCTGTTTACCGATGAAGCGGGTTTCACAAACCACGGGGCAGTGAATCTACGGAACATGCATTACTGGTCCGTGGACAATCCTCGCTGGCTCAGACAGGTAGAGCGACAGCGACCGTGGACTGTAAATGTATGGTGTGGAATCATTGGCGACCACCTCATTGGTCCTCACTTCATTGCAGGGGCCCAAACAGCTGCAACATACATCGCGTTTCTACAGAATGATCTGCCAACGTTGCTCGAAAACGTCCCACTGGAAACGCGTCGACGTATGTGGTATCAGCATGATGGTGCACCTGCACATTCCGCAATTAACACTAGGCTGACCCTTGGCAGGATGTTCGAGGGGCGTTTCATAGGACGTGGAGGACGCTTAAATTGGCCAGCCCATTCTCCTGATCTTACGCCTCTGGACTTCTTTCTGTGGGGTACGTTAAAGGAGACTGTGTACCGTGATGTGTCTACAACCCCAGAGGATATGAAACAACGTATTGTGGCAGCCTGCGACGACATTACACCAGATGTACTGCGGCGTGTACGACATTCATTACGCCAGAGATTGCAATTGTGTACAGCAAATGATGGCCACCACATTGAACATCTATTGGCCTGACATGTCTGGACACACTCTATTCCACTCCGTAATTGAAAACGGAAACCACGTGTGTACGTGTACCTCACCCCTCATGGTAATGTAGATGTGCGTCAGTGAAAAAGATCAATAGAAAGGTGTTAGCATGTGGACGTAATGTGCTGTTCCAGTCTATTCTGTACCTACGGTCCATCACCGTTCCCTTTGGATCCCTTCGTAATTCGGTGCTCTCCGATACACACGATCGAACAGCGGAGGAGTGGTACTCAAGCGTCAACTTTAGGTTACAATATCTCCGGATGTAATTAACATTTTACAATGCAACAAACGGCACTGATTACGTATTTGTTTATATGTTCAGATGTGCTAACAAAACTAACGGGGTTCCATTTAAAAAGACGTAGGTTTGTGTTAAAAAACATACTTCCTTGCATTTTTTTATGGTTTGTATTAACCAATTACACTAGCCCCTTTCCTCACGTTCGGTCTGTAGAATCGATTCGTCAGTATCTGATGTGGTTTACGAAATATATCCAGCGGTAATGTTAGGTGACTCACCCTGTATACTACCTAATTGATCCAAATAATACAGCGCACAGCGAACAACGATCTAAATTTAGCAACTACATTGCCCTAAATTTTTATATCACACTTGCGGCAGGAAGACATAGCTATAAAATAACGATGTCAGTTCTAAAGACCTCCACTCTCAGCAGGAAGATTATAGTTACGAGGTTTGTATCTTTCGTGTAACAGTATCTTTTGGTTTTGATGGGAAAATACAATTAATCAAGCCTTTAATATTTATTCTATCGATCAACAAATTCTGTTTCCTAACGGACTTATAAATCCACATGTAGATTACAATATGAAATTTAATTACCTCTCATGTACGCAACGATGTTACGTTTCCTCTTTTTTTACACTTTCAGTGAGTGGAAGGGCTAGGATGAAGTGGTTGTGACATTCATTTAAGACAAGATCCGTGTATAACAATATTAAAAGCCAACAAACATTTAGTTAAGACTACTTTAAAATTCCCCACTAACAATTTCTGCGTTAGAAATTTAAAATCTCAGCGTTTCCACTAAGTTTATTGTAATAATCTCTACTACAATAAGAGTGATGATTATTTCATATTAGTAATAATGAATCTGAGCGTACTTCAGCTAATTTCCCCACGAGAATATGAAAAATGATATCAATAGTTATGCAGAGTTTCAGAATGCTCAATTACAAATAACTTTTTACAACAACAGCAAGGCAGAATTTCATACACTGGCTTCCTATCAAAAGAAACAATGAAATAAATTTATGATATGGGTTTCCAAGCTAGCACACAACATAACTGATTTGGGGAAGGCACCCCTTTTTACGACAGAAAAGTTTTAACTTAATAGTACATAGCCGTATACTCAATTTATGAAGAACGTGCCTGAATTACGATTCTGCAAGGCACACAGGTACCGAACAGTACCTGTCTTACTTACATAATGAGAGAATATTACAACCAACACCATTCACAGATATCAAAATGTATTCTTCCACAGTAACTTCTAGTACCTACAAACGAGTCCACATTACTTGTTTCATGATAACAACGCCCCTCTTTACTTTCCTTAACCGGCATAGCGGCCGCGCAGACACATCAGCTACGTCATTTAGCGGCGCCACACAAATTTAAATCTCAGCAACAAGTTTTCTTTACCCTGTGCTCAACTAGTACACTAATGCCAAGTGTTATGGTGAGCACCACAGTCACCGATACCGACCACCTCGACAAGCTGCGCCGCGAGGCGAAGCTGACCCCTGAAGGCAGCAGCTCCCGCGATCTGTCCGGTGAGCCGCAGCTGCAACTAGTTGGCGCTACACTTCAGCGAGTTTAGTAGAGGCGGGCGCAGGAATTGAAGTCGGTGGAACTTGTGACGAGTACAGCCGGCACGTTTTTAACTAAATATATTGCCATTATACATGTTGTCAAGTTTCTTATGAATAACCACTTTTCTGTTATGAAAGGAACTCAATACTAAGATTACAATTTCACCATCCAGTAATGACGACGGTGCTGCAAGCGGTGTGACAACAAACATACCGGTACTTGGAAAAGGAAGGTTGCCTAAAAGGAAGTGATGCATGTGGAAGGGGATGAGGAAACGAAATGAATCTTCGCGAGTTGATTGAGTATGTGACGTTATTGCAGTAATTATAAAGTGGGTTAAGAACTTCGCAGTATCGGCCCATTTATCAGTATGACGTCACACTACCTCTGGCCTGTGTGTACGCACTCATTCGGTTTGGACGTGTGTCATAAAGCAGTTATACCCTCCGCTAAGTCAAACTGGAACGTAGATGGGACTGTTCCGTGATATTCCTTATACTGCCACATAGGTGACGTCCAAGCTGTACCCACACAAGTTCTACCAGGAACAGATCTGGTGATCATGCTGGCCGCGGGAGTATCTCAGCGTCTCACTGACACCTTATGCAGACATGTCCCATGTGTAGACGAGCATTGTCTTGTGTAAAAATGGGACTATTATGCTGTCGCACGAGGGGCGCACATAAGGATAAACGATGTCTATGCCGCAAAAGTGTGGTGTCAGATTTCCTACAAACATTGCGCCGTGCTCTTAACTTATATCTGATGACGCCAGGTGTAAGACCGCCTCTGTGCCTCCGAAACACTGGAAGGACGGGACCTCCTCCCAGGTCGCCATTATATTCGGCGACGTTTGTCGTCCGTGGTAGGGCAAAACCACAATTCTTCGTTAAACACAGTGCGACGCCATTCGGCAGCAGTCCATTTCCATACCACTGCACCACTCTATAAGTAGACGTTTGTGCTGTGGTGTTAACAGTAGCCTAAGACTGGGACGCTAATTCCTTGCCCTGGCTGCTGTTAGTCTCCGGCCAATGGCTCGGATGATAAAAAAATGTTGCATGGGGTCAGTTATTTTAATGTGAGACATAGGATCTCGCAGTTTGCCTGCGACCGTGACTTATACTTGAGGAGACTTAAGCCACTGGTAAACACTTAGCTATAACAACTGGTCAATAGCTGTCCAAATGTTACATTTAGGTGTGTTTCAGGCATGGCCCGCCATCCGAACATCTAAAAGTAAATTCTTCATACATATATAATCTCTTGTATAAGCCGTCGGAGTTGGAGCTCAGCTTGAGCCACGGAATAAGTCTCTTCAAGTCCATTACTACTTCTTGGGTGGGTTTTGGAACGGTTAAGATGTGGTTGGGCACGATATGATGATCCTCACTTGTGGTGGTCGACTGGAACCTTTACGAGAACTATCATTGCCCTCGCGTTCCTATGGATTCTAACATCGGATCCTGTCACATCCGAATGCCCTGCTAATATGGATATTGCACTATTCCACTAGCTGGACAAGTGGAGATCCCTATTGATGTCCCTTTCAAACGTTTGTATGTGCTGGCAACAATGTGTTTTACGAGTGCGTGGCCTTTTCTTCTCTATCACAGTGATCATTCAATTTTTGACTATGTTCACGCCGCTTGTATATTCTGCTAGGGCGCTGAGGCCTGATAACAAAACTAAACGCGAGAAACACTAGTTTTCTCTGATGGCCGTTATACCGTTGTGCTCTAGACAGTTGCATACAAGTTCATCATGTGTACGTGCACGAAGTTACGTACTGATGAATACTTAGATTGTTATTTCACTGGCCTTGATATGTACGAGTGAGACATCGCATTGGTGCAGTTAAAAACTTTAAGTTTCTTTTTTGGGTTTGCTGCACAAATCACTTGTCATTTGGCCTTAAGCCATTTTACTTGGTTGTTCTTGATTTGTACTCCCTGTTAACCATTTGTTCAAATGGTTCAAATAGCTCCCAGCACTATGGGACTTAACATCTGAGGTCATCAATCCCCTATAACTTAGAACTACTTAAACCTAACTAACCTAAGGACATCACACACAGCCATGCCCGTGGCAGGATTCGAACCGGCGACTGTAGCAGTCGCGCGCTTCCGGACTGGAGCGCCTAGAACCTCTCGGCCACCGAGACCGGTAACAATTTGTGCTGCAAATTTTTTAAACTTTAAAATGTTTCGTGTTTGCTTTAACCCCATACAGACATATTTTTCTAATTTTAAGGATTCTGTTTTTAGTAAACTGTTGTCTAGAGATGCGTTATTCGTGGTCCCAGTACCTCTCCATTTCCCAGTCACCTCCCTACTAGCGCACTTAGTTTCACAATTCCTTTGAACAACACATTATTTGGAGCTTGATCCCTGCATTGTACCATCAGACCTTCCTCTTTATGGACTCCATACAACTATTCATTTTTACGAGAGAAATTCCGAAAATAAGTTCCGATTGTTCGCGAAAGGGAACCACTGGGAAATGCCGATGAAGCTTTGCGCAGATATCTTGGGCATTGTCCTAGTACACCCGTCGATTGCGTGAAGTAGCTCTTTTCAATTCCCAGCGCACTGTAGGCATGTAAAGATGCCTAAAGGTTAGTGTCTCCCGCCAAGTACGAGGACGGAGTGAGAAATTTCGCCTGAAGCTTTGCATCCCACATAACACAACTGTCATGCCTTTCCTTCTTCAAGAAAATCTGTAAATTTGTGGTAAGGTCTTATGGGACAAAACTGCTGAGGTCACAAGTCCCAAAGTCTACACACTGCGCCCTAGACCGCACGAACACCCCACGCGGAGTGAGACAGCATTAGTGGTTTATACATTTGTTAGTTTTGGTTTTACAACTGAATGCTGCAGTGAAAGGCTGCAGTGAGTGCAGCAGGGGTAGCACACAGTTTTGAATGTGCTGATACGTCTACCTCATGAGTCTCAGGGCACAGCAGCTAATACAGTAGCGCCTCCTAAGCTGGCCAGCCCAGCTGGTGGAAGACGTTCATTGTTAAGTAGTGATGCCTCACAGCTTGACGACTTGTCTTACTAGGACACGTTCATGGACATCTAAGGAGGACCGCAATAAGCTTCTAGCTGCTCTATACAGAACAGCGGTGGCGCTGCAGAGCTACGTCATGGCCTCACCGCCGGATAAAGGTCTGTGTGATTCTCAAATGTAAGTTTGGAGGCAGTAACAGTTAGCGTGGCTCCTCAGTATACTGACCTGGTCATGGAAGAGTCCAACTCTTCAAATCGGCAGAGGAGACCTCAGCACCTCCCAATGGCTTAGAGCAGCACAAACTGGCTGCAGTCTCAGAGTTAGTTGTCATCTGGCTCATGGCAGCTTCCAAATCACAGGTTCTGCTTCGAAGCTGGATCACTGAAATTGTTGTAGAGATGGACTATGGACCCCGAATATTTGTAGCTGTCTGTTGGGGTAATGACGATAACCCTGGTCGGGGATGAGGTAACATGTACTCGTCTTCTGAAGTCAGCGTTCTACACTGTGCCTCATCGTCTCTAATCCGACTTTTAACGCTTCAGCTTGGCGCTTTCTGCAACGTCGGTTGGCTGAGAAGCGTTTTGCGTGAGATTTGTCTGTTGTCTGGTAGTCTGTAATGTCATTAGAATGACGTCACTTTCCCTTTACAATAATATCATATTGCTGAAATAGTGATTCAGACATCTCGTTCAATTGAACTGTGGCAATGACGTGGGTTAAATGCCACGACATTAACAGTACCTGCCTGTTTGAAGTTCGGTTTGTGACACTCGAATCTGTCTTGGATAGGCTCAGCGCTGCCTGGGGAAGACTATATAACACATTAACACAGTGTATTTTCCTGCGTCATACCACTTCAGTTCCCTTTACAAAATTTAGCCCTAATTTTTCTCAGTTTGCTTCTGAAACAATCTCCGTAAATTTATCTCATGTGGACAGTTACGCACTCTACAAATATTATTACTTAGATGTCTGTAGAAGCTGATAAACAAAGTCCTTGCCATTTCTTAACTAGCTTCGTACCAGACATTACCAAGTTATGTTTTTATTCCTAACTTTTATTAGTCCGCCGCCTCCTTCACACCATCTCTGTCCATCTCATCCTTCACTCACTGTCTCTCCAGCACCTCTTTACACCTCCTTCTCCATGCTCTCCCTGTACATATCACCTCTTTAGTTCCTATGCCCATCTCGTCCTCTCCCCTCTCTCAGTTTATCTCCTCCTGTTCGATTTTTCTGTCCATTTCTGCTTCCACGTCAATGTATTCACCTCCTCTTCACCCTCTCTCTGCCTATTTCTTCTTCCCGGTCTCTGCTCATTCATTTCTTTTCTCTTTCCTCCTCCTCCCCAACATTCTTTGCGTCCATTTCCCCTTCCTCTCTCTCTCCGTGCATCTCCTCCTCCCCCTGTCGCTGCCCATCTCCTCCTACCCCCTCGCTGTCTATCCATGTCTTCTTCGCGCCTTAAAGTTATCACGTTGTTATATACAAATATTAACTAATATGCGTACCAAATTTGGCTGAAATTGTTCCGGGGTTTAGGGTGAGCTTTTCATCCATGGGTATCTCCATTTATGCATATGTCAATACATTTCTTTTATGTTTAACACGTTAAATACGGATTTGTCTACATATTTCAACTACACCTATAGTAAATTTCGCCCTCGAGATTCATTTTCACGCAGCTTGATGTTTACGACATCGTATCTCCTGAACTATGTGGTTTGGAATAATATAATTTATCAAGAACATGTAGTATTATATGTGGATGTTCTCTGCGAAATGTGTTGGAATAGAGTTAGCAAAAGAGAAGTAGCAAATTTAGCGTCATGCATGATACGGAATTTTTCAAGCAGTAGCGTGTGTAGTAATTATGCATAAATATCAGGTGTTATTTGTGGTTGCTCAAAGCAGGGAACCGTCAGGAAAATGAGTAAAGACTTATTACAGGTTAAGTGAACATTTTAGGGACTTTCGAATATTAAGCCACAATATTCGGAAGCGGTAGCCATCGAACAAAGAAAGCCGGCACGTACGTTGACAATGATCACCTTTCTGCCCAACGTGAGAAGCACAGATCAACGACCGAAGGGACAGTGGACGCCCTAGAAACTTAGCGACGTTGACGAATACACCGAATAAATACCTCCGACAAATGGGTATGTGATGGTCCTTCGAGGTGAGACAGAAGACACAAAGAAACGTAACCGGAACGGAAGGAAAGATGGTTAGTCAGCGGACGACATACTTCGCTACAACAACTCGGCCGCTACGCTGCTCGACAGAGGAAGACGTCAGTACCGCGACAATTGGTCAACAGAGAAGATGCCGCCCCAGATGTTACGAGAAAGAAGTTTGTCTGGTGCTTACTTAGGTGGCTGGTGAGGAGGTATGGAGTGGGGCCTCACTAAATGGGTCACCTGGGAACCTAGAGGTAGATGAATTCCGACAGAAGACACCGAACCTGAGGGTCGCTGTTTCGATTCCAGGAAGGAGCACTCCGTTTATTAATACCGCAAAAGCGAATTCACACGGAGAAGACCGCAACGGTGCAGCGAGTCACAGATACGCTATTGAATGGAAGAATACGCTTTCCGGCCCTCCGTCGTCTTCTCAGCGCTCACTGGAATCTGCACGTTAAGATTAATAATGTAAATGGGTGACTAAGGACTCCCGTCGGGGAGACCGTTCGCCGGGTACAAGTTTTACAAGCTGACGACACTTCGGCTACTTGTTTGTCGATGGGGATGAAATGATGATGATTAGGACAACAAACACCCAGTCCCTAGGTGGAGGAAATCTCCGACCCAGCCGGGAATCGAACCCGGGCCCTAAGGATTGACATTCTGTCACGCTGATCACCCAGCTACCGGTGGCGGACTGCAAGCTAAGATTCCGTGGCTCCGCTGCCGCAGAGAATAGAGCGAGTCAAACACATTGTATTAGTCTGTTTGTTTAAAGTGTCTTATGCCTCAATAAATGACTGTTAGTGGAACCACCAATGTTTCTCTCATACCTCACCCACTGAGCCGAGAAATGAACCCCTTCCATCACCCACGAATTGTCGCTTTCCTTCCCGCCATTCCTGACAAATTAATGACATTTGCTCCCTTCTGTCACTTTCGCTCAATATCTGGTGTCACCTAACCCTGACACACTCCAACGCATCTCATTGTTTACGATGTCGCATCTCTTGAATTATTTGTTGTACAATGGCGTACACTCTAAGACAAAAATAAAGAAAAAATGACGCACCATGAAGGAACCACTCATATGAATTAGAGTTGGCAGATGTGATGCGCGTGTATGGACAAACAAGTGATCAAAATTTCATAACAACTGGATGATTTATTTCAAAGAGAAAACATCACAAACTGAACAAGTTAATAATGCGTTGGTCAATCTGTGGACCTTAGCAAGCAGTTACTCGTTTTTTCATACACAGATTTGTTGGACGTCCTCCTTAGCGATTTCATGCCACATTCTGTCCAATTGATGCTTTACATCATCAAAATCCACAGATGGTTTGAGGGCCTTGCCCATATTGCTCTAAACGTTTTCAATTGGAGAGAGATCTGGCCACCTTTCTGGCCAAGGTAGGGTTTGGCAGGCAGGAAGAGAAGCAATAGAAACTCTTTACATGTGTAGTCGCGTATTGTCTTACTGAAATGTAACCTGAGATTGCCGAGCAGAGTGGCTGCGCGGTTTGAGGCGCCATGTCACTGATTGCGTGGCCCTCCCGCCGGAGGTTCGAATCCTCCCTCGTGCATGGGTGTATGTGTTGTTCTTAGCATAAGATAGTTTACGTTAGTTTAAATGGTGTGTAAGTCTGGGGACCGATGACCTCAGTAGTTTGATCCCTTAGGAATTCACACACATTTGAACACTTTTAACCTTAGATTGGCTTGCCCTGAAGGACGACAAAGCAGGGTACAGAATATCGTTGATATGCTGCTGTGCTGTAAGCGTGCCGCGAATGACTACCAAATGGATCCTGCCTCAGAAACAAATGGCATCCCAGGACATCACTCCCAGTGTTCAGGCCTAGTTGCTGGCGACGTTCATGCTGGTATCCCACTATTGCTTGTAGCTTCTCCTGACATGTCTCCGGTCTGGAATGTCATTGGCTATAGTAGCACTGTCATCAGTAGTGAATTCCGCTTAGAGCTGAGCCCAGATTACCAGCGAAAATGTCTCTGAAAATTCCGCAGACAGCAGTAAGATACCAGTCTAACTGTCACCTGCCTTACAGCTCCACAACCTGGAGTGATCGTCTGTGGTGCCACTTCTATTCATATCTGGACCACTGGTATGAGAATGGTCTATTGTTAGTATTTACTTATTTGCTCCTGGTGCTCTGTTAAACAATCCGAAAATATCAAGCCCAACTTTTTCAAAGAGTGTGCATGCCTCCAGCAATCTTTGTAACTGAATTGTCTAGTGACTAAGGTGAATCCTCTGCACACAACATACATATTCATAGCATATTTTTTGATGTCACATCTCCTAGCTTAGAACCAAAATATCTCCGGAATTCATGTATCCATTCTTCTGTGACCATCATGACATGATAAAATGTGGTCATGTGCTTGTTGCAAATATTGCGCCTGAAAATGCGAGACCCACTACTTTGTAGGGCTGCCGAGTAATCTATCATGGATTACGTACTGTAGCTTGAATGGCTGAAAATTACTTCAAGTGCATGCAACTTTTGCCATTCAGTCATGCTTTTGACTAGTTATTGTAGCATTGCGACTTTCTCTACAAGGTATCAGTATTTATATCCTTCTTATACAGTCGATTTCTTTCAGTTTGAGTATCCATGGCGTTAGTCCACTAGAAGGGTCATTTTATCACACAATCATTTTAATATTGCTTGCCATGTTCCATGCTTAAATTTTGAGCCATAAAAAGAGCAGAATAAATGATGACATAAATAACTACTTACTTCTTACAAATACGCTTCTCGGGTTTGCCGCAAGATCGTATTGTGTAAATAGCACAATATTTCTTCGATGCAATTGCTCGACATCGTCAGGTGGTGGTAGCTTCTACTGACAGCAGCAGCTACCACCACCTGATGATGTCGAGCAGTTGCATCGAAGAAATATTGTGCGATTTACACAATACGATCCGGCGGCAAACCCGAGAAGCGTATTTGCAACAGATCCGCCGGGAAAGCATACTTACTTCTTTCCTGCACTGGAGTGCTTTCGTTCCATTTTGTATAGTTGTGTAGATGCACAAACCACTAGGTAACATTTACTGTCTATGTTTTGGTATAGATTACAACCAGCTGTTCCATTGCTACCACAAATTACAATATGAAATCTTTTCCAAAGTTAATTAACAATTCCATGGTTCTGCAATTTCTGTAAATTTCCCGACTGGAGTGCTTTCGTTCCAACTTGTATAGTTGTGTAGATGCACAAGCCACTAGGTAACATTTACTGTCTATGTTTTGGTATAGATTACAACCAGCTGTTCCATTGCTACCACAAATTACAATATGAAATCTTTTCCAAAGTTAATAAACAATTCCATGGTTCTGCAATTTCTGTAAATTTCCCGACGAATTTTCATTAGCTATTACATGAGTGTATGAATAATTGTAGATGTTTTGTGGTTTGTGGTGTAAATAATTCTCAGACTAAAGATAATATGTGATGATTACCTTTCAAATCTTCTCCACTAATTACATGTTAGGTAGTTAACTTCCATCTATGCTAAGTGGTATTTACCATGCTGCGCATCAGATGTGCTGTTTGTAGTCTCTTCAGTACTTCTTCTAAACATCTCACATGTTCTTCCTTATGTTTTAAGAATACTACGACGTCAGCGAAGTATACCACACATTTCTTAGGCTTTAAATCACGGCCTATTCCATCTAATAGTTGCAGAAGCGTACCTGTTGGGTACAAATGGCATCCTATGATACTGATAATGGGTTATCTTTTCGAACAACAATATCCTGACAATATTCGCTTCATAGGTCCTCCGTTCAAAAACAGTGGCATTGGCCTAAGTTCCACAATGCGCCAGTAATACTGGAGATGAGATGTGTTTGAGGAACAGATTTTGCTTCCAAATGATGGTCATTTGTACAGAGTCTGAATTTCTTGGTATTATTTCCATTATACTTTCAAAATAATGGAAATCTTGCAGCCTGTGGATTATCACAACCTTCTATTTTTACTTCTGTTTGTCGCTGATCAACGAATTCTTCTATTAATGGTTGTAGATGCTATGGGACACGGTATGGATCCCTATAAACTAGAATATTATTTCCTATGGGTATACAGATAATGGATCATTTTTATTAATGAAATCCATTAATTGTAGTAGTAGGGAAGCTTCCGCTGCTTGTTAATGACTCTCTTTTAAATGATTAATTTTTTTTTTTTGCATATTGGTGATACACTAACAGTTTACTTGAAGCTTTGTTAATTACATACCACCATCATACAAAGCTCATACAAAATATATGAAGTGATATGCAATAAAATCTTCTGTGCACAGAACAGTGCACCTAATCCAGTCCTTCAATACACTCCATTGCTTCTACCACTCATAATACCTACTGAGGTAAGTCGGTGCCTACAGGAATCCACACTAATTTCCCAGCACCTAGGAACCAAACCTTAGGATACATGTCACCATTGAAGCTGGAAACGGCTTCGTGATTGGTGCGCTGTGCAATAATGCCTTGCTGGCGGTTGTTGTCCCGAGTGGAAGTTCCATCAATTCCAATTGTATACTGCAAAAGCTAGTTTACCAAGGAAATCCAGACAGAGAACTGCAGAGTACCCTTGAAAAGCATGTGGCAACACTTGTATGTGCTTATGAAAACTGTTAGCAGCAATGCTAAAGTCGAGTGGTATTGACTGTAATGTCTTCAAGTCATTGTCACTATCCCCGTGTAAACTATCGTGGAGATCCGACTTTTCCCCTTAAAGGTCTACACTAACAACTGACACATGTGCACCTTTGCCTATTTGAAACATACGTCCCTTGTCCTGAACTACGCTTACGAGCTACATTTTGTATCTACATATGTCTCTGAAGTATTATATTCCACTGAGAGTGCTTTCCGGCAAGCAATACCTTCTTGTTTGTATGTAATAGAAACCTCTGGCGACGATGTTTTCCTCCTTTTTATATCTATACTCCTTTGGGCTACTGTATGTCCGACTCATCTACACTTGCAGCAGTCTTGCTCACGACATTGCTTCTGCAGAAGGCCCTTAAGTTCACTCCAGTAAAACAGTATTTTGTAGGTGAACGCCTTTTGGTCACACTGCCTTTTGTAACATTATCGATTTCATCTAACTGTGTGGCTGTTCTAATAGCCTTTGTAAGATGTGACGGACCTTCCATCCTGATTCTGTGTCACAATTAAGCGGGGATAACCTGTAAACAGATATCAGGAGCTATGTTCTCAGCATAATGCAGTATGTCTCTGTTAGGCTGTTGCACTCTGCGTCAACCTACATGTTTCCTTGTAAACTTTTCGTATTCAGTCTGAGAAGGATTCCACCGATTCATTGCGCTAAGCTACGTGGTTTTCCTCTGGAAGAACTTCGTGGTATTCTGTTTGTAGGAGCAATGACGGAGACTATCAGCTAACTACTGGAACATATCTGCCTTACTGTTTCATGATAAATGAATGTCACGGTATGTACCACATCGTTAATGAACACAGTAACGTATTCAGTTGTTTGTGGTCTAGTTGACTGTTAATGGATCGCAGAAAAGGAGGGCGTACAATCAACACTGGTTTTACTTCCCCTGCTCCTGACCGTACCTGGTATTGAACAGTCTGTAGTAGTTCTACTTGTCTACATAATTCTTAGTAGTCTTTCTACCGAGCATTAACTGAAAATATATTACTTACCTGTTGTGACAAATTCTCGACCGTCTCACTCTTAGTAGTTGCATGTTTCTCTAACGTTTTGTGTGTTCTGCAACTGACGTTACAATAACAGAGAATTTGCCAAAAAATACATTTTGCTAAACGTACGAAAATTGAATTAAATCAGTTTTTACCCCAAATCATGGCTCAGCAGGACCAAAAACAGTTCTCTGCCAAATGTCCAAATCTCCTACAAAAAAGGTAACATGTAGCTGACACGAAGGTAGAGCATGGCAACATATGCATTCCCTAACTGACAAGGGCAGAGGCTACTGACTTTAAATTATGATTCTCTTTAAACAAGTCTGCAGGTTTCTGCAGTTTAGCAAATGATACGTTCAAAATAATACTGATTTTTCTATGACTCGATATTGCCACACAAAAGTGAGCGTAAAAAGAAGGTCAACAGCAAAATATTGGCTCAGTGAACTGCGTTAAGTGGACAGCAAGTCCAGATGGATGACAATTGCTGATGCTGCAGATACGGTTCCACTGCCACTGGAATCCTAAGGAGGCAGCCGACTCTGATAGAAATATTTAATGGTCGGTGGGATGTAACGTTTACAGATGCAGCATTATGAAGTGTGGGGCATGATGGTGAGAGCCTGACAGCATTCGTGGCAGCAGGCTTTCATTAGTTTACGTTTTACAACTGAACCGTCATTTGTGCAGCAGCAGTGGTGGGAGCACAGGCACCACACGGGATCTGTATGTGCTGATGTGTCTATCTGAGCAGTCTCAAGGCCTTTGATATGGTCATGGCTACTAAAGCAGCAGAACTAGTAACCCACAAGATGGTCCGTCTAGCAGGTGGCAGCCCTTGTCCGAGCGTGATGTCGCCCCACTAGGGTTCACTCGTGGACATCCAACAAGCACCCTTGTAAACTTCCAGTATCTCTACATCGAACAGTGGTGGTGGTGCAGAGTTTCATTATGACCTCTCCAACAGCGGAGGGCCATAGATGCTAGTGTGTGCACTCATGGATGGAAGTAAGGGGGCCACAGGAGCTTGTACAGTGACAAATTGAAAGTGCCCCAGACATCATTGGTTTGACCTCCAGTGAGCCAGAGGTAGAAGTCTCCAAGGTTTCACACGAGCAGAAGAGAGCTTGGCAGTTCCCAGTCGCTAAGACCAGCAAAACCAGCTGGTTGCTGTCTTGAGGATAGCAGTCATCTGGTGAATTGTAGTGTATCACAGGTCCTGTCTCAAAGCTGGCTCATTGCAACTCTAATAGAAAAGGGTTCAGGAGTCTGAGAGTTTGTGGCCTGGTTTTCTGGGCTCACCAACATTCTTCACTGCTTCTCGGTGTCTCAGATGTGGCTTTCAGGTCCTCAGCTTGGCGCTCACTGCAATATCTGTGGGCTGGAAGGTGTTCTTGTGTACGAATTAGATGCTCTTACTGCATCTTGCTGTGCTGCCAGAAGAAGGATGTGTTCCCTTTATGATGAGGACGATTTGCCGGATTGATGGTTCAGACATTTCCCTCAAGCAATGGGTGACAATGACCTTCATTGTGTACACTGATACTTGCAGTATAAGCACTCCTGCTTGTTTGACATTCTGGTTGCGACACTGTCCTCAACCTTGTCTTGACTTGGCTCAGCACTGGCTGAGGAGAGATTTAAAAATGTTTGTATTCTCTAAGTGTATCTTTCTGCAATGCAAGATAACTGTATAGTTAACAGGGATATTTACTTTAACAGGCATAATTGTGCCGCTGAGTCTATCAATAACCTCAGTTTCTTCCTTCATTCTTCACAGTTCGACACTAACACATCAGTGTGTGAGGCAAAGTCTGTTACCAGAATTGTGACGATGCCTAACAGTATAACTTTTCACCTCTCAGTACCCAGTTTATTTTTTCGTTTTTGCGTAGCACTGATTCTCTACGTTAACCCGTGCATGCCAAGAACTTTCGCTGCAGTCTCTGGCGTGCTGTGCTGACAGATTACATTTAAGGCGCATTATGTTCCTTGCTCTCATACAAGAGCTGTGGTAGATTAAATTGAGGGAATTTCTACACACGTCATCCATAGGACTCCTTACAGTTTCCTTCACATGTGCTGAGATGTACATCAGTCACTTCCAGAAACTGTGCTATGCATTCTGTGTTCGTGAAACGCTTCTTGTTAGAATGACAGTAAATTTTCGTAAGCCCTTTGGTGGTCATTACTCAAACTCTGCCCTTCGGCTTATAGCTTCTACATTTACTAAAAATGTCTCCTCCCATTCCATATATAAAGCACATAGGATATTTTATGTTTCTGGACGTGCTACTGTCTCGTTTTCACATCCAGAACTTTTCTGTATAACTATTACCCTGTCTCTCATTGAGAGCAAGCACTGTCTTCTTGTGGGTTCAAAGACCACCACTAGCCCTACCTCACAACTGCGGCTTCCCTTAATTGTTTGCCCACTATCATTATTTAGGCGTTGTATGAAGTGCTCTCTAACTAGGGATTCAGCTAATTCAGTGGTTCCTTTCACTTTCAACCTTTCCACACTGCACACTCTCTTCACAGATTCTCATAATTCTATTTTGCATTTCATCTATCTTGTATGTATAAGCTGCAGTCGGTTCCCATTGCCTGTGCCTGGATTGGCATATCTTACATGTATAACAGTCAGTAGGTTCCTAGCTAGAGTATATATCTTTGAGGACCTGTTCATATCCACTCAAATTTGTATCTTTTACCGTACTGCAAAGCTTGACCTCAGTTCTCCAGCAGTTTTCGCTTTTACGAACTCAACCTAAATCTCATTTTCTTCTCAGTTGTCTAGGTCAGATGAAGAATCAACATTTTAGATTAATTTCATCAGGTCCCTCTTATCACCCTGAAAATATTTTTCAATTATATTGAAAGCTTTCTTAGCACTTATTCTACCACTTCCTGATGAGCTTATTTCACTAGCAGTAGCCATTTAGACCAGACCAATTAATCTATATAAACTTTTAAGCTACACTCTGAATTTCATTTGTTGCTGTGTCAAGGTGAGACGAGTCACGCGTAGCTGCATTGTTGCACATTGCGATCCATCTGCCACTGTACCTCTTGGACTGCACCAACCCCACTGTTTGCGAGGATTAGGCCGCTGTATATCTTGAACTGTACGTACCCCACTACGTGCTGTCGCTGCTGCGGGAGTTTGTCATCCAACCCAGCTGCCTCCCGTGATGCTCCGTGCCTGCTGCTCCCGCTGCTGACTGCTGTCAGTATGCTGCTCTTGTTGGTCCGGAGAACCCTCTGCTACACTGTAAGAGTAGTGCTTATACACCGACTTCTGCTGCAGTTAATGGCTGCTGCTGTCCTATCCTCCATCAATTAAGGAAGTTGCTAGTTGTCACAAATTCCTGCAGGTGCTACAGTTACAATAGCAAAACCTACAATAATTGCTGATCACATGACGTACATGACACACTGCTCCTTGCACCAGTTGTTATTTGGTCTCGGGCATGCGTTTGGCAGTGGACTGAGTGACAGGGGTTCATATTAAAGGGATTTCAGTTGGGGGAGTGACTTGGTTGTCTGAATTTAATTCCATAATGTGGATACAAATAATGGGGAATGTTGAGGACGACAGATAAATCAGAAGATATTATTAACTGATAGGGTTATTACGAATCTCAAAATAACTTTTCTAGTTGGCGTGCCCCCACACTAAAAAGAGTCATTATATAATGATAGTGGCTGTTTATCCCAACTAGGTTTGTGTACAGAAACCCGCTTCTGAATCCTAAGATCAGAAAATCCTCTGCAGCTGTTTGACTTGTTCGCAGAGACTTCAACCGAAAACTTTGGCTGTCTTATCCACGAATGCTGCTAATATCTAACCTACACTATTTATTCTGCAACATTTCTAACTGAGCATGTCAGCAGACAGATATGCCCAACTGTGCATCTTCGACCACTGACGACAGCTTCTTGCCTGTGCCTACACGTTTCTCCAAAGACGACTCTCTCCTTGGTCCCTGGACCTGCCGTTTTATTCACGTTCCCCTTCTGCCCCACGAGTCACTGTGAAGACGTAGCGTTGAAGGCTTACATCAGTAACCAGTACTTTATTCATCATTTATCTTTCGGAGGGTACTTGTAGGGAATAAGAGGTCATTCCCAGCAAGGAATCTAACAGACGTCGAAGCCTTTCAGTGTATTCCTAAGATGTAGCGCCCCTCCCACCACAAGCTCACAGTCTGGCTCTGTCTCTCGCAGCTTCGCTCTCTCTCTAAATTCATGTCCCTTGTATCTTACACAGACGGTTTGAGACTGAACTACTTTAATTCTTTGGGAGATGTGATTCACTGCTCACTTGTCATCACCCACGCACAGTGTATCTGTGGCAGGGTTTGTTGCTACTGACACCTACCAGCACCAGGACACATTTGGACGACGTTACACAACACTGACAATGGCCAGACGGGGTATTACAGATGAGTCTGACAAGCAGCAGTATATCGCATTGCCTTTTAGCCAATACTCCGTGCACATGGAGAGTGTTAAGTTAGCGGGTTCCGAAGGAAGTTTTCGACTATACACACAATCGTATTGGTTCTAGCTATTTCAGAAACGCTTTTCATGACTGGTGTAGTGAACCGCATTATCAGATGCTAAAGTATAAACGCCGATCATGTTTCACACGTTTAATTATTCGAGGAACATACCTTAAGCACAGTTTCAGTTTTTACTCAGTAGCTGAACACAAGCTTGTATAGTTTAATAGAGTGGTACCCTTAATTAGTGAACGTTTAAGACAAGTTAAGTTGGAAATAATGATCCGATTGCCAACAGTATTAACAGTAGTTTTAGTAGCTGCATAAGAAGGAAGGTTTTCAATAGTAGACTGAGTGTAGTGTTCAGATGGATTGATGCAGCCCACCACAATTTCCTCCCCTCTGCAGACCTCTTCATTTCATAGTAGCACTAGTAAGCTACATCCTCGATTATTTGCTGGATATATGGCAACGTCTGTTTTCCTCTGCAGTTATTACCCACTACAGCTCCCTCTAGTCCCGTGGAAGGTATTCCTTGATGTCTTAACGATGTGGTACGAACATTTCCCTTCTTCTTGTCAGTGATTTCTATATAGTCCTTTCCTTGGCGATTCTGCAGATACCATCCTCATTCCTAATCCAATCAGTTTGAATAATTTTCAATATTGCTCTGTAGTACCACATCTCAGATGCTTCTATTCTTTGCTGTTCCGGTTTTCACGCCCTCCAAGTTTCTCGGTGATACAATTCTGTGCTCCAAACGTCCGTTCTCAGAAATTTCTTTCCCAAATTAAGACCTATTTTCGATGGTAGTAGGCTTCTCTTGGCGAGAAATGTACTTTTTGCCAGTGGTAGTCTACTTCTGATGTCCTCCTTGCTCCGCCCGTCTTGGGTTACTTTCTCTAACTTCATCTACTTCTTGATTCTCAGTTCTGTTGTTAAGTCTCTCGCTGTTCTCATTTCTCCTACTTATCATTACTTTCGTATTTCTTCAATTTGCTCTCCATCCTTATGCTGTACTAATTGGACTGTTCATTCCGTTCAGCAGATCCTGTAACTGCTATTTAGTTTCGCTGATGGTAGCAATCTCGTCAGCGGATCTCATAACTGATATTCTTTAACTTTGAAATTTAATTCCACTCTTGAAACTTTCTTAAATTTTCGTCATTGCTTCTTAAAAGTATAGACAGAGCAGTAGCTCTTATACACATTTTATATCACCTGTCTTTCCCTGTAGCTTAACCCTGTTTCTTCTCAGCATTTCGAAAATGTTGCACCATTTTACATTGTTGGACGCATTTTCCAGGTCGAAAATTCCTATGAAAGTGTCTTCATTTTTCGTTACTCATTCTTCCGCCATCAACCGCAACGCCAATACTGTATGCCTGATGCCCCCACATTTCTAAGCTCAGATTCATCATCATTTAACATATGCCCTATTTTATTTTCCTTTCTCCTATATATTACTCCTCATGTTGGATGCAAGAGCTTTTAAGGTGATTGTGCGGTAATTTTTGCACTTGTCAGCTTTTGGAATCTTCGGCATTTTGTGAGTGCTGTTCTTCCAAAAGCCAAATGGCATATCAGCAGACCTATACATTTTAAACAGCAACGTGAATAGACGTTTTGATGCCACTTCGACCAATGGTTTTAGAAACTGCTATGGATTGTTATCTATACCATGTGCCTTTATTTGATCTTAAGTCACCCAAAGCTCTTTTAAATCTTTATTCTAGTACTAGATCCTTAATCTGTCCTACATAGACTCCAGTTTCTTCTTCTATCATTTCATCAGACAGGTTTTCTCCCTCATCATAGAGTCTGTCAGTGTATCCTGTCCAAATATCAGCTCTGTCCACTAGATTTAAAAACTGGAATTCGCATTGCTCTTTTAACGTTATCAACCCAGCTTCTAATTTCACCGAAGGTTGTTTCTGATTTTTCTGTACACTGAATAGTCCTTCCGACATTCATTTCTTTTTCGATTTCTTCTCATTTTACCTACAACGATTTCACCTTTCCTTCGCTGTGCTTTAAATATATTTCATTAATAAGCGGCTTGTATTTTTGAATTTCTCTCAGAATTTTTGTACTTCCTTCTTTCATCGATCAACTGAAGTATTTCTTCTGTTATCAATAGTTTCTTCGCAGTTCTCTGCTTAGCACCTATGTTTTACTTTCCGACTTCTGTAATTGCCCATTTTAGAGACGTCCATTCCTCTTCAGGTGAACTGTCTACTAAGATATTCCTTATTTCTGAAGCTTCACCCCTTAGTATTTCCGAAGGACACTTATTTGCTCATTGATGCCTCCTGCCTAATCTCTTAAACCTCAGCCTGCACTTCATTATTACTAAACTGTGATCTGGTTCTATAACAGGTCTTTTATACGCCTTATAATCCAGTATCTGCTTTCGAAATCTTAGGGTGATTCTGATGTAATCTAACTAAAATCTTCCCGTATCTCCCGACGTATTCCAAGTATACCTCCTCCTCTTGTGATTATTGAACAGAGTAGTCCCTATTACTAGCTATAATTTCTTGTAGAACTCAATTAGTCTTTCTCGTGTCTTATGCCTACTATAAAGTCCTTAATTTTCCTAACCCATTCTTCTACTCCTTCCACAACACCCGCAACCAATCTCTCGTAACTATTAGATTGTCACTTCTCTTCTCGTACTGAACTATCTGTTCAGAATCCTCATATGCTTTGTCTCTTCATCTTCAGCTTGCGACGCCAGTTCATCTACCTGCAGTATTATTGTCCGTGTTGGTTTTCTGTCTTTTATGATGGCAGAAACCCTATCACTAATCTGGTGATAATAAGGCACTCTCTGCCCTGCTTTCCTTTTCATCATGAATCATTTCTCGTTATAACATTTTCTGCTGCTGCTGTTATCACCCTAAATTCATCCTACCAGATGCCCTTCTCTTCTTTCCATATCACTTCACTGACCCTCATTGTATCTTGATTGAGCTTTAACATTTTCATTTTCAGATTTAATACCTTCCCTACCACGTTCATACTTCAGACATACCATTCCCCGACACGTAGAACGCTATCCTTTCGTTGGTTATTCAATCTGTTTCTCATAGAAACCTCCTCCTGGGCAGTCACCTTTCGTAGATCAGAATGGAGATAGTCCTGAATCTTTTGCTAGTGGATAAATCGTCATGACACTTTTTTCATTACAGGACACTTGTTCGTGGCTACACTTTACGTGTTTTCAATGTAATAGTTTACATTGCCTTCTCCATCCTAATGCCGTTGATTACTGCTGATTCATCCGCCTTAAAGGGGCTTTTCCAAATTAAAGGGCAAGAGAGTGCCCTAAATTCTTATGCCGGAAGTCTTCGGCCACCACTGCTGATGATTTTTAATCAAAATTTATGCAGTTGCTGTGTACGAACCCAGGACCAAATACGCTTTGATTACAGGTCAAATATGCTACTCACTGGCCCTCTAATTTGTACATTGTAGTCAAAAGTCAGTAAACGTTTGATAAGTTAAGAATTTAGTGTGATTTGTTACGTTGTAAGTGTAGCAGTTAGCAGCTGTACGGGACTCTGTCATGGATGTTCCGAACTTCACCAATACAGAAAAAGAGAAACAGAACGGCCGCAGAAAAAGTGAGTCCAGTTGTAAGCTTCCCGTCTCGACGGCGGTGTCGGAGGTGATGAAGCAATTTTTTTTTTTCGGTATTACGAAACTACGGAGGCAACAAGCGTAATCCTAAGTTTAACTTCACTTATTAAAGTGATGACGTCACGAATATAAATCTTCTCTTACACAACCATCACCCTCTGACGAGGCTCTGACGATCCTGTATTGCCGGTATAACCATTACAACAAGTACAGAGGAAGTGCTGTACCATATTAATGTAAGTAGACCTATCATTAGCGTTACCGGTGACGGGCCAGTACCCCATAACCACGGAAACAGGACGTATTACCAGGATACGACATAGGCAAGATGTAGGAACAAGAAAAAAGGGCATGAAAAATTGCCACCTGGAACGTTATGGGATTACTCTTAACGAAGTCGAATTAGCTAAACATTTCACAGAATAGGAAACAGATTTTGAAGCAATTACAGGAAAAAGAAGAAACATTTTGGTCTAAACACATAGATGAATGTATTATAATCTGCAGCGGAGTACAACAGGAGGATAGAGCAAGTAAATGTGCTGCCATACTCATTTATATAAAATTTGAAGATGAAATGTGGCAATAAGAATACGTAAATGAACGCATTGCAATAGCACGTATTAAATGTCAAAGGGGACTCTTAAAACTAATAGCATCTTGTGTCGCAGAAGAAGGAAAAATTCTCGAGTCGAAGGACTTTTACAGGCAGTTACAAATAAGATTAAACAGGTACAAAACAGATTTTGTTTTACTCATGGGAGACCTTGGTGCTAGAATTGTAAATACACAAATACACTAACAGCGACAGCGACAGATTTTGTTTTACTCATGGGAGACCTCGGTGCTAGAATTGTAAATACACAAATACACTAACAGCGACAGCGACATAATACATATAGATTTTGCTATCTTTAACCGCTTAAAAATTGTCAATAGTTTCTTTAGGAAGACAGACACAGACGTGTTTACCTGGTTACCTAAAGTATGTAATTCTGTCGAGACAATGTATTAAGTGGGAACTTCCTGGACAGGTTAGAGATGCCTGAGTTTATCATGGAGCAGATAGTGAATCAGATCACTTCTTATTAGCGTCAGTTATTGGCATATAGGCAAACTGGAGGAAACCGAAGACATCAATTATAGTAAAAGAAGATAAGAAAGTTCTAAGGTATTCGTTGTAGAAGGCATCACAATAACAGATCCCTACCAAACTTGAGTGATAAAAACATTAGCAGTTTAAGAAACGTAGAGGATCTGGAGGGAGAATAGAAAAACTTAAGAAGTGTAGCACCAAACTTAGCTGATGAGGTTCTGAAGAAGAGAAGGAAATACAGGAAACGTATAGGAGTAAAGATTTGGGCAGTAGAGATAGAGGCATCAATTAAAGAGAAACAAGAAGCTTTCAAAATATATATAGGCAATGCCACGATTGAAAACTAGCATAAATACAAAAGAATCAATGTGTCATACATAAATAGGAAAGATAGCTATGTTACAAAAACGTTATATTAGAAATATAGAGCATGACTTACAAACCAGAAAAACTATTGCTTATTAAGTGATGAAATCACTGAACAGACAAGAAAAGGATTGTATTTGTGTTGATAATATAGGTGAGAAAAATGAATAGCCCATTACACATAACGTTCAATAAGAGGATACTGTAATTCAGACATTACCTAACTAAACAACGCTAAATGGCTGAACGATAACGATATGGCAGAACTGACGGAAGTTCCAAGAGCTAAAAAGGAATAAGGCTGTCACTGATGTAGGAGGTATTAATACCGAGCTGTGGAAATATAATACATAAACTTTGGTCAACGTTCGACAAGAAAGGACGTACCCAAAGACTGTTTAAAACAGAAAGCAGTATCTATCTTTAAAAATGGAAGCAGATGTAAGTACAGAAACTTTAGAGGTATAAGGCTTCTTGACTCAGCCGGTAAATTAAAAGCCAAAATCCTAAATGCAAGACTAAAAAATATCATGGGGAAAATAAATGGTTCAAATGGCTCTGATCACTATAGGACTTAACATCTGAGGTCATCAGACCCCTAGAACTTAGAACTACTTAAACCTAACTAACCTAAGGACATCACACACATCCATGCCCGAGGTAGGATTCGAACCTGCGACCGTAGCAGTCACGCGGTTCCAGACTCAAGCGATTAGAACCGCTCGGCCACTCCGGCCGTCCATGGGGATAACAGACCTAGTAGATAACTGCACCACCAGAGGATGCTCGAAATTGTGACGTCATGGGCGAAAAAGCGGCTGGAACCAATGGCAATGCTGCATCCAGTCAAGCGATCATGATGTTAGGGATATATGGTGTGTGCGGCAATTCACTGGCCTCAGTCAGTCAGTGGAAGGACCACGAAGCATCAACAGCAGCAGCAGCAGCAATCGAGATCGTCCAGAACATCCCATCTGAATAACAAGAAGCAGATGAGTAAATACCCATTACATGTCTTTCTTTATGTGTCTGTTTCATCGTAATTGTTGTTGTATTATTAACGCACATAATGGTTTTTCTTCTTCGGTGTTCCACAGCTGAGGTCACCCCAGCCTCTCCGGACCTGCAGCGACCTCCGGCGTGTCTGGATCAGCAGCAGTCAGCGCCGGCTCGTTCCAAACCTCAGGGACCTCCAGCCTGTCGGGACCGGCGGCTGCAGCGGCAGCAGCACCGTGGGATCCTGTACCACACTTGATCAGCGTGTTAGATCAGGGCAATGTGCTGTCATTATCCATCTCAGTTGTCTAGTTGTGTAATGAAAACACGTAGTTCCAAAATGGCTCTGAGCACTATGGAACTTAACATCTGAGGTCATCAGTCCCCTAGAACTTAGAACTACTTAAACCTAACTAACCTAAGGACATCACACACATCCATGCCTGAGACCGGATTCGAACCTGCGACCGTAGCGATCGCGCGGTTTCAGGCTGAAGCGCCTAGAACCGCTCGGCCATTCTGGCCTGCGAAAACACCCAGTCAGTACCCAACTCAGAGAAGCAGTGTGCTCTGATGTATGAACCAACCCAGAATATTCCAGTGTTACTGCAAGGTCAGAGTACTGATATGGTGTACGAGGAACTGTCGATTCCTCCTATTGCTCTACTACCCTTCCCTTCAGCTTATAATATAGCAGCCAGTAGTTCAAAGCGCTTAAATATTCGTATACAAACATCAGTTGATAGTGAATGTCTTACAGATTGAAACTCTACCTCGAAGTATTGAAGTGGTTGAAGGAATTGGAATACGGTGGACTGTGTCCTGCAGAGCCCTACATCAATCAATAGATGACCTGAGAGTATGTCCACCTCGTCCAACCCCACATTGAATGTGTCGGCCTGATACTATCTATAATATCATTGTACGAATGTGCGGCACTCATGATGAGATCTGGAGATCGATCCATGTACGTACAACAATCTATCATTACAAACCTGTACAGCCTACAGGTCGTGCTGTAACATGTAAAGGCTGAATAAATGGCTGCCTTATGTTCCAACTGTGTATAAAGACACTGTGAACTCTTCCTGTATGTATAGTGTACATGCAGACAATTTAGAGGATTGCATCAATACAATGTCAGAAAAAGAAACTAAAGGACACTCAAAAATCAGTTTGAGAGAAATACAAGTTTTGTGCCGTTCATACCAGAATGCTTTATTTGTTATATTTTTTTGTTTAGGTGAGAAGATAAAAAACAGCCAACATATTATTTTGATGTGGTGCACCTAACATATGGCTGTTCAATAAAAATATATATAATATCTCAAACCACGTTTAACTTTGCTCATACCTCTCATAATAGTGTTACTGGTACCAATATTTTCACTGCACCTAACATATGGCTCTTCAATAAAAATATATATAATATCTCAAACCACGTTTAACTTTGCTCACACCTCTCATAATAGTGTTACTGGTACCAGTATTTTCACTGCAATGTCTAGAATACCACAGCATCACCAAGCTGACTAAATCACCTCATCACAACTGTCATTGTCTTCATTCATTGTTAAACAGAATGATACACCAAATATCATCTTCAACAAAAGTCCATTGCACAGCGAAACCTGGTGTAGTCGGTATCATGGTAGAGTAGGTGGAGCATCCTTCATTTTGTTATAAGTGTCTGGTCCTGTGATGGTTCAGAAGAAGAACAGAAGAAGAAAAAGATTGGAACAGTACTACCCAATAATATACGGGTGTCAAGTGCAGGTGCATGCTATCGTGGCAAGACAGATATTCTCATGTCACTGCTAACACGTCCAGATGGAGTCAGCTTTGAGCAGGCCTATGTATTTTCAAAAAACGCTGTTTCAGACCAAGTATCAGTTGCTTCTGAAGATATTCCAAGGCGTCGATGGTGTAACACACATGACATATAGTCAAAGCAGAGAAATTTCCCTATCAGAGAAAGTAAAGCGGAACATCAAGCTCATATTTGATGATATCTCTGTGAAAAACCAATATTAAACTCTGCGATGTTTCTATTTTCGTCGTCATATTGATGCCGATGTATTTTATTTAAGTCAAGTGTACTCCAGAATCCCGGAACAGCTGGTGAGAGGTAATGCAAACCTTATTATAGCCTTCAAACAAGACTAATTTGAAGCACATTTACCAAGCTCATGTGGGAACTGACACGTCACTCAACGAATTTGCACAGATCTGTGGAAATTGGTGGAATCACACAGAGAACAGGTTTCATGTTACTGATAAAACAAGGTAACGGAATGGTACTAGGTACAGACACAGCTGACAGCAGTTTCTAATAATTACGAAAGAGATAGACACGTTAGTGTATATCGCAATCTGGACAGGTTCGCACGCTTCGCGGACGCTACACCCAAGGGAATGGGTATTCATAGAGTGAAAATTCATCTATACATACATTTAAAACTTCAGCCTGTCATACGCAAAATTAAGGATCTACAGATTTATACCAACAACCTTTTGCGACATAAATTAGATTCTAGGGTTTCTCCATTTGAAAACAACTTATATGACTTAACTGTAAAAGCTGATAGAATTCTGTGGTGTCACCGCCAGACACCACACTTGCTAGGTGGTAGCTTAAATCGGCCGCGGTCCATTTAGTACATGTCGGACCCGCGTGTCGCCACTGTGTGATCGCAGACCTAGCGCCACCACAAGGCAGGTCTCGTGATACAGACGAGCTCTCGCCCCAGTTGTACGGACGACCTAGCTAGCGACTAGATGTACGAAGCCTTTCTCTCTCATTAGCCGAGAGACAGAATAGCCTTCAGCTGAGTTAATGGCTACCAACTAGCAAGGCGCCATTAGCCTTACAGTGATTGTAATTAAAGTCTCCTGTGTATCGTCAAGAGCGATGTACCCTAATGATTGATTAAAGATAAGTATTAATCCAGCTACGTACTTTTCTTCATAGCATTAATTACGTAGCCTGTTCCAGTACTTCACGCCCGTCTGCGTTAGTCTAGCGTGCATTTTCAGCCATCTCGATCTACAAGGTGTTGGCCCAGGCCGACACATCAAATTCCATGTAATGTTTATAACGTGCACCTGGGAAAGGAGTCCATTGCCTCTCGGTGGCACATTCCAGTATGCATTAAGACTACGTCTTGGATCTTTGATCTGCAAACTCCACAGTCGGTGACCCATTCACTTCGTCTGTCACTTCACCGATAACATTCTTGTTCTGAGTAACAATACCGTAAGGATTAATAGCCGTGTTTGAAGACAAGTCGAATTTTTCCCGTGGCTCCTCATTTCTTCATATGGATTGCAGTTTTTCACCCAGTATATGAAGCTGTCTGTATGTGTACAAAGTAACTAAGTATCAGCGGAATGAAGTTTCACAAACTTGTAAATTAGGCCATATGTATGGAATTTGGACAGGCCCAGTATGCATATCCCCACATAGAGAGGCCTGCAATTACTGCAGTCTTCCACATCTTCACAGGAATTGTGCTCTTCTTTAAGATAGTGACCAATTTGACATTTAGTTTGGCGATACACTTCCATAGACCTCATAACATGAAGTGCTTTGCCCATCATACAAACCAAGAGAGTACTCGAGATCTGCCTCTAGAACATACCGTACACCAGAAGCAGCTGCCACACCAATGACAATTTCACGTAATCCCCAGCATTCGGGTGTGGAGAGCCATTGAAACTCGGCAGTCAGTAGCAATCGTTGCATAGCACGTCTGTACAAGCTATTCACGTTTAGTTACAAAATATAGCTCGGATTAAGGGATGCGTCAAACCTCTAAAAGGCGTACCTCTGCACACATTGGCGAAGTACCCCGTGGATCTCTTGCGCAAAGAATAGAAGCATGTCAAATGCTCCATCTTAACTTCAGTTTTCTTGAGTAAGGTATCCCTAAAAACCTCATTCCTGTGTAATACAAGGCAGGATCCGGTGAATATGTGGTCATGTACGCAGTCCAAAATATCTCGGAAACATCCGCGAGCAAATGCACTTTTGTATCAACAGAAAGTCTTGCATCTCTCCCAAATTTGGAATGTTAAACTCCTTCCAAACGTTCACAGCTTATTCCTACTCTGCATCCTATGTAACATAGCCCGTAAGATTGCTGGAGAACACAACTATGTCACAAAGTCTGGTTTCTTTGGTTTTCCCCATACAATCCAGGTATTCATATGGCTTTAGCCCCTCTGTGCTTGTAAGCTGAAACTTTGCATCATCGGGATATGCACCTTGGGTAATGTGCATATCCTGCTGAGGTCGATTTTCAGCTACATTCTGGAGTGGTGCCTGCATAAATTGTAGCGAGTCCATGAAGAAGAGCATAATTCTGGTGGTCATTCGTTGGGCGACTGACATATATTTCTCGACAATATCAGGCAGCACAGTGACCTGATCCTTCTTCGTACAGAATTTAGGAAAATGCTCAGTGATAAAGTGAGCATAATGCCCGCTTATATTGTGTCATGGTAACAGATACTTCAGGAGACATGTGCTATGGGCACCACCGCAGAACTTCCCCATTAGATACGAATGGTCCCTACGGGGAGTTAAAGCTTATCAGTTTAACGGCTGCTCAAAAATGTGACAGTCAACAGCCTTCATCATCATTGTCATTTGACTTGGTCATGGGAATGATGGCGCTGCAAAGCTCACTCAACCTCCCACGAAAGTTTGAAGTCAGTGACCGACCAAATCACATGATTATCCCTGACATACGGTCTGTCATGGTTAAGACTTCAATTATAAGTACGTACGACCTGCTGTGCTGCCACAAATAGTATGTGTTTTCCAGTGAAGCTTGGATGTGAGGCTGAAGGATCATTTTCACAGTATGTCACATGAATGATGAGCCATTCGAAATCAGCATAAACTACAAGGGGATAATGCTCCAATTGGTGGGCGTTCAGAAAACTTTAAGAATTTGTTTTCCTCAGCAGACATTATAATAAGTTGAACTGGTTAGCTAGTAGAGCAATTAATTTTATTGTTCAAAAAACTTAAGGGAATGCAACGGGTTGGCGTCGCCGACAGCCACCAGTTTAGTAAACACAACATACAAAGCATGTTTGCTTAAAGTGCCTCAGTGCGTCTTCCACAAGGGACTTTTCAGAAAAACATCAAGCGCATTGTGAGATCCTACGTTCTCCCGCCACATGCGATGTTCATTTAAGTTAGGGGAATGCAGGTGGGTGACGACGTGATGCGGTGTCCGAGCAGTTCTAGGCGCTTCAGTCCGGAACCGTGCGACTGCTACGGTCGCAGGTTCGAATCCTGCCTCGGGCATGGATGTCTGTCATGTCCTTAGGTTAGTTAGGTTTAAGTAGTTCTAAGTTCTAGGCGACTGATGACCTCAGATGTTAAGTCCCATAGTGCTCAGAGCCATTTTTTGACATCGACAACAACCGACCACATTTAGACAGCAGCACATATTGCTATTTTCAATGCTGTTTTTCCAATCAACTTGATGCTTTGCTACTATGTCACTTGGAGGAATGGGCATTTAAACAAAGACGCTTTTCGCACTTGTATTTACTCACTTGAGAGAATAGGGGATGGGACATGTCCTTGGTCCAACAGTAATAAAAATTGTCTTTCCTCTTAATTTTCCTCAGCCGAGAATAACAGCTTGTTTACATGCATCTCACACTGAGCTGAAAATCTCAACAAATGGACTTGCTCGACGACTCCGTTCTAAGCTTTACCATCATCTGAGTTGCATTTATCGAGTGTATAAACTCGAAGCGATGTATCAGTTCTTCTCCGTGCCTCAAATTTAGGTATATCCTGGTGTTTAACGGGGAACTCGATACTGTAAAAATTATAAAACCAACGAACTTCGATACCTCTGCCACACCGAGATTGCGCTCTACATTCTGTTTGATTTTTCTTTTGCAAGTCAGGACTAAGGATGCAAAGCAGTACTTGCCATTTTTATTTTGGACATTAACACATCCCTGCTTGGCTACTATACCATCGGAAGGGTTGATATAGCTTGATCCTCGATTGGCTGGATCATGGATATGCTTGTGGATGTCGAGGTGCATTACTCCGTTGAGGTACTCTTGAGCCTTTAACTTCCATCTCGGAGATCTTGTCGTGTGTAGCACCCAAAGTGAAACTTTCAAACCACTAAGGTGCTCCACGATAACACTCCGTATCTACCCAGATGTAGACGATGCTCATTTCCTCTGCAGCAGTTAATAAGGCGAGTGAGCTCTCTCTCCAGCAAGGGAAAGCACGCTTTTAGAAACCCTATTGGACTATGTATCCCCCTGATAGGTTCACCATTCTTGAAAGAGATTCGTTCAGTCACCACGTAGTTTAGTACTGGAATGATGTTACTAACCTGTGCTGATCACTATTAGACGAAAGAGAGAGCTGTTATCAAACACGTAAGCCTTAAAACTGGTTGAGAGGTGGCGCGCCACACTCTCACTTTAACGACACAGTTAGTGATATCAGTGGCGGATACAGAAAAACCTCAAGGAGGGGGCGCTAAAGATATCTTGAGCTACCTTTACTTTTACCATTCCTGGGAAATTGGTTAATTGCATCGTCAACAGGAAAATCAATGTCAGGGTAAGTGTTCAACAGGGCTAAGCCAAGTCGATCCTCCTTCGTTGTCGGCCTCAGCCATGTCTTTGTACGCCGCAATGTTGAAAAGCTGCGCGGGATTAGCCGAGCGGTCCCAGGCGCTGCAGTCATGGACTGTGCGGCTGGTCCCGGCGGAGGTTCGAGTCCTCCGTCAGGCATGGGTGTGTGTGTTTGTCCTTAGGATAATTTAGGTTAAGTAGTGTGTAAGCTTAGGGACTGATGACCTTAGCAGTTAAGTCACATAAGATTTCACACACATTTGAACATTCTTGAATGTTGAAAAATTTCTAGCAATAGCTGCAGGTAGACAAGCAGATATTTTGTACAGCGTGTGTAAAGTAGGCTGGTCAGATCTACGACAGATAGACAACGCTTCCATAGCAAAATCACGATCATTAGCGGCGTTTACGCTCGTTTGCTTGTATTGAAGAATCTCTTCCACTTGTCTCTTTTTAATCGCTAAGAATGACTCTTATTCAAAGAACGTTTGTTCAGTTAAGCACTAATTCAGTTTATGTGCCAGATCATTAACGTAGTGTTTCTGTCGTTGTGACAGCCAAAGTATGTTGAATTTTAAGTACTAAATATTTTCTTCAGTGAAACGTTCTCTCATGTCAGTCGTAACATGATCCAGTGTCGGAATAGATGCAGTTCTTTTCCAATATATCATAGCATCATCATTATGATCACAGTTTTACCTGTCTTTGTCTTCCTGTAAGACGAGGAACACTCATCTCCACGTCTAACTCTTCCATAACTGCCTTAGCTTCTTCAACAACACGAGTAAGGTGGCTATCAGCATTAGCTCTCATGTCGTCGTACACATTGATCATCAATCTAATTTTGCTTTCAACCATCGCGACGTCCAAGCTAGGGTCTTGTAAGATTTTGCCGACTGGATAGGTTACGCTCATAATGTCACTCAATGTAAAAGAGTGATAAGAAACTCGTAATTAGAGAGAGCTCGAAGGAGAATGTTGGCTTTGGCAGCAGTTGCTCTATCCATCTAGCACTACATTTCATTTAGAACTTTGCTGTGAATTGAATAACAGCATCATGTCACTCAACCCATCTCGTTTGACAGTGTGACTGTAACGAGTGTTTCAGGTCTTTTTCAGTGTTGCGAATCGCTTGCTAGGCGCTGTAAAGAATGATACTAGTTCTTCAATAGTACCAAATGAGTCCCTCACACTTGTAACCTTGCAAGTGCGAGAGCTGATGGCTTCGACGCGGTGCTATCTGCACGTTGATAGCTTTCTTTTTTATTGTAGCCACAGCTCCGTTTAATTCTGACATATTTACTGAGCAACCATCACAGCCTATACCCACACTGCTCTCCAGTGTCAGAGAAAGGCTTTCCATTCTTCTTAAAATCGTAGTACCTTATACTTCACTTCATCTTCACTCTCTTGAAGTTCATAGTTAACATTTGCACTACAATCATAGCCTGTATGGATGTCAACGAAATAAAAAAATCTTTCGGGTATTTTGCCGTCACCATCAATATATCTTGTAGCTAAACTCAGTTAGCGATGTGCGCTATGTCCGTAGTCTCATCGAAGTTTATGCTGTAATAACGAGAATCGTAGAATTCCTCCAGTTTTCTCGATAACGTCACTGTTCCACAGCATGAAATGAGTTAGTTACATGTTGTTTCACTTATGTAAGTGGTGTCCGCTTTGGTGGTGTCAAGGTGATGTTTTAGTTGCAAGTGTTCAGTGTCAATTCTAAATCTTAGAAGAGCTCTAAAGTTTCCCTCCTTACTCACTCTACTTTCACGATCATTTTTGTTTTCTGATAGACTCCCATCATCTCTATGCCACCGCAGAGGAATATTTTGCTTCCAATGAAATGTGATTGTTTTTATTATAGGTACAAGACGGTCTCTGTTTTCCCTAATGCTTTCCATTTTCTGTCTTGACGATTTATGACCTCAAGTTCGCGGTTGTCCCATGTCGCCAAAAATGATTTTGCATCTGTTGTCGCTTCAAGGTGATACTTAAGCTGAGAGTGGGTCTCAAGGTCACCATCATTACCAAAAAGTTTGGCAAACTTTGTTAGTGGTTCACTCACCAGTATCTTGGCGACAATGGATTTCTTTCCTCCAACCATACCATTATTCACAAAAATTGAACAGTTAATGCAGAAAAGTCCCTTTTTAACTGGTGAGATCACCAGCCATGGATACTGTTCAAAGTGGTTATCGTGCGCTTGACTGCGTTCAACCCGTCCCCTCTTGTTGTGCTCGGAAGTTGGAAATACGTAACCTTCTTCAGGTTTCCTTGGGCCTGTGAGAAGCTTGTGTGTTATATCGTCACTAATATTTCCTGACGCTAATATATCCAAATAATTGCCAGTATCCGTGGGATTAAAGAATCAGTCGATGAACTTTGTTGTGGAAGTTTCGACGATATACGCATGAATAGTTTCCCATACCTAACTCGTATTAGGAGTTAGGTATGGGAAACTATTGTTGCTTTACTAGTAAAAATATTGTTACGAGTTCCGTTCAGTTGGTTTGTTCAATGTAGATGCAGTCTGTTTATGCTAATTTGGCTCCAGTTCTTAGGATTGGTGGAAAGTGGACTAAGAGCCCGTGGCAATTTCCAACTGTGCTGACAGTGGAACTGCATACCATCTCAGACATATAGTGTGTCATGAGGGTGAACCTATTCGTCCTGAGTCGGTCGTCGTTTGACAATCGCAGCATACACTGCCTTGCCTAAGATTAAAATTCTTTTGGCCAGACCAACGAATGGGTGTACCTCCTACAGAAATGTACCGGGAAGTCGGAACTCTGATAGGAAAGTTTCCTGCTTTCTTATAATTAGAATGCCAGTCCAGGTAGTTTGCAAATTTTTGTGGACGGATTAGAACATTGTAGCTGCTGCAGCAAGATGCTCCTAGTCCAAAGCGCACCGATTTCTGCTGCCGTGTCAATCAAGGTGAAAGGATAAAGTTTTGCTGCACTGACGTAGGATTGTTAAGTTTTGTACTGTACTTGGTCAAAGTTGATTCCATTTTAATAGAAATGGGCCTCACAATGTATTCATGTACACTAAGTGATTTAGTAGTAAAAGTGATTGATTCGCAGGAGAATTGGTATAGCTTGAACCCCAATGAATGCTTTGCCACTCTATCACCATCGCTTTTCTGATTTGTGTTTGTAAATTTTTTTTAACATTTATTTGCGTTACACTTATAAAAGGATAAATAAAAACGTGTCATTATTTTCGCAGACATCAGTAAGCTACTGCTCTCATTCATACTGCCTCAACTATTCATTGCTTCTATTTTACTGCGGTGATACATGGGTACACCAGCAAATCAGAGTTGAATCCTATTAAATTAGTTAACTTGATTATTAATTTGAGTTCTGAAAGTGACCACAGATGTAGTCAACAAAGAGCCATGAGTAAATTCGCTAATTTCATTTATAAAAATTAAGGGTGTAGCTTACGATTTCAAGTTTATTCAGGAGATAATACTTCTCTTATTGTAAAGATAATAACTTATAGAATCACCTGGAAATATATTTATGATTAAAGCAAGCGACAGATTTCATAGTTGCTGATTGGGTTGGGCGCTGCTGATGGTCTTTGTTGCCTCAGTGGAGCAACCAGGCTGGGATGATGCAGGTTGACAATATGTAGCAGCAGAAGCATCTGCCCCTGCTCCAGATGGTTGTAGTGGTAGTACTAGTCGAGGATGCTAATCATCAGCTTCAGGCTAATGGAAGCACCTGGGCTTTGGTAAGACATGTTGGCTAGATGTATGTTGATGTAGGGGTGGTGGTGTCCCAGCAACTGCTGTTAGTGACTCTCATTGACGCCACAGGTAGGTGGGAGCTATGGTGGGGGCAGCCAGGGCTGTGGTGGTGGTGGTACAGCATAAGAAGTGGTGGCAGCACCCCACAAAGTTGCAAGTCTCATTCTGCAGGGCAAGGATGAATGATGGGACTTCGTTCTGTTGGTGTTACCATGTACCTGTTTGGACCCATGCCACAGCATGCTGTGATGGTATAGCTGACAAGATAGAGACATAAGCAATAAATAAGTACAGTCAACTGCAGCTGCCAAGAAAGGGGACTACCTCCATGCAGTTTGAATTTGGTGATTCGGTTTCACGCAACTGCAGACCCACTCCATTTTCTCGACCCACTCTGGCATCTCATCGTCATGCACCCACTGGTCTATCTCCCCTATAGAAACTGTAAGAATAGCAAAACATGATTTGGAAACCTTATTTATCCAAGCGAGAATATATTAAAAAATCCGGTTTGGTGCACGCACACATGTACTTAACAAGACTTATGCATTAAGTTTATCAGGGTTGGTGTAACATACAGCAGCAAAAACATATAAGTTTGAAGACGTAAAAGACAGGGACGCAAATAAACGTAATATTTTATAATTTTTAATGCGAATACGTATTTACTGGTGGAATTTACGTTGCAGCCTAATCAGACTCTTTGACCTGCTTGCTCCAGGGCTCCAGTATCAAGTCAGTTTCATCGAGAAAACGTACTGTAATAAGACAAAGTAATTGTAAACTTCTTCTACTGTAAATATATGCTTTGGAATTTGAACACCAAACTATGTACATACACAGCTGATACGCTGCTGGAATGACAGCTGGAGGCTGTTCCATGATCTGAGGGAACTTCGTACTCTCATCAACTGAACCTCTTTCAGCCTCCAACTTCCATATTAAATCCCCCTGCATTTGATGAATGACTGCAACAGCAATAACAAAGAAACTTTTTGTAGCCAGAATAGAGTACGATATCTGAACATACACAACGAGAATGTACTACAAATCTGACCATAAACTAGGAAAATGTCCTACAAAATCACACACATACACACACACACACACACACACACACACACACACACACACACAAATACATGTCATGAATGGATAGGACAGCAAACTGTCGCTCCGTTCTACCGATCTATAAGTGAAGTAGCCGCTGAGGAACTTATACAGAGATACAAGACAGGAAGGGATATGAGAGAAAACTATCACTGAATTGAAGCAGGACTAGCCTCCTAACGATCTACAAGTGAGACAGCTGCTGACGGAGTTATACAAGGATATGGGGTAAAATGGGACAGGACAGCAAACCATATCTGAAGTGTGTTAAGAGTAGCCTGCTACCGATCTAAACGAGTAAAGCCGCTAAGAAACTTGTACACACACACGTATATATATATATATATATATATATATATCATGACGTGAGGCGACAGCAGACTGCTACTAAAGTGTATGAAGAATAGCCTCCTATAGATGTACAAGTGTATAGCTGATGAGGAACTTGCACACGGCCACACTGATACACGATTTTAAGGAAATCTGAACAGCTGAAGACGACAACATGTACTTAAACGGCAGTTTTTCTTCATACAGTCTCAGGAATTTGCCGCTGGCACTGGCTGTGGATGAGAAACGCTTCATAGCGATCGCAGAGAGGAAAACAAACACAGTAGCAGATTAAGGCAGAAAGAAGATGATTGTGGACGGGGTAACGTTTATATAACTTCAAGCTACTCCCTCAAATTTGGCAGCGCAAACAGGATTACAGGAACTCTGACCAGCAACTGGAGCTATTCTACTAGTCTACCTGTCTCAACGTGTTAGGCCGAGAGCCATTGTTCTGCTGTAGTGCAAGTGTTACCATTGTGTTTGATAGGCAAATACTAACCAGATTCTACTGGGTGGTCTCCTCGTCAGAAGGAGCCAGTGGATCTCTATCGAAATAAATTTCCATTTTTAAGGCAAAACTTTTGGCTCCCACAGTGGAAGTAAATGCTTGCCTCTTCTCCATGGATGATGAAGTCTCCATTGTGTGTGTGTGGGGGGGCGGGACATCCCATTCCTAGAAGGAGCCTCTATCGCCTTTACAGTGTAATAGTTTGTTCTGTTTCAGACATAGCTATGGGTGCCAGTTTTGTTAGTATACTCGAAAACATATCCATATGTATTGTTAAAGTACCCCCCAGTTGTTCTGGGAAATACACTTGTTTCCAAGTAGGAGAACAGCTAGACTCCAGGCAGTTCTTTAAGAGATACACGGCATATGCTGGATAGTTGTAACAGGCAGTCAGCTGTGTCAGTGGCGGCGAGGGTTGGAAACATACACTAAACGCGCGTTTACAAACACATATGCATGTGTCGAAGCTGGGACAATGGGGCCGTCTGGATCACGAGTGGGTAGCGAGGCAAAAGGCTTGAGCAGGTACTGCGTTACGGACCACAGCGGGCTAATACAACAGCCAGCATGCAAGCCATCTCCGTCCATGCGAGCCATGCGCTAGTTCCGGTAGAAGCTGCTGAATCATGTCACAGGTGGCGTTCTCACCGGCCAACAGTATCTATTGAATGACATATGCAATGGCGAGAGGATCGTGGGGAATGGGGAGACCGGCAGCGACGGCGGATGATTTATTTAGATTAGCAAGCAGCACCTGTTTGATGTATTACATTAGAGGGATGTTACTAAAGTTATTTAATATCTGTTGTTTCTTGATATGACAGATTATGAGTGTTGGGCATTTTTCCCATGACCTGCCATTTTTTGGGTATATACCAGTTAATGGTTTCGTTTGACTGTCAGTTCTAGCATTGAGTAAGTAAAACAGTGTTCATTGATGTTTTCTCTTATGATATACCATACTCTTGTGTGACCACTTCATTGATGTTTTTCTAGGTGTGTGTATGTTTTTATACTTGTGCAGCCAACGTTCTTATGTCTGTAATAAATAGTGTGTCATTAGAACAGGCGTTTCTTCATTGAAATTTTCGGATGTTTTTTCTTTATTTAGTCCGAAGTTTTTCGTAATAAGTGGTGAGTTTTTCGATGTGTGGGCGAGATTATGATTTCGTTTTAGTTATCAATTTTTTTGCGTTTTCCTATGTATGGATTATTGTTTTTTTATGAGAACATTTTCATTTTTCTGTCATCCCACCAATTTTTAGTAGTTTCCCCATCGAAATATAGGAAATTCTTCAAGTGCGATAGTACACATATAAATTAATGGACACAATTCCCAAGACAGTGCCTTATGTCCATCCTGCTCAGCAGCACGGGACAGACTAAGTCTTTTTCCAACCAATTCACGAGTGCGGGAAGTGAAGGGAAGTTGAGGAGGCGAGGGGAAATAACGGAGAGGATGGGAAGTGAGGGATGAAGGATGAGTGGGGTTAATTACATCAATAATGCAACGTTCTGACATCCCGGCCCCAGGGGGGGATCATCCAGGAAGAGCTGCCATCTTAAATACATTAAGACTGCACCAACAGCACATTGTCACCCTACTCCTGAACACCTTACGGCATTCCACTAAAAGAACAGTAATATGGCGGAAAATCAGAATGATTCCTAGGAAAGATGGGCGGTACCCAATGGATGCAGTGTTATGAGCAATGGGTGTCTCCAGGGCAGTCCGCAAAGCATGGCCTTATATTTTGGCACGGTAGGATCTGGAACCTGCATTACCTCCGGATTGTGACACGTCCTCTGGTACACTATGTCAATTATACCAAGCCACAGCAACTGAGAAGGTGAAGAAAGGAAATCCTTTTCTCCCTTTTCACTCTATTTGTGTGAGAAAATTTTCCGCATTTACTGGACACCCACTGGTGACGGAACTGTCAACTACGCAGCAAAAGAGGCAGTTTACTAGCCGTTTCGAAGAACGAGGTCAATAGCTCGAGCACCAGCAACCCTCTGTATGAGTTGTGAAACGTACCTTCACCTCATTCCACTCCATCGCCATTATTTGGCGAAAAGTATTCTTTCTACACTCATCCATTATCTCATCTTTACAGCCATCAAGTAGGAAGCTACAGTCACAGTCCTTGACCATATGTTTACATATAAATGGTCATTAAACTCCTCTCTGCTCGATGCCCGTATTTCATTAATTTTACACACACACACACACACACACACACACACACACAGTGTCTTGGTCACCAACAGCTCAATGCAGACTGAGCTTTTCCCAGCAGTTCACATATTGGGGGGAGGGGTAGTCGAGGAGGGGAGGGTAGACATGAAGGCAGGGAGCGTAAGTGGGGGAAGGATTGTGAGTCGAGATGGTGAAGTCAATAATGTGACGTTCCCCCACATCTACCCCCAGGGAAAGGAGTCGAGGTGACCATCGAGGCAGAACTACCAACTAAAACAAAGTAAATCTTTATCAACGCCCCCATTATCCCCCTACGTCCACGACATTTTGCACTCGCTACACAAAAGACCGTGCAGTGCTTTGCAGTTGAATGTGTGCAGAGCTGTTCGCCTTCCCCTGATTATGGAGCGGCCGGCATTCGTCGTTACAACGAGGGCAGAATACCTTTGATCTGTCATTTGGATTGTGAATCAATGCTTTAACAGCACCAGGGTGTGTTTGTTTATGGCACCATCTCGTCTGAAAGCTGAATCCTAATAAGGGAATGGTCACTTGAGTACAAATCATCAACCAC
The DNA here is from genome assembly GCF_021461385.2 of Schistocerca piceifrons. Taxonomy (NCBI): domain Eukaryota; kingdom Metazoa; phylum Arthropoda; class Insecta; order Orthoptera; family Acrididae; genus Schistocerca; species Schistocerca piceifrons. The sequence continues at coordinate 371,648,577 of NC_060142.1, forward strand.
AATCTGTTCCGCAGTATGTGTGTGTGCTAGGGCTGGAGAGTACAATGAGATATCGAAACAGTGAGCCACCATTCTTCAGTGTTGCAATGCATATTCTACCCTTGTTCATCAGACATGTATGTGATGTCACTAGGGGGCTATTAATGGCTCCAGCCTTGCGGCAGATGATCCAGAAGTCCAAAAGCACATAGTGTGCGCTAATGTCGCCACATAGGATGAAGAGTGACAGCCTGTAGAATTTGAAGAGGAGGCAAGTACAAGGAAAAACTTGTCAACATACGATGCACGTACACAGGTACAGCAACTACTTTAGGCTTTTTGTGAAATGAGAGGCGAGGGATATTGGGTTGTTTAAGAAAATAACCACGTCTCCTTTTGCTCTCTCTCCACTAAGGCCGTCCTTTTGTGTGGTAATAAGCTGAAGGGTGCGTATAATTTAAAATTTGTCTTCTGGGGATACAAATACATTGACATTTACTAAGCTATTAATCGTAGCTTCTGTACATTCTAAATTTTGGAATCTCTATAACTCTGTAACACAATGCATGCATTATGTGTGTTCAATATCTCCTCCTAACTTACTGCATCGATTTCAGCCTTACTTAGTACTAATATCACTTCCTATCTGCTAAGAAACTTCCAACCCCCCGGTGTGGTAGGCGTGGGCGTCATAACCGGATAATGGACAATGAATGGGGTTATGGGGAGGCCGACATCGGTTCGAGTGCATAAGAAAATATGGACATAGAGAGGAAGGGTGGAAGAAATGAGCGGAAAGAGGGAGTGGAGGAGGAGCAGGACTGACAGTTGGAACGGATAGAGAGAGGACAAGAGAAGGAGGATGGAGAGAAGGTGGAGGAGGTGTACAGAAAGAGGGGGGAGGACGAGTGGATAGAGACAAGGAGAGAAGGAGATGGACTGTGAGGAGGGGTAGGAGGAGATGGAGTGAGCGAGGGGAATGGACTTGACAGTCTAACACAGGATTGGAAAGAGAATAATAACCAGCTCAAAGCCACTATCCAGAGTTAAAATCTAATTAGTTATGCTGCAAAAATGTGTACAGTGGAATGCTGACAGTAATTTCTTGTAATACTTACCTTGATCTGTTTTAATGGATGCTAAGTAAGCTCTTCTACCGATTAAGACCAGCTGATTAACAGTAAATTTATCAAAATGAACACACAGTTCTACCTGCAGTAATGTATGGGAGTGTAATTTTTTGCAGTAGATTTACAATTCACATCTCGTTTCGGTTCTGTTTCGGAACCGACTGCATTATTTCCTAAAAGAGGGAGGGAGAGAATTAGAGAGCAACATAAACTACTAGAGAAATATTGTACAAGAAAAACAGCACTTAAAATCTAAGTACTCAATTATTTACTTAACGTATTCCCATCTCTAATATCCAACTTCCTGCACAGTTTTTACGCTCTACAGTTCCTTCCACTACCTTTGAAGTTATTCCCTGATGTCTTAACAAATGTCCTAGCATCCTGCCGTTTCCTACTCCCAATGTTTTCCGTGTGTTCCTTCCTCGCTAATACTGCGGATAACCTCCTCATTCCTTATATTATCAGTTCACATAATTTTCAACATACTTCTATAGCATGACATCTCATATGCTTTAATTCCCTTCTGTTCCGATTTTGCCAGAGTCCACGTTTCATTACCATACAGTACCATACAGTATTCTCACTGATTTCTTCATCGAATTAAATAGGTTTGATACTAGTTGACTTATCTTGGCCAGGGATGTCCCTTTTACCACAGCTAGTCCGCTTTTTTGTGTTCTCCTTGCTCTGCCCGTCATAGATTATGTTACTACCTAAGTTATAGAATTCCTTCACTTCCTCCACTGCCTGATCATCAAGCGTGATGTTAAGTTTCCCTCTGTTCTCATTGCTACTACTTCTCATTGCTTTCCTCTTTCTTCGATTCACTTTCAATCCATGTTCTGCACTCATTAGACAGTTAATTCTATGCAGCAGATCCTATAATTCATCTTCACTTTTACTGACGACTGCATTCTCTTCAACGAATTTTACGGGGCTTATTTGGAAAGTAAGGTCGGATTAGGCGCGGAATGGAAAAAATCGTGAAAATTCGATGAAACTTTGCATAGTTGTGTGGGCAGTGTCATTAGTGTGTTTATCGATTAATTCACGTCGCTCTTTTCAGACCAGAGCGCAAGATAATCACTTAGAAATGCCTGAAAGAACAGTCAAGTACGTGGATCTTATCAGTGATTTCACCTGAAGCTATGCAGCCCACATAACATAAATGTCATGCGTTTCTTATTTCAAGAGAGTTCGCTGCCGCACTCTGCAGGGGCAGTGACGAAGCTCCTCCAGCATTTGCGAATGGAAGTGTTTGATCACCCACAATGCAGCCATTAGTTGGCTCCTTCCGTTGTTCATTTCTACTCATATGAGCAGCTGGCTACGATAATAACATTTTGCCACAAACAACGACAGGCAGAACAGCGTAGAGAATTGGCAGACAACACAAGCGGACGCTTTCTGTGACGAATGTAAGGGAAAGTTTGTACAACGCCACGATAAATGTCTAAGTTTCAGCGGTAACTATTTAGAGAGGTAGCTGGAAGGTGTGGCTAACTGTTGTAAATAAAAAAAAATTAGATTTTCACTGTGGTTTTCATTTCGCAACCGATCGGGCCTCAGTCTCCAAACAGTCCTTGTATTATTGATATACCTTCACCTAGATATCGGTTTCACTCTTGAAACTCCCATTTGTTTCTGTCATTGCTTCTTCGAAGTATGGACTAAACAGTAAGGACGAAATACTGCATCATTGCTCTTGGCCTTCCACTCTTATTGTCTGCTTTTGGCTTTTGTGCATATTGTATATAACTGTCTTTCACTATAGCTAACCTCTACTTTTCACAGAATTTCGAAAATCTTGGACTACTTATTTGTGAGACACATATTCCATGTAGACAAATCCTACGAACCTGTTTTGCTTTTCAATTACTTTTGCTTCAGTTATCAAGCACAACGTCAGAACTGCCTCTCTGGAGGTGCTTTACCTTTCCTATAGTCAAACTAATCGCCATGTAATTGATCTTCAATTTCCTTTTCCACATGAGCTACTAAGCTAATTGCACGGTAATTCTCACCTCTTGCAATCGTGGGAATTGTATGGATGATGTTTTTCCGAAAGTCTGATGGTATATCACAGTCTCATTGATTTTGCATACGAACGTGAATAGTCGTTTTGTTACCACATCTCTCAATGATTTTAGAAATTCTGATGGACTGTTATGTATCCTTGCCGTCATGTTTGGTCGCAAGTCTTCAGAAACTCTTTTAAATTCTTATTCTAATACTGGATCCCCTACATCTTCCCTATCCACTGCTGTTTATTCTTCTATCACGCCGTCAGTCAAGATCTTCCTGTGATGGAAGTCTGTAATGTACCCTTTCAAACTGTTCGCTCTCTGCTCTCCATCCAGCAGTGGAGCTCCCATTGTGCCCTTACTATTATCGCCCTTGCTCTTAATTCCATCGTACGATATTTTGACTTTCCTGTATGTTGAGTTAATGCTTCCTTTTTCTCGAAGTCTTTACTTTTTTCATCGAGCCATTTCACCATACCTTTCCTACACTTCCTTTTTATTTCATTCGTAGGGGACTTGCATTTCTTTGTTCCCGAATTTTCCGAAACTAATTTGTACATTGTTCCTTCGTCGATCAAATGAAGTATTTCCTTCCTTACCCGTGGTTTCTTCGCAGTGACTTTCCTTGTACCTGTATTTTACTTTCCCACTCCTGTGGTTGATTTTTCTATCGATGTCCATATTCCCCCTCATCTGAACTGCCTAATCGGTTATTCATTAGCACAGTACCGAGAGCTTCAGAAAATTTCACGCGTACTTCTTCACACCATAGTTCTACTATATCCTATTTCTTAGATCATTAACTCTTCCTGACTAGTCTCTTAAACCTCAGGCTGCTCTACAACATTACTAAATTGCGATCTGAGTCTATATCTGCTCTTATGTACACCTACGATCCAATATCTTATTTCGGAATCTCCACCTCACCATGATGTAATCTAACTTGTATGTTGAAATATATCACGATTTAATGGATACAGTTGCTCTGCAGTAATGTTCACGTAATTCAAAGCTGTCATGATGCCTTATATTACTACCCCTTGTCGGATGGAATCCCGTTTGAATGTCTACCACAGCATAATTCTGCCCTCAGCGGGCTGCGTCCGATGGAGCAACACTTTTCCTTTAATCCACAGTCCAGTCTGTATGACACTGTGTCCACTGCAGTCGTCGCTGTCTGGGTCGTTGGCTCAACATGGAAACACTCAGATGTCGCCTACTACGAAGTAGGTTTTCCACAGCTTCCCGACTATCTTGCTTTAACAGCATCCCCTGCCACCCATCGCCCAATACTCCCGATGATTACCTCCTGTGATGAGTCGTTGACATCCAGGAATAACCGCGCGGAGTGGCCCCATGTCACGGATTGTGCGGCCACTCCCGCCGGAGGTTGGAGTCCTCCATCGGGCATGGGTATGTGTTTAGTTCTTAGCATAAGTTAGTTTAAGTAGTGTGTAAGTCTAGGGACCGATGACCTCAGCAGTCTCATACCCTAGAAATGCACACAAACATCCATGAATTGGTCACCTTCTCTTGCCTTCACCGTCCTTCAAACTCTTTCCGCAGACGGTCACTACAGCATTACGCTAGCAGTTGAACTGTCTCACCATTTCGAGATGCTCGATCTTTGTGAAGGCCCCTTGTAACTGTGGATTACCGCATCTGTTTTTACTGAGAATGGAAGATGGTGCAGTGAATTAAAACTTATGCCATGGTCGGGACTTGAACCCGTGTCTCATGCTTACTAGGGAGATATGCTAACCATTACCACACAGTATCACTACGGCTACCACAGCTGCACAGACTACACTAGTACTATGCTGCCTCTAACGCTAACTTCAATTCACACCTTCGCCACATTTTCCAGTTCTTAAATCGTCCATACTGCCAAGGGTCTCCAAGATTGGAATAGCAAAATTGCTCTGAGCACCATGGGACTCAACTTCTGAGGTAATCAGTCCCCTAGAAGTTAGAACTACTTAAACCTAACTAACCTAAGAACATCACACACATCCATTCAAGAGGCAGGATTCGACCCTGCGACCGTAGCGGTCGCGCGGTTCCAGGCTGTAGCGCCTAGAACCGCTCTGCCACTCCGGCCGGCTTGGAACAGCACCCCGGGTTTGTAGAGTGATGGGGAAGTCCTGCCTGTACCTCAAGAGTAGGTGATCTATTGATCTGACGCAATTGCATCTAATCTTGACACATAGTCACCAAAGATAGTGCCACAGAAGGGAGACACTAAGGGGGTAGCGTTTCTAGTGCCATTGTTGTTGTTGTTGTTGTTGTTGTTGTCTTCAGTCCTCAGACATGTTTGATGCAGCTCTCCATGCTACTCTAGCCTGTGCAAGCTGCTTCTTCTCCCAGTACGTACTGCAGGCTACATCCTTCTGAATCTGCTTAGTGTATTCATCTCTTGGTCTCCCTCTACGATTTTTACCCTCCACACTGCCCTCCAATACTAATTTGGTCATCCGCTGATGCCTCAGAACATGTCCTACCTACCGATCCCTTCTTCTAGTCAAGTTGTGCCACAAACTCCTCCACAATTCTATTGAATACATCCTCATTAGTTATGTGATCTACCCACCTAATCTTCAGCATTCGTCCATAGCACCACATTTCGAAAGCTTCTATTTTCTCGTTGTCCAAACTATATATCGTCCATCTTTTACTTCCATACATGACTACACTCCATACAAATACTTTTGGAAACGACTTCCTGACACTTAAATCTATACTCGATGTTAACAAATTTCTCCAGGGTAGGTCGTGGACGCGCATAGGTGTTTAGCAGGTGCTCGCGTGCGGATGATAGTGGGTTAGGTGCCGCACTTTAGTCAATAATTCGGCAAGGAATGTTTGTCATGTATTAGCACTTAGTATATCACTCTTCTGTGTTACGTTGCGCTGTCGAGCAATGCTGTTTTGATATAAAATTCATCAGTTCAATAAATATTTGTACAAATGACTGCTCACAGTGAGCTTTTCCGTCTGAGCTGCAAAATAGCAAATGCTCATTTTCGAAAACGGACTCATTCATCTTACTGCGCAGGATCTCCTTTAATAGAATACTATTCTTTTCATGGAAATACTGCCATCATTGGTAGTAACAGGCGAATGTTTTCTTCGCAAGATGTTTCTTCCCATGGTGTGCAAACTTCCAGAGACTTGCTGATGCAGAACCTGAAATGCACTACTGATCCCAAATCTCTGATGGAAGTTGTGAAAGTGCATCATTCAATTATGAACAATAAGCATGTCATGCAGGCTCTGAGGTCACTGTTTGAACTGTCAAAATCTGAAAGTTGACATCAAGCTAAGCAGTTTGTCATACAGATTGCTGAGTTTCACAAGCTGTGCCACACACTGAAGTTACAGTCAAGATCACTTGAAATAAATGAGACTATTGAAGCACTGAAAATTGTTTCATTTTTAGGTCTTCCAAGTTCGAGTCCTTTGATTCAAGTCCTTTTACAGCTAGTCAGGTACAATGTCAATGAACTGAGTTTACAACATATTGTATTCCTTGAGTTCATCTTAAAGAAATTTGATAGTTGCCCCTTAGTAGATGCACTGAATATTGCTCTACCAATTGTTTTTGAAATACAGCTTCCCATCAAATTAGATAGAGAAAATCCATCACATATGGCAGAAATGCTGCAGTATGCTGTGAGGAACAGTTTGTCTGACTCAATAGTTTCATTGCTGATTGACCGCCTTACAGGAACATGTCACAAAATGGACAAAAAAACAGCAGAGAATATTACATGGGTTTTGCTTGATGTTGATCGACCTGTACTCTCTATTCCATTTCTTTTACGTCAGACATTGAACATTGTTTCAGAAAATGTTAACAGTCTTTCATTTGATGAAGTGCATGCTCTTGTGAGTAAAGTAGTGAAGAAGTATCTGAAGACAAGTGGTAATTTTTATCATGAAGAATTTTTGGACAGTTGTGCGTCATATGTGATTGAAAAGCGGTGTACCTTGGAGAAAACTTGCTGGATCCTCAAGAAATTAACAAGGCTAGGTCACTCTAGCATCAAGCTTTTGGATTATATTGCAAACATAGTTGCAAATGATCCAAATGTTCTTGAGTCAGCTGAGCCAAACACAGTTTTTGCACTTACCAGTGGAATGTCAAGTGCCAATTACGGAACCAAATATTGGAATGTCATTGAGAAGAGCATTCTAAAAAATAAGATTATGGAAGAGGATAAAATTGAACTTCCAAGGATAAAATTCACACTTGAATTGGCTTCACTGGGATGTTTCCACCCTCCACTGTTGCAGCGTATTTTTGAGGAACAATTCCTGAGAATATTCCTTGCTAGAGATTATAATCTGTTAGACCATCTGCAGTTACTGATGTTGTTCCAAGCAGTGATTACATTATTTCCTTCATACAGTGGGCCTCTACCACCAGATGACATCATTGAAAAAGCATCAAGACTAAATGGTGAGAATGTTAATGAGTTCCCACTGAAAGGTGCCCTGGAACATGGTCTTGGTGGAGCTTCATATTTGCAGACAAGATTTACCACAAAACTGGGACATTTTATAGATCATGTTATTGTAATGAGGAAAGGTGGTTATCCAGTAGCTGTGAATCATTCTAAAGACCAGGAACCCATGAAGCAACTTATTGAAGACCTAATTATACCACCTGACAGCAAAGTGATCCTTGTACTGGCTTTTCATCGAGGTTGTTATACACTAAACTGCAAACGTCTGCGAGGTCATTTTGACATGATGTGCAAAGGACTTGAAGCGATGGGATATGCTGCTGTACCTGTCTCTTTGTCTTTGTGGTCAGATATTCCTGACTATGAGAAAATTCCATACCTTATGCAGAATATTAAATCAAAATGTGATATGACAAATAGTGAAATAAAATTAGTTCAATAAATGAGACACAGTAAAAGCTTAAAAAAAAAAAATGGTAGAGCACTTGTTATCGAATGGCAAAGGTCCCGAGTTCAAGTCTAGGTACGGCACACGGTTTTAATTTGCCGGGAAGTTTCCTATCAGCGCACACTCTGCTGCAGAGTGAAAATCTCATTCTGGAAATATCATCAGTTATTTTGCTCCCCAAATAGCAACCCTCCTTTACTACTTTAAGTGTCTCATTTCCTTATCTAATTCCCTCAGCATCACCCAACTTATTTCGACTACAATCCATTATCCTCGTTTTGCTTTTGTTGATCTTCATCTTATATCCTCCTTTTAAGACACTGTCCGTTCCGCTCAGCTGCTCTGACAAGTGCTTTGCTGTCTCTGATAGAATTAAAATGTCATCGGCGAACCTTAAAGTTTTTATTTCTTCTCCATGGATTTTAATACCTACTCCTAATTTTTCTTTTGTTTCCTTTACTGCTTGCTCAATATACGGATTGAATAACATCGGGGAGAGGCTACAACCCTGTCTCACTCCCTTCCCAACTACTGCTTCCCCTCGACTCTTATAACTGCCATCTGGTTTCTGTACAAATTGTAAATAGCCTTTCGCACCCTGTATTTTACTCCTGCCACCTTTAGAATTTGAAAGGGAGTATTCCAGTCTACATTGTCAAAAGCTTTCTCTAAGTCTACAAATGCTAGAAATGTAAGTTGAGCTCTCCTTAATCTTTCTTCTATGATAAGTCGTAGAGTTAGTATTGCCTCACATGTTCCAATATTTCTACGGAATCCAAACTGATCTTTCCCGAGGTCGGATTCCATTCGCCTGTAAAGAATTGAAGTTAGTATTTTGCAGCTGTGACTTATTAAACTAATAGTTCGGTAATTCTCACATCTGTCAACACCTGCTTTCTTTGAGATTGGAATTACTATTTTCTTCTTAAAATCTGAGAGTATTTCGCGTGTCTCCTACATCTTGCTCAGCAGATGGTAGGGTTTTGTCAGGACTGGCTCTCCTACGGCTTTCAGTAGTTGTAATGGAATGTTGTCTACTTCCGGGCCTTGTTTCGACTCAGGTCTTTCAGTGCTCTCTCAAACTCTTCACGCGGTGTCGTATCTCCCATTTCATCTTCATCTACATCCTCTTCCATTTCCATAATATTGTCCTCAAGTACATCGCCACTGTATAGACACTCTATATACTCCTTCCACCTTTCTGCTTTCTCTTCTTTGCTTAGAACTGGGTTTCCATCTGAGCTCTTGATATTGATAAAAGTGGTTCTCTTTGCTACAAAGGTCTCTTTAATTTTCCTGTAGGCAGTATCTATCTTACACCTAGTGAGATAAGCGTCTACATCCTTACAATTGTCCTCTAGCCATCCCTGCTTAGCCATTTTGTACTTTCTGTCGATTTCATTTTTGAGACGTTTGTATTCCTTTTTGCCTGCTTCGTCTACTGCATCTTTATATTTTCTCCTTTCATCAGTTAAATTCAATATTTCTTCTATTATCCAAGGATATCTACTAGGCCTCGTCTTTTTACCTACTTGATCCTCTGCTGCCTTCACTACTTCATCCGTCAAAGCTACCTATGCTTCTTCCACTGTATTTCTTCCCCACATTCTTGTCAATTTTTCCCTTATGCTCTCCCTGAAACTCTGTACAACATCTGGGTTATTCAGTTATCCAGGCCCCATTTCCTTAAATTCCTATTTTTTCAGATTATTTGGTTTTAATCTACAGTTCAGAACCAATAGATTGTGGTCAGAGTCCACATGTGCCCCTGGAAATGTCTTACAATTTAAGTGACATAAGATGAACTAATAAGACAACTGCTTGCTCTACGAATGCTAGTGGGAATTATGTGCCTCACATGATTACATTTCAGAGACTGACTACGCATCATTCCCTGAAAATGTTGTTCCATCAGCAGCTCTTGTTGAAATTCCTGACACTGTTGATGTTAGTAACGAGATCCTCATTAAATGGCTGGTACATTTTATTGCCTACGTCAAACCATCAGAAAAGTAGAAAGTTCTTGTGTTGGACAGTAGGACAGTCATAAGATTATACCCATTCTCCTGTTAGAAGCTGGCATGATACGATCAGAGTACCTGGTCTATGTGTTTAGTGAAGGCTAGGCTGTAACTCCCCTGACGCCGGAAACCCGCTAGGTGCTTTTAGCGCACTGGAAAAAATATAGTATTTCGCTGGCGCGACTGTCTGGGAAGCTTAACAGCCTTCTTTCAGAAACTAGCAATGTTCGCCCAGGAAAGATTAGATCTCTTCATAAAAAAGGGAGTGCGGTCCCATCTGGATAAACGTTTTTTGCCAAAACATGGTCATGCTTACCATGGGAACGTATCAACAGAGAGACAAGAGGGATTTTGAGTCGCTGATTGTCTCCTTCCAAGATGTGCAAAACAGATGCTCTCTCCCCAAGCGTGGTAACCCTCGTGCTGTATCTGGATAAGCTACCAGGCCAGCAGCACATTCAAGAAGAGGTATCACAAGAGTGGAGGATAGTCCGTTTGGTTTGTACAACGTGGAGGCGGTATTTTTCTTTTATTTCGGCTCCTGTACACGTCTTAGTGGGAAGTGTTTTGTGATTCTTTACCTTTTTCGTCTTCTGGTCCTCCTCTGCTAGAGAACGTCAGGACTTTCCCTAGCGGCACAGACTTGAGGTATGCAACTCGTGGTGGACTAAGAGCCAGTGGCAGTTTCCAACAGTGCCAACAGTGGAACAGCATGTCATCTCAGTCATATCGTGTGTCACGCGGATGAACGTATTCGTCCTGAGTTGGCCGTCTGACATTTGACAATTCCAGCACGTGCCTTCGTGCCTGTGAGTCGAACTCGTTAGCCAGACCAGCAGAAGGGTGCACCTCACACTGAAAGCTGCCGTGATTTCAGGACGTTGATGACAAAGATTCCTGCCTTCTAATAATCAGAGCACCATTCCGCGTAGTTTGCAAGTTTTTGTGGATGTGTCAGGACATTACACCTGATGCTGCGCTCCACCCCTCGCCCACAGCGTGCTGTTTTCTGCTGCCGCCTGAATCAAGACGAAAGGGTAAAGTATTGCTGCACCGGCGTAGGGTTGTTAAATAATATTCACAGCTCCCTGTTTTCCTGTTCTCCGTGGACCATTGTTCTGTGGTGTACCGGGTCGTAGTTGATATCTTTTGAATAGAATTGGGCCTCTCAGTGGTACCATGTAAACGAAGTCTCACTGCTTTTTTAAAAGGGATTAATTCGTGGGAGAACTTTTCTAGTTTCTACCCCAATGAATGCTTTGCCATCCAAGCACCATCCCATTCTTGATTTAAGTTTGTGATTTTATTTTCAGCTTGTTTCTAAAGGGCGAAGAAAAATTTCTCATTTTTTTGTAAACTTAAATAAGCCACTGATCCCATTAATAGTCCCCAAATTATTCACTGTTTTCATTTCATTGTGGTGATGTATGGATTCAAAAGCAATTCGGAATGCAGCCGTACTAAATTAGTTAATTTGATGATTTATTTGAGTTCTGGAAGTGACCGCAGACAAAGGAAACGAAAGTAACATGAATAAATTCACTAATGTCATACATAAAAATTAAGTTTCTAGCTCATGATTTGATGATTGCTGAAAAGATAATGCATTTCTGCATATAAAGATCATAACATTTAGCATCACTTGGACATATATTTATAATAAAGCAATGGACCCCTTGCAATTGGCGACCTTTTGCGAGGAATTCGATTCATTGCACCTTCGTGAGATAGTGTGTTATATTGCGAAACAGGCACGTGTTTATCTTTTTTTTCAAATTGAGACTATGGTGCACCGAGAACATTTAGAATCGGTTTTGCTGCTATACGTTGTATCTCAGTATCTGGTATTATGTTGTGGTCATTTTATTTCAGTGAATGTGTTGTCCGTGTCACCTATTTTGATCTTAGTTGTGTCTTGTCTGTTAATTCCGTGCCACTTATGTCCAATCTTGCGTCATTCGTAACAGCATTGTGCACGCTTTTGTGGGGGGAATTTATGTATGGGAGTGTGTACGTGTTTTAGAGTAGGTTTCGTTCATGTGCTTATGCATAAATGTGCGCACTATTTGAAAAAAATGTCAGAGTGGAGCCGTAGCACTTAATGCATTAGAGTCAGAAACTTGCGGAAGTAGCAGTTGATTTAAATCCTTACGAGGAGCAATGCTCGAGTGTGTGGTGAGAAAGGCTGCGCATTAATGTCGTCCAGAATGGAACACGAGACAGTCATTAGTGCAGAACATCTTAGGACGACGGAAGAAGCTCATTTAAACCACTCTGCAAACGGGGCACAAATGTAAAATGTAGTATACTCCGATTATGAGAGTTTGTTCACACAGGAAATGATATTGAAAACGATTCCTGGGTGGAATGTCACTTAGGTTCAGTAAATACGGAAAGAGGTACAGTCAGGGCAAATAACAGTCCCATTTCGGAAAAAATGGTTCAAATGGCTCTGAGCACTACGGAACTTAACATCTGAGGTCATTGGTCCCCTAGAACTTAGAACTACTTAAACCTAACTAACCTAAGAAATCACACACATCCATGCCCGGGGTAGGATTCGAACCTGTGATCGTAGCGGTCGCGCGGTTCCAAACTAAAGTGCCCAGAACCGCTCAGCCACAGCCCATTTCGCAGGAATGCACCGTAGAGCAGTTGAGTCGCAAGCGTCTAGTGCTGGGGACTTTACTGGAAGTGCACAGTTGGAATCGATCATTCGCTTTACGCATGAGGCAGAGAGGAGTCGACAGGAAATTGAAGAAAAGAGACTACAGCAAGAAGACCAGAGACAGGAGATCCTCATTAATGACATTAGGGAAATTCAGAAGCGGCAGTGCAAGGAGGAGAAGAGACTGGACGAAGTGATAAAAAATTAAGGGAATTAAAGTAGGGCTGATGAGTTTGTCGAAAACTTGAATCAGGTCAGGAATGAAGTTAATGGTGTAAATTTAAAGGTTGAAGACATCAGCAAAATGTCAGATGAGACGCAATAATTAGCAGTACATTCCAGACGTGAGGCTATGACATCCAGATTAGTAGACGAGACGCGCGGAAAAATGCCGAAATAGTGCGAAGTAAGGCAGCACCGGTCGCAGTGAGGGCAACCAAGAAAGTTATTTCTGCTGTTAAAATACGGTTACAGAGAGTATCTGAAAAGACACAGGAAGGAATGTTAGAGATAAAAGACTCGCGAAAAAGTCTCACTATCCAGCAGAATGAGCTGGCGAATGAGATGAGACATATGTGCGAACTAGGCGCTCGTTTAGAAATTAAGCCAGAAGTAACAGCTCGTCGCCGTGAGCACGTTGGTAACCAGGAATGTCAAAGACAAAATAATGAAACCCAATATGCAGTCACATCCACGGCTCAGGCCGGTATACGGCAGGAGTGATCGCATACCGGGGTATGAGGCTCGTCCGAGCGCTCGCAGTCTATAGGGCGTAGTACACAAAGTACTGAGCCGGACCACAACTGCGCAAGACTCAGACTTACATTGATACACGACCCTGATAACACAAGGCGATGGTACAACAACACACAGGGATAGATCAGCCATGAAACCTCGGACGCGAGTGCATAATTTAGAGGAAGTCCAGGGGTACGAAATTACGAATATTTTGACTTAAAACATTTTCTCTCAATTCAAAATTTGAGGTTTACCACAACAACCACAATCATTACTCCCCAAGTCATGGATTGCTCAGTAAGATAGGGTACTACCCGTGATATGGCCTCTAGTATACAAATTGGAATTCGTCTGTAGATACTTGGAAGGTTCAGTAGCTGAGCACATGAGTGGAGTTGAGGCAAACTGCCGCAGTTACGGCGAAATCAGAAATATCTACAGGTCAAAGGACACCCAAGAAAGAAATAAACAGGGCATTATGTTAGCAAAGTATTACGAAGCCTAAGGGCGCCACAGTCCGGTAAAATTTTTTTGAAACGCTTGTCAACAACAACTGATAAATGGACCAACCTTACAGTGATAGGGAGGTAACACGACACTGCTACATGAAACTGCCATTGAGGTAAGGGGAATTGCTCATTGGCAAATGTAACAACACAATACAATTATTCAAGCGTGTTATATGAGAGTTAGACTTTGTCAAGGAAGCACAAAACACTAAGGACCAAATGAGACATAATGAATGAAACTCGCAAGGACCATCTGGTGGCAATAATAATAGCAGGCAAAATACAAATAGAAACAGGGCTACAAGAAATCAGTATCAATGCATAAGATTTAATAATGAGCCTCAGTGGAATGAAAGAAGCACATGAGGAACGTGTTGTACTAACTTTCACGAAAACGGAAATAGCAGCCAGTCTGCAACTCAAGGCGAAAAGGTAATAATAGAGGGACTTAGAGGCGAAGTCCCTAACGTGATCACCAGAATAACATAGTGCAAATCACACCATCTATCCCCTCACTCAGAAACCGCAGCAGAAGTCCGCGTAGTATCTGTCTGACGGCCACTGCGGCCTCAGCCCAAGACCAAGCTGTACACCACGTCACGGTATGGGCAACATTAACTTATTGGAGTAAGAGGCTAGAGGACTTAAGCATGAGAGAAACGAGGCGTTCAGCAGACAGGATCTATATCCCATCATTCACGTTACAATAGATGACGTGGGGCTGACTGGAATTATCGACAGTGGGACCCACATTACGACCATATCAGAGAGTGCATACAAGAGATACACTGAAAAGCTCCAATGGCGTGCACTCATAGTCACTAAGAGGTGCACTTTCAAACACGACTGGTGGTTAAGTGCCAAGGGCATATGCTAGAGACAAACATCCTGGTAGTCCCTTCTCTGTCTATCAAGAGAGAATTTGCATTGGACAAGTGAATAGAAGGTGTTCTGGATGTAGGATAGGGTGAACAAATCATACAGTGAGAGGGTATGGTCGGTTTGTCATTTGCAGATCATGCAATATGAGCACAGATCCCAGTAGAGTGTATAGACCTGAGCTACACTACCAATGGGTAAGGAGCTGTAGAACCCCCACACTGATACAGAAGTAGATGTGACACAAATGAAGAAAGTGTAGGAGGCAATTGCATGTTGAGGAACCTAGACAATATCCAAATGTGCGAAAAGGACGATTTGGAGAGGAAGAGAAACAAGTGCAATTGGAAGCTTCAAATATGTGTTCTGGGTACATGACCACAACAAAATTTTCGTGCTACCCTACATGATATCACTGGCATACCAGTAGAAAGTCTACCTGAAGATTAAGAAAATGCTGGATGATGATATTAACGTACAAGCGACGTCCACACACAATAATCCAATGCAGTTGAGAAACCAGATGGCACGATTTTCTTGAAGCTAGATTCACACCAAAACGACATGATAATTGAACCAGAAATAGACCGACCAGAGAAACTAGAAGAGCTACTACAAAATTTCTTTTGAGTCACTGTTTCCTCCAAAACCGATTTAAGATAAAGCCTCTGGCAAATAACTCTCTGACCCGACCGCCAGAAATTCGTGGCATGTCTTGCGTTCACGAAATGCTATCAATTTAAATGCTTATCACTTGGTCTGAATGTCTCTTAGACAGCTTTCAGTAGGGGACCAGACAGAATCCTTAGTGTCTCTATTAAGGAAGGATCACCAGTTATGTGGATCATCTGCTGATTGTGAAGCCAATGTAGAGGCAACACAGCATGACGTTAGGAGAAATCCTCTGTACATTCAGAGAGTGTTTTGTTATGGTAAAAATTATTAAATTGGGTATTTGGACGTCCAAATTGAAATTCCTAGGCCGTATCGTTATGGCAGAGGGACTCTCTCTGAATTCATACAAAATAGAAGCAATAGCGAAATTTCCTATCCCAACAAGAGAATAACAAGCCCATGGGGTTCTTGGAATAGTCAATTTCTAGAAAAGGTTTATACACTTAAAGCAACTGGTAATACCACGGCTTTGCCAACTCACTGGAAAGAAGTCTGCGTGGGTATAGGACGATGCAGCTGAGGATGAGCCTTAGGTACTCACATGCGCTCGTTAATGCGTCAATCCGTCTCCCCTCAGACTAGAAGTATGGTCACAGACAGCTCCTATCCTGGTCTGGGATGATGATTTTCCAGAAGTACAAATAATGTGGTAATATAGTAGACACAACCACAGCTTCTGGAAGCCGTGTTCTGAGCAAATGCGAAAACAAATTCCTCACCCACTGAGTCAGAAGCAATGGCGATCGTCTGGGTCATCGAAAAATTCAGATTCTTCTTGCATGATCGAATTACGAGGGTATACACTGACCACAACGCGTTAGTTTCTTCTCAGAGAAAAACTTTGCAGTAAAAGACTGACAAGACGGGTTCTCGCATTACAAGAATTTCATTTTGCAATTACTCACGTACCTGGGGAAGAGAACGTCATTGCTGAAGCGTTATCACGATCGCCTATAGGATTGGAGAGCAACACTGTGAATCCACTGCAGGAGGATCACTTCAGTCTAACTGTAATGGGTGTTCAAAATGAAACAAACCGAAGGTATAATTACAGAAACCAGTACCTGCATGTTAGAATTATTCACCCTGGTTGTTGAGACACTAGTCCCAGCGTGCCACGTCCACACGAGTGCAGAAATGGTTATGCTGACTTTCTTCTAGGACCAAGATGGGCCCCTTCTGATTCAATTTCTGCAGCAAGGGACAACAGTGAATGCCCAGCGTTACTCGTAAACCTTGACTACCGTTCGCCAAGCGGTCAAATCAAAACTACTGGGCAATATCACTATTGTGTAATGCTGCTCCAAGATACTGCAAAGCCTCGTAAGGCCAACAAAATCATGGCATTCCTGCAGAAAATCAAATGGGAGTTTCTCGGCTACCCTCCATACGGTCTGGACATCTCTCCCTGTGATTCTGCCATTTCTGGTCCCCTTAAAAAGGCTCAGAGGGGCGAACGATTCACCTTCGACGATGACGTCCGGCTGTATGGGTGGAACTGGTTAACATCGTAGCCCCGGGAATTTTATGAGACAGCCATTCCCTGCCTTGTGTCACAGTGGGACAAGTGTCTCAACAGACAGGGTCAATGCTATTAACATAGAGGTACTGGTTTCTGTAGGTATGCCTCCAGTTCGTTTCTTTTTGAACGCCACCACTTATGTATAAAAAATGTAGCAATTGCAAATATTTGACCGCGAGCTTGAAAGACATCGTGAGAGAACAGAAGAAAGAAACAGCTCTGTTAGACTTGATGGGGAGAATGAAGCATCACACAGAAACAAAGGTCTATTTGTTGCGTAAAGGGGTGGTTCTCTAGCGTGACGAAGGGGAAGGTTCATTGTGGCGCTTCTGCATTGCTGCTGAACTCGTCAATAAAGTGGTACGGCATGCCTACTTGTGTTACGAGCATTATGCTCTAGAATGTTTCATTTGAAGCTACGCACACTGCACTATTTTAAAGTTGTGGAAAGGAGGATAACGAGAATACAGCGGTGTGTAAGGCATGTTACAGATCGAACCACACATCAGTCACAATGCAGGCGCCACAGTATCCTATCATTCCGACGAAATTAAAGTCTATGGCTGCCACAGATCTCATGGGACCTCTCCTACGGACGAGTAGTGGGTACTGCTACAAACAAAATGTTGTGGAGATAACGTCTAAATGCGTCACACTGACGCCAATGAAGAATGCTACCGCGCAATCGGTGAGCAAGTCTTTTTTGCAAAGATATGTTGTGACAAGTAGGACATATGGACAGAATCACCTACAACAATAAACAACAGCTTAGCTCAAAGAAATGGAAAGCCACGTTGAGATGGCACAGTATAAGACGAATCTATGCATCCTTAAGGCATCCCCAATCATCGTCGGCGGGGAAAATAATGAAAAGCCTCGGGAATCTCAGGCGCGTTTTGTGAGCTAAAAAGCACGCCGCCTGGGATATTTTCTTACATAATTTCCAGGATGTAATGATAAGCTGCCACACGGTCTTGCTAGAATGGCACCAGTGGCCATGCTAAAAAAAAAAAAAAAAAAAAAGGAAAAAAAAGGCAGCAAAATTACCTGATTCGCGAGGTAACTCCGCCGCGAACCAGGAAACGACATAACTACACTACTGTCCATTAAAATTACTACACCAAGAAGAAATGCAGATGATAAATGGGTATTCATTGGACAAATATATTATACTAGAACTGACTTGTGATTACATTTTCACGCAGTTTGGGTGCAGTGATCCTGAGAAATCAGTATCCAGAACGACCACCTATGGCCGTAATAACGGCCTTGAAACGCCTGGGCTTTAAGGCAAACGGAGCTTGGATAGCGTGTACAGGTACAGCTGCCCATGCAGCTTCAACACGACACCACAGTTCGTTAAAAGTAGAACTGGCGTATTGTGACGAGTCAAATGCACGGCCACCATTGATCAGCCGTTTTCAGTTGGTGAGAGATCTGGAGAATGTGCTGGCCAGGGCAGCTGTCGAACATTTTCTATATCCGGAAAGGCCCGTACAGGAGCTGCAACATGCGGTTGTGCATTATCCTGCTGAAATGTGGGGTTTCGCAGGGATCGAATGAAGGGTAGAGCCATGGGTCGTAACACATCTGAAATGTAACGTCCACTGTTCAAAGTGACGTCAAAGCGAACAAGAGGTGACCGAGATGTGTAACCAGTGGCACCCCATGCCATCACGCCAGGTGATACGCCAGTATGGCGATGATGAATACACGCCTCCAATGTGCGTTCACCGCGATGTCGCCAAACACGGATGCGACAATAATGATGCTGTAAACAGAACCTGTATCATCCGAAAAAATGACGTTTTACCATTCGTGCACCCAGGTACGTCGTTGAGTACACCATCGCTGGCGCTCATGTCTGTGATGCAGCGTCAGGGGTAACCACAGCCATGGTCTCCGAGCTGATAGTCCACGCTGCAGCAGTCGAACTGTTCGTGCAGATGGCTGTTGTCATCCAAACGTCCCCATCTGTTGACTCAGGGATCGAGACGTGGCTGCACTATCCATTACAGCCATGTGGATCAGATGCCTGTTATCTCAACTGCTAGTGATACGAGGCTGTTGGGATCCAGCACGGCGTTCCGTATTACCCTCCTGAACCCACCGATTCCATATTCTGCTAATGGTCATTGGATCTCAATCGACGCGAGCAGCAGTGGTGCGATACGATAAACCGGGATCGCGATAGGCCACAATCCGACCTTTATCAAAGTCGGAAACGTGATGGTAAGCATTTCTTCTCCTTACACGAGGCATCACAACAACGTTTCATCAGGCAACGCCGGTCAACTGCTGTTTGTGTATGAGAAATCGGTACTCGGTTGGAAACTTTCCTCATGTCAGTACGTTGTAGGTGTCGCCACCGGCGACAGACTTGTGTGAATGCCCGGAAAAGCTAATCATTTGCGTATGACAGAATTTTCTTCCTGACGGTTAAATTTCTCGTCTGTAGCACGTCATCTTCATGGTGTAGCAATTTTAATGGCCAGTAGTGTATATTGTAGAACTGGCTCTCAGACGTCTGCGAGTGGCAGCTGGGAAGATAAAAGATGGATCGGACAAAAGTTCCTCTTCAAAACCTTACGAATATAGTTAAGCAAATTCATCTGAGCCATAAATTTTAATCTATATCTGGCCCGTTCGAGTTTGTACGATAGGACATCAAAACACGGTTTTACTCGAAACACTGAAATCAAATAAGTCCTTAGGGATTCATCACATCTGTCATGTGAAACGGTTCATAGTATCAAACTTGTACAGTTAGACCACTACCATAGTTTTAAGAATCATTTGTTTCCAATTTATTTATATAGTCATTTAGGGTATTGTTCATCATTTGTTGGCACTTGCCCTTTATGGGTGGTTTATTATTATAATTAGAGAATAACATCTTCTCCTGTGACATTTCATCAATGAGTTTGGCGTCCATAGTTTCCTGTCCAGCATTTTCACTTTGATGATTTACCGCAGATTTCTGACGTACTGGTATCCTCTCATGTTTCCCTAATATACATTTTTTTCGTGGATAGGAATGTGTCTATTTCTCTGGGGAAACCCGTCGGACTTACGACAAAATAAGTAGGTTGAACACTTAAGTAGGTCTGTGTTAGTAGCTTTTCACGCCGCAACAAAGGGATGTGTTGGAACAACGTGAAAACTGTATTCTTGGATTCAGGAGCAATGACACAAGTTTTGTAGATACAATTCTGCTCAGAATTAATCTTGGTATGGTTTAGATTCTTCCTCTGATATTCTGTGCATTGCAGGTTGTGCGTGGTTTGCTTCGCCATTCGGAGTGAGGAGCTGATAACGATGGAACAGAAGCTGATCTGTGATCCGATAGTGGATTATGGGTTGATTTGTATCATGCCAATGATACCAGGGGCGGTATCCTGCGAGGTGAACATGGGTTACCCACGCGAAAGGCGAACTGACGTTCGTGTATGGTTATTTTTCTCCCTGTGGTTCGATTTGGGTCATCGCCAGTGGAGCGATGTGTCCTCGTTGGTGTTTTTCGAGTGTGATTACACTTATGGATAATCACCAATGGTGCGATGTTTATCGCTGGACGTACTGTTTCGTCTGTGGTTATCGCTTATGCATTATCGCCAGGAGTACGATGATGTTCGCCTTGAGGTTTTCGACTTTCATCGTCAGCACCAGAGGTGCAGCATCGGCAACGATTTGTATTATGTGGCGTGAGCATTGGAGTGCAAGTCACGTTTCTAGATGGATGGGAAGGAAATGGCGCATGAGGCCAATGGAAACAGAAAATATTAATCGTACTGCAACATAAATTATTAATAATACACGGTAACTTTATGATACTGCTGTAACTGTTACTTAATGATGTCTGTATATTGATTTTTCAGAGGTATTGGTCAGTTTCTGAAGGAAAGGTGAAATTGTGCCAATGTCTGATCTATATGATGAGAGCTCAGAGAGGAATGTACATATGGCAGAGAGCTGTATTTGACCCAGATTCTGCGCCAGATACCCGCATCAGCGTCACCGTCCACTAACCTGGCATCACGTGAAGTATCAAAGTAAAGAGTGGCGTAAAATAGAAAATATTAGAGGTAGCTAAACTTGACAGAGTGTACAATAATTAGAAGTAAGTGTTGCATGATGCGAGAGTGCTTGAAGCACGAATCTGCATGCTGTGCCGGCATAGCTCATTGGGATGTGTGAGGGGTGTTGCGAAACTAACTTGAGACTGACATACACAACAGCAACAGCTTCACAACGAGAATCTGGTTTCTAGATGTCTCTTCTGATAAGAAATTCAGTTGTTGTCGGTTTGTTCTTTATTTTAATTGAAGACAGCAGCTAGGCATATTTGTCTCTATTAATACACTACTGCCCATTGAAATTGCTACACCACGAAGCTGACGTGCGACAGACGCGAAATTTAACCGACAGGAAGAAGATGCTGTGATATGCAATGATTAGCTTTTCCTGGCATTCACACAAGTCTGTCGCCGGTGGCGACACCTACAACTTGCTGACATGAGGGAAGTTTCCCACTGATTTCTCATGCACACACAGCAGTTGACCGGCGTTACCTGGTGAAATGTTGTTGTGATGCCTCGTGTAAGGAGAAGAAATGCTTACCATCACGTTTCCTACTTTGATAAAGGTCGGATTGTAGCCTATCGCGATCCCGGTTTATCGTATCGCGACATTGCTGCTCGCGTTGATTGAGATCCAATGACCATTAGCAGAATATGGAATCGGTGGGTTCAGGAGGGTAATACGGAACGCCGTGCTGGATCCCAACAGCATCTGATCCACATGGCTGTAACGGATAGTGCAGCCACGTCTCGATCCCTGAGTCAACAGATGGGGACGTTTGGATGACAACAGCCATCTGCACGAACAGTTCGACTGCTGCAGCGTGGACTATCAGCTCGGAGACCATGGCTGTGGTTACCCCTGACGCTGCATCACAGACATGAGCGCCAGCGATGTTGTACTCAACGACGAACCTGGGTGCACAAATGCCAAAAAGTCATTTCTTCGGATGAATCCAGGTTCTGTTTACAGCATCATTATGGTCGCATCCGTGTTTGGCGACATCGCGGTGAACGCACTTTGAAAGCGTGTATTCATCATCGCTATACTGGCGTATCACCTGGCGTGATGGTATGGGGTGCCATTTGTTACACGTCTCGGTCACCTGTAGTTCCCTTTGAAGGCACTTTGAACAGTGGACGTTACATTTCAGATGTGTTACGACCCATGGCTCTACCCTTCATTCGACCCCTGTGAAACCCTACATTTCAGCACGTTAATGCACGACTGCAAGTTGCAGCTCCTGTACGGGCCTTTCTGTATACAGAAAATGTTCAACTGCTGCCCTGGCCAGCACATTCTCCAGATCGCCCACCAACTGAAAACGGCTGATCAATGGTGGCCGTGCATGTGACTCGTCACAATACGCCAGTTCTACTCTTGATGAACTGTGGTATCGTGTTGAAGCTGCATGGGCAGCTGTATACCCAATTATCATCTGCATTTCTTCTTGGTGTATCAGTTGTAATGGCCAGTAGTGTAATACGGTAAAGTGTAATGACCACCATTGCATACATTGGTTATGATTTTCTATGTATGAGTTTTTGTAAACATTTATTGTAAAAACACGGAACTAAAATATACACCAAGTATTGTGTAGAGGACTACGGCATTCCAAACAGAGACCGAGTGGAATATAACGGATGGACATGGCCAAGCACAGCGCAGGCGCCCATATCGTTATGACGGAGGCAGGGCTTGTGTGTCACAACAAGACCGTGGGCTTGGCTGCCAGCCTCACGTCCAGAGCAGGGTCGACGCCCCAGGGCGAGAGACCAGCTGACATGACGTCGCCTAAGGGGCGCATCTGCTGCAGCCAGAAGTTAACAGAGACTCGCCTCTGACATCACGTAACCACTTGCCTACCGGTGACACATCACCCCGCCCTGTCACGACAGTGCAGACAGCCATTGGATGTGATGATAATGGGGCAGCTCGAGGACGATAGAGGTGCGGACGCGTTCCTGTTGGTCCCTTTCACTCGTGCCAAAGGAAAGTGAAACAAACGCAGGAGTGCCTCGCCTGCAACCAGCAGGTAATTGAGGCTCGCCCCTGATGACACGAAACCACCGGGGACCGCGACAGTCTCAGAAAAGAAAAGAGTTAACCCTTCTATTAGCACCAACCACATCAGCCACATCCAACCTGTTTCATACCGCTTGAGTGTGGTGCTGGGTTTCTATGTCCATCTAAAGTAAAGTTTTGGGCTCCCTCAAGACCCTTGAGAAGGGTGCAGAAGGAGACTTAAGCATGTTTTTGTTTTTTTTTACACCTGATTTCTGTGTGCCTTTCTGTATTTATTTCATTACGTTAAAGGTAATCTTTTAAGGGACAACACCATTTTTAGATGTATACTTGGGTAGAAGGTCAATCTCATTTAAAATCTAAGAATAAAAGATCACACTCAACAAATACACTAATATTCAAACCACCTTTTGAAATTCACTAGTGTATATATTTTGTCATCATTTGTGTTAAGTCTCACTATATTACACAATTCACTTACATTTTGGGTTTTTTTTTGTGTTAACCCTACTTACCCTGTTGTACGTGAACAACCAGTTTTGCTGAATGCTTGGATAGAATTTGTCATGTTATTGTCTCTATGGAAGATAGAGTCATTGTGAATGGTTGGGCAGGTGTAGCAAAATCTCTCAGCAGAGAATGCTCACTGATCAACGATATTTTATTGTGGTTAGGGAAACCAATCGTCTGTGACTCAGCTTCGTTGTGAAAGGGTTAGTTAAATGTTTGTGTGACCTTTTAACCATTCATCATTGTATTTACATTCAGGAGTGAATATCAAAGACCTGAGTGTCCACAGGAAAACCAGAAAATCACAATACTTTTGCAGGCATGCAGCAGTGTGTGTGTATGTGTGTGTATCACTCCTGGTAGAATGAGGACAATACAGTGTGTGGTTTCCTTCTTTAGCCAAAGCTGTCATGGTCATAATTTCTTCTGCTCCAGGTCACACTACCCCTTTATTGGAGTGTGACACTCACCATGCTGAAATTATACAATAATGATGAGGCCATGAAAGGTGGAAAACCACTCTCTCGCTTTAACTACTCTGTCAGTTAGATTAAAATTCATATTTTAGGTCATGAACTCCACGTTCCCCAGGACTACATTTGGTATGTGTTGTTTATAACTCTTTTATACGACGAAATTGTGAGCAGAATCGTCTTATAACTGCATGTGTAGCCTGTAGAGAAATCGTACCTGAGAGGCCGCATTGGAGGCGATGGAGGGATGGAGAAAGATGGACTGATGGCCTTAAATGTTGGGTCCAGCAACCCGCCTGTGCGAGTGACTAGTGGAAGCAGTTCTCTCTGAGTCCTACCTGCAAAGTGAGCTCAAGCTGTGACATTCCACTTCCGCACTTACTGCTTTAGCAGGAGGGCGCCACCTCACAAAACATTTTACCTGGGAAAGGTGATGGTCCATAGCGAAGGCGGCCAGAATGCGCAAAGTTGGTTGAAGTCGCCAGGTTATTTTAGAGATAGGAAAAAAAACGTATATTTCACAGGCACGACTGTCTGGGAACCTTAACAGCTTTGTTTCAGAAACTGGAAATGATCGGCCTTGATAGACTAAACCTGTCTGTAAATGAAGGACTGTGGTCCCATCTTGATATACGTGTTTTGCTGAAACATAGCCATGCTTACCATGAGAACGACATCTCTCTAGTCTAAAATCTCCTTTTTTCAGACAAGAGAGATCTGAGTCGCTGACAGGCTCCTTTCAGGATATGCAATGCAGAGGCTTGCTCCCCCAGTGCGGGAACCCTAGAACTGTGTCTGGAGTGGTTATGAGGCCAGCAGCACACACAAGATTGTAGATTCAATAACTGGAGGATAATTCAGTTAGTTTGTACAATGAGGAGGTGGGTTTATTCTGTTTATTGGGCTCCAGTACAAGGCTTGGTGGAAAGTGTTTCGTGATTCTTTGACTCCCCATCTTCTGGTCTCTTCCCCCCCCCCCCCCCCCTTGCCCTCCCCCGGCAGTGAATTTCCCTAGTGGGCGAGACTCATAGTGTGCAACTTGTTGTTGAGTAAGAGACAGCAACAAAAAATGGCTCTGAGCACTATGGGACTCAACTGCTGAGGTCATTAGTCCCCTAGAACTTAGAACTAGTTAAACCTAACTAACCCAAGGACATCACAAACATGCATGCCCGAGGCAGGATTCGAACCTGCGACCGTAGCGGTCTTGCGTTTCCAGACTGCAGCGCCTTTAACCGCTCGGCCACTTCGGCCGGCAGACAGCAACAGTTTCCAACTGTACCGACAGTTTAACTGCGTGTCATCTCAGATCTATCGTGTGACATGGGTGTGAACATATTTGTCCTGAGTCGGCAGTCTGACATTTGACAATTCCAGAATGCGCCGTCATGCCTGTGAGACAAATTGGTTGTTGAGACCAGCGAAAGGGTGCACCACACACTGACATCTGTCGGGATTTCAGGGCCCTGATAGCAAAGCTTCCTGCCCTCTAATAATCAAAATGCCAATCCGCGTAGTTTGCACATTTTCCTGGACGTATCAGAACATTACAGCTGCCGCAGAGCTCTGTCTCTTGACCTCAGCATGCCGTTTTCTGCCGTCGCCTGAATCAAGGTGAAAGAGTAAAGTAATCCTACAGCAGCGCACGGTTGCTAAGCAATATTCACAGCTTCCTGTTCTCTATAAACTATAGTTTGTGTAGCTGATTCCATTTGAAAATAATTTGGCCTCTAAGTGGATTAATGTGAAGGATGACTTGTTGCGTAGTGTAAGGGATCAATTCAGGTGAGAACTCGTATAATTAACGCCAATCATTTCCTATTTTAGGTTTGTCACTTTTTGTAAGATTTGCCAGCTCGATTGTAGTTATAAAGGAATGATTAAAAATTTATTACTTTTGTGTAGTTAAATACTCCACTGTTCTCACTCATACTCCCCCAGTCATTCTCTGTTTTTGTTGTATTGTGACGATATGTGGATACACTAGCAGTTCAGAATGCTCTCATTCTAAATTAGTTAATTGATGATCAATTTTTAGTTCTGAAAGTGGCAGCAGGCAAAGGCAACAAAAGTGTCATGAATAAATTGAGTAATGTTATATACCAAAATTAGGGATGTAGCCCACGATTTGAGGATTGTTGAGAAGGTAATACTTTTCTATGTGTAAAGGTAATAACATTTCGCATCACTTAGACAGATATTAATAAAGAAGCATGCGACCCCTTCCAGTGTGCTGCATACAAGACAGAGCTCGACCCCATCGAAGCAGGGGAGTGTTTGATGCAGTGAAGGAGCACTTTGGAGCTTGCATTCTGGTTCTGGGGTAACCGAAGGCCACGGGCATCGGCCTCGATTGGTTGCTGTGTTCTCCAGATCCGAATACAAGCGATTCCTATCTGTGGGCTATATTAAAAATAAGGTGTACAACAATAACATCAAAACCATTACTGATCTAAGAACAGCCATTCAGGAGGTCATCAAGAGCATCGATGTTCCGACACTTCAGCGGGTAATGCAAAATTTCGCTTTCATCTGCCCCTCTTTATCACCAGTGATAGCAGGGATATCAAACATGTCGTAACTTAAATTCGAAAATCTGTAGTGACGTTTGCATGTTGAATAAAGTGTGAGCACGCTGTAGTTTGTAGCGAATTTACGTTCTTTTTTCGTAAAGTTCATTAATTGTCACCTGTACATGTGTAAGCACTATGGTGGCCTGTGGCGTTTGGCGAATCGGGTTTGCTCTCGACCAATTGCGTTCACTGTTAGTTATTTAAATGTGGTCTTGCTTGTCTAAGAGTAGTTTTTGTTGTTGTCTGGAGTTGTGCTGTAAACACAAACAGACTCTTTGTGATATTTCTGACGTTGAGAAGCAAGCCGTTTATGTCTGTCCGAGGTCCATGCTATTAAGCAGACACTGCAATGCGTGAGTATTAGGTAAGACCATCTCATTTTTGCTGTGATGAGCCTTAGCTTTACATGCCAACGCTAGTTTGGGAATGCTTATTTACACTATTCCACGAGAAGGAAGTTAGTCGCGTGATTCCGCGCAGAGCAGTAGGTGTTCAAATGCGGCTGTCACAAAACGCTCGGAAGGTGATTTATGCTTCACTGATTCAGTTTCGTGCTTTCATAGATTCATGGAGTTTAACTGCTAATGGAGTGAAAGATTCTACTTGAGGATCCAGGATTACGTTCGGATTCAAAGTTGAAGGATTATCCCAATGAGGTTGTAAATTTTTTCCGTAGTCTTTAAAGTCAATATGATTTTTGTTGAACTCACGTCATATGAGCTCATTTGCCAGAAACGTAATAGCCTTCGCACTTGACCTTTTTGAATTTACCATGCTGGTGGTCCGCCATATTGTGACTGCCCGGGACGTCTCCAGACACTTCTGGAATCTCATTGCTGGAGTAGAACTGTGTTCACTGATAAGTCCGGTTTCCCACTGAACCCCTTTGACCCCGGACAGTGGTGGAATACCAACCCGATTGTCGCCAGCCACACGGCCCGACAATCAGGCGCGATGGTCTGGGGGAGTGCCATTTCATGCCACTGCAGGAACCCTTTGGTTGTCATCAGCGGCGCCTTTATAGCACGCTGGTACTTCGACGATATTCTACGCCCCGTTTTGTTGTGCTTTCTGGTAAGTCACGTGGTGATTTCATTTCAGCAATATAATGCACTCTCGCACACGGCGGGGGTTCTGTTGCATGTTTTCGTACTTAACTTAACCCTACATTCCACTGCAGGATTTCCGAATCTCTCGATAGTTAAGAACGTTTTGAGCATTATGGATATGGCTCGGTATTTTGACGATCCAACACACCAACTGGACAGAATCAGCCACAATATCCATCCGCAGGATCTTCTACAATTCTTTCAATCGAAGGCAAGCTGAATAACTGTTTGCGTAAGTGCAAGAGATGGACCAATGCGTTATTGACTTGCTCAATTTCTGAAGCTCTCTCTCGTGAATAAATTATCCATCTACTCTGAAATTGTAATCATTTGTTTGTCTATGCATCTACATTACACTTACTGATTGCTGGTCCTTTCGGATAACTCTTTTCTTTGTCTTGGAATTTACAAAAGAAAATTGGCTCAAGAGGCTCTGAGCACTATGGGACTTAACTACTGAGGTCATCAGTCCTCTAAAACTTAGAGCTACTGAAACCTAACTAACCTAAGGACATGACACACATCCATGCCCGAGGCAGGATTCGAACCTGCGACCGTAGCGGTCGCGCGGTTCCAGACTGAAGCGTCTAGAACCGCTCGGTCACTCCGGCGGCTGAAATGTACATATTAGGTTGGTGCGTAAGTTCGTAGTGTTTTTGTTTCGCATGTTGTCATTTCGTTTACTGTGGTTTTATGTGTCAATTGTTCTTTTTCATATGTTGTTCACTGTTGCTACGTGAGTTTACATACTGTCATTTTCTCATCTGGAAATAGTGGGAGGGGCTTTGGAAGGTAGAAAACGTAGTGTCAAGTGGATTGGATTGAACAGATCGGTGACAGCAGAGGAGGCAGCCAGAAACTTTTTGACTATTAAGGGGATAATGCAACTCGACAGAGGACGACAAGAAAATAGTTTTTCTTCTTAAGGGCTATCGTTTTGACGTTAGTAACTCTCCACATTCAGGAAGACCTTCGGGGTTTGAAGATCGTTTAAACGTATTAATCCACAACGATCCACGTCAGTGCATTTAAGAAGTGACAGTGTGACAGACTGCGTTCATTCCACCATCGTGCGACTTTTACATGCAATGGGTAATGTTCAGAAATCGGGTGTAGGGTTCCGCATGCTCTAGCCAAAATCAGAAAAATCTGTGTGTGCCGATATGTGCATCTCTGATTACTCGTCAGCAATTGGCACAGTTGCCGAAAAATGGCATATTTACGCTAACACAAGGAAAGAAAGGAATGGCTGAGCCGAAACAAAGGGGAAAATCTTCGTACGAAACTTCAGCGCATAAACTGAAGGTAATGTAATGCATTAGGTGGAAGTGAGTGCGACGGTGTGATGTACTATGAAATGATTCCCCGAGGTGTAACCACCACTGCTGACATTTATTGTCGACAACTGAGACATTTTGCAGACGGAATCCAAGAACAATGATCAGGGAGACTGCCTGAAGTGATGTACTCTACGATAACATCAGCCTTAATTTTGCTATACTTACGAAAACACTATACAGGACTTCGGTTGGGAATTCATTCCGCAACCACCTTACTCACCTGATCCTGTGCCTCTGACGTACGCTTCGGAAAACAACTAGAGTCAGAGACAGCAAGACAGAGGGAACCTTTAGATATACAAATCAGTTCAAGACTGCAGATGAACACTTATCAGTACAAAGTTATCGTTTATTTCTCAAATACATCGTAAGTATTTTTGTCTCTTGAACTATTAATTTAGGTAATTGTTCCCCTAAAACACTGTCTTTAAGGATTTCATAGTCACACGATTGTTTTTATAATTGTCGTATGTCTCATTTCGCTTGCAAAAATATTATTATTACGTATTGGTATGGGTACGCTATAGTGCATTTCCCTTCCCTAAAGTCAAACTGATTATCATTAGCACATCCTCAAGTTTTTTCCAATTTTCTGTATATTTTTCTTATCATCAGCTTGTATGCCTGAGCTGTTAGACTCTGCGATAATTCCCGCACTTGTCTGCCCTGGCAGTCTTTGAAATTATCTGAATGATGTTTTTCGAGAGTCTGGTGGTATCGCCAGTCTCATACATGCTGCACACCTTGGTGAATAGTCATACTTTTCCCCATTCTCCAAATATTTGGTTGGTTGCTTTGGGGGATTAAAGGGACCAGACTGCTACAGTTATCGGTCCCTTAATTTTAGGAAAACACTTCTGATCATCTACGTTTGGAGCTCAGCATTCTGTGATAGTAAACATGAACTGTAGAAAAACCGGAATAGAAGAGAACCGAAGAATTTGAGAAGTGGTGCTACAGAAGAATGTTGTAGACTAGATAGACTAACAAGGTAAGGAATCAGGAGGTTCTCCGCAGAGTCGCCGAGGAAAAGAATATATGGAAAACACTGACAACAAGAAGGAACAGCATGGTTAAGACATCAGGGAATAACTTCCGTGGTAGTAGAAGGAGCTGTAGAGAGTAAAAGCTATAGAGGAAGACAGAGACTGAAATACATCCAGCAAATGATAGAGTACATACGTTGCAAGTTGCAGGGGCTACTTTGAATTGGAGAGGCTGGCACAGGAGTGGAATTCGTTGAGGGCCGCATCTCATCAGTTAGGAGATTGACTACACCCTTGTGCGCATTTGAAAAATCCCTTCACCTTCAATGAGGGCCGCTGTCTGCGGCGCTGTCTGTCAGCCTGACACTTCCTGGCGGCTGTTCGCACGACCTCACGCGTACAGCGGCCTGGGAATAGGTCCTTCTCTCGTGGTACTTCAATCCGCAGCTGGGTGGTAATCTTCGCCGCCTCGTGCAGTCGCGATCATGTTTTCTTCATTGTGTCGCCGAGGCAGTAGTGCTGTATTTAGCTGCTCATGTGACAGGAGCGATATCACGACGCTATGGGCACAGTAGTGGACTTGCTTACTTTTTAATATACTTCTCACTAGCTACGTTCAGCTAGGTGTTTGCTCAGTTCTCCAGGTGTGATACTCACCTTTCGATGCTTGAAGAGTTATGTTGAGGTTTTATTGTTCGTTTATGAACACTCTCGTAGGGTTTTGTTTAGACAAGAAAGTTATGCATTGGCTGTACAGTACGCAGCTGAAAGTGGAAGCGTGCTGCGCCGATAACCCAGAATTCCATGGATGGAAACCATGCTCTGCTTCTATTGAAACGTTGTTTTTTGTCTGAGGTGTATCAACAGTTGGCTGGATGTACCACCCATCCTGACGCCCGGCGTCCCTTCATTGACCCAGGTGCTGGAAGCGAAGACCCGTATCCCCAGTATTGTTGCGGCATGGTTGACCGTGATCATACAACCCATGAGCTGCCAAAGCACCAAGACGCAGAGGAAGTGTAACTGTCTAGCTCTGTAACAGAGAACTGAATAAGTGACTAGATCACACTCCAAGGTACAACACCCCTGTTCGATGACATTAAGAGAAACAACACGAACAAAGAACAAAATATTTCTTAAGTATTGTAAAACCAGAAAAAGTTCTGAATTCGTATCTGTTATTGAGAACGACGTTACACATTGCCCCTAAACGGGCATTCACCTTCATACAGTGACGTACCTAACGTTTCACTCCATGTAAAGTTCGTAACCCAAAGTAAAACTCATAACAAGGAGACGGCGGTCGCTCTTAGCCACAACGAAACTTAATGAGACTAGTGAACTCTCATTGTGTACCTTAACTAGCTAGGCACATATTACGACTACGTCAAGAGGCCCTTATTACAAACTTTTTTCACTTACAGGCCCTACCCATAATTTAAACTACGTTTCAGTTATGGTGGGGACCCATCCCTTTTAAAACTAAGAACCGCAGTCCATAACTTAAAATTAGTCTTAAGTTCAAGCATTAAAAATAAATATGCAGTAGCCGTAACTTAAAATAAAATGCGCTATAATAGTAAGTACGTCTTAGGATACTCAAGCTCCGCCAGGTGAGTATAGTTCTTGGTGCAGGACTTCACGAAACAAATGTAAGGGCTGCCACTGATCGACGAGGACGACGGTGACAACAAATATACGTGTGCTGTACCTTAGTACAACACGAGGTCAACTAAATAAATGTGGAGATGCCCATAACAAACAATACGTTCATACAATGAGTCACAAGGCTCTCGCATTATGAATGCTGTCTAAATGCGCAACAACAATTGTGAGACCATAGGTCAATAAGAGACTAGTCATTTCTAATTTACAACAGGAATACTCTAAACCAATACGAGGAAACACGTCGGCGATACCCTTAAACGCACCGACGTACTTACAAGTAGGAACAACGAGATAATATCAAAACCAAACAGCGAAATAAGATACTGTGTCAGACACAGCTCTCACGAACAACAAGTTCACAGACAACGTCACTACGTGGACATCTAAGGAGAGTGTTACCTCCAGTCACAATTTGGGGACTAATATTGCACTTAGCACACAGGCACCACGCACGCACACACACACACACACACACACACACACTCACACACACACACTCGCACACACACACACACACACACACACACACACACACACACACACACACACACGCGCGCGATTCTTTCCGGTCATAGCGTTGGTCCTGTCGGGAAAGTGCAAAGTAATTCCTCGTCAGTAAACACTACACGTGTCCTACTACTAAAACACTGAGACAGATTTCAACACGCGTTTAATACAATATAATACGGCACAACAGATAGCCAAATTATCTGGCACTTTCTTTCACGTGGTTGAACTAGTAAACGCACGTGACAAGTGCGCCTCTTGTTGATCACACGTCACAGTGGAGCTAATCGCAGTAGAACTATAGCCGATTCCTGAACGGGTCATTCCAAAATAAGAGAACACACAAGTCCATGACGCTAGAAACCGGCTCGCACAACAACTTGTAGGTGCCGAACGCAGGAAGAGTTCTAACCGTTGGACTACCAACGCACACCCGGCACGTATAACTAATCCTTGCTCGCACCTCACAGCGGAACCACTCCCTGTGGAGCTATACTCGATTTCTGAAAGCACGATACGAAGTAGATCAGGAGCCTACAAGCCTTTTACTTTTTTCCTGAAAGCATGTAAACAACGGAATGTGAGATGCCAGCCACCGGCAACAGATTTAATCTGGTGCCGATAGATTCTAATGAAGGCTACACCGTATTTCCAAATTTGAGAATAGGCCAACAAACAAAGTGACAGCTGACAGAACAATTTAAAATGAATTCCACTTTCAGCACGGTTCTGTAACACTAGTGCATAACTTTCCTGATTAAACAAACTCCCAGTACAGCTGTCGTGAACAGACAACAAAAGTCCAACCGAATTCGAAAAACACTGGAAGGGGAATGCACAACTAGAGAACTGAGAATACACCTAGCTCACCGTAGCAAGTAGGAAGAATACTAAACGTTACAGAAGTCCACTACATTGCCCATGACGTCGTGATATCATTTCTGTCACATGGGCAGCACTACTGTCTCAGCGAGGAGTACTCGATCGCGACTGCACAAGGTATCTGCTAGATCCGTACTGAAGCAGGTTCCGGGAGAGAAGTCTCCTACTCCCAGGCCCATGCACGCGTGAGTTCGGGCAAACAACCACCAGGGAGCGTCAGACTGACAGAGAGAGCTACGAGCGGGAGGGAGACGGGATTTCTTATATGTGCGCGAGGCAGGGCCGCACGGCACATAGAGAACGCTCAAAGAGTGGATCATAGTTCTATACGAAGTAGCAGGTTCTACTTAGTTTGAAAACTACGATTACTAATGTGGACGCTGTTTTATTCTCAAGGTTTAGCCAAAAGTTATCTGCCGTATATTAAAGATGTTATGCCAAAGTCAAGATAATCACAGCATGCTTTCTACGGTTGTATAAAATGTAATACTAAAAGTACTCTAGATTTCGAAATATTAGCCCTTGCACATGTATGCAGAATTTTTTCACCTATTGAGAAATATCCCAATTTTGTTTTGCGAAATTTCATAGATATCTGTAATTATACTTGCATATGGACAGCTGCTATGTGTGACTGATTTTATAATTAACGATAAATAATTTTATCAATAATCGTTATTTTCAAGATATCAGCTTTGTTACCATGTATGAAAAGGTTAAGTCACAGTCTAAACTTTACCCACTTCCTTTTATCCACACTATGTCACAGCCCCACTATGTCATTCTCACTTCGCACTCTCAGCTGTCTCCCTTCTCTTATCGCCTTACTAAATTGAGTTTATGTAATCGTGGTCCAGGGCCTGCGTCTATGATTCATAATCAGAGTGTCTTCGGTCCTGGGTTCGAATTCCGAAACTGCTAAGAATTTGATTAATAGTCAGCATTGGCGGCGAAGACTTCCAGTATCGGAAGTCATCCATATTCTGCCAACGGCCTTGCCAAAGAGGAAGGAGGAGCGGACAGAGGTTCAGGGCACTCTTTTCCTAGGGGTGTGAGTCTGCCCCTAAAGGCGGAAGAATCATCAATGGTCAACGGCATGAGGATGCAGAAGGCAATGGAAACCACTGCCTTAAAGGTGTGTAACGTGTACCCAAAGGACATGTGGCCTGATGCGTCATTCCTTTCGACACATCGAAATTAAACACAGAACCAGGTTGTAGTTGCCAAACATTTATTACAAACACAAGCTGTTAATGAAACCAAGAGCAACGCGACTATAATAAAAGGCACCTGGCCTACAGAACCAGCAGCAGTACACAGATTGAAACATTTATGCATTCAAATGTGACAGACCCGGATTTTCAATGTTTACTCAAAACAATTTTCATTAATTAAAACAATGTTCATAAAACCCCACTGATAAAATCTAACTGACATAACCGAATACTTCAAGACTTACATAGGAACAAGCTTTCACACAACCCTCATCAAATTCTAAAATTGCTTCCATGGACTGACTTTAAACTATGGTAACAAATTAAAGGTATTATCAGATTAATGCACTCGTCTAAGCCCCTCTTCAGCATTACTCACAGGATGGAACCTCCCCACAAAAATTAATAAATAAATAAATATTATTTGGTTAATGATTCTAATTTTTGTGTAACTTCAGAACAAAATTGCTTCCC
The DNA here is from genome assembly GCF_021461385.2 of Schistocerca piceifrons. Taxonomy (NCBI): domain Eukaryota; kingdom Metazoa; phylum Arthropoda; class Insecta; order Orthoptera; family Acrididae; genus Schistocerca; species Schistocerca piceifrons. The sequence continues at coordinate 371,683,483 of NC_060142.1, forward strand.
ATTTATAATCTCCGCACAGAAATGCATTCACATTTAATGTACCCACTAAATTATTTTCTCATCTAATGTAAGCTCGAAACAGAAAAATTCCTAAACCTCGTAATAAAAAATAAATTTAGTTACCTGGTAAATTTTGGACGACAGCAGTGCGGCGTCATGGCCCTGTAAGATCATTCTGAATAAAAAAAGCAAAAATTCTTACCTCAATAAAGTCGTCAACTATCTGCTCTTACAATAACTTTTTTACGCACAGCTCTGTGCAATGCTGGCCTATAGATTTGTCATTTATGAAAGCAGGCAACTGATTTTTCTTTTGAAACAATCGGAATGATCAAGGATTGTAGAAATTAGTAAATTCTTTAAATTGAAATGAATGCTTGTTAGAAATTACTTTATATGCAAAGATTATTATTAGGACATTTTTAAAAGATTTACATGGGGGTTCACATAACATTACTAGATATGCGCGAGGCTGCTTTTACCTTATACTATAACGCTCAGGCTCCGCCATCGCTGCACCACGACCGGCCCAGCCAACACGATACGCCAGACTGCTCACTAGCAACAACTTACTGCTACACAGTTCCTACTGCACACAACACTGCTCTTTGGTCTCAGATTCTCTTATAGATTAAATATCGCAGGCAGCGCATACCTCTTACATAACCCTCCACTGGGTGGGGGGGGGGGGGGGGCAAAAATTTGGCAGCGATGGTGAGTCAATTGGACTTGCCATGAGCAACAAATTTTTCTAAAATCTACTTAATTAACTAAGTTCACAGTCACAGAGTATATACGTACATATATAAGTGCAGAACATGAAATGAAATAGAGTGCACATGCACTGAGTACAGAACACACTCAAGAAATGACAAAATGTATACGCAATGAGTACAAAACATATTAACAAATGACAGAAAGTGCATACGCACTGCAGTACAGAACATATCTAGCAATGACAAAATGTATACGCAATGAGTACAAAACATATTAACAAATGACATAAAGCGCACACGCACTGTAGTAGTCTTTAGCATTTTTACATATCATGGAGTGAAATAAAGTGCACACGCACTGTAGAAGTCTTTAGCATTTTTACATAACATATCATGGAGTGAAATAAAGTGCACACGCACTGTAAAAGAAAAGTTTTTAGCATATTTAGGACAACTGATCTTGCTAACAAATGAAATGAAGTGCACACGCACTGTATATGTCTTAATCATTTTACAAGAATTTAAACGCACTGTATAAGTCTTTACCATTTTACAAGAACTAGGAAATGAGAGAGAAGGATTGCAACGTGGTTGTAGCACAGTAGGTTACACGTAGCTGCACTGAAAGTCCATATCTTTCTACAGAAGCACAACACCAAGTGGGACAATCTGAAGTTCTCTTCCCTGAAGTATTAATCAGTGTAGCCGAGACACTGAAATGTGGTATTAATATTCAATGTTATCATTTTGGTAGTACATTAAGTACACCAAACAGTGGGACCATAATAACATCTCCATAGTTCAAGGTGGTGGACAGCATGACGTGTCAACACCACACCCTCTCACCAACGTAGAATTAGTGCAGAAACAAAATATAGAGCTCCATGATCAAAAGGATGGATGGGACAAACGGATTTTGCAGTAATTTCTGGTAATTAGGACAGAAGGTGAAGGACATTAAGTCTTATGCTAGTCATCATTTAGAATTACACTAGTCTATCAACCGATTTGAGTAATTGGTGACACTCATTGCTTAGTTACTAAATATTTCTGTACTATGTATGAAGTATTACAGAATAATATTCATAAGTCATCTGATTACAGTGAGCATTGGCACTCATTGGCCAGTTACAAGCCTTTTTATGCATTATTCAAAAGTGATCATTCAAAACAAGAGTTAATTAATGGCATACCATTTACATAATTCATCTAGTTATAGTAATTATTGGCACTCATTGGCCAGTTACAAACCTTCAGAAGTCATCATTCAAAACAGTAGCTAATGAGTGTAGCATCAAGCTACTGGTATTCATATATAATAGCATGTAAGTGACATAAAACAAATTTAAAATATAAGAAAGAGTGGCATTCATTGGCCAGTTACTAAACATATAGCAAGTATTGAATATTACAAAACATTTTTCATCATTCAAGTGGCATAAGACATATTTAAAATAATTATTGACACTCATTGGCCAGTTACAATGTATTCTTATATTTTTGTAAAACATTATTCAGTATTATTCAGACGTCATCATTCAAAATAAGAGTTAATTATTGGCATAGCATTTATAGAGTGTAACAAAAATATTATTTACAGAAATTATTGGCATAGTATTTATGCATTATTACAAAACATCATTCAGTGTTACTCAGAACTCATCATTCAAGTGACATAGGACATATTTAAAATGCAACACACTATAACAGTTACTCAAGGTCTGTGGTTAGAAAACATCATTCAGTATTACTCAGAACTCTCTTAAACTGGTAGCATTATTTGGGACCGGTAATACATTTTTTTGTGCTAGCAATGCATTGCGTTGGGATTGATAATTAAGTGCTATGCATGAAAATATTTGCTTTTGAGTTATTGCTGCAAATAACGATTAGTAACGTCATTCGTCATGAGTCAGCTGTAGCAAGGTTATGAAACAAGTGGAGTATATGTGATCACATTCATCAATGATAGACACAACTGGGTGAAAAAATGCAATTACTGGAACAGGTTTCATAACTAAGTGTTTATAGCATATTAATAGCATCAAAAGCTTCATCTGGGGAAAATACAAAATGGATTATTGAGCAGAAAGAAGAAACGCATATTATGCTGAAAAGTAGTGAACTTCGGGTTAACAGGTAATGAAATGTGTACTCTACATGTATGTACTCTAGCTGTCCTTTTCAAAACATTAAGTCATTATACCATGCGACATAAGACATACTGTCAAAACGAACTGCAACAAATACTTAAGTAACTACATAGCAGCTCTTAACTAATAGTAAATATATAAACTTCATCATTATTCTCATCTGCAAAGAAAAACTTAAAACTGGTGCGTTTAGTGGCCATATAAAATTTATCACTATCATCACCTGCAAAGAAAAACTTCATTATTCATATCACCATAACTTCATTACTATCATCACCTGCAAAGAAAAACTTCATTATTCCTAGTAGCATATTTTTCATATAACTATTCATCATCATTCATTATCATCTGCAAAAAAGACACTTCATTATTCATTATTCATATTACCATTTACTTCATACAACTATTCATAGCATAGAGTCTCTTATTTCTAGCATATATCATCACTATGACTAAGATGTATAGTTCTGTCTGACAGCCTGCATCAATCGCCTCGTATTCTGAAAGAAAAAATTAGTTAAGACTGCTGTCATACGATGTGTATTGTATATTCTTGTTAGTGTTTGTTAATTCTGATCCATTTACTCTTCGTGACGAGGTATTGCATCTTCTTTCGTTCATTCCGAAGGTGAAATTCCCATTTCATAGTAATCCACTGTGGTTTGTTCAATTTATTTCTTTTACACGTTATTGCTTTCTGAAAATGTTGAATAGGGATTAATGTTTTGCATTGAAACCATATACCCATTAAATACAAACTGGTTTCTAGTGATATAATTAAGCATACAGCATAGCATGACAGAAAACGTATTATGTCAAAAACATAGACAGTGTTCAGGTGCAAAAATGTAAACAGAGTGTCATAATGTAGTAGCAAAAATAATGTGAGATAGTCACGATGTTGAGATATCATAAGGCAAAATGTGAAAGTCAACTGGTGTTTGTTACATCTTAAACATTTCATAGTGCATACAGACAAACAAGAAAACAATAATACATACACGAAAAATGGAAAAATGTGCACGGTCAGATATATAACGACAAGAAAAGTGACCTGCTAACCTTACCTTGCCGGGCACTTGCCAAGAAAAAAATACGATAATCGTCAGTAAGTATTCATATATAAATATAATTGCTTCATTGGTCATATAAAAATCAGGAAATGGCATTACAGTGTGGTAAATCATAAAGTATGTTCATTCAATAAAGGGTTTATTATTGGAGACATGGTGATTGCCTTTACTTTTTCTGGTTCTCAGAGTTTCGACGTGTACTAAATTGGGGTGAGGAATGTTGCGAATTCGATATGAACCTGCATATAGAAGCTCAAATTTACTACATTTATTCTTTCCTCTGTTGGATAGATAGTGTGTACGTGCTAATATCTTCTGTCAAATGTGAAAGTCACGGCGTGTACAAACCTGTTTTTGCTGTCTTCTCCGGCGCTCTCCGGCACGTTTGATGTTGTTCAGCGCAATGTCAATTATTTCATGGTGTCGTAGTCGACGAGATGTAGGAAAGGATACTAATTCTTTAATTTTGTTAGGTGGTTCAACAGTTTTCATTATAACAGTCAGAGATAGCATAGTAGATTCATTTGGTATCGAGTTAATTACATCCTGGAATGACAGTATGTGTGTGTCCCAATCAATATGTCTTTTATGGCAGTATATTCTACACAGTTTACCAATTTCTTTCATTAGTCGTTCACAAGGGTTCGAAGAAGCGTGATACTTGGATATATAAATCGGAGATATGTTTGATGTTTGTAACATACTTGTCCATATAGCAGATCGAAACTGTGGTCCATTGTCGGAAATTACTTTCGATACATGTCCTACATGAAATAGAAAATGTTTTATAAAAGCTTTCGAAACAGATTTAGCAGTAGCTTTGCGTAGCGGAGTGAAGGTAACAAATTTCGAAGTGAGTTCAACTGCGACAAAGATGTAGCAAAAACCTCTATTAGTTCTGGGAATCGGACCAAAAATGTCTACAACGGCCATGTGTCTCAATTTAACAGGTACAATGGGATGTAATGGAGGAATATGTGAAGTCGTATGTGACTTAGCATTCTGGCAGATTTCACATGACGCTAAAACTCGTCGAATACGTTTCTCCATATTGGCAAAATAACAGTTCTGTCTCAGTATAAGAAAACATTTTCTGACTCCGTAATGTGGGTAACTTAAATGAGTATACCAAATTAATTTCTTAACAAGCTCGTCAGGAATGCATAGTAACCAGTTGTTGCTGTCAGGGTGAGAGCGGCGAAACAGAATATTATTGCGTAGAGTGTAATGGTTTCTAATGGTAACATTATTCCTATCTTGCCAAAAGCGTTTAATTTCTTTCCACACGTTGTCGTTACCCTTCTCTCGTGCTATGTCTCGTAATGAAGACGAAATGAAATTTTCAAATGCAACTTTTTGAATATACATGACGCTGAAATTTGCTTTGCAGAAGTTGGTTGCGATGTCTTGCTGATTGTTGCTGAGAGAACGGGATAGTGCGTCTGCTACATTATTTTGTGTACCAGTAATGTGAACAATTGTAAAATTAAATTCCTGTAAATAAAGTACCCATCTGCTTAACCTGTCATGTGTAAATTTTGCTGAAAGTAAAAACTGGATAGCTCTATGATCTGTGTAAACGGTCGTAGGTCTTCCATAAAGTAAATGCCGAAATCTCGTAAATGCCCATACAACACATAATGTTTCAAGTTCTGTAACAGAATAATTGCATTCAGCAGGTGACAGAATGCGACTCAAAAAGGCGATGTTTTTAATTACTGTAGTACCGTCTTTTTCAATTTCCTGAAAAATGTGTACGCCTAAAGCGGTGTTAGAACTGTCGGTGGCAATGGAAAAATTTCTAGTAAGATCTGGATGTGATAAAAGTGGTGCATTCAACAAAGCTTGTTTCAAATTGACAAATTCAGAATGTGCTTGACTATCCCAGGACCAAATAGTGTTTTTACCTGTCAATTGACATAATCTAGGGGTGTCTAAAGCAGAGTAATGAATAAATTTACGAAAAAAGTTAATTAGACCCAAAAGGCTGCGTAGTTGTTTCTTCGTCGTAGGCACGGTAATGTCACGTAAAGCTTGAAATTTTTCCGGGTCAGCCGCAATGCCTTCTGCTGAAATTACTTCTCCAAGAAATTTTATAGAAGTTTTGCCAAAGTGCTATTTACTGAGATTAACTGTGAGTCCTTGTGCACGAAAAGTTCGTAACAGTTGTTCAAGGAACAGATTGTGTTCAGACCAGTTAGCTTCTGCAATAAGAATGTCGTCTACATATGTTGTGATTCTGTCTTTTAATTCTGTCGGAAATATAGTATTCAATCCGCGAATAAATGCTGCTGAAGAAATTGTTAAACCGAACGGTAATATACAAAATTGATAATAGTCACCAAAACAGAGAAAAGCGGTGTACTTTCTACAGTTCGGATGGAGCTGAATTTGCCAAAATCCCGATTTCAAATCTAATGTGGAATAAATAGCAGTACCACGAAATTTCTGTAGAAGTTCTTCTAGTGTTTGAGGGCGATCTGTTTCATTAATAATAATGTCATTGATGTGGCGCGAATCAAGTACGAGTCGAAGTGAACCATCCCCTTTCTTAACAATATGGAGCGGGTTTATGTACGGACTAACTGCCGGTTCAATAATACCTTGGTCAAGCATAGCTTGCACTTCTTTCTTAACTTGTTCTCCGTGAATATACGGAATGGGATAATGTTTGGCTTTAAATGTGTCGTGCTGTTTAACTTGAAATTCATACGTAAAACCGGACATAGTACCAGGGACGTTGTAAAAAACTGGAGCTTGCTGTAATAGAATTTTGCGTAGTTGCGTGCGTTCGTCGTCTGTATTTGCCCCGCTCTGTTTAACTTTATCAGAAATCATTTGTATAACGTCATAGTCGGCTTCGACTGGACTATTATAGTTGTGTACGTACGTATATGTGAACAATGTGGAATGACAGTCTATGTTACGTGAAGCACAAATGACCTCTGAACGGTTAATTGTTGGTTCTTCTACAGATAAAGAGTACTGAAATTCTAATTCCAGTTGTACATTTTCATCCTTTAACATTAAATAGGAATTTTGAAAGTCAATAATTGCGTCGCATTGTACCAAAAAATTCGTACCTAAAATAACGTCTGTTGTCAATAAGGGAACAATCCAAAAAATTGAGTGAAACGTATGACCTGCAATAAAAAATGATAAATGTGTCTGTGATTTTACATCTACTCCTTTACCAGATGCTGCTCCTTTTACTTTAGTTTTGCCTAATGGTAACGTAGGATAGGTATTCTCTTTGTTACATTCGTTGAAAGTTTCCTCATTTATAACTGACATAGGTGATCCAGAATCGATTACTACTAAAAATTTGGATGATCCAATCTTTACTTCAATGACTGGGTGTGAAATGGTTTCTTGAAAAACTGGTTTTTCCTGCAAAAGAGTGTTTCGAATGTCGTCAAAAGTAATAACATTTTCGTGAACATGATTCTCTGTGTCAAAAGTATTGCTTACGTTGCTGGAAGATTCAATCTGTACTGTATCTAGTCAAATTCTTTCTGACGTGCTGTTATTTTCGGGTGGATGCTGTGGCATCTCGACTATTTGTACTGTTCTGTTATTTCTTCCTGACGTATTAGGTTCGGGATGATACCGACTGTCTGGTTCGTTCATAATAATCTGTTGTTGTGGATGATTTTGCTGCTGGTAAGACCGACTGTTACAAAACGTACGCTGAAAATTGTGCTCATTACTTTTACGTCTGTCATGATAGTCATTTTTATACGGTGCATTGCGATATGAGTTGAAATGGTGTGTTTTCTGTACGTAGCTATACGGCGCGTTGCGATACGAGTTGAAATGATGTGTCTTCTGTATGTAGTGATTTCCTTGCTGCTGTGCGTTATTATTTGGTGGAACCGACGCTATAAGTGTAGGCGGCGAAACATTAAAGCCTGCTTGACCTTGCACATTACATTGTTGGTTAGGCATGCTAACCGGCTGGTTTTGTTGTTGTTGTGTGGAAAAACCTCTATTGTTACCAAAATGTGGTTCCTGTTGCTGATAATTTTGTCAATACTGATAATTAAAATTTTGCCTGTTATTAAAATTCTGGTGGTTGTCGTTCCTGGAGCGTCTATTACGTTTGCTATTGAAATAGCGTGGCTGATCGTAATTACTGTATGTTGGTTGCCCTTGGTTATGATGAGAAAAATTTTTGTTTATGAAGGAATAATGTGATTGCAGAACTTTCAAAAGCTGTAACAGATCTCTGAATGCCGAAATATTTTCTTTCTGCTGACCCGTTAAAAGTGATACTCTTAATGAATGTGGTAATTTACAAATACATAATTGAATAAGTGCAGATTCACTGTATGGTTCCCTTAAGTACCGGTATTGTTGGACCATGTGTTCAAAAACTTGCGTGACAGTAAAAGAATTTGAGTTCTCATAATTCGGTAAACTAATTAATTGATCCTTGATTCCACGCTGTGTCGTCTTTGACCAATACGCTGACAGAAAAGCATTCTGAAATTCTTCTACCGAATAGCATTCTCTCACGATCGGTCTCATATGAGTTGCCGGTTCGCCTTCCAAAAAACTGCAAATAAATTCAAATTTGTGTGTTATGGGCCAAGTCGGTGGAAAAGCAAAGCTAAATTGTTGTATCCAATCCAAGGGGTGAATCTGTGTTCTGTCATTTTTAAATACTTTAAATTTTCTCACGGATAGAAAGTGCTTGTAATCAAAATTATCGTCTCTGTACGTCTGAACAGGTTCAGGATTGTATGATAATCTATTAGTCTGTTACTGTTCGGAATGTAAGTCACGTGCACTCTGTAAATTACCTAAATTATACTGGCTGTGTGAGTCTGACAAACGTTCGCAAAGTGGCGTATGCTGTGATGTGTAAAAGGCTGAAACATTTTTCATCTCTGTCACTTCTTGCTGTAAAGTTGACAACTTTCTACGTAATGTATTATTGGACGAACCTATCTCACTGATCATCTGCTCTAAATTTTGGAATTCGGGTGTTTGATTAAACGAAACAGGTGACGTATTGTCTGATTTGGTGTCATTATTACTTTCGATAATGTCAGTACGACTGGCCAATGAATCATATTTTTCAGTCAGTGCTTTTACCTGATCATCATTTTTAGTATCACAAGCATTAATTTGTTTTTGTATTTCATGTGTGATTTTGTTCATTTTTTTAACGTCTGCTTTGATGGCATCGGGATCCTGTATTAGTTCTAATTGTTCAAGTCTGTCGGTCACTGTCTGAAAGTCTACTGCGTGTGTGTGTCTGTTTTTGTTTTAAGACCAGAGATTTCATCATGTAATTCGGTGTTCAACTGTTTGATAGTATTAATTTCGTCTGATAATGTAGCAATATTGTTGTCTACGTATGTTTTTGCTTTCGTAAACAATTTACGCTTATCTTCCTGTCTCTGTGCAGTAATTGTTTCCATGACTTGTCACTTTACTTTATTCTGTTCCTGTATAAATTTACGGTAACGCGTTTCACTGTTTTGTAGGTGGTGATTAAAACGTTCGTCAATTTCGCTGTTCTGTTGGTCAAATTTCGCGTCTACTTTCGCATCCAGTGTACGTGAAAGTTCTGCTGACATTAATTTAAACTCGTCGCGTAACTGCGTTGCGTTTCCAGAGCATTGTTTAGCGACTGCACTAATTTCATCTTTAAGTAATTTAGCAGTGGCTGCATGTGTATTACTTAATTCTTGAGCCACAGATCTAATTTCTTCACTACTACTCCTAGCACAAGCCTTAATTTCCTCACGTAATTGTTCTTTAGTATCATGACATTGCGCGGCAACGGCTGTAATCTGTTCACTAAGTTGTTTGTTCCGTTCATTTAGGTTGTCGTGTTTTTCATTCAACTGTTTGAAATTTTCATTAAGGATGTCTTGTTTTTCATTCAACTGTTTGAAATTTTCATTAAGTTGTTTGAAGTTGTCGTCTTGTTCTTTCTTCGACTGTAGCAATACTGCCCTAATCTGATCCAAGCCAAAACTAGCGACTCTGTTCTCTGTACTGTGTAATGGTGTATGTGCATTTGTCGCGTTTTGTATAACCATTTGGTCATTCTCTGATTCTTGAACAGGTTCGTCAATTGAATGTGCATTGTTAGTCACTACCTCGCAATCAAATAAATCTGACGTATTTTGACTATATTGTTCATCTTCGTGACAAAAATTTATCTGTTCACAATTCAAATTTTGCAAACCAGGTGTGTCATACTGGGCAGCGTTCATTAGTAAATGCGTTGCGCCAGATGCAAACTACATTTAAGTAAATAAGAGCAGATCCTGGCCGGTTGTCGCCAAGTGTAACCTCCCCACAAAACTTAATAAATAAATAAATATTATTTGGTTAATGATTCTAGTTTTTGTGTAACCCCAGAACAAAATTGCTTCCCGTTTATAATCTCCGCACAGAAATGCATTCACATTTAATGTACCCACTAAATTCTTTTCTCATCTAATGTAAGCTCGAAACAGAAAAATTCCTAAACCTCGTAATAAAAAAATAAATTTAGTTACCTGGTAAATTTTGGACGACAACAGTGCTGCGTCATGGCCCTGTAAGATCATTCTGAATAAAAAAAGCAAAAATTCTTACCTCAATTAAGTCGCCAAATATCTGCTCTTACAATAACTTTTTCTCGCACAGCTCTGTGCAATGCTGACCTATAGATTAGTCATTTATGAAAGGAAGCAACTGATTTTTCTTTTGCAACAATCAGAATGATCATGGATTGTAGAAATTAGTAAATCCTTTAAATGGAAGTGAATGCTTGTTAGAAATTACTTTATGTGACAAAGATTAATATTAGGACATTTTTAAAAGATTACATGGGAGGTCACATAACATTACTAGATATGCGCGTGGCTGCTTTTACCTTATACTATAACGCTCAGGCTCCGCCATCGCTGCATTACGACCGGCCCAGCCAACACGATACACCAGACTGGTCGCTAGCAACAACTTACCGCTACACAGTTCCTACTGCATACAACACTGCTCTTTGGTCTCAGATTCTTTTATAGCTTACATATCGCCGGCAGCACATACCTCTTACAAGGTACGAGGTTCAAATACATTTCATGACCAGCATATAATAATAGCATATTAAACATCTTAACATGGAGCCCTTTCAACTCTTTAAAAATCTACTCGTACTGAAGCAATTTCATTAATTAAAACAATGTTCAACAAACCACCATTTATTAAATCTGACTGACATGACTGAAGGCTTCATGACTTACATAGAAACTGGCTTTCACACAACCCATATCAAACTCTAAAACTGCTTCGACAGACTCATTTTAAGCAATTGTAACAAATTAAAGGCAATATCAGATTAATAACTCGACTAAGCTCCTCTTTAGGATTACTCACAAGTACGAGGTTCTCATACATGTCATGGCCAGAATATAATAATATGATATTAAATAGTCTTAAAATGGAGCCTTTGCAATTTTAAATTTGAAAATTAGTGATGGACGCTAGAAGACCGAAATGTGCTACCAGAGAGAGGAGATTCACGGACGAGAAGGTAAAATGGAGCTATACTCAACTCTGGGCTACAATTAAGCTTCCAGGAAACTACAACGCTTCACCGGAAAGATGGAACTGCAGAACATTAACAACGTAACCACAGACACCCATCCAGCTCCTTAAATTTCCCCCTTTCACCGTGATATACCCCGATCGGAGTTTGCTCGCGTCGACCAGTGCCAATTACCTGAAACATAAACACATCGACGGCAGACAACATTCTGGAGCATCAGATAGACCAACATACCAACTCAACTGGTTATAAATAAACCTTTAATTCTACACGGCACCAATGAACCCAAGTCTGACTAACCTAGAAGGGCAATTGCCCAGTAACGGCTCTTAAAATTTGATTAGCTATTCTCTAGAACAAAGAAATAAGATAATAACATAAGAACAGGAAATAAGAACTTCATTTCAGCCCGCTCTTGAACATCAGGCACAGACTTACATACTATTTGGCATGACCTCTAGCTACGCAGTAAGCACGGCTTCATGTCTATTTTTTGTGCGTAGCTAGCACGCCCTTAAAAACCATCAACATAACTGGCGCCCAGACCAAGTACAGTGACAAATAACTGAAACAACTAACATAGTTTTCAGTGCACTCGAGCATTCAATTAACGTAAACAGAACCCACCAAAAACAATTCGACAACTCCAGTTAGCGCACTTTGAGTAACATGTAACAGACGCGAAGGAAATCTGTCCTTCAAATCTCCAGGAAATTCCAGTCACCATCGGCAGCGGATCTGCATTCAAACGGCGGAACACGCCGCAGCAGCTGACACCGCTCCTTCCCCGTACCGACTAGGTAAATCGCCAGTGCCACACGTTACTGTCAGTCACACAGCTGATACTCGAACGGAAGCCCCTGCACAGCGCGCGGGCAGCAGTTAAATAGCCATCCGCCAAAGATGCGAAGAGGACAAGCAGGCCGAAAATCGACTGGTAACGATCTGGATGACACTCGATGGAGACTGGCGCCAGCGCGCCAGTAATTAAAGACGTGTCCTGATGATCTAGCCACCGGTAAAAGATTCCGGAATAGACCCCCATTCGGATTTCCGGGAGGGGCCTGCCAAGAGGGAGGCTACCATGAGAAAAAGATTTAATGATAAACGGAAGGATACCGTGCTACGAATCGGGGTGTGGCAAGTCAGCAGCTTGAACCTGGTAGGGAAACTAGAAAATTTAGAAAGGGAAATGCAGAGGCTCAATCTAGAACAGTAGGGATCAGTGAAGTGGAGTGGAAAGAAGACAAGGATTTCTGGTCAGATGAGTACAGGATAACATCAACGGCAGCATAAAATTGTTTAACAGGACTAGGATTAGTTGCGAATAGGAAGGTAGGGCAGAGAGTGTGTTTCTGTGAACAGTTCAGTGACTGGGTCGTTCTTATCAGAATCGACAGCAAACAAACACTGGCAACGATAGTTCAAGTATACATGCAGACGAAGCAAGCTGAAGGTGAAAAGATAGAGAAAGTGTATGAGGATATTGAAAGGGTAATACAGTTCTGTAACAAGTTTCAGTTAGTGATAGCGAATTCCCTGTTCAAGAATCACAAGAGGAGGAGGTATACTTGGAAAAGGCCAGGTGATACGGGAAGATTTCAGTTAGATTACGTCACGGTCAGACAGAGATTCATAAGTCAGATACTGGATTGTAAGGCGTACCCAGGAGCAGATACAGATTAAGATCGCAATGTAGTAGTGATGAAGAGCAGGCTGAAATTTAAGACATTAGTCAGGACGAATCAATACGCAAAGAAGTGGGATACAGAACTACTAAGGAATCACGAGATACACTTGAAGTTCTCTAAGGCTATAGATACAGCAATAAGGAATAGCTCAGTAGGCAGTACAGTTGAAGAGGAATGGACATATCTAAGACGGGCCATCACAGAAGGTGCAAAGGGAAACGTAGTTACAAAGAAGGTAACTGCGAAGTAACCATGGATAAAAGATGAAATACTTCAATGAATTGATGGAAGGACGAAGTACAAAAATGTCCTGGGAAATTCAGGAATACAGAAATACAAGTTTCTGAGGAATGACATAAATAGGAAGCGGAGGGAAGACGAAATCGCTGCAGGAGAAAAGTGAAGACACCGAAAACGAAATGATTGTCGGAAGGAGAGACTCAGCATACAGGAAAGTCAAAACAACCGTTGGTGACGTTAAAAGCAAGGGTGCTAACATTAACAGTGCAACGGCAATTACACTGTTAAATGCAGAGGAGGAAGTGGATAGGTGGAAAGAATACATTGAAAGACTCTGTGAGGGGGAAGATTTGTGTGATGTGATAGAAGAAGAAACAGGAGTCGATTTAGAAGAGATGGGGGATCCAGTATTAGAATCAAAATTTAAAAGAGATTTGGAGGGTTTAAAATCAAATAAGGCAGATGGGATATTTAACATTCCCTCAAAATTTCTAAACTCATTGGGGAAAGTTGCAACAAATGACTGTTCAAGTTGGTGTGTAGAATGTATGAGTCTGGCGGCATACCACATGACTTTCGGAAAAGCATCATCCACACAATTCCGAAGACAGAAAGAGCTGATAAAATATGAGAATTATTGCGCAATCATCTTCACAGCTCATGCATCGAAGTTGCTTACAAGAATATTATACAGAAGCATGTGAAAGAATATTGAGGATGCTCTAGATGACAGTCAGTTAGGTTTCAGGAAAAGTAAAGGCACGAGAGGGGTAATTCTGACGAAGTGGTTAATAATGGAAGCAAGACTAAAAAAAATCAAGACACGCCATAGGATTTGGTGACCTGGAAAAAGCTTTCGACAATGTAAAATGGTACAAGGTGTTAGAAATTCTGAAAAAAGTAGGGGTAAGCCATAGGGAGATACGGGTCGTATATAACATATACAATAACCAATAAGGAATAATAAGAGTGGGCGACCAAGAACGAAGTGCTCGTATTAAAAAGGGTGTAAGGCAAGGAAGTAGCCATTCGCCCTTACTGTTCAATCTACACATCGACTAAGCAATGATTGAAGTAAAGGAAAGGTTCCGGAGTGGAATTTAAATTCAAGGTGAAAGGATATCAGTAATAAGATTCACTGATGACATTGCTATTCTGAGTGAAAGTGAAGAGGAATTACATGATTTGCTAAACGGAATTAAGAGTCAAATCAGTACACTGTATTGATTGAGAGTAAGTCGAAAAAAGAGGAAGGTAATGAGAAGTAGTAGAAATGAGAACAGCGAGAAACATAACATCAGGATTGATGGTCACGATGTAGATGAAGTTGAGGAATTCTGCTACCTAGGCGGTAAAATAACCATTGACGGGCGGAGCAAGGAGGACATCGAAAGCAGACTAGCTATGGCAAAGAAGGCATTCATGGCCTAGAGAAATCTACTAATATCAAATATCTACCTTAATTTGAGGAAGAAATTTCTGAGAACGTACGTGTGCAGTACAGCATTGTATAGTAGTGAAACATGGACTTTGGGATAACTGCAACAAAAGAGAATCGAAGCATTTTGGGAGCTACAGACGAATGTTGAAAATTAGGTGGACTGATAAGGTAAGGAATGAGGATGTTCAAAGCAGAATCGGAGAGGAAAGGAATATGTGAAAAACACTGATAAGGAGAAGGGACAGGATGACAGGACATCTGTTAAGACATGAAGGAATGACTTCCATGATACTAGAGGGAGCTGTAGAGGTAAAAAACTGTAGAGGAAGACAGAGGTTGTAATGCATCTAGCAAATAACTGTTGACGTAGGTTGCAAGTGCTGCTCTGAGACCAAGAGGTTGGCACAGAAGAGGAATTCGTGCCGGGCCGCATCAAGCCAGTAATAAAACTGACGACCAAAAAAAAGTCATAGATTTTGACATGGTACAGTTGCAAATAACATTAATTTACGTGAAAAGCATACATTTACTAATAAAGATTGGTATAACAGTATACGTTCATACATATTTTAGGTTTGTATGAACAGAAATCGGTTATAAAGAATATGCAATAACTTTACATGGAAACAAGGACAACAAAACAGAAACTACTGTCAAAAGAACACATGACGAAAATCCCGTCATGCCACATTCAATTAAAAATAATGGTGGACGTAGAAGAGAGCAGATAAGAAAATCTGCTGCAGATCAGTATTCCTGTGAAAGACTACAGAAGAAGAACAGATTCTGCCAAACGGAAACTGGATTCACTGGCGTAAAGATAAAATACAGTTTTCACTTAAAACTTCCGGGCTGATAGGCCGTGGTCGAAGTATAAAACTCTCTCCAGACGTTTCGTCACCAACTGCGGGAGACATCCTCGAAGGTAAAGCGGCGAACTGCGAAGAGAACTCGAGGAAGCGCTGATTATATAAGCAGTGCAGGGGGCGCCACAGTCGATCACGTGGCGTCGGCTATGAGATTGTCTCTGGTGATGCCAACATTCTCGATTGAAAGTAATCGATCGTCACGCTTGCGGTACAACGCTGACATCCAAATTTTATCCAGTTTAACACCATCGTCTTTCCTGTTACAATTATTATTATGTTTATCAATCTCGATAGCCTCTCTATACAAGCGTGCATAATAATGTGAGGATTTAGATATGACGCTTGTCTCGCTGAATTTTATTTTATGATCACCTTCCTGGTAAACATGTTCCGCTACGGCCGATTTATCCGTGTGACCCAGGCGGCAATTCCTCTTATGTTCAAGAAGACGGGTGTTCACACTTCTCTTTGTGGTACCGATGTAAACCTGTCCACAACTACACGGAATTTTATATACCCCCCGTGTAGCCAAAGGGTGCCGTAGCCTTATGTTGGTAGAACGGACAGTCATATTACAAATTCAGCTCTTCTCATTGACAAGTTAATGGAAACGAGCGTGGGACCGGATGATATCCTCGTCAGTTTTGACGTTGTGTCGTTATTTACCATGATTCCGGTAAACTAAGCTATCTTAGGCATAGCGGATAATTTTCCTACCGATATTGTGGCATTATTCCGACACTGCCTCACCACAACCTACTTTTAATACAATAATGACTTTTATGAACAGATTGACGGCGTGGCTATGGGCAGTCCTCTCAGTCCTTCTGTGGCTAATTTATTTATGGGGGCTTTTGAACAACGGGCGTTGCAGACTGCCAGTAAGAGACCAGCCAGATGGTATCGCTATGTCGATGACACGTTCGCAGTATGGACACACGGAGCAGAGGAGTTTGATTCCATCCTGACACATTTAAATAGCATTAATCCGAAAATCCAATTCACTATGGAGACGGAAAGGAATGGTCAATTGAATTTCCTGGACGTGTCTGTGATTAAACGACGGGACGGAACGTTGGGCTGTAAGGTGTATAGAAAGCCCACACATACTGATCGTTATCTACATCAAACCACCACCCTAGACAAGAAAGAGGTGTAATGAAAACTTTAGTAGATAGGGCGTGCAAACTTTGTGAACCTGTTTATTTAAAAGATGAGATTGAACACCTACGGTCAATTTTCGTAAAGAATGGCTATTCTAGCAAGGATATGGATCGAGCACTTCGCTCTAGCCAGAGAATCAGGAGCAGCGACGAACAACAGTCGCCCAAGTGCTAAGTTTTTCTTCCGTTCAATAGTAAGGTCACAGATCGCATCGGGAAAGTTTTAGGCAAGTATGGAGTGAAAACTACTTTCAGACCCACTAGGAAAATAAAAGAATTTTTAAGGTCGGCAAAAGATGCACGATACCCTTTGGCTACACCGTGGGTATATAAAATTCCTTGTAGTTGTGGACAGGTTTACATCGGTACCACAAAGAGAAGTGTGAACACCCGTCTTGTTGAACATAAGAGGAATGGCTGATGGGTCACAAGGATAAATCGGCCGTAGCGGAACATGTTTACCAGGAAGGTGATCATGAAATAAAATTCAGTGTGACAAGCGTCATTTAAAAAACCTCAAATTATTATGCACGCTTGTATAGAGAGGCTATCGAGATAGATTATCGTCGTAATAATTTTAACTGGAAAGACGAAGGTGTTAAACTGGATAAAATTTGGATGTCAGCGTTGCACCGCAAGCGTGACGTTCGATTACTTTCAATCGAGAATGTTAGCATCACCAGAGACAATCTCATAGCCGACGCCATGTGATCGACTGTGGCGCCCTCTGTACTGCTTATATAATCAGCGCTTCCTCGAGTTCTCTCCGCAGTTCGCCGCTTTACCTCCGAGGATGTCTCCTGCAGTTGGAGACGAAACGTCAGGAGAGAGTTTTATACTTCGACCACGGCCTATCAGCCCGGAAGTTTTAAGTGAAGACAATACCGGCCGTGAAAGCTTACATTGTATGATAAAATACAGTTGTTTCCAATTTTCTCTGTCTCCAGTACCGTGGGGTGTTACAGAAAATTTACTGTAACGAATGCCACAAAGATTCACTGCAGAGACGCTGTACTCAACTGCACGATATCGTTAGACTGCCCCAACTCGTTGCTTGGACTGCAGAAAATTCTCTGAAGGAAAGCTCCTTAGAAACGTGTTTACTGGCTAGGCACTAAAGGCTATGATCTACACTGCGCGAAAAGCAACGCACACTCATAGATGCCCGAGGACACGCCATTTCTTCACAACGTTTAAGACTTTCACCCAGCATCCAGAGATAAGCACTTCACTGGCAATATGCCAACTACAATTTACGTAACTCAACAGCTACAGTAGGTAAATAACTGTTTCTATCATAGAGGCAACTTGTATTTTTTGTACGTAACAGATGGTATTAGGCAGTCTAACGACTGGTAATTACTTTCCCTGGTATGCAACGTAAGACAAATATAAATTACGAACATCGATGAAGAAACTACAAGTTACTGAGCGCTGACTGCCACGTTGTATATAATATTCTACGTCACCAAATTGTGATAGCAGAAGTGGCTATGTTTGTCAAAATTTGGTTCGTCATCAGACAGTACTAGCAGCCGTGACTACGTTTATTCGGATTTTGATTCAAGTCTGATAATTTCACCCCTCGGAATCATCGTTATGGTGACTAACTAATCTATAATGTACGTCATGGCCACATTTAGGAGGGTAGGTGACAGTACGAAAGTGGGTTGGCGAAGCCAATGATTGTGGATACTAAGTAAAATTGGTAGTAATATATCGATCTACGAAAAATGCAACTGATGGCTCCTCTACGTAATTTTCTGTGTATTTCGATAATCACCCTTATAGAACATGATAAAGATCTGTGATTATTAAATGTAGCTCCTGTTACAGACCAATATGTGACCAATAAGAAGATACTATTCTCTAGTACGCAATATTAGTATATTAGCATGCCCCAGATGTATAATATAAGATATAATGTATGTTAGAAAAATTGAATGTTCTATGAAATGCAGGATATGCTTTCTAAGTAGCACTGTAACGTTTACTATCTCATGTTATCGTATCATTTAACTAGGTTGATGGACTTAACCTTCAGTATATGAAGAGCACGAAAAGGTGTAGATGTTCCAAAACATCTTTTCAGCTCAGAGCCGCATGACATGCACTCGTCTGTGACTCACACAGCCACTGCATACACGTAGGTACTGCAGAAAGTAAGCTACACATGTGGGTCGACTGCGCAATGTGGGTTTTCCATTGTCAGCAGAGAAAGCAAGTTCCGTGGCTTCTGCAGACACAGTTCTGCTGTGGTGCGGATGACAGGTGCAACGCAGTGTGCGAGTGAAATGGGGGGGGGGGGGGGGGGCAACTGGAAACTTATTCCAAAGCTGAAGTACGCTAGAGAGAACGATTCTTATGGGCAAAACATCTAAATTTCACACATACGCACTGTAAAATTATGTCGGCCGGTGACGGAAACTCCATTTCGAGTCCAGTCGTAGCGGAATGGTACCAACAATTAGACCAAGGACGCACAGAGGTGAGTGATGCTGATGGTGAACGATGGCCATTGATTGACTACTGACGGAAGTATCCAATCAACTGAAATACTGATTCGTTGGAATCACAAAGTGTATGGCTATAAAGAAGAAGAGGACTGGAAAAATAAGCAAATGCATAGGCACAGTACTCTCACAGGACAATCCGATCCTCTACACTGTGCGGGAGACAGAGGTTTTGCTTCATCGTATTCGGTGGTAGATAATGAAGAATCAGCCATACATTCCACCATTTTCAGAAAGCTGAAAGTACATCTGTAAGGAAAGAAATTTTCCAGCGTTTCTCGAGTGGCTTCGTAACAGTGGAGCGAATTTCTACCCCGAACTATTATTTACAATGTCGTGGTGACTATGATGAAATACAGTCACATGTATTTGTGTCACTATGAGGTGTAGGACAGGAAGTTAATTGGGCTGTCATATGTAACTTAATTTATGAAGTCGTCTCGTAGCTATACTCTTGCACTGAAATGAGAAGTATAGAGCAACCCAATTCCTTCTGCAGGACTCCGCTTCACGACCAGTTGGCCTCAAGCTACCTCCCAGGTATGGTCTGCATCTGGTTTGTCACCAGGGAGAGAAGTTCCTCAATATCCTTTGGCAGATCCCTACCAACAGCACGAGTCGCTGCCCGGCACGACGCAGAAAGTGGGCATTTCCCGTCACATCTTCTGAATCTACTGATTAGGAGCTGCCCCTGGTTGCTGTCTCCTCTGGCTGTGTAGCATCCACACAGCGGCAGGCATTCGATTTTCATGCTGCGTCGCACTTTGTTGACCGCGGTCTTTCAGGTTCGTCGCCTTCCAGTGCTATATGTTTTGTGTAAGTGAAAGTCTGTTAGATACCGGAGAGTCTCATTGTCTCTCCCTCGTAAGTGGAAAATCTTTGGGACAGCACTTGGAAACATAGCTGTTGCTTCTTTCCTACCAACTGGTAACGTAAATTGTGTGTGTGTGCATGTAATCATGAATACTACTTCACCAAGACCTTTCCATTATGAGAAAATCACATCAGTTAAAACAAAAACACCTAATTTACTTGACGGTATAGCCTGCAATAAAATGCACTCAGGCGAGCAGACACTGCAATAAAACACGGACAGTGGACCATGGAACTGCCTATTGAAATCGAATATATTCATACAAGCTACAAAGCAAATTCATTTTATTTGTGACAAAAAGCAATATATATGCACTGCTACAAAAAATTCAGTGATTGAGAGTTTGTCCAGTTTAAACCAAATAGATGCAACGGATTCTTCTTCGACTCTGTCCTACAACATCTGCATCGCAGTTTTGTGATGTGCTTACCTTAGCTGAACTACTTATGTATGCTTCATATCGTGCTAAAAAGAATCTGAACGACTTGAATGGTTCTCCGCCTGATTTACATGCAGCTTGCTTGACGTTTCATCCAGGTTCTCTAATCACTTCTCGGAACAATGGCTTGAACATACAAAACCGTGATCACAAGAGAACGCTAGAGAACAATCCTGATGTAAATCATAACGACGCTACTAGAAATGTAAGGGAGCACCTCATTAGTCCTTAATGCTTGTAAACTCTAATTTATCACGATGAGTGAGGTTACTAAAATGTTATCATTCTCATTAGTTGAGACAACTAATGAACATAATACACGAAATGGATTCACAGTCGCGAATAAGAATAACCATCAGCTGCCTAAGGGAACAGCGGACTGGGAGCCGAAACCGAATTTCCAACTTTACACTTGCGGTCCACTCGGCTACTTTAGCTAGCCGCGCACGACCCACGGCCAAATCATAACTTCCATACGTCGTAGTTTCTTCGTAAGAACCTGTACTCATGCACGCATTACTTAATTTCCTGCTGAAGGAGAAGAAAAATTATTTTAATGTCGCTGCCTGGTATCGGCGGATAGTTACGGTACTGGAATGCCTGTGTTGTTAAGAAGAACTATGCTATTTTCCTTCGGACATGCATGCATGAACTAACCAGCTAGATAAACCATGATTACCAGCGTTAAGTGGTCTGTCATTATCATCAACAAAGTATCATTAATAACATCACTGTATCCATGATAGCACGTGAATCCGAATGTCACTTGTCGCCTTTGTTATCTAACACTAATTGAAATTAAAAATCAAAGTTATGCACTAGTTGTGCGTGTGTTTTAACTTTAAATGACGAAACAAACTGGTTCAAACTCAGAATCTACAGGCATCAAACTAAACAAAGCTATTGTACCAACCAAAACTCGAACACAAGGCCGATTTTCTATTCTAACTAGGCGTAAAGAGACGCGATATACTTCACTTTACTAGTGTCGTTTGGTAATTTTACCTTGAAACTACGTGCTGGAAGCCTTTTTAATGACCTTAGACTCATCTCCGGCATCTATTGTCCCTCATAGGCAACCACAAAGGACATTAAATATAGTTCGGTTCACTTGTAACAAACTTGAAGTGAAAATTGAATTTTTAGCCGAGAACAATCAAGTCTCAGACATGGGATTTTCTCACTGGTAACGAAATGTTTGAAACTGAACTGTTAGGACCATTGGATAATTTCTGCCTTACCTTAATTCAAGCCTAAAACCTATTACAATTCTATTCTAGCAAAGAATGGACATTAAATCTAGCTTTCTTTCACCAGTAGCGAGATGCGCACATGTAGGAAGAGCACATAACGTGATAAAGAGTTCAGTGCCGACTGGCAACCGAACCTTTCGCATACTATCTTTACCTACAGGCGAAGATGCGTTAGCTTCCAATTACCTTTTTCCCTATTAGCTAGGAGTAGTTTGTTTGAACTTCAAATGATGTGATGGTAAGATCCTTGTCTTACTGGAAATCAAAACCGCTGCTTACATTGATTTCTGTCAATGCATGAACAACCGTCGAAAATATAAATTATGGTCTACCACCATTTAGGTGTGCCTATGCCAGTGTTTGGAGAAGATACAATGAAAACATTGGTCCTGGACCAGTAATGCATACATCTTCCTTGGAGGCGTTCGGGAGTTCTGAATCTGAAGAAAACAAGGATATTAAGGAACTGTATCGTAAGAAAAGGGTCAAAAGTCACTGCTATTAAGATCCAAGCTGTAATCTTAGATCAGAACCAAAATATTCAACATCTCCAGTTCAAATAAAGGATGAAACAAGTGCCCTGTGACCGTATACGGCGTTTGGTTCATTCACTAAAATAAAATTACTACTCCAAGGAAGGTTAATTTCTACCTAACACCATTCCCGCCCTTGGTCTTGGCCGAGATTAACTTTAAATCCGTACCGAAAGGGCATCATATTTAATGTGAACTCAGAACCACGGAGACATCGTATGTTCTTCAGCTGGCGCAACCAGAGATGAATAGAAATTGTTCGTGTTAGATAAAAACCATCACAGAAGTTTGAATCGAATTCAGACCTTCGGTATAACAGCCCAGCATCAATATACCAGACCACCGAACTCCTCAACGACAGCGTCGTGATTCTGTCGTAACAA
Organism: Schistocerca piceifrons; assembly: GCF_021461385.2. Taxonomy (NCBI): domain Eukaryota; kingdom Metazoa; phylum Arthropoda; class Insecta; order Orthoptera; family Acrididae; genus Schistocerca; species Schistocerca piceifrons. The sequence continues at coordinate 371,706,376 of NC_060142.1, forward strand.
ACGTGTGTCACAATGGACAAGAATTCTGACTCCCTAACAGCCCGCAGCCTACTTATTTCCTTATTCGATCGAATCGCTATTAACCAGCTGCCTTGGCTACCCAATGCATAATTCGATTCGATTCTGTTATCACTGAAATAAAATCGCATAAGGGCCATCTACGCCTACTGCCGACACTCTAGGATGTGATGCTGCCTTTCCTGATCAGAATAATTTCTCCTCAACCGCCCTACATGCGACTGACACTAGCCAGCGGCAGCTCAGGGGATCCCCACCCACTGCACCTCGAACCTGTGATCGACAGCGGATGTTTCTGCACTCACATTGGCAAACATAAGAATATTTAATATCGTAGTTTTGTTTTCAGCGTGAAATATTTTCGACAAACTGAGTGTACACCAAGCAGTAACAACCAAAGTTCCACCGACTGCTTACGCTGCATACGACAGGGATATATGTAATCAACAACTCGGCGTAAAGTTTAACCAGAAGAGGTAGTTCGTTGCACTTATTGGTGGCGTTTTGGTTGGAATGTTGGTACCCAGATTCGTATAAGTGTTATTAATCGTCATTTATATTTGAGCATCAAGTACTTTTCTTGAGATGACATATTGAACGTTGGCTATTTGAAGGTTACGGGTGGAGTTGCTTATAGGTTATAAAATGAAGTCTTGAACAGATAAAGTTTAGTTGGCGACATTTGTTTGTGTTTGTATATAGTCCCAAGCCGGACTGGTCTCGACAGAGGAGTAAACCTCATACAAATCCTGGTCCTCCAAGTTGGGGGTTGGGCATGGGGCTAATAATATTGTAAAAAAAAAAAAAAAGATTATTACGGAAATTCAACAGAAGCCTCGGAAACTGGATGGAAAGCATGTATCACGACCCCGGGAAAGGAAACGGATAAAGGATCTAACTGTGGCATCGTGGAATGTGAGGACAATGCTCCAGCCTGGAAAAATGAAAAATAGAGCCAATGAAATTTTAAAATTCAAATATGATATTGTAGGGCTACAGGAAATAAGATGGCAGGGGAATGGGCAGGTAGATAAACCTGAGTACTCATTGGTATATAGTGGACCAGAAGAAAGAACAGGCCAACTTGGAACAGGGTTTATAATAACTAGGGAAGTTAGGAAAAGCCTTCTAGAATTTGAACCTATAAATGAAAGGACGTGCAGACTCAGACTAAAAGGTAAATTTAGGAATATATCAATAGTTAATGCACATGCACCAACAGAGGAAAAAGACGTTATAAGTAAAGAACAGTTCTACGAAGACTTGGAAAAAGTATGCTGTGCAGTACCAAATATGACCTGATGCTAGTAATAGGAGATTTTAATGCAAAAATAGGGAGGAATGAACTTCCGTATGGAGTTTCAGGAAAATATTCACTACATGAAGAAAACAATGAGAATGGAGACTTACTATGCCAATTCGCAGCAAGGAATGATTATTAAAAGTACCTGCTTTCCACATAAAAGGATCCATTTGGGTACTTGGAAGTCTGCAGCCAATGGAGTAGTCAATCAGATTGACCATATTTTAGTGATTGCACGCCACTCCACGTCAGTTACGGATGTACGGAGCTGCAGAGGACCAAACTGTGATTCAGACCACTTTTTGACAAAATCGGTATTGAGAGAGAAACTGTCACTAACAAAGGGCAACAGAGTGGGAAAGATGATGAAATGGAATACAGACAAACTGAATATCCCTGATGAAGTAAAAAAATACCAAGTAACACTAAGCAGAAAGTTGAGCAATGAAGAGACCACAGTAGGAGTAGATGAAAGGTGGAACAGGTTTGAAAAAGCCATTAAGGATGCTGCAGAGGAAATAATAGGCATAAGAAGGAACAGAAGAACCCAGGAGTGGTTTGATGAAGATTGCAGGTCAGCAATAGAGGAAAAGAACAGGGCAAGAACAAAAGTGCTACAGAGAGAAACCAGAAATAATGTGGAACAATATAGAGAATTAAGGAGAAGAGCTAACAGACTGTGCAAGAGAAAGAAAAGAGAGTGGAATAAGAAGCAATTTCAAGAACTAGAAGAACTAAAGGAACAGAGTGAAATAAGAAAGTTCTATCATGCCATAGGCAAAATGAAGAATAGATTCCAACCAAAAACAACGGCCTGTTCCAGTAAAGATGAGATAATGGTAAGGGAGGAAGAACAGATAGTGGAAAGATGGGCAGAGTATTTCAAAGATACACTAAGCACCAGCCTAGAAGATGAAGAGACAACTGCACAGGAGGGAAGAGTGGAGCTGGAAGTAGACAATGAAACCAATGAGGCAAGAAAGCCAACACTACAAGAGGTCTCCCAGGCTGTGCACAAGTAAAAAAATTATCGAGCCCCTGGAGAAGACAGCATAATTGCTGAATTAATAAAAACTGGTTGTGAGGCTGTAATAAAAGAACTGCACACATTAATATCAGATATATGGGAAACAGAAACTATGCCGGATAATTGGAAAATTGGAATAATAGTCCCCATTTATAAGAAAGGGGACATAACAGCATGTGAAAACTATAGAGGTGTAACACTCCTAAGTACAGCTTATAAGATCTATACAATTATATTAAATGAAAGGATACAGAAGTGTGCAGTAGGCATACTAGGGGAATATCAGTGTGGCTTTCGATCAGGCAGAGGAACAACTGATCAAATATTTGTGATAAGGCAAATGATGGAGAAGTTCTATGAATATGATATGAATCTGCATTTCTTATTCATCGATTTCAAACAAGCCTTTGACAGCATAAATCGGCAAGAACTATACAGAGTACTGAAAGAAGTTGGTATATGTGCGAAATGAATAAGACTAATCAGAATGACAATGACAGAGACAAGAGCAAAAGTAAAGGTCCTTAGCAGAACAAGTGATAGCTTTGACTTTAATAAAGGTGTGAAGCAAGGGGATAGTCTCTCCACTGTCCTGTTCAACATAGCCCTGCATAGTGCAGTAAATAAAATCAACAAAAGAGGCACCATATTTATGAAAACTAGCCAGATATGTGCATACGCTGATGACATTGCTATTGGAAGAAAACCCAATACACTCCTAGAAACATAACGGGCAATGGAAACAGAAGCCTTAAAAATTGGCCTCATAGTAAATGAAAACAAAACAAAATATATGGTAATGTCACAATCTGAGGCCAGAAGAACCCCTAAAAACCTAAACATCAATGGGAAATTCTTCAATGGAGTGTCCTCTTTTAACTACTTGGGAGCCCTAATAACAAATGATAACAGTATTGGAATGGCTATAAGGGAAAGAATACAATCAGGAAACAGAGCTTACTTTGCAAATATGCAGCTTTTCAAAAATAGCCTTGTTACAAGAAAAACTAAACTGCTAATATACACTGCTGGCCACCGTAAATGCAACACCCTGAAGGAAGCATCCGATTCAAGTGAATTTTACACCATGGGTTTGCCGCGATGAGATATGCAACTGATTAGAATTTCAGCGCAGACGCACAACACGCGCGCCTGTGGCGCCACCTCATAACGTCATTTAAGGCTTGGCAATTTCGACGAGTGTACGTTCGGCACGTGTGTTTACCTTGTGGTTGTTTCACAAGACGATCAGTTATGCCTCGTAGACAACAGCGAACATCTTTTGATCAAGTATCCGAGTTCGACGGAGGAAGGATAGTGGCTTACCGAGATTGTGGATTATCATACAGAGAAATTGCTAGTCGTGTTGGACGAAACCAAACAACTGTAATGCGGATATGTGACCGTTGGATGCAGGTGGGTACGACGGACCGACGTGGTCGATCGCATTCACCTCGGTGCACCACTGCACGTGCTGATAGGCAAATTGTGCGCATGGCAGTGACGGATCTCTCAGTGACATCCCGAACTATAGCACAGCACATAGCGTCTGTAACACATCATCCAGTGTCTGCGCGTACCATTCGACGCCGTTTACAGCAGAGTGGTCTGTCCGCAAGACGTCCATTGCTTCGTCTACCATTGACGCAGAACCACAGACGTCTCCGTCGCCAATGGTGTGATGACAGACGGATGTGGACGGCAGAATGGAATGACGTTGACTTTACTGACGAGGCACGCTTCTGTCTGCAGCACCACGATGGTCGGATTCGAGTGTGGAGACACCGTGGAGACAGGATGCTGGACAGCTGCATTATGCACCGCCACACCGGTCTTGCACCGGGTATTATGGTATGGGGCGGTATTGGATATTACTTTCGCACGCCTCTAGTACGCATTGCCCGTACTTTAAATAGCCCGCGCTACATATCCGAGGTGCTGGAGCCAGTTGTCCTTCCTTACCTTCAGGGCTCGGCCACAGCCATATTTCAACAGGATAATGCGCGACCACACGTGGCACGCATTTTCCAAAGGTTCTTCGTCAATAACCAGATTGAATTGCTTCCCTGGCCGGCTCGCTCTCCGGATCTTTCGCCGATAGAAAACATGTGGTCCATGGTTGCTCAACGAGTGACCCAGATTACATCCCCAGCTGTCACACCAGATGAACTTTGGCAACGTGTGGAAGCTGCTTGGGCTGCTGTACCCCAGGAACACATCCAACGTCTCTTTGACTCAATGCCGAGAGGTGGAGCAGCGGTGATCTCCCACAATGGTGGCTACTCTGGCTACTGATTCTGGCAGGAACCACATGTCACAGACGTCTGTAAACGTAATCGTTTGATACTTGGTCAACATGTTATCTACAAAATGAATCTTGTTGTGCTACCTCTTGTCTGTCTTGGTGTTGCATTTACGGTGGCCAGCAGTGTATAATTCCCTAGTCCGCCCAGTTATCACATACGGCTCAGAGGTATGGACGTTGACAGAACCCGATAAAAATGCTCTAAGAAGCATTGAGCGAAAAATACTACGCAAAATCTATGGGCCAATAAGGGAGGAAGAAGGCTGGGGAATACGCTACAATGCCGAATTACAAGAGTTAATACAAGGCAGGGACATAGTAAAATTTGTGAAATCACAGCGAATACGATGGCTAGGACACTTGGAGAGACTGGCAGAGGATAGAATTCCAAAGAAAATAATGAAAGGTATGATCCATTCAGTTAGGCGAAAAGGGAGACCTAGAAGAAGATGGATCGATGAGGTAATAATGGATATCAGCAATATGGGAGTCCGGGGGTGGAAAAGAGCAGCAAATAACCGAGAAGTGTGGAGGAAGACTGTTGAAGAAGCCAAGGCTCACCAAGGGCTGTAGAGCTACTGGAGAGAAAGACAGAGTATATAGTAAAATGGCGAAGGAAAGGGAAAAAGTTGGGACATTTGAGCCATATTTGTGGTGAATTCCTTGAATGGACATTTAAGTTAAAAATAATTAGGGAAATAACGTAGGTTTCACTCTGAAGAAGGCATCAATGAGAGAAATCCCTCAAGTAGAAGGAAATTAGTGAAAGTAGCTTCGTGTTTACACATAGAAACCCACTGCAACGTTTAAGGATATGAATGCTGTGGCATAGATGCACAGGCAGTGCCTGAATGTGTGGAGACCATAAGATGCTGTATTTTTCTAAGATTAAACTAGCATGATCGATAAACTGTGTTCGTTACCTGCTAGATTATTACTTAAACTTCCTCAATAGTCAGAGATGTATCAAGTAATCTTTACAGTTATATTCAAAAGACATAGTGTAGAGCCATCTGATTTTAATCTTCATTGAGCATCGGTGTTAAGACTGCAACCATGCGACACGATAATATGTATTTAATCCTTTAGTATGATTTTCGCATGACGAGCTATGCCGGAAGTGCTGTAAGAAACAGATTCCTAACACCAGGTGAACTATTGCTATTAGCGACTTCATGAGGTGGAGAGAAATTACTTTCTCATTATTCACATACTGGTCACAAGGTTCTTGCGCTACTTTATGTCGCAACTAATACTTGGGCTTGTTAATTGCAGCAATAAGCTGTATCCGTGCACTTTTTGTAGACGATTTTATGTGTTGCACAGCAGTCTGTTAACTCGTTGTAGAGGCGATAAACAAGAATAACAGGTTGCCGCATTACTAGGCATTCCCAATAATCAAACCCTCCCACCCCCCTCACAACCCAATCATACTACCTGTCATCCCACTGCAGGTTTCTCGTAACTTATCATCCGAACGTAAACTGATTTTTTTTGTTATATAACTATGTTTACCAGACTTTGCTTCGGTATAGAGATGTTGTAAGGAAGGCGTGTAGTCTCAAGCCTTGAGGTGTCCGACATGGCAATCAGCCTTGTCTGTTCACCTAATTTATAACATTCTCCTGTAGCACCACATCTCAAAAGCTTCGTTTCTCTTTTTTCCAGTATTCACAGAATTCGTGTTCCTACGATACAATGCTGTGCTCCAAACGAAGATTTTCAAAAAGTTTTTCTTCAAATATAGGTCCACGTTTGATACTGGAAGACTTCTCTTGGTCGGACTGCCCTTTAACGAGTGTTATTCTACCTTTCATGTTCTACTTGGCCGTCCGTTTTGTGTTATTGTCTTGGTTAGGCAGCAGAATTCCTTAACTTCATCTACTTACTGATCACCAATTCTGTGTTAAGTTTCTCGCTGTCCTCATTTCTGCGACTTCTCATTACTTTCGTCTTTATTTCATTTATTCTCGTTCCAAATTCTCTACTCATTAAACTGTTCCTTTCATTCAGCATATCCTGCAATTGTTCTTCACTTTCACTGAGGATAGCAACGCAGTCAGCGAATTTAATCATTGATATCGTTTCACCTTGAATTTAAATCAACTCTTAAACTATTCTTTTATTCCCGTCACTGCTTCTTCGATGTATAGGTTGATGTAGTGTGAGAGACGAAATCCCTGTCTTACATCCTTTTTAATCCGAGCTCTTCGTTCCTGCTCAACCACTTTTACACTTCCCTCTTCCCTCTTGTACATATTCTGTTTTACCTACAACCCCAATAGCAAACCATTACTTTCTCAGAATTTCACTCATCTTGCACAATTTGACATTGCCGAACGCATTTTTCAGTTCGACAAATCCAGTTGAAGTGTTTCGATTTTTCTTCAGTGTTGCTTTCATTGTCAAACGAAACAACAGAATTGCCTCTCTGCTGCCGTTATCTTTCCTAAAGCCCAACTGATCGTCAGCTAACACTTTTCTTTTCTATTCTTCTGTATATTATTCTTGTCAGTATCTTTCATGCAAGACCTATAAAAATGAATGTGAGAAAATTCTCGCACTTGTAGGCTCTTGCAAGCTTCGGGATTGCATAGATGACGTTTTTTGAAAACATGGTACATAGCCGGACATACCTCCTACACGCCGACGTGAATAGTCGTTTAGTTGCCATTTCTCCCTATTACTTTAGAATTTCTGACGGGTTGTTATCTATTCTCACTGCCTTACTCACTTTCAAGTCTTCCAAAGCTCTTAATTTCTGATGATTATATTAGATCCCCCATCCCTTCTGTACCATGTCCAAGTTCTTCTTCCATCACGTCATCAGACAAGACATGTCCCCCGTGCAGACCAACAGTGTACTCTTTCCACCCATCTGCTCTCTCGTCTGCGTTTAATAGTGGACGGCGCGCTGCATCATAATGTCGCCACCTTTGCTATTAATTTCACCGCAAGTTGTTTTGACTTTTCTCCATGCTGAGCCACTAGATCCCACTATCACCCCTTTTTCGATTTCTTTACATTTTTCATGCAGCCATTTCGCCTTTACTTTCCTGTACTTAATATTTAGTTCATTTTTAAGTCACTAGTATTTCTGTATTCCTGAGTTTCCCTGAACGTTATTGTACTTTCTTCTTTCATCGATTAACTGAAATATTTCATCTTTTACCCAAGGTTTTATTAGTTACCTTCTTCGCACTTATGATTTTCTTTCCCACATCCGTGATTGCCCTTTTTGAGGTGTCTATTCCTCTTCAACTGTACTTCCTACTGAGCTATTCCTTATTGCCGCATATATAGCCTTAGAGAACTTCAAGCGTATCTCGTCATTCCTTAATAGTCCGTATCCCACCTCTCTGTGCATTGATCCTTCTTGTTTCTTAAACTTCAGCCTACTATCATCGCTGCTAAAGAACATTTGAGTCTATACCTGTTCCTGGGTACCCCTTACAGTCCAGTATCTCATATCAATCTCTGCAGCACGTGATGTAATCATACTGAAATATTTCCGTATCTCACGATCTTTTCCAGGTATACCTCCACCTCTTTCGATTCTTGAACAGAGTATTGCACATTACTAGCTGAAATTTATTACAGAACTTAGTTTGTCTTTCTCCTCTCTCATTCCTAGTAACAAGCCCAAATTCTCCCTTAATCATTTGTTCCACTCCTCCCCTTGATATCGCATTCCAGTCCCTTATGACTCTTAGATTTTTATCTCTCACATACTCAATTACCCGTTCAATATCGACATATACTTTCTGTTGTGTTGGCAGAAGAGCCAACACCGTGTTACTATTGGAGGCCGAAATGCACGCGTTTTAGCTCACGCAGGCTGACGCGAGGAAGGAAGAACTATATTGACGTGAGGTCTGGAATGTGTCAAGGAATTAGAATTCAGAAAGTGGACGTAATTAGTTTGATACTTAACTTTAATCCATTAATGATGAACGTTGCTCTTGACGGCACTTGAGTCACAATATTATCTGTTCAGAAGACATAGTAACTGAATATGGCGCGTTGCTAGGTCGTAGCAAATGACGTAGCTGAAGGCTATGCTGAACTGTCGTCTCTGTAAATGAGAACGTATGTAGACAGTGAATCATCGCTAGCATAGTCGGCTGTACAACTGGGGCGAGTGCTAGGGAGTCTCTCTAGACCTGCCGTGTGACGGCGCTCGGTCTGCAATCACTGATAGTGCCGACACCCGGGTCCGACGCATACTAACGGACCGCGGCCGACTTAAAGGCTACCACCTAGCAAGTGTGGTGTCTGGCGGTAACACCCCACTCTCAGTCTCCATGCTTTCAGCTTGCGACGTCAGCTTGTATATCGGAAGTATTGTTTTCGGTGTGGGTTTGCTGTCGATTCTGATGGGAACAAGCCTATCACTTTATTGTTCACTTTCTGCGCTGCCTTCCTGTTCATAACCAATACTACTCCCGTAATACCATTATCGGATGCTCTTGATATTATCCTGTACTCATCTGACCGAAATACTGGTGTTCATTCTATTTCACTTCACTGATACCCACCGTGTCTAAACAGTGCCTTAGAATTTCCTTTAGACTTTCAAACTTATGAAATTCCACCCACGATTCGTGGAACGCTATCTTTTCGGTGGTAATTCTGTCTTTGTCTCATGGTCACCTCGCTCTTTGCAGTTAAGTAGCGGATATCCGAACGTCGGACTAGCTCGGAGCATTTTGCCAGTAAAGAAATCATCAAGACACCTCTTCAGTTACAGGCCGTATTTCCTGTGGATTCACGCTACGTATCTTTAATGCAGTGGTTTTCATTGCTTTCTGAAACATGATGTCGTTGATCATTGCTGATTCTTCTGCCTGTACGTGCAATTTGCCTACCCCAAGGTTAAGAGAGTGCGCAGAAACTCTGTTCATGTTTCGACACCTTTGACAAGGCGGTTGACTGGATGAGGATAAATACTTCTGCCAGAAGTCGTTGACTGCCACTGCTGGTGATTTGTTTCCAAATTTTAAGTGGTGGTATGGCTCGAATGCGGAACCTTAAAAAAAAAATGGTTCAAATGGCTCTGAGCACTATGGGACTTAACATCTGTGGTCATCAGTCCCCTAGAACTTAGAACTACTTAAACCTAACTAACCTAAGGACATCACACAACACCCAGTCATCACGCGGAACCTTAAATTTTGATTAATAATCAGCATTAGCGGCAGTAGTCTTCCGGCATAACAAGCTATGCTCATTATGCCAAAGGTCTTGTCAAAGAGGGGGAAAGAGCGGATGCAGGTACAGGACACTGTCTTGTCCTTGTTATGGGAAACTGCCCCTAAGGCCGGAATAATCTACAATGATCAACTGATCTCTTAATTTGCAAAACATTCCGGAATAGTCCCCCATTGGTATCTCCTAGAGGGGACTGCCAACGGGGAGGTGATCATGAGAAAAAGACTGAATAATCAACGAAAGGTTAACGTTCTGCGAGTCGGGGTGAGGAACGTGGTAGGAAGCTAGAAAATATGAGAACGGCAAATTAGGAATCAGTGATGTAAATGGAAAGATGACAAGGCTTCATGGTCAGATGAGTAAAGCATATCAACAAAAGCAGAAAATGGTATAACGGATAGGATTCGCTACGAATAGGAAGGTAGGACAGAGCGTGTATTACAGTGAACAGTTCAGTGATAGGGTTGCTCATGTCAGAACCGACAGCAAACCAACACTGACAATGATACTTCAGGTATACACGCCGACGTCTCAAGCTGAAGAAGAAAAGATAGAAGTAGTAAATGGGAATATTGAAAGGGTAAAACAGTACATAATGAGATATGAAAATCTAATAGTCGTGGCATATTCTAATGCAGTTGGAGGGGAAAGAGTAGAACAAAAGGCTACAGGAGCGTATGGGCTAGGGACAAGTAACGAAAGCGGAGAGAGTCTAATTGAGTTCTGTAATAAATTTCAGCTAGTAACAGCGAATACTCTGCTAAAGGATCACAAGAGGAGGGGGTATGCTTGGATAAGATTTAGTGATGCGGTAAGATTCCAGTTAGATTACAGCATAGTCATACAGATATTCCGAAATCAGATACTGGATTATAAGGCGTACTCAGGAGCAGATGCGGACTCCGATCTTAGTTCAAGAGATTAGTCAGGAAGAATCAATACGGAAATAATTTGGATACAGAAAAACTAAGGGATGACGAGTCACACTTCAAGTTCTCTACGGCTATAGTTGCAGCAATAAGGAATAGCCCAGTAGTCAGTACAGTTGAAGAGGAATAGACGTCTTTAAAAAGGGTAATCACGGAAAATTGAGCCGGCCGGAGTGGCCGTGCGGTTCTGGGCGCTACAGTCTGGAACTGAGGGACCGCAACGGTCGCAGGTTCGAATCCTGCCTCGGACATGGATGTGTGTGATGTCCTTAGGTTAGTTAGGTTTAATTAGTTCTAAGTTCCAGGCGAGTGATAGCCTCAGAAGTTAAGTCGCATAGCGCTCAGAGCCATTTGAACCATTTGAACGGAAAATTGAAAGAAAAACATAGGTACAAAGAAGTTTACGGCGAAGAAAGCATGGGTAAAAGTGGAATCACTTCCGTTGATAGACGAGAGTAGGAAGCACAAAATGTTTAGGGAAAGTCAGGATTATACAAATACAAGTTACTGAGGAATGAATTAAATAGCAAGAGCAGGGAAGCTAAGATGAAATGGCTCCGTGAAAAATGTGAAGAAATCGAGGGAAAAATGATTGTCGTAAGAACTGACTCAGCGTACAGGAAAGTCAAAATAACTTTGGATGACATTAAAAGCAAGGGTGATAACATTAGAAGTGCAAAGGAAATTCCACCGTTAAATGCAGAGGGCACAGGGGATAGGTGGAAAGAGTACATTGAAGGCCTCTATGAGGAAGGAGAATTGCCTGATATAATAGAAGAAGGAGCATGAGTAGATTTAGAAGAGATGGAGAATCCAGTAATTATAATTTAAGAGAGCTTTGCAGGACCTAAATTTAAATAAGGCGCATGGGATAGATAACATTCATTAGAATTTCTAACACCATAGGGGAAAGCATCAACAAACCGACTATTCAAGTTGATGTGTAGATTGTATGAATCTGGCGACGTAACATCTGACTTCGGCAAAAAATATCATCCACTCAGTTCCGAAAAGAGCTGACTAGTGCAAGAACTATCGCATATTCAGCTTAACAGCTCATGCATCCCAGGTCCTGACAAGAATAATATGCAGAGGAATAGAAACGAAAATTGAGAATGTGTTAGATGACCCTCAGTTTGGCTTCAGAAAAGGTAAAGACACGAGAGCTGCAATTCTAACGTTGCGGTTGATTATGAAAGCAGGACTGAAGAAAAATCAAGAAATGTTGATAGGTTTTGTCGACTTCGAAGAAAAGGTGTTCGACAACGTAAAATGGTATAAAATGTTTGAAGTTCTGAGAAAAGGTGTGGAGTAATTTACAGGGAGAGATGGGTTATATACAATATTTACAAGAGCCAAGAGGGAATAATAACAGCGGATGAACAAGAACGAAGTGCTCGGTTTGAAAACGATATAAGAGAAGCACATAGTATTTCTCCCCTACTGTTCAATCTGTACATCGAAGAAGCGATTATGGTAATAAAAAGAAATCAGTAGTGGAATTAAAATTGAAAGTGAAATGATATCAGTGATACGATTCGCTGATGACATTGCTATCCTGAGTGAAAGTGAAGAAGAATTATATGATCTGCTTAATGGATTGAAGAGTGTAATGAGTACAGAATATAGACTGCGAGTAAATCGAAAAAAGGTCAAAGTAACGAGAAGTAGCAGAACTGAGAACAGCAAGAAACTTATCATCAGGATTGATGGTTTCGAAGTAGATGAAGTTAATAATTCTACTGTATAGCCTGCAAAATAAGAAATGACGGACGGAGAAAGGCAGACTAGCACATGAGTTATTGGAGGTCAAAGTGGCCGATTACTGTCGATCGCGTCAGGCCATAAGTACTCCACAGTTACACGAAAAAAGGTAACAGCATGCTTACAAATATATTTATTGGTCTATGTCTTTGTTTATATCCGAGATATACTATTCATGAAGAACTTAGTTAACTATTTACTGTGTTTTAGAAAGCACAATGACGTTAGGCTACTGGCCTAGCTTTTGTTTGTATTCCATTGAAATATCCTTATTTGATTTGTTTATGTATTTAATAATGCGTGTTAGAGTGTGTTTATGGTCCAGCCGTATGAATATTTATTGAGTTTCAAGTTATTGAAATGTAAATCCACTATTTCGAATGTGTTTCATTATGTTTGTGAGTGTGTGTTGGCTTGGAGACAGGGTGGGAGTGATCTGTCCAATCACAGCGATCGTTTCCAAAAAGGACACGTGGAGAGACATATGGAGGTTGGGGAGGACCATCATTTGCGGAGAGGACAAGCGGCAGTTCTGAACAGTGTTGCACGAGGGACAGTCGCGCACTACATGGGGAGAGGAGTGCTGGACGAAGAGGCGCGACGGGCGGTCGCGGGGAAGACTTGGAGAGTGGAGCAGTTTGCGCGTGGTCACGAGAGATAGAAATATTTCGTAGTGCCGGCCTGTGCACTTGTGAGATTTCCTTGGCTTTTGCAGTGAAGACTTAGTATGCCTGTAGAAGTAACTATCTCGCGAGCTATGTTGTTCGTAACTAACGTGGAATAGGAACCTATTGTTTCCGTGTTATTCAACTTATATTTAATTTAATTGCTGGACCATCGACACCAAAAAATGTTTTACAGTAATAAAGGACATTCTTAAAGGTACTTGTGATACCGTATTCGACATTTAAAGTCGTTAAAATAGTACCTACAGAATTTATTTAATTGCAATCTTTCATGTATAAATGACTATAATAGTTCAAAATTCGAAAATGCCGAGTTATAGGAACCTTCGATCATTCGATTTATGTATGCATTCATATTGTATACTGTAGACTCAGCAATATTTGGCTTGTAATGCGCCAACTACGTATCCCAGCCCCTAGAAAACGATAGCAGCCCAAAACTTTTAATATTTCAGCTCTGAGTCGGAGGGTACGTAGTTGAGGGACACTCACAACGTTATTTTCTTTTTTGGAAGCTCGCACACGTGACGGACAATAGGTGCATGAACCTGAAAGATTCGCTCTTCAAGTTACCAAAGAAGCCAGAAGTTCCAAAGAGAATGCCTTGAGGAAGCTTAAAGATGAAGAAATGCTGCGGGATGAAGATTATGCTACAGGAATGTTCTGAGGCACAGTTTAATCGAACTTATATCTTCATTTGCAGTTTCCTGCAAGTTGAAATTTTCAGAATTCAGGTACAAATATTTCCTAAAGTTAATAAAGCAATGCTCTAATTTTTCTGTAACTTGCAATAGCCCATACTAATGTAGTAGACCTAAGGTTTATTGCACAATCAATTGAATTATAGAAAATATAACATTTTTATTAGGAAAATTTTGTAAAATTTATAATGCAAGATGAGATACTTTTTATCCTTGTAATATACATTATAAGTGGAATTAAATAGGTATAGTACCTCAGCCATCAGGTCATGCGTATCTAGTAAAAATTTGGTCTCCTTCAAATGTATAACATTGGATTAAATGGTACCTCAATTTGAGGAAGCATTTTGAGAAAAAAGTTGCATCAATTTCTTTGTAATATTTTTAATAACGCTAAGAAGTTCAAAATTATTCAAAATAATTCTAATCTGCTTAGAATGTGTGCTGCATTATCTGATATCAACAAAAATCTGTAAATCATGTAAATTATAAACAGCGCCTGAAAGAAATTGGTGTTAATTTTTACCTAACATTGAGCTCGAAAAGTACCATGCATTCGTAAGTCGATACAAGGCCCTGGGAATACACAAAATTCTTTTAGAGCTACTGATAGCCTTGAGAGAGCTAGCCATGGCAAAGCGCTACCATCTGTTGAGCAGATGTAGGCGAAATACCCTTAGACTTCAAGAAAAATATAATTACAACTTCAAAGAAGGCAGGTGTTGAGAGATGTGAAGATTACCGAAATGGCAGTTTAATAAGTCACGGCTGCAAAATACTAACACGAATCCATTACAGAAGAAGGGAAAAACTGGTTGAAGCCGACCTCTGGGAAGTTCAGTTTGATTCAGGAGAAATGTAGGAAAACGCGAGGCAATACTGATTCTACGACTTCTCGTAGAAGATAGGTTACGGAAAGTTAACCCTAATTTTACAGCATTTGTAGACGTAGAGAAACCTTTCGGCAATGTTGACTGGCGTGGTCTCTCCCAAATTTTAAAAGTGACAGGGGTAATGTGCAAGGAGCAAAAGGCTATTTACAATTTTTACAGAAACCAGATGGGTGTTTTAAGAGTCGTGGGTCACGAAAGGAAAACAGTGGTTAAGAACGGAGTGAGACGGGTTTGTAGCCTATCTCCGACGTTATTCAATTTGCGAATTGAGCAAGCAGAAAAGAAACAAAAGAAAAATTTGTAGTAGGAATTAAAATCCAAGGAGAAGAAATAAAAACTTAAAAGTCTGCTGATGACATCGTAATTCTGTCAGAAACAGCAAAACTTCGAAGAGCAGCTGAACGCAATGGACAGTGTCGTCAAAAGAGGGTATAAGATGAACATCAATAAAAGCGAAACGAAGCTAATGGAATGTAGTCGAATCAAATCAGGTGATGCTGAGGGACTTAGGATAGGAAACAAGGCACTTAAAGAAGTAGAAGAGTTTTACTATTTGGGAAGCAAAATAACTGATGATGGTCGAAGTGGAGAGAATATAATTTGTAGGCTGGCAATGGCAAGAGACGTGTTTCAGAAGAAGAGATATTTGTTAACATCGAGTATAGATTTAAGTGACAGGAAGTCTTTTCTGAACGTACTTGTACGGAGTGCAGCCATGTATGGAAGTGAAACATGGACGATAAATAGTTTATGCAGGAGGAATGCTAAAGATTAGATGGGTAGATCATGTAACTAATGAGGTACCGAGTAGACTTTGTGAGAAGAGAAATTCGTGGCACATACTGAATAGAAGAAAGGATCGGTTGGCAGGACACATTCGGAGACATCAAGGGATGACCAATTTAGTACTGGAGGACGCAAGAGGGTTAAAAATAATAGAGGAAGGCCAAGAGATGAATACAGTAACCGCGTTGAGCGGGATGTAGGTTGCAGTAGTTACTCGGAGATCAAGAGGCTTGCACAGGAAAGAGTAGTGGGGACAGCCGCATCAAACCAGTCTTTGGACTGAAGACACAACAGCGGCCACGAGAAAGCTGAACACGTCGGAGCACGTTACCCAACTGTAGAATGAGTCAATGCTCCACTATTAACCGAAAGCCACAAATGAGAACGGTTTTGTTGTTTCGTCTGTTGGCTATACTGAATTTACTGTAAATAGCAAAAAACATTTCATTACGCTGCGATTCTAATGTATTTGTAACTACAAATAAGTTGAAACAATGGCCACTTCTTGCTTTTACAACAAGTTACCAGAGTTATTGGCAGTTTTTACAGTTGGACGAATAATACTGAAAACAGTTCATAAGCCGCTGGCAACCATGACTCTGATTACTCGGTCAGTAGCCATAGTTTACTGCTTTGGGAATACAGAGCTACTTTGTAAAATTTCATCTGCTACCCTACAGGAACGAGTTGGTGGAGGAGGAATTCTTCTCAATCAGTTTATTATTCGCAGTGGTTCAACAACTAATTAACTACAGGAGCTTCTGTGAGTTTAATTAAATAGCTGCTGAGAGTCCGCAAGTTGGGTTCATGCCTTTATACATAACCATTAATGATATGTCGCCTCTCCTCTACTTGACCTGAGGGCTGCCCTTGACGTCAGATGAACTATTCTGACATCCACAGTGCTGGAGTTACTTGAACTTTGTATAGTAGTGGTTTTAGTGGGAAAGGTAATACATGTCAATACAGCTCTGATTGGCCAAAATGCATAGGCCATAACGCAAAATCAAGCAGTCACTGGTTACAACTTATTGAGGTAGAAGAGAGGATCTAGCTGCCAGAAGGGCACAGGACGTGGTAATTATTTTTGGTAGCATACCAATCAAGTAAGAAAAGGAAGAAAGACTTTTCAGTTGTGTTTGGAACATAATTTACGAGAAATCCACTACAGAAGTTGAGGATAGGTAATATGGTAGTGGTATATGAGGTGTCTGCTGCTGTGATAATCTGTTACTTAAGGTAATGAACTTCGAATGAAGTGACAGTCTCCTACAAAGAAATTAAATCGTCTACAGAATGGTGTAAGCATAGGGCGCACTGCTGTCATTAGCTGTAATAGCATGGGGTTATACTGTCGTGTGGAATACAAAGATGTTGATGCTGTTTACACAGTATTAAACAACCCTTACAGTGTCAGGGGCAAAGTTTTAATTATACTCTGTAATCTGTCTTACAGCGTGTACCGTTAAAATATCTTGGTAGTTAGTTTTAATGAAACAGGAGTATGAAACCACTCTTAGTCTTCCTTAAGCCGTTCAATGAAGAAAATTCAGTGAACGTTACAATGAAAAAATTATTTTCAAGAAATTTGTGACATATTATTTAATAGAGAGTAATTAAAATAACTAAGAGAGTATAAGCTACAGGCGCAAAAATACGTACCATGTCTTTGTTTTTTTAATGTTGTAAATAGCGTGAAATCTTTTGCTTCATTCTCTGTGTGTCGCTCGCTTTCTTTCTAAATGTTCATGTTGGCTCGTGTGTACATTACAGTATGATTCTGTGTTGCGGGAAATATACTGGAAAAAGAAGTTTGATCATTTCATTTGCAAAGTGTATAGCTAGTGTCCGTAATTTTTGTATGTGGAAGAAACTAAACATAATTAATTAATCAAGTAATGTGGATGGATTTCATAAAGAATAGTAACTGAAGAGTTTTCCAACCAAGATATGCTGCAACTTTAATAAAGTGAATTTTTTTTCTCCACAGTACGATACGCTGCAGCGCTCCAATCAGTTGCCTGAGTGACATCGATTGCTTTTCTGTTGAAACCCTTACGGAGAAAAAACTGTCGAAAATGATAGCTATACTCACTTGTAGATAAGGATAAGAATTTTATCCTAAGATACAGAATATTAGCATGAACACTTCCTGCCAACTGTCGAGAACATTACGTAAAAATAACAGTGGGGTTTCTCCCAGCATATCCGGTTATCCATCAATTATCGATGTAGAACATTAAAAAGATAAACTGAGAACACGTATGAAGATTCTTAAGTAGGCTACGCTTTCTATGTCTCCATTCGCAAAAGATCAGCCTAGCAATCACGTTCCAGAAACACAATTAAACAAGAAACTACAAGAAGCGAGACATCGCGACAACGAGCTACGTGCACCACGATGATGATGACGAAGAAGAAGAAAAAGACGAGAGACGGGAGGCGTCACAAGCTCCTGATTAGTCTCCACACGTTCGAGAATTGTCTCTTCATCTGTAGCGGCGCAATCATATCCCGATATGTCGCCGTGGGTCACAGTGTTTAAACACCACTCCAAAGCTACATGTCTTAATCTTTTTCTTTAAACAGTTCTGTTATTGACCCATTCATTAGAATGAACGCAAAGTTTTTCGTTATTAACCTTCAACATAGCACTCCTTTCTAACAACTGCTAATGGGTAATTCTCAAATGAATATTCTGATAACCAAGGGACTAAAACACATATAAAATAATGAAAGCGGTGACAAGGAGCGTCGTCTCATCAGTTGTTTGCTTACACATGTTGTATTTCAGGCAGACCTCTCTGAGAACATGTTAGCTGTCTCCATTCCGCCTTTGACGCGCACCTTTAACTTTTGGATAGCTAGCCCATTTAAAAGTCACATTGCGTTTGGATCTGTACTCTTTTCCACGGTGAGGATGATTGGGACTTGGTAACACTGTAGGGCATGTCTGGCAAACTTGTGGTAATGGAGTTTGATCTTGGAGTGACAAAGAATCATCCTGCTAAATTCACTTGATGTTCCCTTGGTGCTTCAATTAAATACTTGTAATAAATTTCCTTTATTGTGTATCATCTAACGATCAAATATATGCTTTTAGTTAATTTCGTCTTTTCATTGCGAATTGTACGTCTCAGCCATCAATAATGAGGGAGCACAGAATGCTCCCCCGTCTGTGGAAACGTTATCGTGCGGTGAAACCAGGACTGCGTTGGCTTTTGGATTCACTCTCAGAGGAAACTAGAGTTTTGTCTCTTACGTGACGGTGGACAGAGGTACAACCATTGGGCGAATAATTCGAGTCAAAATGATCATACATGAAGCGAGGACACTACTTTCTTGCCTGATTTCAACGACAGCACTCATCCCATTCACGGCACAAATACTCGAGTTTCCACCACTTCCTTCACCCCTCTATTAAGTCCAAAGAGAACAAAATGCTACAATTGTGAAACATTTTCCGTTTATCACTTCGACTAAAAATCCATAAAAACGCTACCCGTTATTCAACGTTCAAAATGTTATCGCAAGAACAATACTAGAGCCTCAAATAAAAATGACAGTTGGTTATTACACTCATAGCAACCTGCGTACCGACATGCCAAACAAATCTCCACGAATATATACACCGAACTACCTCTTGTGGGTAAATTTTACCCTCACTGGTACCTCACATACTTAACATTCTCCAAATCAAATGCTGCAAAAAAATGGTTCAAATGGCTCTGAGCACTATGGGACTTAACATCTGAGGTCATCAGTCCCCTAGAACTTACAACTACCCAAACCTAACTAACCTAAGGACACCACACACATCCATGTCCGAGGGAGGATGAAAACTTGCAACCGTAGCGGTCGCGTGGTTCCAGACTGAAGGGTCTAGAACCGCTAGGCCACAATGGCCTGCTCAAATGCTGCGTAAGCACTCTTTGCTGCCGGTTTGGGTGGCCGAGCGGTTCTAGGCGCTACAGTCTGGAACCGCGCGACCGCTAAGGTCGCAGGTTCGAATCCTGCCACGGGTACGGATGTGTGTGATGTCCTTAGGTTAGTTAGGTTCAAGTTGTTCTAAGTTATAGGGGACTGATGACCTCAGAAGTTAAGCCCGATAGTGCTCAGAGCCATTTGAACCACTCTTTGCTACTTCGCTGTTACTGCAAGATGTACACTCATTTTGTCGAAAATATTTCACGCTGAAATTATTAAATAATCTTATATTTGCCGATGTGAGTTCAGAAACATCCGTTGTAGATCAGAGGCTTGAGGTGCAGTGGGTCGCGATCACCTGAGCAGACGCTGGCTCGTGTCAGTCGGATGCAGGCCAGGAAGGAGAAATTGTTGTGATCAGGAAAGGCAGGCACAAGTTCTTTCAAGGAAATGTTTCTTCTAAGATTTTGCTATTACTGGAGGGTTGGTAAATGAAGAAAATTATCTCAGAGCCCCCACGACATTAGTACCGTTAGCAGACAGACGAGGTGATGTTTATAATATAAATATGTCAGATCTTTCATTGCACTGCGTGTCATTTACCACGAACAGGTATTGGAGCAGAGTATCACAAGAGGTAGACATCACTTCCTCTGGAAACACCCGCATACTACGGTGTTGGTAGTTTGTGTAGATGGTTGTTATGTAATTTTATTTCAGTGAGTAGAAAATCAAGATGAGTGTATGCATTCGGTATCCGAGATTGCTGGTTAAAGTCGATTCGATGGAACAAGAAAATTTATGTACTGAACATGATGTAACCCGCTCCTGGCAGTCACAGTCAGAATTCTTATCCAGTGTGGCACGCCATTTTACGAGAGAACCTCAACATTGCCTCTTGAGAAGAGCGGTGGTAGTGTGAATTGATGCTGAGATGATATCAGCTTGGCTGGATTCGATTTCAACTTCTGCAACGGCTTTTAATAACGACAAACACATCCTGTTCACCTTCGGTTTAACCACCTAAGGAGCGTACGACTGCATCATGGTTCCAAATTTACGTTCAACATGATGCCTCCAGGCTAACGACTAGAGGTTACGTTGGGGAAGGCAGAGGTGGGAGCGGTGACAAGTAGAAAGCCTGACAACAGTATCCTTTCTTAGACTAGGCATTTCATTGTACTTAATCAAGCAAACGCCATGTAAGGGCACGAGGCAGGTATTTCATCTTAAAGTTCAGCCTCAGATGTTGAATACTTTGGTTCTGGATTGGCATCCGACTCGGATCTTCCTATTCGAAGGATATGACTCCTTCGTGAGGACTGAGTCCCATCAGTTCGTTGTTTGCTCGAGACTCGAAACTCCGTAAGTACTCCACATAAGGTGCTTGTCTTGATCCCTATGTGTTCCGGCACAATATTTTTCTTCCTACCTTTTGAATCTGTGACATGAACACACTTAATTGCTGATTTTCAACGTCTTTCCATTCGTTGACACCAATAACTATCTGTTACGGTTTTGACTCCCAGTGAGACATAGTACTTCTCATCACATTTAAAGTTCGAATAAGACACTCCTAATCACAAGTAAAGAAGAATTAGGTAGTTAACGTCTCTTCGTGTGAGGTCAACGACGATCTGTGAGGGATTCGTTTCCCAGAGGAAAGAAACTTATTTTTAATGTTCATTTTTGGTTTGGAAACAACTTCAGTACGCGCTTGCCTCGAATCCCTGGATGGCAGAAATTGTTAATCTGTCTTGTCAATTCATTTTCAGACATTTCGTCACTGATGAGAAAATTCGATACTGACAACTGATTGTCTTTAGTTAACTATCCGATCTGGTGCTGGGTTTGAAAACCCGACCAATACAATACTTTACGTCACGCCACTTCAAACTGCATTTACTGTCTTTCGCGGTTAGGTAACAGTGACAGTAGATGCTGGATACGATTTCCAATCCAGCAGAAAAAAATTTCGTCCTTTAACATAAAGTTCATCTTAGTGAACTGATACTTGCTAGAAATTAGGTACATCACGTCCCTGTATGCCTAGTCAGCAATGAATATCAGTCATGTCTTGGAGTCTCGGTCGGGCACGCAAGCTTTGGAGCATAAGTGCTGCGTTTTAGTTCGGATCCATAACAAAACATCTCGTCATATGTTTGACAGCTAACTATTCATGAATGACATAGATTTTTAATGTCAGTTTGCGTTAAATCACATTGGTCATAGGTAAATTCTGAACAGTACTAAGACCCACCTATCATCACGAATACATAGCCATACAGTGTATTGCACTCTAGTGTTTACTTACGGTAATTATTGCCTATAGCCGAAGGTTTCTTCCAAAAAGTGGCCAGAGACCCTGCAACATAGATACCTCGTGGTGGTGCCTGCGTATCAGGAGCGATGCAGTTTAGTTCGTTCGGACACTTTGAGTGTTATAGTACACACATAACAAATGCAGCTTCATCTCGAAGGAAAAGGATGAGATATTGGAAACATTAACGGTAGACATCTGGAAAGACTTTGTACTGTTTTTAAAGTCATATCAAGAACTAAAGCTACGTATTCATGAGAGTACATAAAAAGAAGGGAGTTGAAACCTAAGTAAAGTGGTTATGAAAACATTTAAGACTCACATTAACCGGATATACACGTGTTCACTGGCCTATATGGATGACTGCATGAACAAATGTTTCACACATTTACTCGCACGAAGGCTTTGCACTAGTACATAACGATAAAATAATAAAATGGTTACTAAAACTGACAATGGTCTTTATATAGCATGAGCTTTCACGAAAGCGCACTGTACGCCGAACACTGAGGGTGTAACGCCGGAAACGCATATCCTCCTATTTCCATCTATTGTACCATAAATTTTTTTTCCTTATTTTGTTACCTGAAGATATGACATTTCTGTGACTTTATATATTGTAATTGTTTTACTATTGGATATATGTATTTATGCATTTATGATGATGTATAATTGCTTTGTTTTGTAAATATTATTTGTATCTTTAAACTGGGTCTGGCCTAGGGACAACTATGCTATCGAACTACACTGCTGGCCACCGTAAATGCAACACCCTGAGGGAAGCATCCGAATCAAGTGAAATTTACACCATGAGTTTGCAGCGATGAGATATGCAACTGATTAGAATTTCAGCGCAGACGCACATCACGCGCGCCTGTGGCGCCACCTCATAGCGCCATTTAAGGCTTGGCGATTTCGACAAGTGTACGTTCGGCACGTGTGTTTACCTTGTGGTTGTTTCACAAGACGATCAGTTATGCCTCGTAGACAACAGCGAACATCGTTTGATCAAGTATCCGAGTTCAACAGAGGAAGGATAGTGGCTTACCGAGATTGTGGATTACCATACAGAGAATTTGCTAGTCGTGCTGGACGAAACCAAACAACTGTAATGCGGATATGTGACCGTTGGATGCAGGAGGGTACGACGGACCGACATGGTCGATCGCATTCACCTCGGTGCACCACTGCACGTGCTGATAGGCAAATTGTGCGCATGGCAGTGACGGATCTCTCAGTGACATCCCGAACCATAGCACAGCACATTGCGCCTGTAACGCATCATCCAGTGTCTGCGCGTACCATTCGACGCCGTTTACAGCAGAGTAGTCTGTCCGCAAGACGTCCATTGCTTCGTCTACCATTGACGCAGAACCACAGACGTCCCCGTCGCCAATGGTGTGATGACAGACGGATGTGGACGGCAGAATGGAATGACGTTGTCTTTACTGACGAGACACGCTTCTGTCTGCAGCACCACGATGGTCGGATTCGAGTGTGAAGACACCGTGCAGACAGGATGCTGGACAGCTGCATTATGCACCGCCACACTGGTCTTGCACCAGGTATTATGGTATGGGGCGGTATTGGATATTACTCTCGCACGCCTCTAGTACGCATTGCCGGTACTTTAAATAGCCGGCGCTACATATCCGAGGTGCTGGAGCCAGTTGTCCTTCCTTACCTTCAGGGCTCGGCCACAGCCATATTTCAACAGGATAATGCGCGACCATACGTGGCACGCATTGCCCAAAGATTCTTCGTCAATAACCAGATTGAATTGCTTCCCTGGCCGGCTCGCTCTCCGGATCTTTCGCCGACAGAAAACATGTGGCCCATGGTTGCTCAACGAGTGAACCAGATTACATCCCCAGCTGCCACACCAGATGATCTTTGGCAACGTGTGGAAGCTGCTTGGGCTGCTGTACCCCAGGAACACATCCAACGTCTCTTTGACTCAATGCCGAGACATGTGGCAGCGGTGATCTCCAACAATGGCGGCTACTCTGGCTACTGATTGTGGCAGGAACCACATGTCACAGACGTCTGTAAACGTAATAATTTGATACTTGGTCAACATGTTATCTACAAAATGAATCTTGTTGTGCTACCTCTTGTCTGTCTTGGTGTTGCATTTACGGTGGCCAGCAGTGTATTACATCGATAGGTCGTGTGGAGAACCAAAGTATTTAAGATCTTTGGTAGTGTTAACGCTGCCGCATGGAGAGCGGGCAGAGAGGGTCTGGCTGGAGTAGGGCGGTGGAGCAGGTGTGTTGTGTGACGCTCCCGCGAGGTGCCGCGCTATCGGGGTTTCGCAGCATGTAATTGTGCTCGATGTGCTATGATAGATTCTGACTCGGTGTCGCGGACGGGATGCATTAGCTGGCGCACATCAAGAGCCCGTTTCGCTGGGTGACCGTGACGAGAAGAAGGCGCGCCAACATCCAGCTTCTGCAAACAGCGACGGCCGACAATGAGTGACTGTCGCCACCTC
Organism: Schistocerca piceifrons; assembly: GCF_021461385.2. NCBI lineage: Eukaryota > Metazoa > Arthropoda > Insecta > Orthoptera > Acrididae > Schistocerca > Schistocerca piceifrons. The sequence goes on from NC_060142.1 coordinate 371,730,740, forward strand.
CTCGATCGACGGCCTCAAACCTTCAATCAACGAACAAGGAAAACTGGAAGCACGTAAAGTTTTAGAACTGTGTGGCAGACCTCAGCTTTTAAAACTGTTGCATCACAAAAATACAGCAACTTAGCATAAGCCTTTGTTGCTCATTGTCCCAATTGCATTACCGAGCAGGGTCCCTTCCTTTTCTGGAATGAACCCGAGTTTCGCTGGAATTCATACGCCAGCATTAAAGTAATATCCTTCCATTTCACTGCTTTAATTTCAAAGTTCAGTTAAAGTATTCATAGCTGGCTACAATATTTAGATTACAGAAGCAGAAATTAAGGGTGCGAGTTTTGTTACCATATTTTAGCTTACCTGTAACTGTAGCTCAGCTTGGCACGTACTAAATTTTACTATTGTCTATTGTTCATTATCATTTAATTCAAGTTCAAAGCTAAATCTCTTATTTCCAAATTGCGTAGATACAAGTAGCTTTAGAGATGACATCTTGGGTTGTCGGGTGTTCTGCCGGATATCAGCGTGGAGGGGGAAGGCCATAGGCATAAATACTGGACCAGGTCCACTCGAGGAGGAGTCTCAGGTCGCACCTGATGAAGGTTACGAGCTACGTGACCGAAATATCGCGCAAGTACGACGCTGATATCCGGCAGAACACCCGACAACCCAAGATGTCATTAGATCGCCGGGAAAGCCTGAAGAGTTACAGCTTTTGAAATGATTGTTGAGGTAGCCCAAGACTAACATAATTAATTGAATTCCGTAGTGCTTCAGAAACAAAGTTCACTATTAATTTCAGTCAGTAAATTAACTTTCAATCTCCGGTTTTATTAATTCTTTTGCTGAATTTAGTCAGAGTGTAGCGAAATTTATTACTTCTGACAAACATTCAGTTCTCACACAGCACGTGTCAACCTTCAGTTGCCACGCTTTTAGTGCTAATTATATGTGCATTAATCTTTCATTTTCAGTTATTATGGTAGTTGTCCATAGGACTGGCGACCGTAATTTTCCCCAAATCTCAAATATCTAATTAACGGCAAATAATTGTTAATGTAACGACCGCAAATTTACTTTCTTTATTAATTTTACCCTTTTCTCAAAATTAATTTTCACCAATTTCATTTGCATTTTTCCTTTCATTTAGATGTAACCTGTTCCTCCCTCTTTACCGACAAATTAACTTCAGTGACGATTGATTTTCCCAAATTTCCATCAGGTGCACGCGGTTTAATTTTTCACTGTCATTAAGGTCGATAAGTTAGGGGGAGGTTACACGAGGCGACCTGGTGACAGGACAATCTTCGGATTTGAGGTTGTTCTGGACACGAATTTTGCATTGCGCAAATCTCGTAACAAACTACCGGTTACCAACAGGTAGTTACGTCAGCGAGAATAAGTAGTGGGAGGAATCCTATTTAGATTTGAGATTTGGCATTTATATTTAAAATTATTAAAATGGATGAAGGCAACAATTACCAAAATTTGGCAGACTTGGATACGGAACAATCGGTCGAACAGTGGGAAACGCGCACCGCGGAACCCATTGTTCAGGGGCAGGTGGCTAGCATAAAAGACGCGACCGCCGAAACACAACAAAGAGCAGAAATAAAATTCCAAACTTAAGAAAATGTTTCGGAATCGGAAGTGAATATCAAATCTGAACCCCTTGATGACGAATACGGAGGAGCAATTAAAGAGGCACCCACTACGGAAGCAAAACCGCTGGTTTCCGGGATTTTAACTGATTTATTGAATGTTTTGATTAACGAAATCAAGGCTCAGTCTAGCAAGATAGAAACTCAATCGGCAGAAATTAAAGCTCAGTCTGCCAAGCAAGAAGCCCAGTCTGCCAAGCAAGAAGCTCAGTCTGAAAAAATTGACAGGAAGCGTAACAATCAGAACGAAGCTGTTAATGTTGTTAACACAAAAGTTGATTCAATCAAAGAAGATATTGTTGCAATTAATACCGAAATCGGTCATTTTAAACAGGAAATGATAGGCCTTCAGGCGGAAATTGTGAGCAAAAATACTCGTTTTGATTCCGAAATTAGGAGAATCGAGAAAAGTGGAGGAGAAACAGTTGCTCCGATCATCAAGAATAAGGTGACGGAATAAATTCAATTAGTGAAATAAGAGGATCAAAAGAAGGTGGAAACCTTCAAGGCTTTAGTGTCCGAAGTAGATACTAAAGTGAGGAAGCAGGCTAATACCTGCGAAGAGAAAAAGAGGGAAGTGGAAACGCTTGCGACAACCATTGCCAAGAAATTACGAGAGTGTCGGAATTAGAAAAGAATCTTGACGGAAAACAGAGCTATGTGCCAATCCGTGCACATAGTTCTGAATTGTTGACGAAAGAGGAGCGGTTCGACCCTTCCAATATCAGCATACACACAGTTTTTTACTACTTCGCGCTGAATATGTGTAGATATAACGTGTAGGGCTCATGTGAAAAGATAGAGTGGACATGACCACTTGTTATAACAAGTTTTTGGCGCTCCGTCAATCTGTAAACTTTTTTAATCTAAACGCACCCTAAGCCGTTGTCCAATCACCACATTATTACGTCTCCACCATGCGCCTACTGCAATAGATTTTTGTAATTCTTTCTCGTAGAGATATCATGGATTCTGTCCTTCGAATCTTCAAGTGTGTGGGATATACCTCTGAGACTGCTAGTAGCGATCCTAAAGGTGTCTTTCTGCACACTGCTGCCAGTCATGAAATTAGTCGTCTCGTCAGTCTGTTCATGAATGTAACTGACTCTGTTTATTATATTTCTGTTGGGCGGTATCCTACTGCCAACTTTTGGTACCGGTACTTTTTTGCATGATTCCTTAGGCTCATTCATGGTTTTTTGTATGTGGACTATAAAAATGTCAGATCCTCTTCGAGAACGAGAAATCGACTCAACTTTACTCTGTGGATTTGCGTGTGCCACTGTCTGTTTGCTGAATCTTTTGTCGCAGAAAATTGACCTTTTTGAAGCAAATAACTTGTCTTATTTACTGACTATTACTTCTTCTTCTCCAACACTTTCGCATTTCTGATTTCAGTGGATAAATCTGCTTTAGTTTTCTTACGTCTGTAATCTGCAATCCCCTGAAACAATAACCGGCAGATCATTTGCCTATGTCACTGCTCCAGTAAATCCTGCAAATGCTTCCAAGAGCTCAAGAAGGGGCTCTGCCGGTTTGCCCAAAAACGGATGTCGACAGATGGGTTCCTGTGAGTTCATCTTTGTGATTTTTCTGCAAACTACTGCATGCATGGTCCATTGTACCTTTCGCATTTTGCATTTACCTTTTCGTCTCTAGAGAAGATAAATCGAAACTTTTGACTCCCTGTGCCGGGAGAACAAATAACTTCAGTCCTGAATTTCCGCCGGTGGCGATGGAGCTAGTACAGTGGCACAATTAGTACAGTGCCACATTGTAGGGCGCATTCATTAAATTTCAAGTCGACTGTTCCCCGTTGTCCTCCATATTCCATGGGTAGTAGAAAACTTTGCAGCAGTTCAGCAGAGTCCTTCCACAATTGTATCCGTACTGTCTTAATTCCTTATCGTGGACTGTACCGGAGGTATCTGAATTTCTTCTGTCAGCATTTTAAATGAGGGTCGCTAGGTACTTGTTTTAAATTTCTTCTCAGCAAAAACTTCCCATTTGATTACCAACATGCTTTGAATTTTATCTTTGTACTGTAATATGTCTGCTGGTGGCCTCTTTCGTCGTTTCACGGTGCCAGCGGCCCGACGAGAGGGGAAACTCGGACGCCTCATAACGAGCTCCAGAAAAACCTTTTGCAAACCCTCAAGGGGAAGCCCGGCGAATGTCTGTTCCCCGCCTAAGAAAGGACACCTTGCGAAGAGCCTGGCAGACAATGAGAAGCATGCCGAAAACTGATGAACCGCTGCAGTCACTGGGATGGAGCACAGACACAAAGGCGTCAAGAATCCAGACGTGGAGGCGTGTGAATCGTCTGGCTCACAGCAGCCATTTTTATCTGCCTTACAAAGCGAGAACCTGTCAGTAATGCCAGCAACCCTCAGACACTGGGTCGGAGCGAACGCAAAACGCAAATAATTCTCACAGGGGGGCATGTTAAGCTAAAGAACTACGGAAGAAGTCACCCTGATTTAAAAAAAAGTGTGGTGGACAGTAAGAATGCTGCGTATAAATCAAAAACGTCAGCAGATTCTTGAGCAAAGCTCAACCATAAGACTGTCCGGTCCTCACTCACGATCGTTACAAAGATGTATAGTGTGGCTACTTTTACAGCAACTAAGGCACGTAGAAAGACATCGGAGGAATGTGCCACCAACGCTGGGAACAGCCCTGCGAATGAAGACGTGATGAAGGCGCCGGTTCTCTAGTCACACACAAACCCACTCAAGACAGAAAAATTCCGTCCGGCACTGGACCATGAAATTATTGGGAGGGGGTGGGGGAGGTGCATTAAAAATTTCTTTCCGCAATAACAGTGTCAAGTGGAGAAAGATATTCTAGGTGTCGGAGAACAGAGGAGAGTGAGGAGGACTGGAGAGAAGTCGGTGAGAGCGCGCGGAAGCACGATGACGTGGGGGCTCCTCCATCCATCATCTAGATCTGCCTGCCGATACCGTTAAATCACTGCTTTGGCTACGAAAGCCACAACAAGAAGTCAACGCGGAGACCACGGGCATCGTCGCAAAACCGTGACAAGGACAGGTGCAGCCGATTCGCCACAGCACAGCTCCGAGGCGAAGCGACGTAACGACTCCGCGTCTTCTGCCATCTTCACCACAAGACAAATGACTATGAAGCATGTCGAGATGTTTCATTCCACCTCTTTCGTTTTAATCTTCTAACTTCACTTAATTACTTACGTCAATTATTGGCAATCTCAGTATACATCTACATGTTACATCTTGTCAGAAAGGAGAACTTTCTCGATACACCACACTTCTGACACCCAAAGTCGGCCAACCTCATTAGTAATTTGCAAATTATGTCATATCGGAAGGTTATGAAGGATTCCCTATAATTTAAATTCCCAAAATTGAGCAGTGTCATTATTCATCTACATCTCATTTCATGTCAGAGAGGAGAATGTTTCAGTTCAAAAGAGTACATACCTTTTTGGCGGGCCGCGGTGGTCTCGCGGTTAAGGCGCTCAGTCCGGAACCGCGCGACTGTTACGATCGCAGGTTCGAATCCTGCCTCGGGCATGGATGTGTGTGATGTCCTTAGGTTAGTTACGTTTAAGTAGTTCTAAGTTCTAGGGGACTGATGACCACAGAAGTTAAGTCCCATAGTGCTCAGAGCTACTTTTAGTACATACTTTTGGCTCCAGTACAAAGTAATAATAGGTTGTCCTTTTCGCTCGTCCCAACAATTTTATATAATCATTTCTTTCATTCATTATAAAGTGATTAGTTAACATAAGGTCATGTATCCATGGTGCAGTTTTCTGACATGTTAAGATGCATTTTGAAACTGATCAACTCTGTGCTCGACATGTGGCTTGTTGTGCAACTCATGTTAAAAGTCCATATTGAAACCAGGAACCTCAGCCAGGAAATTAGTTTCAATTTTTCATACCTCCAATCGGCCCTTTTTTAGATCTTTTGAAGAGTCTCTAATAAGATATGTCGAGCTGCACTTCAAGTAGACAGAGTGACGTCTACGTTCGCTGCTGCACCTACTCTTCCATGGTTTGTATGTTTTGAGGTAGGTCTAGTTAGTAAGTGTATGCTCAGTTCTGGTATCAGGTCTACTAGTGATAGCTCCGATGGTCGTCTACCTTACCACGCCTTGTTACCATCAAGATCAAAGACGTGGCGTCCCGTACCCTACTACGGGCAGCAAGTACATAGAAATACCGGGCTGCCTCATTGCTGAACTAGCAATAGATGTTTATCAGCACCCAGAAGACAATTGCACCATTTATTTATATGTGACAGTCAAAACCCGCTTTTAGTTAGAACGCGTTCTTACTAGTTAAAACTAGTTTATACTGAACCACTGCGTCAAAACGCGTTTTGCCTAGTTAAAACTAGTTTTAACTGACTTTCGCTTTTGACCAGCAGTAGATTCTAGTGGTAACTAAGGCTGTCGGTATAAACTAGTTTCAACTAGTAAGAACGCTTTCTAACTAAACTAGACAGAACTAGTTTTCACTAAATTTATTTAGGGGGAAATATTATAATTAAGAGCAACTACGCTTTGATTGAAATAAAAAAACAGCACTTTGTATTGTGCAATTCGATATTTATTGATAAGACTGATCACACATCTAAGTCATTAATATTAGCTACAGCAATACAAAAATAACCAGACATTGAAGAAATATTTTAAGGAACATTACAGAGCCATATTAACAGTATTAGTTACGAAAGTGGAAACAAAATAGTCATACAGTAGAAGTATATTAATTACTCATACATTTGACAAAAGTTGCTACAGTCTTAATAAAAGAGAAACGCTCCATAAAAATTTTACAGTGAAATTTTGATTATTTGTTATTGCAATGCAAACTGTCTTGACATTTTGAGTTACGAAAGTTTCCTTTTTTCCTACAAAATCACCATTTTGAAATAGATGCCTTCTTACTCACACAGCGAACAAATCCTTGTTCTGATCCTAAAGCTGCCATCTTGGCAGCAGTTCTTAATGATACCTTTGTTTCTGGCACGTCTTCCAGCAGCAAGTGTTTCTCTTTGGACACGTCGATTTCGGCTCTGGAAGAGAACTTATAATTAGCTTGTTTGGAAGTCGATTAGGTACTAAATACATATTATCTAATATATTACAATGTAAGTATTAGAACTTTAATTATTAATTAATTACTTGAATAGTTAGCAACATTTTCAGAGCATTAAATCAATGAAGTAATGAAAATGTCTGACATTTGTCCTTAATTATTGAAATAAATTCAGAAATACATACCTGCAATACAATTTGTCGTGTATCAAGTATTTAGTTCCAATCTTGTGCAAGCCCTGTTCATCTTTCTGAAGAACAACTCCAATAATATTGGGGGAATCTGCTTTTGCTCTGTCGATAGCAGGAATCGGTATATTTATATTGTCACTGATTTCTACAGTGGCGTGTATTGAATCTGAAGCCATCTTCATTCTTTTGGCCTGTTTCACCAGGTTTTCATGAGCGTTTTCTGTAGCAGCTCGTATTTGAGATTGTAGTTTCGTAATACCTTCAACTCCTGGCTCTTCGTGACAAGCTGGAGTTATTTGAGGACCTGCACTCGTACTAGTTACGGCTTCTGGATCCTCTTGATTGGCTGCTGCTGTTGTTGGAGACTGTATACTTGTACTGGGCAAAGCTTCTGCATCTTCTTGTCTGGCTGCAGCTGTAATCTGTCCATTGTTACTAGCCATAACCGCAATCTCCTCTGAGTCGTGTGATAGTTCCAGTTCATCAGGTATCTCACTTACTGCGTCTACCACATTAATTTTATTTAAAGCCTCTTTAAGATTATCTTCATTTTGTATCTCCTTGATAACATCTAGAGGACACTCGAAGTCATAAGCTCTACACGTGGTTCCGTGCCAAACATAGCTTTGTAAGGTGTTTGCTTAATACCAGAATGATATACCCGATTTTCCATAAACCGTACAAAGCGAAGACCGTTTGACCTGTTGGTGGTAATATTGTTTTGCCTCCATGAAGCCAATATTTTTTCGACGTCTTGGTTGGCGCCTTCAAGAGAAACTTGGCTTTGGCTGTGCCTTGGTTTTCCGTGAACCAGTTTACACTCAGGCCAAAATACAGCCAGCTCGTTTATGACTGAATTCACTGCCGTTGTCAGAGTGTAAAATACAAGGAGCACCAAATGTCAGAAACATATCTGCTAAATGATGTGCCATATCTTCTGCCCTCTTGCTTTGCAGTGCACATAACAAAACAAGTTTCGTCAAGTGGTCCTGATACACCATTACATACTTAAATCCACGATCTTCTTGAGTTTGCATGCCGAACAGATCAACGTGACAACGACTATTTATTTCTGAATGAAGTATAGGTTTCGAAACATGCTTCCTTCTTTTAATGCTCCTTTTGAGCTGAAAAGTTTCACACATAGACAGATAAATGTTTATCATCTCCACTGTTTTGTTTGAATCTGGAATGTGTTTGATATATGATCAATATTCGAATACATATTGCATATCACAATACAAAAACGCTGTTTTCCTTATTTCAATCAACACGTAGTTACTCTTAATTTTAATATTTTCCCCTAAATAAATTTAGTGAAAACTAATTATTTCTAGTTCAGTTAGAACGCGTTCCTACTAGTTGAAAATGTTGATACTGATAGCCTTAGTTACAACAATAATTTACGACTGCTCAAAAGCGAAATCAGTTAAAACTATTTTTAACTAGGCTAAACGCGTTTTTACGAAGTGGCTCAGTAAAAACTTGTTGTACTAGTAAGAACGCCTTCTAACTATAAACGGGTTTTGACTGTAACATATATACTGAGAACTAGCTGATATGACATCTTTCTGTGACTGTAAGAGCCCTTTTCTAAACAGCAACGACAGTCATTTGTCTAGGACACGTCCCTACTATCTAGACTTGTAAAGATGGTCCCATAAATTTATGTTTGCAGTATGAATTCCTTGGATGCGTACTCCTCAAATCCTAGCTCTTCAGTCATTTCATTAACTACCGCCATGGCAACGGTGCTCCACATAACATTTGTGTACGGACTTTTACGGACTATTGGATATGTAGCCTTTAGGAAACAGTTTATTCTAATTGCACACAACCATTTCATGAAATGTCAATACACCTTTCCCAATTTCAGTTTCTTAATGTAAACAATATTGGTGAGCCTGCTTGTGAACATCTCGTGGGAATATATAATTGGCGATGAAAAAGATACCGTTTGAGTGTATTGCAAACCAGTGCGACACTGACGCTGATATATAAGCAACGACGCATTGAAAGATGTTAGTGTGGCGTTCGAACGAAAATTTCTTCATGTCTCATTGTATTTGAAGTTGATGCAAGGAAAGGTGTGGCTATCCTATTGATCACGTTAGCATTTACATATTTCTTCATATGTGCGCTGGTGGATTAATTTGTATGTTCATCTGTAGTGACATGTTACATAGGGGTTATCTGAATGTTGGCTGATGATAGCTTAAAAGTCGAAAATGTAAAAGACTAAATAAAGCGAAAATTATGAAACTCATAACAGACAATTTGCCCAACTGAAAAACGTGGCCCTCTCCCTGGGAGGGTAACATGTCTCAAGGGAGCGAGAAAGTTTATAGTTTATTCACGTCTTGCTGATATAATGTCTTAGAAGTCTCCGTATATCTCTGCAGGATCTCTTCCACTCTCACTAGACTTTTTTACGTCTGATAACACCTAATAATTGTCGTGGTACACTAGCATGTGATGTTATTTAATTCAAGGCTCTTTCTCGAGTACTGTCTTTTTCCTCTGTTCTTGTAGAGCAAGAACTGCCTGTGGCAACATGTACGTTGCTCTGAGGAGACACCCATTTTAATGCATTCTACTCACTATTCTAATGCCTGTGACGTTTTCTTGCAAATGTTAGTATATCATAAGCCAGCTTTCTCGATGTTATCTTTGAATTCTAATTCTGCACTTTTCCCTATCACACTCAACTGGGAAAGTGTATCACTATGAGGAGATTTGCGTCAGATTCATAGCTCTCTCTAGTATTTATATTACAAGTGTTAGATGCTCTTTTAAATCACAATGAGCCTCCCTCAATGCTCACAACGTAATGGAAGGCGGTTTTATATCCCTTCAGTATGTGTTTGGTTGTGGTGGTGCCTCGCAGGGCTAGTTAAACAGCTGTAATTCCAAATGCTTTAATACGGTAAGCTGTCATAGCGCAGTACAGGAAGCGGCAGCTTGGCAGCCACGTTCGGCGGCTTCCGCCGTTTTGTCACTCCGCAATGCTTAGTAGGTGCAGCGTCGGCCGGGCAGCGGTCCATGACGCAACTACTACTCTCAGACTCGACTACAGCTCTGGGTGGCGTCGGCTAGCTGCAACTCCGTGCGCTGTGGTGCAGCTCACGCACTCCAAACCGTCAGATGACTGCTGGACAGTGACGCAGTGGCCGGCGAACTGCTTCGCAAGCCGGTTCTGCCCGGTTTTTGCGGCGCTCCAGGTCCTGCAGTCTCAGGGCAGACTGTCCTGACGTCGAGTCGAACTGTGGTCCACAAACAGCATTCCAGACGGCGGCCAATTAACGCAGCCCAATGCTGATAGAACTGTGTTACTGAAAGGAGTGACATTAGTATAAAATGCCTAGGTATATATATGCTTCAAAACTGAACCTGTCCGGGCTTTGCCACGCCTAGTGGCACGTATATTGAACATACCAGTAGCCGCTAGTGTGGAAAGGCTAGTGGCATCCACCACTTGGGTTTTCCTGTAACAACTGTTTCCACATCCTGCCAGGCCGACTCACGTATTGAAAATAACACCCACGCTTACATGTATCTTACGCTGCTGCATTTTGCTTCTAACTTCGTGCTTTTACAACCACATATGGTCGGTGCATTACCCGACCCAATCCTTTAACAAGATCAAGTCCGTTGGGTTGCCTGAAAATAGATTGCCCGTATGCAAACTAGACTGATATGTTCTCTGGCTGCTGCCACAGTTGGGTCTAGTCTGCTCTTTACTCAATAACGAACTTACTACTACTCCTAAACTCTGACATCCTTTTCAGCTTATTTTACCATTAGAATTTTCTCTATTACCTCATAGCCTCTGGGAATCCAGTCAACTGAGATTAGAACACTGGCTGCGTCTGAATGGCGTTTCGTGTTCCACTTCCTGTACATCTAAACAAGGGTGACTCAGAACTTCATCTATGTTCCACTTCATTTACATCTAAACAAGAACAGTGCTTAACAAAGTTAGTGTTTCTGTGGTAACTTCGTACGACAGTGGTCAATGAGGTCTCTTTCTGGAACTGGTTCTCCCTGCACTGGTAATAGTGAATACTCTATTCTAGAATCCCTAGAGGAGGAGATTGTTGTTGTTGTTGTTGTCTTCAGTCCTAAGACTGGTTTGATGCAGCTCTCCATGCTACTCTATCCTGTGCAAGCTTCTTCATCTCCCAGTAACTACTGCAACCTACATCCTTCTGAATCTGCTTAGTGTATTCATCTCCTGGTCTCCCTCTACGATTTTTACCTTCCACGCTGCCCTCCAATACTAAATTGGTGATCCCTTGATGCCTCAGAACATGTCCTACCAACCGATCCCTTCTTTAGTCAAGTTGTGCCACAAATTTCTCTTCTCTCCAGTTCTATTCAATACCTCCTCATTAGTTATGTGAGGATTCAGCATTCTTCTCTAGCACCACATTTCGAAAGCTTCTATTCTCTTCTTGTCTAAACTATTTATCGTCCATGTTTCATTTCAATACATGGCTACACTCCATACAAATACTTTCAGAAACGACTTCCGGACACTTAAATCTGTACTCGACGTAAACAAATTTCTCTTCTTCAGAAACGCTTTCCTTGCTATTGCCAGTCTACATTTTATATTTTCTCTACTTCGACCATCATCAGTTATTTTGCTTCCCAAATAGCAAAACTCCTTTACTATTTTCAGTGTCTCATTTCCTAATCTAATTCCCTCAGCATCACCCGACTTAATTCGACTACATTCCATTATCCTCATTTTGCTTTTGTTGATGTTCATCTTATATCCTCCTTTCAAGACATTGTTCATTCCATTCAACTGCTCTTCCAAGTCCTTTGCTGTCTCTGACAGAATTACAATGTCATCGGCGAACCTCAAAGTTATTATTTCTTCTCCATTGATTTTAATACCTTCTCCAAATTTTTCTTTTGTTTCCTTCACTGCTTGCTCAATACACAGATTGAATAACATCGGGGAGAGGCTGCAACCCTGTCTCACTCCCTTCCCAACCACTGATTCCCTTCCGTCTCCCACGACTCTTATAACTGCCATCTGGTTTCTGTACAAATTGTAAATAGCCTTTCGCTCCCTGTATTTTACCCCTGCCACCATCAGAATTTGAAACAGAGTATGCCAGTCAACGTTGTCAAAAGCTTTATCTAAGTCTACAAATGCTAGAAACGTAGGTTTGCCTTTCCTTAATCTTTCTTCTAAGATAAGTCGTAAGGTCAGTGTTGCCTCACGTGTTCCAGTGTTTCTACGGAATCCAAAGTGATCTTCCCCGACGTCGGCTTCTACCAGTTTTTCCATTCGTCTGTAAAGAATTCGCGTTAGTATTTTGCAGCTGTGACTTATTAAACTAATAGTTCGGTAATTTTCACATCCGTCAACACCTGATTTCTTTGGGATTGGAATTATTATATTCTTCTTGAAGTCTGAAGGTATTTCGCCTGTCTCATACATTTTGCTCACCAGATGGTAGAGTTTTGTCAGGACTGGCTCTACTCCTGGAGCCTTGTTTCGACTCAAGTCTTTCAGTGCCCTGTCAAACTCTTCACGCAGAATCCTATCTCCCATTTCATCTTCATCTACATCCTCTTCCATTTCCATAATATTGTCCTCAAGTACGTCGCCCTTGTATAGACCCTCTATACATTCCTTCGACTGAAGCCTTCCCTTCATTGCTTATAACTGGGTTTCCATTTGAGCTCATTATATTAATACAAGTGGTTCTCTTTCCTCAAAAGGTCTCTTAATTTTCCTGTAGGCAGTATCTATCTTACCCTTGGTGAGATATGTCTCTACATCCTTACATTTGTCCTCTAGCCATCCATGATTAGCCATTTTGCACCTCCTGTCGATCTCATATTTGAGACACTTGTATTCCTTTTTGCCTGCTTCATTTACTGCATTTTTATGTTTTCTCCTTTCATCAATTAAGTTCAATAGATCATCTGTTACCCAAGAATTTCTAGTAGCTCTTGTCTTTTTACCTACTATATCCTCTGCTGCCTTCAGTACTTCATCCCTCAAAGCTATCCATTCTTCTTCTACTGTATTTCTTTCCCCCATTCCTGCCAGTTGTTCCCCTATGCTCTCCCTGAAACTCTGCACAACCTCTGGTTCTTTCAGTTTATCCAGGTTCCATCTCCTTAAATTGCCACCTTTTTGCAGTTTCTTCAGTTTTAATCAATAGCTCGTAACCAATAGATTGTGCTCAGAGTCGACATCTGCCCCTGGAAAGGTCTTACAATTTAAAACCTAGTTCCTAAATCTGTGTCTTACCATTATATAATCTATCTGATACCTTCTAGTATCTCCAGGACTCTTCCATGTATACAACCTTCCTTTATGATTCTTGAACCAAGTCTTAGCTATGATTAAGTTGTGCTCCGTGCAAAATTCTACCAGGCGGCTTCCTCTTTCATTTCTTCCCCTCAATCCATATTCACCTACTACGTTTCCTTCTCTCCCTTTTCCTACTACCGAATGCCAGTCACCCATGACTACTAAATTTTCGTCTCCCTTCACTATCTGAAGAATTTCTTTTATTTCATCATACATTTCTTGAATTTCTTCGTCATCTGCAGGGCTTGTTGGTATATAAACTTGTACTACTGTAGTAGGCGTGGGCTTCGTGTTTATCTTGGCCACAATAATGCGTTCACTATGCAGTTTGTAGTAGCTTACCCGCACTCCTATTTTTTTTATTCATTATTAAACCTACTCCTGCATTACACCTATTTGATTTTGTATTTATAACCCTGTATTCACCCGACCAGAAGTCTTGTTCCTACTGCCACCGAACTTCACTAATTCCTACTATATCTAATTTTAACCTATCCATTTCCCTTTTTAAATTTTCTAACCTACCTGCCCGACTAAGGGATCTGACATTCCACGCTCCGATCCGTAGAACGCCAGTTTTCTTTCTCATGATAACGCCGTCCTCCTGAGTAGTCCCCGCCGGAGATCCGAATGGGGGACTATTTTACCTCCGGAATATTTTACCCAAAAGGACGCCATCATCATTTAACCATACAGTAAAGCTGCATGCCCTCGGGAAAAATTACGGCCGTAGTTTCCCCTTGCTTTCAGCCGTTCGCAGTACCAGCACAGCAAGGCCGTTTTGGTTAGTGTTACAGGGCCAGATCAGTCAATCATCCAGACTGTTGCCCCTGCAACTACTGAAAAGGCTGCTGCCCCTCTTCAGGAACCACACATTTGTCTGGCCTCTCAACAGATACCCCTCCGTTGTGGTTGCACCTACGGTACGGCTATCTGTATCGCTGAGGCACGCAAGCCCCCCACCAACGGCAAGGTCCATGGTTCATAGGGTGGGAGGAGAAGGTATACTTGGTAAAAACAAGGTGATACGGGGAGATTTCTGTTATATCATGTTCAGACAGAGATTCCAAAATCAGATACTAGATTCTAAGGAGAACCCAGAAGCAGTAATAGACTCATATCACAATATAGTGGTGATAAACAGTTGGCTGAAGTTCAGGGGATTAGTCAGGAAGAATCAGTATGAATAGAAGAGGGATACGCAAGTCCTAAGGGATGACGAGACATGCCTGAAGTTCTCTGCGGCTATAGATTCAGCAGTAAGGAATAGCTCAGTAAACAATACAGTTGAAGAGGAATGGACATCTCTAAAAAGGCAATCACGGAAGTTGGAAATAAAAACATAGGCACATAGAAGTTAATTGCGAAATAACCATGGGTAACACAAGAAATTTTTCAGTTGTTTGAGGAAAGAAGGAAATGCAAAAATGTTCAGGTAATTTCAGGAATATAGAAATATAAGTCGCTGATGAATGAAATGAATAGGAAGTGCAGGGAATCTAAGACTAAATGGCTGCATGAAAACTATGAAGCAACTGAAAAAGAAATTATTTCTGCAAGGACTGACTCAGCATACAGGAAAATCAAAACAACCTTATGTGATAGAAAAAGCAAGGATGGTAACATTAATAGTGCAATGAGAATTCCACTGTTAAATGCAGAGGAGAGAGCGGATATGAGGAACGAGTACATTGAAGGCATCTATAAGGGGGAACATTTGTCAGATGTGATAGAAAAAGAAACAGGAATCAATTTATAAGAGATAGGGCGTCCTGTATTAAAGTCATTCATTAAGAGAGCTTTGGAAGACTTAAGATCAATTAAGGCGAAAGGGTAGATAAAATTCCACGAAAATCTCTAAAATCATTTTAAATAGTGGCAACAAAATGACAATTCACATGCTGTGAAGAAGTATTAGTCTGGGGTCATACAATCTGAATTTCGGAAATACATCCTCCACAAAATTCCTAAGACAGCAAGAGCTAAGAACTGCGAGAATTATCGCACAGTCAGCTTAATAGCTCTTGCATTCAAGGTGCTAACAAGAATAATATACAGAAAAATGTAAATGTAACCGAGGATATGCTAGACGACGATCAGTTTGGCTTTAGAAGAGGTAAAGGCATCATAGAGGCAATACTGATGTTGCGGTTGATAATGTAAATCAGACTAAAGAAAAATAAAGACACGTTCATAGCAGTTTTCGACGAGGAGAAACTATTCGATACTATAAAATGGTGCAAGATGTTCGAAATTCTGACAAAAATATAAGTAAGCTGTAGTGAGACAGGTAACATACAACATATACAAGAGATAAGAAGGAATAATAAGAATGGACGACCATGAACGAAGGGCTCGGATTAAAAAGGGTGGAAGACAGGGATGTAGTCCTTATCCCTTACTGTTCAATCTGTTCATCGAAAAAGCAATGGTGGAAATAGAAGAAACTTTCAGGAGTGGAATAAAAATTAAAGGCGAAGGGATATCAGTGATACGATTCACTCATGAGATTGCCATCCTGAGTGAAAGTGAAGAAGAATTACATGGTATCCTCAATGGAATAAGCAACATAATCAGTACAGAAAATGGACTGAGGGTAAATCTAAGAAAGACAAAAGTAGTGGAAGTAGCATAAATGAGCACAGCGAGAGACTTAGCATCAGGATTGATGGTCACGAAGTAGACGAAATTAAGGGATTCTGCGATCTGGGCAGCAAAATAACCAATGACGGACTGAGAAATTAGGACATCAAAACCAGATTGGCTGTGGAAAATGGGCATTCTTGGCAACAGATGTCTACTAGTATCAAACATAGGCCTTAATTTGAGGGAAAAAATTTCTGCGAATTTACGTCTGGAGCACTGCATGGTAAGTTAGAGAAACATGGGCTATGGGAAAATCGGGACATAAGAGAATCGAAGCGTTGGAGATATGCTGCTACAGGCAATTGTTGAAAATAGGTGGTCTGAGAAAGTAAGGAATGAAGATGTTCTGCGCAGAATCTGGGAGGAAGGAATATGTGGAAAACAATGACAATGAGGAGGGACAAAATGATAGGACATCCGTTAAAACATGAAGGAATAACTTCCATCGTAGTTGAGGGAGCTGTAGACGGCAAAAGCTGTAGAGGAAGACAGAGATTGGAGTACATCCAGCAAATAAATTAGGACGTAGCTTGCAAGAGCTACTCTGAAATGAAGAGGTTGGCACAAGAGAGTAATTCACGGCGGGTCAGATCATCCAGTCCGATGACTGATGGCACCCCCTGCCCAAAAAAAAAAGAGCTGCATCACTCAACAATGATGAGTGATTGCCGCGTCCTCTTGCTACGTGCACGGCACTCTCCCTTCAAGATGCTGGTCCCACAATACTTCCACTCACAGAAATGCTGGTTACATAACGCTTGCACTCCAAAGAAGACAAGTCGCATGGGTATGGCCTACACCTTCTCCATCTTGTCTCCTGAGGTATCCAACTTTTGGTCAAGGATTCCTGTTACCTTTACCTCTCCCAAAACGTGTGCTGTGGCCCTGCAGCAGTTTAACTCGTCTACACAATACGTCATTCCTAACAAACACGCTAGGAATCTCTTTATCTTCAAGTTCTTAGCGTGTAAGGACTCTTTCTCATTGGTCCATCTACAACCTACTTCTACCTCCTTTGCACTTTTTTTCGCTTTCTTCTTCCGTTCCAACCCAAAACTCCAGGAATAACCTCCACATTCCCTCGAAACGGTTTCAGAAGTCCCGCATACACAGGAAATTGCGTCTTGACATTCACTGGCATTCACTGACATTCACTGACATTCACTTTTATTAATTTGCAAAAGATACCTTTATCTTGCCCTTCTGGGTACCGAAAGTCGACAAGGTTATCCACTAGCCGATCTTGTAATCCAGCATTCTTGCTGTATGTCTCACTGCTCGTTCTTGCTTTTCTAGTTGATTTGGTATTAGCTCTGCGCATCTTTATCCACATTTCCTTTACCACTCTTTAACTGATTATCCTGTCTTACCCTTTTTGAATTTTAACACGTCAATAGCTGATGGCATCTAACGACCATATATTATCGAATATAGTGACAATCCTCTACTCATGCGCTACTTCCAGTTCTACGCTGAACTCACATACCTTAAATAGACATCCCAGTTCGTGTAGAGTGAGTCAACATAGTATCCCGACATCTTCCCAACAGTTCTATGAACAATTTTCGTAATTCCATTAGCTTAAATATGTAGAAGACTAGGTCTCAATTTCTTCAAATTCAACTGCCGGCACAGTTCTTCGAAAAAAATCAGACATAAAGCTTATACCTTGATCTGTCACCATCCTATCAGGTATGACAAATTTCGGTATGCAGTTGTTCACTAGAGCGTGCGCCACTGTTATTGCCCTTTGGTTTGGACATAACGAACATTTACACATAGTTCGAAAAATGGTATAACTTCACGAGTAAACATTTGTTCCCTGCAAGTGTTTTGTTGAAAGGTCCTAAGACACCAGTCCCAAGCAACTGAAACATTGCTTATGCTTCAGGTAACTTCAGCAGTGATACTCTTATCAGACACATATATGCTCTCTGTGCACACTGATCCAATTCTACACTCACGTTCCACGTCTGCCTATTTATTCCTCCAGCAGGACGTCTCCGCTACTCTCCTGTTGGTTGACATACATCCCACATGAAATGCTAATGCATTATCATGTATCTCCTTCAGTGCTTTAACTCTCAACTTTGGTGGTACCATCTTTCAAACTTTTTCTTAGTTTCTCTGCACAGCAATCCGTCCTGCACACAAAGCTGGGACTGGTGACTAATCTGTTTGCATTTGTCATATATTTTCTGTGCTGTTCGCCAATCTCAAGCTTTATACTGCCACCTTCTTACTCACGTCACCCGAATTTTCATGTTTGTTTCTGGTTTTATATGAGACCTAATAACGAAATTCACTCAACTAAACTGCCCACTGTGTCTTTCAGTCTCAGCAAACATTTCAACGCTGTATTATACATTGTTACTGAAACTTCTTTTCATAGAGTTAACACTTGAAGGAGACAGTTACACAAGTAAGGGTCAAGATTTACTTTCCCACTGTGGAGTAATGCTTCTCCACTGAGTTCGCATGCCTTGACGCATTGGCCACCCGGTTCCACAGCATCAACTTCCTGACTCAGAACACAACCTAGTACAATGCTGGATGCATTGCATGACAGAACGAATTCCTTACTGTAGTTTGGAAACACTAAGACTGGACTTCACGTCAAACCCTCTTTCAGTTTCTGAAAAACACACGAACAAGCCTCTGACCGTACCAACTTGAAGCTTTCTTCAGAAAGTCTATGAAAGGTCGGGTGATATCTGAAGATATCTTTACAGACCCTCTATAATTATTAGCAACGTGAAAAATGATTACAGTTCGTTCACCAATCCAGCTACAGGAACTTATTCTTAACGATTATCGACCACTGTGTGCTACTTTGTGTAAGACAATACTACACTAGTCTGTCTCTTAATTTCAGGAATACCTATCTTAATGGCTGTATGTGCTGCTGCAAATGACTTATATAGACGATTATTTTTAAGATACACCATGAAATGTCATGATTTTAAACTTATGAGAAACCCAGCCAACGAACACTGAAACCTCACGTATGTGTTTTTTCAATCCAAGAGGCAACCTCTCGATTGATAAAGTACCCACGGTGAGAGAATGTTATTTTTGCTTGGTCCTTATGAGCCACTGCCAGCCGATCGTAGGCACTTTCCAAGTTCACTTTCTAAAAGTTCTTGCACTGGTACAAACAGTTTATGGTTTCAATAACAGATCCCGTATTTTTATGATCCATATGCAGATTATCTAGGCATGACGACTGTTCTGGTCCCCTGGCACCCTAATATTCGATTCTGCATAAATTGTGTTACTGGCAGCGACCCTTTTCGCAAAAAAAGAAAAAAAATCCTTGAGTTCCAACAGAAATTCTTCAATCTCTCAATGTCACTTCGCTTTAGATGCTTCGCTCTCTCTCATAATGCAGTTTCAGCGGAGCTTTGCAATTTTTTGTGGCCAACTCCCCTATATTCGACTTTTCTTCCTTTGGGATATCCACGTTAGTGATTAATAACTAAATTCTCAATGCTGAAATTCTCTACAACACAAGTAGCATTTTTTCACACTTATCTCTTGTAATCATATTGCACCTGTTTTCACCAAGCAATCTTCCTGATTCATTACTTCATTTACTTCTAATGGTTCCATCAAATGCAGCATCTCTACCAGTAAGTTACATTTAACATTTACCTAAGGTGATTTTCCAGTACCCTTAGCTTCACAACTGTGTGAATCGAGCATTAGTGTGATATATCATGGATTAAGCTGTTTACTGTACTTGGTAGGCTCCCGTTGTCACTTCTCCACACAGGCAACAATTTCACCCAATTCAAATATTCTCCCGTCAAGCTCCACCACTCGTTGCCGAAGATCCATTTTGGCACAATGATGATGCAAGGAAATTCAACTCCAGAATCATGTCTTAGCTCCCACTTAAATGTGGCACAGTTTCTACACATAGTCTAAACTGAACCATACCCAGGCAAAATGTATCCCTAAGAATCCCAGATGTGTGACTCCTTTATCCTCCACTCAATGCAGTCTACATCTTAGTACGTTCCACCACTTATCTTTCACCATATCCCCACTGTCAGCTGACACATGGGCCAATGTGTCCAATAACAACCATGGAATTATACTTCCCACGCTAATCTCCATCTCTGTTCCCAGTATTCAATGGCTGGCGTACATGCACCATCTGTCCACCTCCTTCACACCTTACATTGGCCGAAAACACTGCGCTTCTGACTTGCAACACAGTTCACATATTGATTTCCTTGCATCTCACTGCCGTTCTAATAGCTGAGAGCAAATCAACCAGAAACCCTGTTCTCACTCTCTTAGACATTTCTGAAGGCAACCATAACGAAAAATGCTTAACGCACTACTTGTAATTATTTTTCACTTTTCGTTTGCTTGGATGCGTCATTGGTTAAAACCAGTTATCTCTACTTCTTTCTGCAAAATTATTCGGTGTGACGAGCAATCTTCTACTCGACTTTGCATCATTTTTGTATAGATGCACAACGTGTAAGTTCGCTCCTTTCCAGAAAATTATCAGTTATTGGCTGACATGTTTTTGACAAAACGTGGCCTGTTAAACTGATAGAGCCCGCTGAGGAATGAGAGAACTTGTGAAGAGATTGGGGAGATCTCCAGGTCTGCTCAGACAGAGCCCCGATAAGTCCAACCGGTTGGAATGTGGAGGCATTACCGCCTGGCTACCGCACTGGAAACTCCCGCTAACTGCCGTGTGAAAACTGCAGAAAATTGATGTATCTTTTCATGCTGACCTACATTAAAACTAAGTACCATGATGTCTTCGTAACAGTGAAACGAATTCATTGCACCTTCGAATTCGCTCATGAGTGGAAATTGAACTACCTGTATTATTGCAGAATTTGCGCCATAAGACTTGAAGCATTGCTGTGCGCAAACAGATATAGTTAGAAACAAGATTTAGACGTCTATCGTTAGCAGAATGTTGCAGCAGAGGCTGGTAGAAGTCACGTATTTGTATTATGTCTATCTGAAGCGTGAAAGCCGTTTAAAGCAAAGCAGAAACAGCTGATCTAGCAAGAATGCATACATACAGAAAACAACACAATTACGAATGCAGAGCTGGCCGTGCGGTTCTAGGCGCTTCAGTCTGTAACCGTGCGACCGCTACGGTCGCAGGTTCGAATCCTGCCTCGGGCTTGGCTGTGTGTGATGTCCTTAGTTTAGTTAGGTTTAAGTAGTTCTAAGTTCGAGGGGACTGATGACCTTATATGTTAAGTCCCATAGTGCTCAAAGGCATTTGAACCATTTTGAACGAATGCAGATCTGTATTGATCGATGCATAACCTTCATCCTCACCTACGTAAATAGTTGTTCTAAGTTGATATTATTAACCATATTAATGATTAATCAACAACCTAATAGTAAACTTGCCTTTGATTTAAAATAGTTCCACCTGGAATAAATGTGAATGTGGCGTTTCAGAGCAATAAATTTAGTTGCTATTTAAATATCATGTATGGTACGTACATTAGAAAGACGGGAGTGCGACCAACGTTAAAAGAAAAGGCTTTTGAAGTGTTACTTTCAAGCCTTGTGTGTCAAATTCAAAGTGATTTTGCGGGACACATATAAGCCAATATATAGACCATGCAAAAACTGCGCCTGAGGTCGGTCATTCTTCCACAGTTGGGCAGTACCTGCCTGACAGCTGCAGAGCTATTCCGAACAAAAGCAGTCAGCGGTAGACAGTGCATGAGTCGTGAAAGTGACATACGGTTAGAGGCTGCACATTTTCAATTCATATAAATATTTTTGTGTGTTTCGAACTTCGTTGAATTTACTGCGGGTGTTGGTGTTTCAGAATGTGGTGTGAGTTTTGCTCTCGATATTTCGACAACCATTCGGACTTCGAATTCTCTCGATACTTCGAAACTTGCACTTATGTCATAATGGATTACATATGTGCCAAACTTACGCTCATTTAGAAGCATTTCATTAAGTTTATTTTTTGTGAAGCAGATAGGTAATTCGTTTTTATGTGCCCGTCGCGAGAGTTAAGAACCAACATCCTGTAGGTTTTCTGTATTACTATGATTTACTGCATCTCAACTCAGTTCTGCAAATTTGTTATGTGTTTCTATTCCTGAGATTTAATTTTTAATAGGTACCATTTATTTTATTTTTCATAATTACTGAATAAATAGCACATGTTACATCAGTTTCGTGTTATACCTTTCCTTCAACGAATCACTTCTTATTTTAATTAAAAACTGTTGATAAATTTCGCAAACTGTATTGGGAAATTATGTGGTACTAAACTACTGTCGCAGAGCTTAACGTAAAACTGTTTAATCCGCACCCCAGATAAAGGATGCGAGCAAGACTTATTCAAACAATGTTGTACATTTCCCCAGTTTCCTTGAATGAATTCTCTCTCAACATTTTCCATTTAGTTTAGCAACCCAGCTGGAGAAGCTGACAAATAGGTCTGCTCGCTGATTCGATTACTGGCTGTTTCCTTCTGCTAACTGCGCTCTCTACAATATCACCCCTATCTCGTTGCAATTCGCTGTAGTGTTCTGACAGTTTAAACACCCTTGGGACTACCACGAAGTCTTTCACATCAATTACACAGAAATCAATATAAGCAGTTTTGATGCTCGGTAGGTATTTAATGATCTAAGGATAGAACATTGTCACTTGGTACCAGGTTTGTTAACTGTAAAGTTTCTTCCTGAAACGGTGTTGGAGATCTGACTCACTTTCAACATGCTTAGGTTGTCATTAAAGTCTATTAAAACAATGCAACCGTGATTTCGCTGTCGCATGGAACAGACGGAATGAAACACAAAATAAGAAAGAACAACTCATACGGTTGGCAAATAAAATACGGGAAGGATAAGTAGGATTAGGGTTTTAATATCTGGCTCAGGATGAGATCAAATGAGACGGATCTCAATCTCGAGTTGGTGAAGGTAATGTAAGGAAATCGGAAGTATCCTACTGAAAAGAACGATAATGGAATCTGGATCTAACAAGTTTGAGAATTGGTGGAACAATTATATTTTGACTGCTGAACGGTGATTTGAACATACATAGAGTGTTACTGTTACATGACGATTTACACTCTTTTGACGAGGGAGAACGGACTGTTGTGGTTAACAAATGCTTGTGAAATGCAAGCCTGTCTTCATGGCTCCATAAATTAAAATTGAATAACGGTAAGGTGGGAGACGAGGATGCAGAAATTTATTGCTGACACATTGCAGGCTCCATTACCAAATTTGTCGTCTCTGCCCGACGAACCACGGCTTCACAGACCAGTTTTCAAGATCTCACTCAAACTTTTATCACACTTAGAAGAAATTCACTCTAACAGCTGTTTCCAAATCTTCTACTAGGATATTGAAAGGCATCACAAATCTAATGCAGAGTTTTCGTGGTTGGTAGTTATTTTCCCAACAACATGACTTAGAATCAGCTGTACCGGGAAATAAATCAGTGCAGGCTCCTCGAATTATCTGCTTTGATCGTCATCTGTAAAAGCATGAGTACACAGGACGACGATAACCCTCCTATAACGATATAACAAGTGTCTGAAGTTCAAGTTACCTTTTCTTATGTCCATATGCAGTAGTTGTAGGACACGTTTCTTCGGGTTGAGCGCGCTGTGAATGCAAAAGGTACTCAACAACTCGTTTCATTGTTTTAATCCGTTACAATTACCTGAGGTAGCTTTGCAAAAGAAACGTTTCCAGACACAATGCATACCTTTAGGTATGTTTTATTTGTCTTCTGTTCGAAACGAGCGAAGTTACCGCAGCCCTTTCAGAGGAAGAAAGCAAATTACTTACCAGCAGTAGTTGATACGGCATCGATAGTTATATTAATATTTCAGTAGAAAGTTCCTAAAAATATCTGATTCACTAAACTTGAAAGAAGCACAATCGTATCTCTGTAATCACACCGAAACGCTATGTTGTCTTTCAGAAATAGAATAATATTTATATTACATCTACCCGACCAATGCATATTTTCACCCATGATAAAATGTATCCCACAACATTATCTGAGAGACGCTAAGAAAAGCTGGTGGAAAATTACATTATTCGAATGGTGATTCGTAGATTTCTGTTAGTAGTAGCGCATTTATTCATTTTACAGTTGGGTAACGTGCTCCGACGTGAAATAGGATAATCTTGTCTGCGGTCGTTGACTTTCTGTAGATAGAGAACCTATGCTTTCCATCGCTGTTCGTTAATGTAGTATCAGGAAAATTAATTTTTCTGTTTTCTTCCTTTTCGTAAGTAAACTGTATCCTGTGATGCATATTACTGAAAACCTCGCAGAATCTCACAAAATACCATATTCATCCCAAAACAATAGCGATACATCGACAACGTATCGATAATAATAGAGGATCAAATCGGCTAACGCTTTTTGCTGCGTGAAAAACTTTTCCTCAAGTTGGTTCACAAAGATATTAGCCAGTGTAACAGTGAGGCAACATCCCATCGTCAACCCATTATGCTCAGGATTTATTAGTTTCTTTGGCTCTCCACAAAGAGCTACTGCACGAGTTTGACTCTGCGGAGGGATGTTTGAACGTATTAAATGCTAGCGTTACGGAAGAGTTACATTAAGACAGTTAATACAGCCGTTGTGCTCTTTTCCCATTGACTCTTCTCTTGCTTTTACGTGGTTTTGAAAGAGGACTGGAAAAAACATTTCCAACATCAATGTTTTACCTACCTCATTTGTATTGCACTTTTAGTATCCACCTCCCACCGCTGCAATCGAAGTGAGTTCATTTAGCTACAGTGGTTCACAGTAGCGTTTATGGTGTTTGGTTTTTGTGTGTTTTTGCAATCAGTTTGTTGCACACTTGAGGATATATATATCTTTGCTGACAACGCAGTTCCAATTATCATCCTGGACTTATAAGAGGACCTGTGAAAGCCATAGGAAACAGTAACAGTTCAATTCCATTCTTGGCTGTAGCAGTTGCCTCTTTGTGTACCCTCATTAATGTTGTTAATATCCTTGAGAAGTTTCCTAAAGTTATTAAAATAGCACTTATATATAATTATACGTCGGTTTGCCTGTCCAGACGGAGGGATCTCTAAATGTAATAAATGCTATTGATACGAAAGTGCTATATTCAGGCAGAGGAAACTTATTTTTGTCACCGAAATACCATCAAATGCAAATATTAGCCAATTTGTATGAAGCAATGTTATTCCGTAGTTCTTGTAGATGTACCGAATTATGACAATAGCAATTATGTCGCGCTTCGGCGGCCCCTATAAGAGCACTTTAAATATATATTTTGTACAATGTTGACAAATTGTGACAGCTGTGGTAGCTATAAGCTGAGGCCCGACACATATAAGCTTCTATCTACCGAATGTTTTATCGGTGGAACTATCAACGACTCGGTGAAACGTTCGGCACCAACTCGATTGTAAGTAATCGTGACAAGAAAAATTGTGCCCAGATACGCACCGTTTATAACACTATCCTGACGGTCTTCATTGGTCAGCAGTCTGCACGTACTTCATTCATGGCCATGTTCAAAGTGTCGCTCGCGTTGCATGGAGGAATCTTCGAGGCACCTGCTTCGGCAGCGTGAATAAGCTACAATATTACAAAAAAATGTTATTTCGTAGGTTTTAAAATAAAAGAACCACAGTATAGAACAGACTTAAACTACTCTCTCTGAAATGTGTCGGGTATGAAACACACACAAGCTCGCTGTGAGCCACGTAATTGATAGCAGTAGAAAAAAATACATATGAACCACTTCAGCGACAAATAACATTATACATATTTTGGCAGGAGCAGTGTTTTTGGGTTCCCTTTAGCCGTATTCCACATCTTAGTCTAAGTGGCCCGATTGTTCTGTAGCACATGAGCACAGACACATTAGTTTACATGATACTTCGGACCTAATGGAGAGTTAAGATTAAATAGGCACCTTATAAAGCAAACATACTGTGATTCTCATCTTCCTCAGTAAAGAGTATGGTATCAAGCTATGTTAAGCCACATCTACTTACTTCCAGGGAAGTATAACAGCAATATGTAATAATGAAATATGTTCTGCACCTTGCTCCATTGACTGAAAATTCTTACCTGCATTAAAGAATTGGTGCTTTAGAGTAAAAATATAGAACTGACATACAATAACGACATATATCAACGTACGCAGTATTGCATGGTATAAGAACATCATTTTACCCTAGGGCTGTTGCTAAGCGTTTTAACGCCCTAATCCAGAACTAAAATGCGACACCACCTCTTTCTCACTACCATTTGTCTCCCTGATATGCCACCCCCTCTCCACCAGCACCAGCATCCAAAGGTACAGCACTGCAAATCTCCTATTATACTTTTCATCACTAAACTGAGGTGGTCAGACGTCCTACTTTCTGGTGACAGTCCTCAGTTTAATACTCTGTTCTGAATTCCATTAAAACTGTTTCAGGACAACAAATGTCTTCAATTTCTGACATTTTGTCTCAAATTTTTGAAATTCTTCAAAATATCTGAAACAAGAAGAATGTGCTGGACATTTTAAACTAGAGCTCAACTGATTATACCCGTGCAGCCAAATCTGACGTCAATTACTTATCATACTTAGTTTCAAGAAAATGGACTATTATAGACATGGAACTATTTTCTGGAGGGAATCAACTTTTCTGTGAATTCAAAAATTCTACTATAATGATGGGAGACATGCTGAAGCATCGATCTAGGACATCAGTATAAATGTTTTGTTTTAATTTTTAGAATGTGGAGTAAATATCTTCTTTTTCAGAATCCACTTTCATGCCATTAAATAAAGAAGAAACCCTTTGTTTACATTTTATAG
The DNA here is from genome assembly GCF_021461385.2 of Schistocerca piceifrons. Classification (NCBI taxonomy): domain Eukaryota; kingdom Metazoa; phylum Arthropoda; class Insecta; order Orthoptera; family Acrididae; genus Schistocerca; species Schistocerca piceifrons. The sequence goes on from NC_060142.1 coordinate 371,757,501, forward strand.
TGAGAGTTATACAACTTTTATCAGCTGCCCCAGTGGCGCAGTGCTAAACAGAACCACTCAATGTTAGTGAAGCTTGACAGATGAACTGCAGAGACAAAATAAGAGGGACTGACGGAGGTCTGGAATCAAGCCGCAACTTGAAGCAAACCAGCACATATGCACAACTCCAGTGTTTGACAGAAATAAATCAAGGTCACATTTGTTTCCGTTTTGCACTCAGTAGTGGCTGCTTTAGTTTTGAGGAAGGCAGTGGCAATGTGTTTACTTAAGTCCAAGTAGGTAAAGACTCATTACGTAATGGTTCTACATGGTTTTGAAAACAATTCGATGATTTAAGTTTCCTCTTTTTGATTTTTCTCTCCTCATTAGCTCGGCTAGTTGGCTGCTTAATCTGAAAATAATTTTTTCGACCATTGCTGCTCCTAAAATTTTCCGCTCTGGGTGGCCGCCTGGTCTTGCTTAGTGGTAGAAACGTCGCTTTTTATCCCCAAGCAGACAGCTATTACTGCAGTTTTACAGGCAAGACAAAACTAGTTCTTGTTGCTGGGACCAAGATGTGTGTAAACGTAGCTGTAGCATACAAGTATTTTCAGTTTATGAAGTCTTCACGGGTCGTCAGCCGAGTAGGATCGTCATCTCGCAGCAACGTTTCGATGGAATGCGTCTCCATCATCATTATTTCGCCTGAAGATAATGAAGACGTTTTTCATCGAAACGTTGCTACGAGACGACGACACTACTCGGCTGACGACCCGTGAAGACTTCATCTATGAAATTCGCCGAGAAAGCCTGCACTCACATATAAAGTTTTTTTCAGTGACACTAGGTGGGAACAGTAACAAACAGTTAATACATGGGGTGTAGATATTCAGACCAAAGTAATGCAGAATGACTACATGTGTAAGTGAAATTCATCCTCGAAAGATGACTTATAAAAACACTTACTGAATTGGCTTTTTTTTCGGTATTGCTTATCACCCGGGGCTTCTTACTAGACTGGATTTACAGGAAATCCAAAGAGGAACAGCACACATAGTTAATGTATATATGTTCCTAATAAATATGTTTGGGTTTCATAGTCAGTGTTTCTCGAGTACTCATTGTGAAACTTCCCAGTTCCGAATACTTTTGCGACTGAGTGTATACGATATTTTCTTTTTTTGTTTTTAATTATTCATGCATTAAAGATAGTGGGAAAGGTAGTTTATACTCCAAACAATATTGCTATAGAATGAAGACAAGCTTTTCATCATTCTTATTGATTTTGGCTTTCATTTGATAAGAAGCGATACATTTCAAAGTAATTACAATTTGAGAAAAAAGCTTATTGTTGCTGAATATTGTCCCAGCAACAATTCACAGTTGCACACTTGGCTGGGTGATGCTTGCTGGGTGTGCATACGTGCCACATCTCTACGTATGTGTTGACATCTTGATATAAGGGACTGCTGAATGCTGCCCTGGCCACCAGCGTGGAAGAGCGACCTCACACCGCTGCTTCACAGGATTGGATCTTAAAATTACTATTGTAACATATTGCACTCTCTCGTTAGATTTTTTCCGAAATTACTAGCGTTATATTAACCATTAGAAGCTGACGGTCTCTCCCCGTGCTCAGAATGTTCATAGACTGTTGATAACGTATATTGATGGCCTGATGACATGCTATCGTCTTAGTAAAGTACCTTGCTTGGTACATCAATGTCACATTCCAAAAGTGCCATTGTCATATGATACTTCACTGACCGAAATATCTAATTAAATGGTTCTTCAGTCTTCGATAGTGTCAAGCGTTTAACTCTTACACTTGCTTTTGACCAGCTGAGTTACTTTTTTTTTATGGCTGGTCACTCCGGTAAAGGGCGAGATGCGACTTGTCAACATCACTTTCAACGCATATCTAAATCTTATTGAACATAATAAATCTTATTGAACATAACTGCACCCTACTCCTCTCACCACTGATCATAGACCCAGAATTGGTAGGAAACTGCCTTAGGGCGATGGGGCCCTCAACCTATTAACTGTGAGCAACAGCGCCTGATTCATCTATAATTCGGACTGTTTGGATATCATAAACTGTCAAGTATGTCTGCATTTTGTTCAATCCTACAAACCTTTTTTTATCAGTTTCTAGGTTCGGCATCCTACCAGTTTACTCGTTTCACAGCCACATTTTACCTTATCCTGGATTTGGTGCTTCATGAGTACAGTTTTGCTGATTATGCTATGATGTCATTATTTATGTTCTATCAACGTAACTTACTGCAGGACATATACCCATGTATGGTTTTGAAGCTATGTATATACATCATATGTAATGTGTATAAGTGGTGTACGTAGGACCTATGTCAAGGGACAACAATACTATTCTGTTCATATGTATATATATATATATATATATATATATATATATATATATATATATATATATAACTGAAAAAGAATGTTGCTATGGAGAAATGGAAAACTTATATTCCATGTGAAAGTGCACGGTGTTGAAAGCTGAGAGGCCTACATTTTGCTTCGCTGTGGTTTCTCAAATCAGCATTTGGATAGCACGAGTACACTTTATCTCGAAAGGACATTTCGGCTTCTTTCTCTACCCTCTAGCTTTCTACCTCTAAGAGGTCACAAGAAAAGTGTAAAAGATAACAATTCTATATTTCAAGGCGTAAAACATGCCAGTCTGTTTATAATTTCTTAGACACTAATGATTTACGATTCCAGAGCTTTGCATCCATCAGTACTGTCCGGAAATATGTAATGTTGGTCTGAACTAATCGACAGACGTTAAGGCAATGAGCTTCTGAAGGGAGTAGCGATTAACGTGTATTGTTAGTGTGTCGAATGCTACAGGATGAGAAAACCTAGCATTAGCAGAATAATAAAAAGAAAAGAGTAGTGTTATTACAGAGCTAAAAGGAGCTACCGAGTGCACAAGCAACGAATATGTCGAAATGCATTTGGGGCTCGTGCGTATGCTGCACTGCACCTTCATCCCGATAACAATGTTTTTCGTCGGCTCGAGCAACGCCTTCAGGATATCCGTAATCTTAACCTAAAGTAATGGACAAAGTCGTCTAAGGAATACACGTGCTCCACAAATAGACGATGCGATTGCTGGAGCCGTTCACCAATCACTTTGGCGAAATACCAGTGATAATGCAAGCGTGTTCCAGGTAAGTAAAATACTGATTGTAGAAATGCTGAGCGATAAAGAATTGCATCCATATCATTACACGTTAACTCAACACCAGAGGCCAGAAGACCTGTGGACTGGAATCGTGGAGGAGTGCTTTTGGACCCTTGGCTACGGCCGGACAAGTTGAATATTTTGCCTCAAGCATCAGAAAACGTTCCAATTGGTGTTCGGAGAGATTAATGGTTTCAGTGTGATGTTGTACCGCCACACTTTGGAATGAATATGCGTGACTATTTACAAGAAGCGTTTCTAGGGAAGTGCATAGATCGCGAAGGTCGAATGTTGTGGCCTCCACGTTCCCCGGACCTTAATCCTCTATATTTTCTTTGTGGGAAGACTAAATGGAAAGCGTTTATAGCACTCCACCCATGGATATACACGATCTGATAGCTCACGTGCCTGCCGTTCGACATTGACGCAGGCAGGTGGGTTGCATAGGGTCCAGCATAGTATGATGCCGTGAGTGGCGATGTGTTTGCAAATGTACGTGTACGTACCGACTAGGGGAAGATAAGCTTGGACATCAGATGTACAGAATGCAATTACTGTGAGGAGCATAGCGAGTAATTTAGAGTTCCTAATAATTGTGATATTTGTACCTCACAGGATGTAGATGATGTTACTGTGTCTACTGTTTTGTACTGTGTCAAAAACGAAACAATGTGGTTGTTTACGACTGTAAGAAGTTATACGGTAATGTTTCAATAAAGGTAACAGTAACAGAAGGAAATGGACAAGATACCGCATTGCGAAGGTGAAAATTGGATACAATTTGATGCTATAACTGAAAACAAATGTTAGTCGACAGCACAACTCAATCATCGGCGTGTCTGCACATCCGTTCACCATGGACTGCCTCGTCTCAATGTGCCAGTGGGATATCTCCGTTGCTGCCTGTTCTTGGCCATACTGCAAGCAGTTACAGCATTGTTTTTGTTTTTTTTTAATCGCCTTTCTGATAAACCGACTGACCCGAATTAGATTTCACTAGATACACTATTGTCTAGAACTGGGATAAGGAATCACATGCCGACCGTCGAGGGTAGTATTTTTTCTTTTCCTGTATTTAAGCTGAAGAGTTTACTAAGCACTGTAGGAGTAGTGTATTACACAAGGTACATAAAAACATTTTTGCCACTGATGGAGAATTATTTGTGACATTGTCGACAGCTACCCAGTCACTGGTGTGTCCTGGGTGGTCCCTTTTGTTTTCGTTCTGGCGGCCAAGCTACGCGACCCCAACTTACCTTGGGAAGAAGCCCTTCGTGACATTCGATTAGAGCTATGTTTTCTCTATAAGTCGTATGAGCTTCATTTTGATTTAACATACGTAACAAGCCTTTGTTTGATAATTACTTATTTAGGCGATTTCATATTTTTAGAGGACATTTAAAATTAAAAGTAATAAAGATGAAACGGTAGAAAAAAACCATCGTGTTAGCTCAGGGAAATTCCTTGCAAACTTCAAACATTGTATTCATGACAGCAAAACATTTGAATCTAAAGTGAAGTATCACTTGAAGATCGTTAACAGAAAGAATGTGTTAATCTAAATAATATACCACACCACAAAAGCTCAACTTCCATGAAAATATTAAAGTAGAAAATGGAGATTTTAAGTGTCATATCTACACCTTTGACGCGAAAAAACTGCTAGCAACACCGTAAGAAACGAAAAATTAAAAAAAGGCACCTGGCCTGGACACGTTGCCGTAACAACTGTTTCAATTTATTGAAATCAGACAAAACTGATATTTCTCTCGTTGCTTAATTTCTCTTGAAAAGAATGAGAGAGACACATGCGTGATTAGAATACGCGGTAGAGGCCCTCTTCCTACAGGAAACACAACAGGCTGCTCGAGCTAATGAGGAAGGCATTGCTGAGGACAGTGGATTCATTTTTAGCAGAAGAAAAATTTCGTCGCTCGGTAGCTCACTCTTGTTCAGGTATCGTGGGGTCAGTGGACTGAAAAGGGAAGAGAATATCAGCTTTGCAAATATTCAAACAGCTTTCGATTATACAAATGGAATGGAATGGTAAACAGTGAGACACCGTACCATGTTGTCTCAGGTATTGGACGTTTTTATGGTGGAACGGGAATGAATATGGAAAGAGAAACCATTCCAGTTAGCACTAATAAGAAAAGTGTGTGCAGATAATCACCGATTGTTTTAGTTTATCTATCATCACTGTCTGAAAAATGCGAATAGCTTAAGGTAGGAAACATGAAAAGAAAATTATTATTCCAATTCATGTATGTTTCTTCATTTCGGTGAGGACGCTGACCAATCTGAATACCTAATTTTGTTATTGATTGACATTGATAGCACCTTCAACTTCGGCAGCTTCTATATAGATGTATTGGTGATTTTTTATTATTTATTTATTAATTTTCCTTAGATGCATCACTCGCGGATTATAGCAAAAACTGTAATCCACAGTGCTGTGCATTGTTAGTATAGTTGCTTTTTTTTATAGGAATCACTTCTCATAGACCATTTGACTCACAAAATTTAGATTCGGATAGTTAATTGAATTCCTCAGACTCTAATACGAATATCTACCATATACAGGGTGTCCCAGCTATCTTGTCCACCCAAAATGTCTCTGGAACAATAACAGCTATTGGAAAACGACTTTCACCGGTATCAATGTAGGGCTGAGGCCCATGAATGTACATATTTGGAAACATTCCAAAACGAAAGCATATTTGTTTTTTAATACAAACTTATGATTTTTTTAAATGTACCTCCTATATTTTTTCTTCAGCAATCCATAGCATAAAAAAGCACATACACAATAGTGTTGATTGCATCGCAATATTCCCATTACATCCCGAGATATTGAGAAGCGAAGTTGACGCTTGAAACACCCGACATGCGCTGCTAGCGCACGTCCTGAGGCTCAGGCGTGAACCCCATGCTGCCCGTAATCGCGATGTGATTTACATGTGTAATCACACTTCCATACTTATCAAGAGGTCCGAAACGAATAATACGGTCTGCAGCCATCCTGCATTAACGTCGTACATTCCAGCAGGTATTTAACCCATAGGCTAGGGGTTATGTGGTTCTGAAACATATTTGTGTACCGCAACGTTAGTCACAAAGTTAACTTCGCTTATCGTTAATCCGTTCAAAGTTAAAACTTTACTTTACTGTAGATCTAGCGCAAGTGACAATTAATCATTCACTCGTAATAGTAAAATTCATGTTGATGGTTTTAGTGAAACGAGCAAGTGGACTAAAAGTTTTACCGTTGTTTAGGTAAAAATGTTTTGATTTGGGAAGTTCAGGTAGGACATAGAAGATAAATGTAAACAAGTTTAACAAATCAGTTTTATTATCACCTAATTATCAACGTTATATTTATCTAATGCGTTAAATGACAAATTGTTGCAAAGTAAATGGCTCTGAGCACTATGAGACTTAACATCTGAGGTCATGAGTACGCTATAACTTAGAACTACTTAAACCTAACTAACCTAAGGACATCACACACATCCATGCCTGAGGCAGGATTCGAACCTGCGACCGTAGTGGTGGTGTGGTTCCAGACTGAAGCGCCTAGAACCGCTTGGCCACAACGGCCGGCTGTTGCAAACAAATGTTTCTTAACATCACTGGGTAAAATGGCCTTTTGTAGAAACTTCCATTGTGGTACCAGCACTACATACTAAACATAGTGTTCACATCTCATGCTCAAAGTGATGCCCATTGGCTTGCATACATAGGGTCACTCTGCGGATGAAGGCTGCCCTACTTCGTGCTACTGTTTCCTCTTTGATGGCTGTACAAGCATCAATAATGCGTTGCTTCTTGTCCTCTGGTGTTGTTGGTTCATGTTGGTAAACAGCATCCTTCACTGCTCCCCGAAGAAAATAATCCAGTGGTGTAAGGTCCGGAGATCGAGCAGGCCACCTAACTGGGAACTTACGGTTCAGAAGTCGTCGTGCTCGTAAGGCGTTATGTGCAGGGCATCCGTCATGCTGATACCACATGACCATTCTCCAGTTCAGAGGTACGGTGTCCAAGAGAACAGGACGATTGTGTGGTATAAATCTGGAGTATTGTCTGCCGTTTTGGATGCCATTTATAAAGAAAGGTCCGATAATGGTATCTCCAATAATCCACACCAAATATTATTTTTCCACGCACGTTGATGCTCTACCTGACGGAGCCATTTTGGATTGTCTGCGGACCAATAATGCATATTCCTCATATTGACAATTGCTTTGTTGGTGAATGATGCCTTGTCGGTAAAGAGAACATCTACAAAAAAATTTGTATTAGCCAGAAGTTTTTGCTGAGCCCACCGACAAAATGTTACCCTATTGCGGAAGTCATTTCCATGAAGATCCTGGTGTAAATGAACATGGTAAGGATGAAATTTATGACGTTTAAGAATACGTGGTGCACTTGATTTCGACACACCAACTTCACGTTCAATTTGACTTGTGCTGGTTTGAGGATTGACAGCTATGGTAGCGAGCACAGCAACTTCAGCGCGTTCATCTGTGCGTGTTCTAGGACGATGTCGAGGTCTTGGATTTAAGCTTCCCGTTTCACGTAGACGAGATGTGAGACGACCAAACATCCGGCGCGAAGGCGATGACTTGTCAAGGAATCGTCTTCTGTACAGTCGTTCTGCCTGAACAGCATTTCGTCCGCCTACAACAGGGTACAGTACAGGTATGTAGAGTAGGGTAGAAAGCAGACATATTAACTTAATAATCAGAATGTTCGCTAACAGTACTATCAACAAACAAGCAATCTCATAACGTATTTCCCGTCAACGTACATTCTCCATAGATCAGCAGCATTTCTACCACATCTTCATGTGTGTACATTATACTGTACAGAATAAGTTCCACAACACAACGGTTATTCACAATGTGTACTACCTCCGTGTAGTCACTAGATTACTCTGATGCACGACTACACTGGCAAGCGGTGTACTGCACGCCAAAGCAACAACAAATGGGATGCTCGGAGGGTGGTGGAGTACAGGAGTTTGCATGGGTCGCAAATCATAAACAAGGCGATGTGGTAACTGTGGCAGTAGTGGGAACTACGTTGGACACTTGACTAGGTAGAGCCAGGCCCTGCGCGACAGGCACAATCGGTCATACAACGCATTAGATAAACCTTATTTTGGGTGTGCAGGATAAATAAGAAAACCTAACGGGTGTACACCGATCGGTACTGGTTCATATTGTGTACGTAGATACGTAAAACGTGCAAGAGGGAATCCATTATGTGCTTATGAGAGTTGATGGCAGCATACCGTATTATACGTTTCGGACCTCTTGATAAGTATGGAGGTGTGATTACATATGTCAATCACATCGCGATTACGGGCAGCAGGGGGTTCACGCCTGAGCCTCAGGACGTGCGCTAGCAGCGCATGTCGGGTGTTTCAAGCGTCAACTTCACGTCTCAATATCTCGGGATGTAATGGAAATATTTCGATGCAATCAATGCCATTGTGTATGTGCTTTGTCATGCTATGGATTGCTGAAGAAAAAATATAGGAGGGCAATTTAGAAAAACAGAAGTTGGTGTTAAAAAACAAATATTCTTTCGTTTTAGAATGTTTCCAAATATGTACATTCATGGGCTCCAGCCCTACATTGATACCGGTGAAAGTCTTTTCCAATAGCTGTTATTGTTCCAGATATATTTTGGGTGGACAAGATAGCTGGGACACCCTTATATGGGCATAAAGTAAATGACTTAGGTAGATTTAGTTTTTTCAGACTTCATTTGTAACGCAATCTTATGAACGTTTACGAAATCGTTCAGTTTGAAGCTATTTGTAATCTCACTTCCTGCTTAAAATATCGTAAAATCACTTATATGAGCAGTCCTACACCTGAGGAAGAAGGAAGTAACGAAGAGCGGTCTTAATAATTTTGCAAAGGATATATGATCCAGTTAAAAAAAAAAGACATAGCCGCTTCTATATCACAGTAAAGAAAGAAGTAATGTCACAGTATCAATTGCCGGTAGTTCGTTTCGAAGCCTCCAGTCGTTGGATAGAATTATTCTATCCAACGACGTACTATGAATTGTGGTAAATTAAGACAATAATAAGAATCAAAGTATAATAACAATGTGACGCACTGCAATTAAGAGCATAATAAATGCTGGCATAATACGACCTGTATCCTCCTTAATGTTTCTTTTCCGGCTTCGGACCAAACTCTTTTCTTCGATGTTCCATGCCTTCAACTAAGAAGAGGCAGTGTGTTACTGACGTGATCCTGTATTTAGAAAAATCACCTAGCTTGTTTTCTAAAACTAAAAAACGCTAATAACGTAAAAAGAAAATTACCTTACCTCTGTCCAAGAGGTTTCGAGTAATTTTGCAAAGGATATATGATCCCGTTAAAAAAAATACATAGCCGCTTCTATATCACAGTAAAGAAAGAAGTTATATCACAGTATCATTTACCGGTAGTTCGTTTCGAAGCCTCCAGTGTTTCATTAAATATTAGGCGTGTCCGTCTTGTATGGTTTACACTATGCGAATATATGCTATCGAAGGGTAAATCCTTTACATTAGGTGAGGGTGTACAGGACTTCGAGACCTCTTAGCTAACAAATCCTTACGACGCTTTGATGTTCATACGATAATCACGTTGAGCAGCTCTCTAATAGCGATCTGCAGGTGACCTACTAGATATCCGAAATGGATTAACACTACTTCTTGCGTGGATGCAACAAGACGTACAGCGAAGAAAAGTTCGAGGAATTGTTATAATGAGTCTGGTAGCTGAAGGTCTTCGCCGGTGAAAAGTCCATGCGTCGTGTTGTGGTAGGTCTGCAGACGCTGCCGTTATAAGTAACTGGGCCGACGCTGGTTGGAAAACCTGTAGTTCGGGTGCAGCGAGCTGCCAAATTATTTGGATGGATAAGACGGAGAGAGTTAAGGGGGTCTGGTACATGCGGCCGACGTCGGTTGTCGGTCACAGACGTGAGGAGTGTGCCAACAGTGCAGCGGTCAGTCATGTGAAATCAGTGAGGTGGAAGGACACTAAATACCTCATTCGCATGGAGATCCCTCTGGTAGCAAACCATGCACTAGTGCCACAGTGTAACTTATTTTATACAGAAAATTAATTTCTGAGATTAAATGTGCAATACTCGCCTCACTTTTTTCTCTCTTATTGGTCTTGTCATTATCGTTATTCAGGGCATTAGTCTTTCCTTCATATGCACCTTCAGCTTTTGTACTCTTTCACACTAGGCCTTTAAAAATTCTATCATGAACCTGTTTTGTTGTCTTTGTTTCCAGCGTAAAGCTACTGCATACTTTGTCCAACCGATTTTTGTCCACAAAAACCAAAAATATTTATGAACGTATCCTGTTATATGAATCTTTATTTCTTAATATATTCTTTTCTAGTGCATTAATATTATTTTTAACTGTACAACATATGTTGTCAAAATCTATGGCCCTTAGATCAAAATTACACACACATTCAGAAAACACATAACACCTTGAACGACTAGAGCTAGGACGTAGATATTCACAGGACATGTACGTTGTTACGGTCTTAAAAAGTGAACCATGTCCGCCCTCGGGTTCAAGGCCAACACTGACATCGCGGCGCTACACTAACTACCGCTAACATGCGCCTGGGGCTCTCGTTGTCGTATTAACAGAAGATAATATGGATCAGTGTTACTAGAGCAGAAGTGCAGGATGCCTCGCAGACGTATGCGCGGACCGTAGCATCAAATCAGTGAGTTTGAAAGAAGGCACTTTATTGGTATGAAAGAATGTGATGCATCCGTCCGGGAAACTGCTGCTCGTGTGGCACTAAGTATTTCTACTCTGCAACGGGTGTGTGCAGAATGGTTCACAGAATGCCATGGAACACGATGAGACTGATCAGGTCGCACCGCCAGACCCCCCCCTCCCTCATCTGAATGGTATTGTAGGATTGTAGGACAGATTTACACCCGCCTCGCAACAGCGGAGCAGTGTTGCACATTGTACACTATCAGGACTGAGATTCCGTCGCCGTTTATTACGGCGTGGGTTACATTTGAGTCGTCCACTTCTCCACCTACTTTTGACGAATGTGCAGAAACATGCTAGATGGCAATGATGTATGGGAAGGCGTCACTGGGGACAGGAATGGCATCAGATAGTGTTTTCGGAAGAATCCAGGTTCTGTTTGTTTAAAAATGGTGGCCAAACTCCGGTTCGCCGCAGGCAGAGGGAGTGGCATCACAGTGACTGCATACGCACAAGACACACAGCGCCAATACCAGGCCTTATGGTGTGGGTACTGTTGTGTACAGTCACAAATCACGGGTGGTGGGTATCCAGGGCACTGTGACCAGTGTGACCTAAACGAATGATATCCTGCGACCCATAGCCATACTCTAGCTGCACATCATCAGAGACGCCACTTTTCACCAACAGAATGCACTACCACATGTTACTGCACGAACACATGCCTTCTTGGTGCCACAGGATGACAGCATTTTGTCGTGGGCCGCCAGATGGCCAGACTAGTCACCAATCGAAAATGTGTGGAATATTGGGAAATATCGGGTACAGTGCTGTGACCCAGTGCCAAACAACACAGATGATCTTTGGAACCAGGTGAATGCAGCATGGATGGCTCTACCACAGGACGCCATTCGCAAGTAGTGCACCTGAATCCCATCCTACATAGAATAAGTTATCAGGGTCGATGGCGGACTCTGTGCCTACTAGGCAACAGGAGATATGCTGAACCGATGTGACTGAAATGCTAATCATTTCTGCAGAACATACTTATGTACATGTCCTGTGACTATGAACGTCTCTATTCGTTTAATATGTTCTGTTTCTTCCGAACATGAGTGTACTTTAAAATCTGTCTGCTCTCAAATAGCTAAGTGTCGCAACTGATTAATGCCAATCGTGGCAGGCGTTGTTTAAATCACATAGGAAACAACCTTTTCTTGGCCAGCACTTATGATCTGCACAAAATACATAAAATAAAAATGGACAAAATAAATATTTAGTCTAACATTCTTTACTTTCTCGGGTTAAATGGCGTGAAAGGATTCACACATCCTGAAATTTAATTGACTTGCTAAAAACTCTCTAGATGCAAGATCGCATATATAGAACCGTTTTCAACAGACTTTGCTATCATCTTCAAGTCTTAAAAAATCTTTTTTTATGAAACGTGTTCATTTTAAGTTGTATCTCACGCCGTCATACGTATAAGACACACGAGTTTACAAAAGTTTTGTCAGAACTGAAATATTTAAAACCTTAAACCACTTTGTGCTAATGGCCATTTCCATATACAGGGTGTTTCACAACTGATGGTCAATATTATGGGATATGACAGGACTGATCATTCGGAACAAAAAAGTCAAGTAAACATGGGCTCCGAAACGCATCCCTTAATTCTTGATCTTCGATATTGCGAAACTCATCTCTCTATTGCAAGCTCTATATTTTCCATATTTTGGAAAGTAATAGTATGGACTGAAACAAGAAAAAAATGTCCAGTAATCATGGGCTCTGTAATGTATACCGTAAGAGCTATGAGCACTTGTTCATGGTCGCTAGTTTGAAACACAACTCTTCTAATGAACAAGTGCCCATATCTTTTATGGTACGCATTTTAGACCACACGTTCACTGAAAATTTTTTCTTGTTTTGGTCCATACTACCACTTCCCAATAAATGGAAAGAACAGAGCTTGCAGTAGAAGAGATATGTTTCACAGCATCGAAGATAAGGAATGGCTCATAGCTCTTAAGGTAAACAATTTAGACCCCATGTTTGCTTGACTTTTTTGTTACGAATGATGATTTCTGTCATACACCTGAATATTGACCATCACTTCTGAAACACCCTGTATATACCGCTCACAGACGATTATTGCGTCACAGTAAGAGTGCACGGTAGCACATCTGTTTACATAATCTGAACATGTCCTAAACATTTGTTGACATAAACTGGACAATCTCTAAACATTACTCATGCGACCTTGGTCTTAGAAACTTCTTAGCAAATAAAACAGATTGCTCTCCTATCTTCACAAAACGAGATGATTCAGTTTAATTGATATTCTCACATTCTTAGAAGAGAAGTATCGGTTGCTTGGAAAATTTTATTTCTTTCGAAACATCAACGCTAGTGTGCGAATAACAATAACGTGTTACAAGATCTAAGCAATGAAATATTACCGAAAGTTCAGTCTTATTGTTAGGCTAACTTGTGGGCCACAGAGTCATAGAATTTTTGTAGTTTTTTATGTGTTACGTCAAGTTAAGAACTCTGATATCAATGTCCCATAGCACTTTCATGCAACTGTCAGAAATTCTCAAGAAAATCGACACTGTTTCCCGAGTGCTTTAAATGATTTGTAGTAAGGTCAAATTATCATCATCCGCTGTAGCTATGTGGTAGATGAAAAGAAGGTGGTTGGGTGGTCATCTGCCACATGGGTGGGTTGTGTTCGACTCATGTTCGATGCTAGTTTTTAAGCAAAGGCGTATGTTCTACGTGCTTTTCTGTGAAGCGTAAAATAGAGGAGGTTATCCACTGTTCCTGTTTGCCAAAATGCTGACGAGATTGATCGATTTTTCAGTGTGGACTGTTTCGTTTTTTCAGGAAAGTACTTGTTTTAATAGAAGCTCTCACTTAGCGAAAATATTTTTTTGTGTTATGGTTGCAAACTCCGTTTTGTCAAACAACAAACACAGTCACATAAGCAACAAACAATTTGTTGTTGTTGTTGTGGTCTTCAGTCCTGAGACTGGTTTGATGCAGCTCTCCATGCTACTCTATCCTGTGCAAGCTTCTTCATCTCCCAGTACCTACTGCAATCTACATCCTTCTGAATCTGCTTAGTGTATTCATCTCTTGGTCTCCCTCTACGATTTTTACCCTCCACGCTGCCCTCCAATACTAAATTGGTGATCCCTTGATGCCTCAGAACATGTCCTACCAACCGATCCCGTCTTCTGGTCAAGTTGTGCCACAAACTTCTCTTCTCCCCAATCCTGTTCAATACTTCCTCATTAGTTATGTGATCTACCCATCTAATCTTCAGCATTCTTCTGTAGCACCACATTTCGAATGCTTCTATTCTCTTCTTGACCAAACTATTTATCGTCCATGTTTCACTTCCATACATGGCTACACTCCATACAAATACTTTCAGAAATGACTTCCTGACACTTAAATCTATACTCGATGTTAACAAATTTCTCTTCTTCAGAAAAGCTTTCCTTGCCATTGCCAGTCTACATTTTATATCCTCTCTGCTTCGACCATCATCAGTTATTTTGCTCCCCAAATAGCAAAACTGCTTTACTACTTTAAGTGTCTCATTTCCTAATCTAATTCCCACAGCATCACCCGACTTTATTCGACTACATTCCATTATCCTCGTTTTGCTTTTGTTGATGTTCATCTTATATCCTCCTTTCAAGACACTGTCCATTCCATTCAACTGCTCTTCCAAGTCCTTTGCTGTCTCTGACAGAATTACAATGTCATCGGCGAACCTCAAAGTTTTTATTTCTTCTCCATGGATTTTAATACCTACTCCGAATTTTTCCTTTGTTTCCTTTACTGCTTGCTCAATATACAGATTGAACAACATTAGGGAGAGGCTACAACCCTGTCTCACTCCCTTCCCAACCACTGCTTCCCTTTCATGTCCCTCGACTCTTATAACTGCCATCTGGTTTCTGTACAAATTGTAAATAGCCTTTCGCTCCCTGTATTTTACCCCTGCCACCTTTAGAATTTGAAAGAGAGTATTCCAGTCAACATTGTCAAAAGCTTTCTCTAAGTCTACAAATGCTAGTGACGTAGGTTTGCCTTTCCTTAATCTTTCTTCTAAGATACAAACAATTTATCAGATATTAATCGTCCTACAATTGTCGAATTAGTTCCGTCTTATTCAGCGTCGAAAAAGAGAAATGTCTGTTCTGGTACAAGGCTGACTGGTCGTTTACTTCATAAAAAATAATTAAAACAACAGGAACCGGTTGCAGGCACATACATAGCGGTTGATATTCATGACAACCGGTTGCGGCCTTACAGCCGTCCCTACTTCGCAGCATTGCGGTTTACAGGAAAACTGGACCATGTACTGGAATCACGAGTGCAGACCAAGTTCCATTCTACCTCATACCTGACGTTCCTTCGATCTCCACGACTGTTCTGGTGGTATGCCTCACATATGACATACATTTATTCGCATGCAATACCATAAACATTCAGTTCCGAATACCTAGATCGTCTCTAACGTTATTAAGATGACCTTTTATCTTAGTTGAAGGGTGATAAATACACTGCATGCCGTCTTTTAGTAGAAATTAGCAATCGTACCGGACACTGGGCCAGTATCAGGTAGAAAAGTTTTTCATGGTTCCTGTTCTTCTGTCTCTGTACATATCTCAGATGTTGTTGTTTCTGACTGCAACGCCCATTCAGTTTGACGATCTGATAACCGATTTCTTCGGAACACTATTCGCAGGTGTTACAATTTTTCTGTGAAGCTCTACTTGTCTGTAAGAGTTCAAGCTCTACAGACCAGAGCCTTTAGCACTGGTTACCTTTGTGACGTATGGTGATGGCTCGAGGAGCGAAGATAGAGATCAGTATGTAAAGGTTTTGTACATACACTCTGACACAGGCTTCCGTTCTTTCTTCTCTTAACTAGCGAGTCTAGAAGAGACAGCTGTCCCCCTTTCCATGTTGCGCTGTAAATTTTGCATTAAATAGGTAGAAACGAAACATTTCAAGAATTCATCTACGTGTGTTGTTGTTGTTGTGGTCTTCAGTCCTGAGACTGGTTTGATGCAGCTCTCCATGCTACTCTATCCTGTGCAAGCTTTTTCATCTCCCAGTACCTACTGCAACCTACATCCTTCTGAATCTGCTTAGTGTATTCATCTCTTGGTCTCCCTCTACGATTTTTACCCTCCACGCTGCCCTCCAATACTAAATTGGTGATCCCTTGATGCCTCAGAACATGTCCTACCAACCGATCCCTTCTTCTGGTCAAGTTGTGCCGCAAACTTCTCTTCTCCCCAATCCTATTCAATACTTCCTCATTAGTTATGTGATCTACCCATCTAATCTTCAGCATTCTTCTGTAGCACCACATTTCGAAAGCTTCTATTCTCTTCTTGTCCAAACTATTTATCGTCCATGTTTCACTTCCATACATGGCTACACTCCATACGAATACTTTCAGAAATGACTTCCTGACACTTAAATCTGTACTGGATGTTAACAAATTTCTCTTCCTCAGAAACGCTTTCCTTGCCATTGCCAGCCTACATTTTATATCCTCTCTACTTCGACCATCATCAGTTATTTTGCTCCCCAAATAGCAAAACTCCTTTACTACTTTAAGTGCCTCATTTCCTGATCTAATTCACTCAGCATCACCCGACTTAATTAGACTACATTCCATTATCCTTGTTTTGCTTTTGTTGATGTTCATCTTATATCCTCCTTTCAAGACACTGTCCATTCCATTCAACTGCTCTTCCAAGTCCTTTGCTGTCTCTGACAGAATTACAATGTCATCGGCGAACCTCAAAGATTTATTTCTTCTCCATGAATTTTAATACCTACTCCGAATTTTTCCTTTGTTTCCTTTACTGCTTGCTCAATATACAGATTGAACAACATCGGGGAGAGGCTACAACCCTGTCTTACTCCCTTCCCAACCACTGCTTCCCTTTCATGTCCCTCGACTCTTATAACTGCCATCTGGTTTCTGTACAAATTGTAAATAGCCTTTCGCTCCCTGTATTTTACCCCTGCCACCTTTAGAATTTGAAAGAGAGTATTCCAGTCAACATTGTCAAAAGCTTTCTCTAAGTCTACAAATGCTAGAAACGTAGGTTTGCCTTTCCTTAATCTTTCTTCTAAGACAAGTCGTAAGGTCAGTATTGCCTCACGTGTTCCAGTGTATCTACGGAATCCAAACTGATCTTCCCCGAGGTTGGCTTCTACTAGTTTTTCCATTCGTCTGTAAAGAATTCGTGTTAGTATTTTGCAGCTGTGACTTATGAAACTGATAGTTCGGTAATTTTCACATCTGTCAACACCTGCTTTCCTTGGGATTGGAATTATTATATTCTTCTTGAAGTCTGAGGGTATTTCGCCTGTCTCATACATCTTGCTCACCAGATGGTAGAATTTTGTCAGGACTGGCTCTCCCACGGCCGTCGGTAGTTCCAATGGAATATTGTCTACTCCGGTGGCCTTGTTTCGACTCAGGTCTTTCAGTGCTCTGTCAAACTCTTCACGCAGTATCATATCTCCCATTTCATCTTCATCTACATCCTCTTCCATTTCCATAATATTGTCCTCAAGTACATCGCCCTTGTATAGACCCTCTATATACTCCTTCCACCTTTCTGCTTTCCCTTCTTTGCTTAGAACTGGCTTACCATCTGAGCTCTTGATATTCATACAAGTCGTTCTCTTATCTCCAAAGGTCTCTTTAATTTTCCTGTAGGCGGTATCTATCTTACCCCTAGTGAGATAGGCCTCTACATCCTTACATTTGTCCTCTATCCATCCCTGCGTAGCCATGTTGCACTTCCTGTCGATCTCATTTTTGAGACGTTTGTATTCCTTTTTGCCTGTTTCACTTACTGCATTTTTATATTTTCTCCTTTCATCAATTAAATTCAATATTTCTTCTGTTACCCAAGGATTTCTACTAGCCCTCGTCTTTTTACCTACTTGATCCTCTGCTGCCTTCACTACTTCATCCCTCAAAGCTACCCATTCTTCTTCTACTGTATTTATTTCCCCCATTCCTGTCAATTGCTCCCTTATGCTCTCCCTGAATCTCTGTACAACCTCTGGTTCTTTTAGTTTATCCAGGTCCCATCTCCTTAAATTCCCACCTTTTTGCAGTTTCTTCAGTTTTAATCTACAGTTCATAACCAATAGATTGTGGTCAGAGTCCACATCTGCCCCTGGAAATGTCTTACAATTTAAAACCTGGTTCCTAAATCTCTGTCTTACCATTATATAATCTATCTGATACCTTTTAGTATCTCCAGGGTTCTTCCATGTATACAACCTTCTATCATGATTCTTAAACCAAGTGTTAGTTATGATTATGTTGTGCTCTGTGTAAAATTCGACCAGACGGCTTCCTCTTTCATTTCTGTCCCCCAATCCATATTCACCTACTATGTTTCCTTCTCTCCCTTTTCCTACACTTGAATTCCAGTCACCCATGACTATTAAATTTTCGTCTCCCTTTACAATCTGAATAATTTCTTTTATTTCATCATACATTTCTTCAATTTCTTCGTCATCTGCAGAGCTAGTTGGCATATAAACTTGTACTACTGTAGTAGGCGTGGGCTTCGTATCTATCTTGGCCACAATAATGCGTTCACTATGCTGTTTGAAGTAGCTTACCCGCATTCCTATTTTCCTATTCATTATTAAACCTACTCCTGCATTACCCCTATTTGATTTTGTGTTTATAACCCTGTAGTCACCTGACCACAAGTCTTGTTTCTCCTGCCACCGAACTTCACTAATTATTCCCACTATATCTAACTTCAACCTATCCATTTCCCTTTTTAAATTTTCTAACCTACCTGCCCGATTAAGGGATCTGACATTCCACGCTCCGATCCGTAGAACGCCAGTTTTCTTTCTCCTGATAACGACATCCTCTTGAGTAGTCCCCGCCCGGAGATCCGAATGGGGGACTATTATACCTCCGGAATATTTTACCCAAGAGGACGCCATCATCATGTAATCATACAGTAAAGCTGCATGCCCTCGGGAAAAATTACGGCTGTAGTTTCCCCTTGCTTTCAGCCGTTCGCAGTACCAGCACAGCAAGGCCGTTTTGGTTATTGTTACAAGGCCAGATTAGTCAATCATCCAGACTGTTGCCCTTGCAACTACTGAAAAGGCTGCTGCCCCTCTTCAGGAACCACACGTTTGTCTGGCCTCTCAACAGATACCCCTCCGTTGTGGTTGCACCTACGGTACGGCTATCTGTATCGCTGAGGCACGCAAGCCTCCCCAGCAACGGCAAGGTCCATGGTTCATGGGGGGGAGGGGGGGGGCAATATGTTAGTTTCTGTGAAGTTAAAATCTTCTCGGTTATTAGGCCGCGTCATGTTTCTTCTGAAATAATCCACGTTTCGACCCCTCTGCTGGAATCTTCCTCAGGATCTTCTGGTGTCCACTACTCCCACAACACTGTCAGAGACGAGTTTCGCGTCCTTTTATAAAGGGGAGTTTTCACGCGTTCGTGCTGGAGAAATGATAGTATTGGTTAAAATTCATATGGCTACTACTGCTGAGCCATAGTCATAGGCTAATATTACCGTTCTGATTCAGAAGAAGTGGCGATGGTAGCTCATCTCCTGTGGACACCGTTGGTGGCCCGTCGTCATTGGATAGAAACGCACTATTCCACACTTATGCTGGAGAAGTGTTATTGGTTGAAATGCATAATACTGCTATTGGTTGGCCGTCATCATTTGCTAGATTCGAAACGGACAGAGCCAGAGAGGGGAAATGTTTACCCAAAATATTATTGTCCGACGTGGTGACTTGCAGGGCGTTGTTTATGCCGCTCACACATCGCGGCCGCGTATTTACTTCCTTGATGTCGGGGAGCCACGATGCCGGAAGCCTCTAGCCATCCTCTCAATTGAAATTAGATGCATTCTTAGAAGTTTCAACCGCTTCTCGGACCTTTCTTCTTTAAGTGTTTGTTTCTTTAGCCAGTACACGTACGTTATTAAAATCGATGTCAGAGCCACAGCTCTCATAGTGTTACGCTATTGCCGATTTTTCACTTTGTTTTAGCCGCATGTGCCGATCGTCTTCCTTAATGCGTTGTTTAACAGTTCTTTCCATTTCGCCTATATACACATTGCCGCAGCCACATGACACTTGATAGACGCCGGCATTGTGGAGACAATCAGGCGCATCCGTTTTCCGATAAAAAAAGTTTTTTATTTTGTTTTGACAAAAGAAAGACGTCTGAATACCATTTTTCTTTAAAATTCTGGTTATGCGATCAGTGACCCCAGAAACGAAGGGTAACCTGACGGAGTGAGAAGGCGGTTACTAGTCATTCTTATCAGCACTATAAATATTCCGCCTAAAAGCCCTGTCGATTGAATAACTATCAGACTCATTTACGTTCAATGTCCTCTTTAAAAAATTCAACTTGGATTCCAAGTTGTCGTCATCGCGGATACGGAAGGCACGTGAAGACAGAATGTTGAGTACTGCTTGCTTCTGGGCTGGGTGGTGTTGTGAACTGGCATCTAAATACCTGTTTGTGTTAGTTGGCTTTCTGTACACTCTATGACCTCGAGTGTTATCCGATCTTCTGTATGCCAAAAGATCTAGGAACGCGAGACCGACCTCACTCTCAACTTACAAGGTATATTTGATTTTGAGGTGAATTCCATGTTAGTTTCAACCCGTTGGATTCTCGAACCTATGCTTCAAAGTGTTACATGTGTAACTTCACCACAACAGGTAATAGCATAGCACCAATCGCCACTCAATCTGTTCGTTCGTAACATCTCCCGTCCAAAAGGAAATAAGTTGACATCCGATTGTGCCTAAAAAGTTCTGTGAACAACCGTCGAACTGTCCCATGATTCGATCCAACGTATAAGAAAGTCAGACTCTTGTAAAGACTGAGACTACATTGAAACAGATCATACACTGATATGACTAAATTCATGAGACAGCGATATGCACACATACGGATGGCGGTAGTATCGCGTACACAAGTTACAAAAGGGCAGTGCACTGGCGGAGCACTTGTATTTCAGTGATTTATGTGAAAAGGTACCGGCGTGTTTATGGCCGCACGACAGGCAGAAGTAAAGCTGGGAGGACGGGGCGTGAGTCGTGCTTGGGTAGCACTCGCCCGTGAAAGGCCAAGGTCCCGAGTTCGAGTCTCGGTCAGGCACACAGTTTTAATATCCCAGGAAGCTTCATATCAGCGCACACTTCGCTGCAGAGTGAAAATCTCATTCTAGGAATTAACATACTTCGAATGCGGAATGATGCATGTGACATTCCATTTCGGGTATCGTTAGGGAATTTAATATTCCGAGATACACAGTGCAACAGGGTGCTGAGAATATCTCATACCTCTCGGCACGGACAATGCATTGGCAGACTTCCTTCACTTAACGACCAAGAGCAACAGCGTTTCCCGTAGAGTTGTCAGTGCTACCAGAAACCTCTGCGTGAAATAACCGCAAAAATCAAGGTGGGACGTGCGACAAACGTATCTGTTGGGAGAGGGCGGCGAATGTTGGCGTTAACGGCTTTTGGCAGCAGGCGATTAACGCGAGTGTCTTCCAAACAGCACGACATCTCCCGCAGAGGCTCTCCATAGTTTGTGACCATAACGGTCGCACCATAGACGATTGGAAAACAGTGGCCTGGAAAATGAGTCCTGATTTCAGCTGGAAAGAGCTGATTAGATTGCTCGAATGTGGCGCAGACCCCACGAGGCCACTCACCCGAGTTGTAAACAGGGCATTGTTCAAGCCAATAGTGGCTCTATAACGGTGTGGGCTGTTTTTACATGGAATGGATTGCGTCCTCTGGATTAACGGAACCGATCAGTGACTAGAAATGATGGCGTTCTGCTGTCTGAAGACCATTTGCTGCATTACAGAGATTCCAAGTTCCCAAACAACGATTGAGTTTTTATGGATGTCCTCGGGCCACAGCTATTCGCGACTAGTTTGAAGAACATTCCAGAATGTTCGGCCGAATAATTTGACCACTCGGATCGTCCGATATCGGACATAATCGAGAGGTCAGTTCACTCACAAAATCTTCCACTGGCAACAGTTTTGCATTTATGGACGGCTATAGAGGTAGCATTGAACAATATTTCTCAGGGGATTTCCGACTTGTGCTCTCCATGCCATGTCGTGTTATTATACTACACCGGTCAAAACGAGGTCCGACAAAATATTAGGAAGTGACTCCTGTCACCTCAGGTTGTTCAAAACGTTCAAATGTGTGTGAAATCTTATGGGACTTAACTGCTAATGTCATCAGTCCCTAAGCTTACACACTACTTAACCTAAATTATCCTAAGGACAAACACATACCCATGCCCGAAGGAGGACTCGAACCTCCATTGGGATCAGTTGCACAGTCCATGACTGCTGCGCCCGTAGACCGCTCGGCTAATCCCGCGCGGCGCCTCAGTTTAATTTTCGAGGGGCGCAACTGAATTAGATGACAGACAAAAATTTCTGACCGTCGTGTTCACTTAACCCCATATATTCATTTCGAATACATTTCAGTAACATTACTTACTCGTATGCATGTGCGTCAGTATTACTTTGGGTCTAGAGAAATTCCTTCCTTGAGTACCTTTCTTTCTTTTTCTTCTTTTGCGTAGTCAGTCATCTAAACCGCCACGAATTCCTCTCCAGAGCCGCCCTCTTCATCTTATTATAGCACTTCGACCCAATGTCCTGACTTAATTGTAGTCACAGGAGTCTACTGGGCACACTTGTACGTGGCACCCTAATTTGACAATAATATTAATGTAAATTAAAATGAAACTAGTATATTAAAAACGATGTATGTCTCTGACAGGCTTTGTAATGCGTATCGCTGATTGTGTACGACCGCAGAGCCAAAGATACTGCTTCTAGTCTGAGGTTGTAGCGTTGGAGTAGGGGAGCGCTTGGTGCCCAGTTGGAGGTAGCGGTCTGTGAGCGAAAGGGGAAGGAGTAGGCAGTATTTGTGGTGTGCTGTGTGAAGCCACCAAGTATTAGATCAATGTAGGAATTACGAGAACATGTAAGCGGAAGTCTTCTCACAAGCAAGGTAAATGTTTAAGTAATTATGATATTTGTTATGCCAGCTCGTTGGTATAGAAGAGATGGCTGATAAATTGCAATTGTTAAGTGACCTCAGAATGTACGTAAACCGATTTGATAAAAAGGCTAGTCAAATATTTCACTTTTGTAAAGTTTCTAAGATCTATTAAGAGAGCTATATATAGTAGTATTAGTAATAAATTGATGATTTGTATTTATGCCCTTTCATTGTGGTTAGGTAATACTTGCTGTATAAGTCTCATTGTTTGCGCATCAATTAGTAAAATGTGACTTCAGTTGTCAAATGTTTTTTAAAAGCGGAATTTAACTTTTTTTCAAGACAGACCAGTATACATCGTGTTTCACTGTCACTACTTTAGAGGTAAGACAGTTTAATTTATTTGTTATGTGCACAGGGACCAAAGTTATCAATTTTGAACTGGGACAGAGGATTCAGTGCCTAAGGGGCTGAATGTATTTTTCAGTGACTGTATTTCTTTATTGGTATTGGTATTTGCGTTGACCAATCAATGCGTATACGGATTTTGCTAACAGTAACACAGAGTAAGCAAAGCACACCGCTTGCACGTACAACAGGCTACACAATATACACGATTATTTGACTTTAGTATACATTCTACAATTCAGAGATTCATTCAACGTAATCGTAAAAATAATCATCTTAAAGGACGTTACACTTGGCGACAGCTGTGCCAGTCGTTCACTTTGTAGAATCTCTGACATTAAAGTAGTGAGATTTGTACATTCTGTTCTCTCAGCCACTCTGTGGCTATTTTAGTTGTTCGATTTTTTTCGACGCACCGCAATTTACTAAATTGTACAAAATTTTTCCACAGTTCATCGGCGTTCTTATGCTCCGTTTTATTTTCCATTGATTTGATTGTTCAATTTTTTTGTCTTTGAATTAGCACCATGTATGTGATTTACGATGCCGCACTAAAATATTAAGGTTCCTGTGTGTAATCTTACACTCAGAGGTACATAAATAGACGATTTTCCTTTTGCTGACAAGAATGTTGAGGATGGTGGTAACCACTCTGTGGTACAACAGTTGCAATGCACCATAGAAAACGCGTGCTCCGCTCCCCAGAGTAATGCACAGGTTACTGACATCAAGATTTCACCTAGATTCCAGCAGAGCGGACGACGGTGAGGTAGATTTTGCTAACACGCAGATGTCAGAACACGATTATTTACCAAAGGAGGTAATGAACTTCCCAATTCTTGTACTGTCCTGTAGAATGTCAATAGTGTGTCAGAGGACACATTAGTGCAAAGTGCTCAGTCTGCTTTTAAAACCTCGTCAGACTCCATTAGCAGTAATTATGCAGATAATGCAAAAAACGAGTCGTCCACGGCTATAGATGATGTCTCCATACCACAGAACACAACACAGCAGACACCCGACGCATTAGTTCAAAGCAATATGGAAGCGATGTTTAAAAATTTCATGCACATGTTCAATGAACTATTTAATAAAAATGGGAAACAATTTTCTATCACACGAGAAACACAAGTTGATACTACGAATCAGTTACGAGAAGTGTGAGAAAAAGTAGTCGACACAACCACTCATTTCAATGAGAGATTTAATAAAAATGATGACCAGTTTTCCAGCATATGTGACGACCTTAAATCATACACAGAAACGACTGATAACCGTTTCAAACAGGTAGATACATATATTAAGGCCAGTGAAAAAGTCCTTGCGGCAAAATTGAAGCTATAACCATGCAATGCGCAAACAGCACCTATCCTTTGAGAGATGACATTAATGTTTTAAGACATCAATGTAGTGAAACTTATAAAAGAGCTTACAGGTGAAATCCAGTCAGTTGATGAATGATCAACAAGACATTTGATTAGATGTACGTCTTAAAGTTCAGACTGAGACCTCAGAAAAGCGATACGAAGACTATCTCCGTAAACACACAGAGGAAAACTGTGTTTTTAATGTCTTTACCAGTATAAAGACAGGAGGTAGAAGAGCAGTTGATTAGTAGTATTACAACCCACGTCGACGCTAGTATAAATTCCATTACAGACGTTGCCACGTCGCTAACCTCACATCCTATGAAAAACCCATCGACAATACAGAGCAAAATTTTACTCAGAAATTAACAATGACCTCTATTAAGTGGCATGAAATTGTCAGTTTTCCTTCAGACTTATATCGTTAGCGACAGCAGTTTGATGATCTCGGAAAACATTAATGAATCCATTGTGGCTACCAAATCTGACAGTGAAGCTAAGTTTCTCACGTCAGAAATGTCATTACATTTCATTGACACTAATCACAAAACCGTCTTTCGTGGCGCTCATGATCGCCCTGTTGAGCTACACTTACAGTCGGAATCTGTGAATAGTTAACTTATTCAGCCCCATATTGAGCATGATGACACTAACAGTAAAGAAAATGTCTGTCAACGCAAAAATGGTACACACAGCGCCGCCTTTTGACGTGGAAGCTTTCCGTTCACACCACAGATTTCCGATTCATCGTATGCAAACACTTCTGCTTCAGTCAACCTTTGTGCTGATAAATGCTATTTCCCACCGATCGCTCTGCAGACAAGACCCATATAGAAATATGAATCCTCAGCAAATAACTTTTATTTCCCTCAGATTTAGTTTTCTTTCGTGAAGCCTACCAGAAATATAAGATCGTCACTGCATCACAACGCTAAATTCTTTGAATAATAAAACGATTTCCCTTACAGTCAATTTTTGAATTGCGCAATTAATACTGCGCAAAAGCAAACTACGTGTACGCCTCACAGCCCACTGACATACTCCGCAGTCCATTCTGAGAAGCACCATTTTTCTAAGAACACTTCTGTTCGATCCACTATTGCTACGGATGACCAGGGGCTCCAGTCGGGTAGACGCTTCGCCGGGTGCTAGTCTTTCGATCTGACGGCACTTCGGCGACTTGTGCGTCGATGGGGATGAAATGATGATGATTTAGGACAACGCAACACCCAGTCCCTGAACGGAGAAAATCTCCGACCCAGCCGGAAATCGAACACGGGCCCTTAGGATTGACATTCTGTCACGTTGACCACTCAGCCACCGGGAGCGGACACGGATTCCTGTGAAACCACCAAATTTATCACCACTCCATTTATCTCTTTCAAGACAACCTACACTCAGAACCCAAAATTAACAGCTACAAGGAGATGATGTCCATTACTACAGAAAATAAAAGACAGTAACTTCGTGGCAGTCACATTCAGAGTTTCAGCGCGGATACAGATGTTATTTTCAGCAACATCATCATCATCATCATCATCATCATCATCAGTGTTCTTCCAAAAGGGAGGTTTTCACATGGTAGTTCTCCAGGCTGTTTGGTCTTCTGCCATCCTCTTCAGGTCTGCATAATTTCCTCTTCCCTTTATGTCGTCTATCATCTTGTATCCCCTTCTTCTTCTCAGCCTTCTCCAACAAACCAATCCTTCCAAAGCATCTGCTAGCAAGCACTGACTTCTCAATGAATGTCTCAACCATTTCTTTTCCCTTTCTCTTACAACCTTCAGCAGACATCTTTCCTCACCAACCCTTTCCAACTCTCTTTCATTACTCACTCCTCCCAACTTATTCTCCCCATTCTCCTCCATATCCACATCTCAAATGCTTGTATCCTTTTTTCATCCTCTTGCCTCAGCGTCCATGTTTCTGCCCCATGTAGTGCCACAACCCGGACAAAACATCTGCCAAAGCCTTTTCCTTAGTCCTTTATCTAATTTGTCACATAAGAGTCTTCTCGTTCTGTT
This sequence comes from Schistocerca piceifrons, assembly GCF_021461385.2. Classification (NCBI taxonomy): domain Eukaryota; kingdom Metazoa; phylum Arthropoda; class Insecta; order Orthoptera; family Acrididae; genus Schistocerca; species Schistocerca piceifrons. The sequence continues at coordinate 371,784,375 of NC_060142.1, forward strand.
GAATGCCTCCTTCGCTATGGCAATTCGGGTTTTCACCTCCTGGTGACAAGTCTTGAGTTATTGTGCTTCCAAGATATTTAAATGCACTTACTTGGCTAATGGATTGATTGTCCTATTTTAATATTCGACAATCTGCTTCTTGAACTGATGACCATACTCTTTGTTTTTACTGTGTTTATTTGCATCCCATATTCCAAACAAGCTTCATTCAAATCTTTCAGTATGTTATTCACTGTCCGCTCTCTTTCGGCCTCTGATACCATGCCATCAGGAAAATCTTATATATTCTATTCTCTTTCGACCAATACATATTCCAACAGTGGAGAAAGGCAAAAAAATGGTTCAAATGGCTCTGAGCACTATGGGACTTAACTTCTGAGGTCATCGGTCACCTAGAACTTAGAACTACTTAAACCTAACTAACCTAAGGACATCACACACATCCATGCCCTAGGCAGGATTCGAACCTGCGACCGTAGCGGTAGCGCAGTTCCAGACAGAAGCGCCTAGAACCGCTCGGCCACAAAGGCCGGCGGGGAAAGGCTACAACATTGCCTAACACCTCGTTCAATGCTGCTTCCTCCTTTCATTCTGGTGTAAATACAGATTCTGTATCAGTCGTCTCTCTTTCCAATCCACCCCTTTCCTCTTCAAAATATCCATCGGCTTGTTCCACTGACATTTGTCAAAAGCCTTTTCTAAAACTATAAAAACAGCAAAGATTTCTTTACCTTTTCGACTATAGTTCTTAACAGGTCGATAGAATCTCTTGCTCGTTTTCCTCTTCTAAATCCGAACTGCTCCTCTGCTATTTCTCTACCCAGCCATAGAGCCTTCTATTCAACCCTCTCAGCAAGAATTTAGCTGCATGAGAAATTACACTGAGAAATTAGACTGATGGTCCTATGCTCTTAACATTTTTTAGTGTTACTCTTTTTCTCTGTTGGTATTATAACTGTTGCAAGGAAGTCTTCAGGCCAATCCCCTTTGTCTCGTTACAGAGGTAGACTACCGCTTTTCTTCCCTTGTTTCCGAAACTCTTCAACAGTCCTGCTGGCAAATCGTGAATTCCACATGCCTTCCCATTCTTCATCTCCTTCAGCGCCTTTTTCTACATCTGCTTCCAAGACGGTGGATCCCTTTCCATCTTCCGGCACATCTTGCTCCTCTTCAACCTTAATTCCGCTTTGTATTTCATCTCCCTTATAGAGACGTTCAATATATTGTTGCCATCTGTTCCAAACCTCCTGTAGTTCTTCTGCTAGAGTACCATCCGCTCCTTCTATTTCCATGTTATTCCTGTTTCTTTCACGTTCAAAAACTATCTCACTAGCCAGTCTATACATAATTTCATACTTTCCTTCTTTCTCCATTTTCTCTATTTTGTCACATTTCTCTTTCATCCTTTTTCCCTTTCTTCTTCAGTTTCTCTTCTTAACTCATTATTCAGTTTCCTGTACCTCTTTTTGCCTTCTTCAGTTTCTACATTTTTCCACTTTCTCCCCCTTCCTTCTTTTTCAACATGTTTTCTGTTATCCATTCCTTCCTGATACTTTGGCACACTCTAATTCCTCGTACATCTCTGGCAGAGTCCATGAGTTCTTCCCTCATTTTTATCCATTTGTCATTAACAGTTTCATCAACAATACCTCCTTCCCATTTTTCCATGAATCTGTTCTCCAAATCTGATGCCTTTCCTACCTCTTTGAGTCTTTCTATGTTTAGTCTTTCCTTTGCATTAACTGCTTTGAGCAAACAGAGTTTTATTATCGACGATAAGCCAGCCCAATCTGATGTCACAGCCCGTAACAATGATGATCATAATAGTTCGAATTTATTTCAACAGGCCACTTCTAATTCACATGAACAGCATATTCACTCTGATTGAGTTAGAGAACTACAACTGACAGCAGCTTTCACAAAATATTATCGACTGGCACAGTTGACCTTGCACTGGCAAGCAACATTCGTGATATTTCAGATAAAATTTGTGAAACAGCTAGAGTAATATCAGCACCAGTACAGAAAAGCCTAGGCCACGAATGCAACATCGCCGGAATCATATTCAGAAGACAGTGTATGCGCAGATGTCATTTTGTGTGAACAAGATTTTAGTATCTACAATCAATCACTTCAATCTAACGAGAGAGCCCATCAAGATAATACCAGAAACAGTTCCAAATTATTTTCGCAAGGGACTACGCAAGGGGAAGAAATTATTTTATATTCAATTCACCGTTCATTAATACAAACAGACAAGCAGATTCCGATAAACCCACCCCGCACAGTCACAGTATACAATTTGTAAACAGCTTTGATATCGCTAAGATTTCTCAAATGGTACAAATTAGTCAATGTCAAGGGCAATAGGCAGTACAGCGTATTGAAAACATAGAGACCACGGACAGACATAGTACGATATCTGCAACAGGTAAGTGCAATGCCGTCTTGGAAACCAGCAGCGGCGCGGTCAACAATACCATCGGGCCGCTCAACAGCACGCCACAGCTTACCTCAAAACAAAGTAGTGGTACGCCGACCAGAACAATATCAAGCCCACTGACGACAAACTTGCTTCCTTTCACTCCCAAAGGTTACCTGATTTAACAGCAGTACACAGATACTATGAAATTAATCGAAAAGTTATCAGCAGCAAATTAGGGGAAGTATGGAGGGGGAGGAGTAACAACCTCGTAAAAAAACCAGGGTCCGTCCGGCTCCAGATGGTAGCACCCTGTCATAGGGCCCCTGCCTAGGGTTACTAGGTGAAACCCAGCCAACGGTCTCAATGGCGGAAGAGGAACAATTTCCCAACGGCAGAGAGAGCGGAAGAGCTAACTCCAGGGCTTACTACCTTGGTTTTAATTTCGGATTCGGGGCAACCCGATCCCCCAATTTATTATCCAACAATTACTGCAAAGCATGATGGGAACGTCGTCAAAGATAGACACTACTCCAAGAGGTAGACCGAATGGCAAATCCTCCGTTGTTCGTAGAAACAATGCAAAGGGGTCAAAGGATTTTGGAGGACCCCAACCAACATGTATGCAGCCCTCAACACTGAAATTTAAGAAAGCAACTATGTTTGCAACCCTAAATGTAAACTCTCTAATTAAAGTAGGAAAATTGAAATTATTGATTGAAAAGCTGAACCAGAAAGAAATTTTAATATGTGCATTACAAGAAACAAGGTTTTTAGATGAAACTGCTTTAGATTTTGAAAACTATCGTTTATTTAAAGGAAAACCAGGTAAAATCTTAATGAAACAAATGCCCTACCTGGGAACAGCATTTCTGGTACATCACTCAATTTTAGATTCAGTTACTAACTTCTACTCGAGTTCTGAGAGACTATCCATTCTTGAGATTAAATGTAAATACAAAGGATACTCTATAATCAACTGCCATGCACCCATAAACCAGGACAACAAAAATAACCCGGAGAAAGTTGAAGAATTTTGGGAGATACTTGAAATGGAACTGGGTAGATGCTCAAAGAAGAACATAAAAATGTTAGTAGGCGATTTTAACGCACAAATAGGAAGGGAGAAAAAATACCATGGAACAGTAGGCCTCTTCCCAGGTCACAAAAGAACTTCAAAAAATGGAGAAAGGCTTATAGAGGTATGTAGGCATTTCAACTTGAAAATAATGACAACACATTTCAAAAAGCTGAGCCGAAAAACTAAAACATGGAGATCACCAAATCCACTTCTCGGAGAATTCCAAATTGACCATGTGGCTATCTCACTTCATTGTCAAGAAGAAATTCAAAACACTAAAGTGCCGAAAAGCCTTGATGTTGATTCAGACCACTATTTGACTACGATTAAATTCAGACCACTCCCATTTCGAAAAGAGAAGAAAACCTTTTACAAAATTCCAAAATATAACACAGAAACGTTAAAAAATGAAGAAATTAAACAACGGTTTCAAAGAGCATTGCACAAAGATAGCGATGGCATATCCACAATAAATAAGGAAGCGGGATGGGAGGAGATCAAAAACGAAATATTTGAAATAGCAAAAGAAAACTGTCTCGTGAAAAGAGTAAGAAGACATCCATGGTGGGACAATGAATGTGATGAGAACCTGGAGAAGAGACAGAAATTGTGGCAGAAATGGAACTCCACAAAAGATCCTCAAGATCTTGACAATTTTAAAATCCAGAGAAGAGAAACAGCTAAGCTTTTCCGTAATAAAAAAAGAAGACAATTTCAGGATAACCTAGAACAGATTGAGGAAGACTTTAAAAGAAATAATTCTAGAGATTTCTACAAAACTTTTAGAAAACAGCTAACCAAATACCAATCCCCAAATTTATGTTTTAAAGATGAAGAGAACAAGCTAGGTTTGACAAACAAGACTAATTGTGAAATATTAGCAAAATATTTCGAGAATCTACTAAATTGTGAACCACCCAAAGATAAAATGAGTTTTGAAAACCACCGAAATACTAATACCGAGTCAAAACCTCCAGACGCTGAAGAAATAAAACACATAATACACAGTCTAAAAAACAATAAAGCCCCAGGTGAAGACTCCATAGTACCAGAAATCCTAAAAATAATGGAAACCAACCTCCCACAAGTTTTGGAACATATGTTTAAGAAGATCTGGGACGAAGAAAGAATTCCTGAAGACTGGCAGTGTGCCCTGATACACCCACTACACAAAAAGGGGGATAAGATGAGTGTTAATAATTATAGAGGGATCTCGCTACTACCAGTAGGATACAAAATTTTGTCAAGGAAATTACTTCAAATCGTGGAGCCAGTTCTGGATAAAAAAATAGGTGAATATCAAGCAGGTTTTAGACAAGGTAGATCCTGTGTTGAACAAATATTTAACCTGAAAACACTAATTCGTTACAGAATCTCAAGAGGCCAGAGATTTGCAATAGTATTTGTAGATTTCAAAAAAGCATACGACTCGGTAGATAGAGAAACATTACTGAAAGTATTGGAAGAATTTGGGGTCGATACGAAAACAATTCAAATTATCAAACAGACGCTAACAAACAGTAAGGCCAAAGTTAAATTTATGGGTGAAATTTCAAGGAAGTTCGAAATTAAAACAGATGTTAGACAAGGTGATGGTTTATCCCCAATCCTCTTCAACTGCGTACTGGAAAAGATATTGAGAATATGGAAAGAAGAACTCAAAGGCACCAAGAATGACATCAGAATTGGAACAAAAAAAGAAGAAATAGAAGTGGACTGTTTAGCTTTTGCAGACGATCTGGCAATAATTACAGAAAACGAAGAAATAGCTCAGAACTACCTGGAGAAACTACAAGAAGTTTCGGCCAGAGCTGGACTGCAGATTTCATTTGAAAAAACCGTGTATATGTCTAATCATAGAAATAACAAGAAAAATCTTATTACCAAATACGGCAATATTAAGAGAGTAGAAAAATTTAAGTATTTAGGTGAAATAATTCAAGTGAATGGTTTAGACAAGAGTGCAAACCAGGCGAGAGCAAGGAAAATGGAATTTGCTTTTCAAAAAACCAAAGACATTATAACAAAAAAAACATTTCGATTCAAGCTAAATTAAGACATTATAAAACTGTCATTAGACCAGAATGCCTGTATGCATCGGAGTGCCTAACTCTTAACAAAAAGGGGGAAATAGAAAACATGGAAAAGAAAGAAAGGAAAATTTTGAGAAAAATATTAGGACCGAGAAAGATTGGAGAAGAGTACAAGCTAAAGAGTAATAAGGAAATATACAAAACTATTGAGAAAGTGAGTGAGGCAATGCGTAAACGCAGACTAACGTTTTATGGTCACCTGTCGAGGATGGATGGAAACAGACTAACAAGAAAAGTGTTTGAACATAGTAACAGGAACGAAAAAACCAACAATAAAAGGATACAGATGGTGAAAAAGGATTTGGCCTATTTTAATGTCACCCGTGAGTCAATCAGGGACAGGGAAAAGTTTAGACAAATAGTGAACAAAATTAAGTGTTTTCCAGAAGAAACGAAACTAAAGAATAATAACAGGAAATGGTCGGAAGAGCGGAGGAGGAACCACTCGAAAATGATGAGGAAATATTGGGAAGAGAGAAAAAAAGATCAAAAAGCCGGGCAAGTGAATTGTTGAACGTGGTCCAAAGATGGCCGAAATCGAAAGAAGAAGAAGAAGAAAATAGCCAAAGTTCAATACCACCATCGCGAAACATTCATCTCGAAAATATGATGCCAAGCCAAACACATAGATGGATCAATTGTATTGTGCTACCTAAATACAACACAGCAGCTTCTGCGGTAGCATGAATTAGTTTTATACGATTCTGCTTCCCCGGAGTGCGACGTTAAACACGATTTTGGCTCTGATGTACTGAATTTGTCCATTTTTTACGACTTTTGTAGCTATGTAACATATGAATAATATATACTGAATTTCAGTTTGCGTAGTATACCAATAATGAAAATTACTGAAATACCAATAAGGTAAGTTTTTGCGCCAAGAATACGGCGGCGATTATGAGCGAAATTATACGCACGCCTCTTTCAGCAGCAAGAATTTGAAAAGAGAATTTTACCGCATTTATTCTACGAAATTTCTATGTAACCAGCTACTTTATTTACACTACTGAAATGCACCAATATTAGCGACATAGAAGGCCGCGGTGGTCTCGCGGTTCTAGGCGCGCAGTCCGGAACCGTGCGACTGCTACGGTCGCAGGTTCGAATCCTGCCTCGGGCATGGATGTGTGTGATGTCCTTAGGTTAGTTAGGTTTAAGTAGTTCTAAGTTCTAGGGGACTAATGACCACAGCAGTTGAGTCCCATAGTGCTCAGAGCCATTTGAACCATTAGCGACATAAATTCTTTCTTCAGCTCTACGTTTTGCATTCTGAAGACATTTCACTAAAGACTTCTCAGCTTTGTGTAAATTATTTTTGCTACTTTACAGGAAATATGATACTTGGCATTTATCTTGCAGAAGTCGCTATTTGCATTAACAATAAATCTCAGTTTATGCTTGTTTGGGTTCTACATGCGAGTCCACATACCTATAAAAGACATTGGACTTTTTACTTGACGTGATCACATGGGTGGTCTGAAATCTGCGAACTGTAACTCAAACATTTCTTCATAATAAAAATTTGTTATTTTGTCTTAGCTGATACCATGTAATCTGCTGTTTTTTTATGATGCTATGCTGAAATACATGCTACGTCCTGATGAAATTAATATTTTGTTAGGTTATCAGTTTTTGTATTTTATACTGTAGCCATATTTCGTTTATGCCCAGTCTTGTGCTCTAATTTACTATATATCTCTTGTACCTGATGATTTCACTAGTTTACTTGCTTTCACCTTTGTAGATTTCAGAAATCAATGTACCCTCTAACTCTTGTCCATTGCATATGCTCATCTATTTTGTGTATTTGGCAGAACCATTGTAAAGAAGCCTCATTGTATCCAAACAAGACATTAATCTCATGAGTAGAAGCACTTGAAAGTGTGAAATGTGCCAACCGTAAAGGAGTGCAGGAAATGCATTACATAGAATATACCACATAACCAAGTTATATGGAATGCTGAACACTTTTTACACTTCCCACACTGTTTCCTGGCAGGCCATTACAAACATTTTCCTGTTAACGTACTAGGTAAATTAGCCAGATTGCCTAATAATATTTAGGACTAAGGATATTTTTTCTGTCTATTCTGTGTTAGATATAAGAGTATTGTTAGATTATTTACTGAGTGTTCATGCCATGTGCTGCACCAAATCTTTTGAATAATGAGGGGATATTTATGTTTAATGAGTCTTCATGCCCTGAACTGCACTCCAATAATGAGTATTATATTGAAGAATTTTCTATAATGATATCGTATGATGTTAATATGTATTTTGTGTTTGTTGTGTCCTTTCTAGGAAAATCTGTCTTACCTTGTGCCACATGACTGGAGGTGTTTGTGGGAGAATGTCAGATAAGCTTTGCGCCTAAGGACATTTTTTTCACCATTGTTTATGAGGTTGCATATTATACTGCTTTCTTAGGTCAGCGTGTATGACCGCCTTTTTTCAGGTTAATATTCACATTTCCAGGTTCCACTATTCCTGCCATTCACCCTCATCATTGCGTATTTATCTATTGGTTTACTGTGATACGTTACATTTGTCTAGTCAATAAGCTATATCGCACTTAGTACTCCTCTCTTTATGCTTCCATGTACTATAATTACATTTTTCTTGGCTTTGGCTATAGTAGCTCTTGACTCAAGAAGAATGACGATTGACTGTTAATCATTTTCTATACAGATAAAATGAACTGCCTGTATCAATCATTCCCATATATTTCCCTGTAGATCTGCGCATTCTTAGAGATACAAGTCTTAGTAGACTCGAATTTATGAAGCCCTGACGGTGCTACACAACATATAAATATTACGCCTTTACTCACACAATGCCATACTTTGATTCTGAGAGTCTATTTGTCTACTGCGTACTCGTACAGGCGATACAGAGCCATAATTTTATATAATACCGCTATTTATGTGCTTTGTTCTCGTAAATACCATGTCGCGGTACGTATTCTCATTATGAGTTATAGAAACTGGAAATTTGTGGTAAGATCTTACGGGACGAAATTTCTCAGGTCATCAGTCCCTAAGCTTATACACTGCTCAAAGAAACTAACTTACACTGAGGAAAACATACACACACACACACACACACACACACACACACACACACACACACGCGCGCGCACACACACACACACACACACACACACACACACACACACACACACACACTCATGCCCGAGGGAGGAGTCGAACCTCCGACGGGGAGAGCCGTACGGGCCGTGACAAGGCGCCTCAGACCACGCGGCTATGAATTATGCAAAGGCCTCTGAGTGCTACATAAACTTATAGGCAAAAGATATTTTATGATATTTCTCAGCTTTGATGTTTATACTACGTAAAACTAGGCCGCCGTGAGCCACGAACATGTTTTCTTTCACATATTTTCTATTAAGGTCAGTTTTTATTTCATGTAAAACTAGGCCACTTTGAGCCACAAGTACGATTTCTGTAACACGGTTTTAGTTACCTAGATCAGCATTTATGTATGTAGAAAGTCCACTTGGAGTCTCTGATTGATATTTTCTCTGCAGTTGTTGTAGATATTAAGATTTGCTTGTAGTCCAAATATAAGGCCACCAGCAGCCATTCAATTCTTTATTTTACTGTTAGGTTTTCTTATGTAATTATGTCACAATATTGCATATACAAAGTCACTGAGAACCACAGTATAATACTATGAACCACTGATGTTCTCTGTCATGTTAGTATTCTGCGTCTAATTGTCAGCTTGATGCCACACTTATTGATGCTGACTTATCCTGAGTTCACTTTCAGTTTTGCCTATTCAGTCTGATACACCGCATTGTTGCTTCATCCAGTCTGTAATTTCATTAGGGTACTAGACTTTTTCTGATCAGATAGATTACTCGATGTTGACAATAGGTAGAAATGGTCGTGTTCCACTACCTTAGCTTTGCCACCTTCTAATACCTTCCTTTAACCGGTAGCCTACGTCTGTTCTTAATTTTGAAGCAATTGATTACTGTTATTCATACTTCAACATAAGGGACAATACGTATGTCTTTTGGATCCACTATGAAAAGCAGTGATAATGTTGGTTATCACATTACTGACATTATGATAACTGCCAAACATGGTTGCTGCTAATCTGTTGCTGAGTACCCCTTGTATCTCTGTCTTGGTACACTGAATGCAATCCACATTGGTCACTACTAAGTTGTTGAACCTGCACAAAACAGAAACAAATGGACTTCGTGATGCAGTCACTCCAACATGCCCATAGGCTGTAGCCATGATGCTGCATTTGCCTTGCCCAATGTTGATGGCTAGGATTGTAACCTGATTCTTCTTTATATGAGTTAATTGGCAACAGCCTTGTCTGTGAAAATATTTACTCATATTATAAACGGATTATGATTAATACTAGTGCATTGAGGCACTCTCAAATTTTTCTAGTTAAATGATGTTATACAGTTAGATTTTTTTTTTTTTGTGCAATCATGTCATGTTACATTATAACGGTCCTTAGGACTACCCTGAGAAGGTCTTATACTACTCAACATTTCTGCTTATCAATAATGTGATAAATGTACCACATATTTGTTGCACAAGATACATCGAAATATGTGCTAAATTTGTTAAACCTCGCTGATGGTTATGATAGTAGTCTACTGGGCACACTTACATGTGGCACTCGAATTTGACCATAATAATAAAGAAACTTCCTGGCAGATTAAAACTGTGTGTCGAACCGAGACACGAACTCGGGATCTTTGCCTTTCGCAGGCAAGTGCTCTACCATCTGAACTACCCAAGCACGACTCACGCCCCGTCCTCACAGACTTACTTCTGCCAGTACCTCGTCTCCTACCATCCAAACTTCACAGAAGCTCTCCTGCGAAACTTGTAGAACCAGTACTCCTGAATGAAAGGGTGTTGCGGAGACATGGCTTAGCCACAGCCTGGGGGATGTTTCCAGAATGAGATTTTCACTCTGCAGCGGAGTGTGCACTGATATGAAACTTCCTGACAGATTGAAACTGTGTGCAAGATCGGGACTCGAACTCGGGACCTTTGCCTTTCGTGGACAAGTGCTCTACCATCAACGACCACTCCGCTGCAGACTGAAAATATCATTCCGTAACATCCCCCAGGCTGTGGCTAAGCCATGTCTCCACAATATCCTGTCCTTCAGGAGTGCTGGATGGGATTGTTTTGGGGGAAGAGACCAAACATCGAGGTCATCGGTCTCATAGGATTAGGGAAGGACTGGGAAGGAAATTGGCCGTGCCCTTTCAAAGGAACCATCCCGGAATTTGCCTGGAGTGGTTTAGGGAAATCACGTAAATCCTAAATCAGGTTGGCCGGACGCGGGATTGAACCGTCGTCCTCCCGAATGCGGTCCAGTGTGCTAACCACTGCGCCACCTCGCTCGGTTCAGGAGTGCTAGTTCTGCAAGTTTCGCAGGAGAGCTTCTGTAAAGTTTGGAAGGTAGGAGACGAGGTATTGGCAGAAGTAAGGCTGTGAGGACGGGGTGTGAGTCGTGCTTGGGTAGTTCGGATGGTAGAGCACTTGCCCACGAAAGGCAAAGGTCCCGAGTTTGAGTCTCGGTCGGGCACACAGTTTTAATCTGCCAGGAAGTTTCACATCAGCCCACACTCCGCTGCAAAGTGAAAATCTCATTCTGGAAATGATATTAATGAAAATTAAATTGGAACTAGTATATTACAATCTATGTATCTCTCCGATGGGCTTTATAATGCGCATCGATGACTGTGTACGAGCGCAGAGCCAAAGTTACTGCTTCTAGTCTGAGGTTGTAGCGTTAGAGTCAGAGAGCGCTTGGCGCACAGTTAGAGGTAGTGGTCTGTGAGCGAAAGGGGAAGAAGTAGGCAGTGTTTGTGGTGTGCTGTGTGAAGCCACCATGTGTTAGATTAATGCACGAATTACGAGAACATGTAAACAGAAAACTTGTCACAAGCAGGGTAATAATGTTAAATAATTATGCTCCTTGCTATGCTAGCGCGTTGGTATGGATGAGCTGGCTGATGAACTGTAACTGTTAAGTTACCGCAGAATGTACGCAAACTATTTGATAAAAAGGCTAGTCAGATAGCTCACTTTTGTAAAGTTTCTAAGATCTATTAACAGAGCTATATGTAATTTGATGATTTGTATTTATGCCCTTTTAGTGAGGTTAGATAATACTTGCTGTATAAATCTCATTTTTTGTGAATCAATTAGTAAAAAAAAAAAAAACTTCAATTGCCAAATGTTTTGAAAAGACAGTCTTAACTTGCAATACAATTTGTTAACAAAAGAAAATTTATGTTAGTAATTCCTCACCTCATGTACATTTCGAAGTATTACAGTCAGCACTGCACATGGCTGAGCCATCAGCTAGCATATTTACATTCTTTTTTTCAAGAGAGACCAGAAAGTATCGAGTTCCACTGTTGCCGCCTTAGAGGTAAGACAATTAAATTTATTCTTTTATGTGCACAGGGACCAAAGTTATCAGTCTTGAACAGGGTCAGAGGATTCAGTGCCTAAGGCGTGAATGTATTGAGCAGTGACACCGTATTTCTTTATTGGTACTTCAAGTTGCATTGCCCAATCAATGTGTATAAAGTATTTACTAAGAGTAACACAGATTAGGCACACCGCTTGCAGGTACAACACACTACACGATAATTCGAGTTTAGTATCCATTCCATAATTCACATTCATTCAAAGCAATCGTAAAAATAATCATTTTATAGAAATTTGCAGTATGATATATTGTAATATCTGTGTTTCCCTACGGTTTTTTCTACAGTGTCTACAGCTATGTCTAGTAGTAACAGAAGTTCTTTAATCCGGTCTCTTCTTCATATCTTTGATTTCCTTACGGTCCTTTTTTCACCAATTCTGCAAGGAACCTCCGCATTCCTTACCTTATCAGGCCAACAATCTTCTGTAGCACCACATCTCAAACGCTTCGACAGTCCTCTGCTTCAATTTTCTTACAGTCCATGATTCACTCCGATATAATGTTATATTTCAAACATACTTTCTCAGAAATTTCTTCCTGAAATTAATGACTGTGCTTGATACCAGTACATTTCTTTTGGCAAGGAAAACATTCTTTGCTTTCTTTGTTTGTGCGATTCTGCTTTTCATGTTCTTCTTGTTGTGTCCGTCTTGTGCCCGCTGTAGGGGAGGGGAACCCGGCAATTTGTTCAGAGCACCAAAATTTTCGGACACCATTTAGGCTTGAAGTGTGAGAAAAATATTGATGTGCTACATTCTTAGTAACAGAAAATTTTCGCAGTAAGCAAACATAAAAAGTAAGTTACTGTAATGTAAGTGATTTCCATCGCTCCCGTTATCTACACTTTTAGTAGTACAATGACGTCTCACGCTGCACGGCCAGTTTCTGTGGGATCGAGAGCAGTTGGTCGTCATCGCTCCCCTCCGTGGCGAGGATTGTTCGTTAGCTGCAAGACGGCACAGTGGCGGCGGTGTGACCTGTTGCGCGGCTCGCGGTAAAGTGAGAGGCAAGCGTCTGCCATTCGCGATACGCAACGCTGACAGCTCGAGTCCTACCTGCACTTGCCCGGTTTCTTGTAAGGTGGTCATTAGTTTGATATATATTGGTTTAACGTAAACAGCGGAAGAATCCTTAAATAAAATACTCATTTAATTTATCCAAAACCGCTCTTTATTGAATTAGTATAATTTTGTGAGAAATATGATTTACTCAGTAGGAGTAATCATCGTAATAACATAAATGTAAAAGTAACAGTGACTGTCACGCTTTCACTACTGAACCGTAGAACCGAATTTGATAATACGTGATATGGAGATAACTTCAATGCTGAGGAATAACATAGTCAAATTCAGAAAGTGTGTAGAACAAAGTATTTACAAATACGAAAGATATAATGTGAAATGTTTGCAGACATAGTTTCTCTTTGCGAAAGCTAAATAGCTTGTTGGCAATGTTCTATGTGATGCCATTCAACATAACGGCTACAGTGCTTAAACAGTTCTTACTATGTTTAATCAGTCGTAAGCCCATCGTATGTAAGCTGCTGAGCACCATGCATCTCTTATACCCTCTGAGAAGATTCAAGGCATACAGCGCTGTGGTTTCTAAATTCGCTGCGAAAAGTGGAGACACATAGTGGCTTTATTTATAGAATGTGAGAGGCTTTTAGTGAGGCTGCATTTGGTTATGATATGCAAGTCCAGCTAGAGGAGGTAACAGGGAGACATATGAGGGCAGATGACGTGCGTGCATGTGCAGATATTATAATATTTCCTCTGCACTGAATTACAAATTATTTGTCGTCTTTCTTCTTCAGTTTACCATTCTTTAACAATTCTAGAAACAGCAGACTTTCTATTAGTGCTGTCACCATCACTCGTCATTACTCAACTACTAATAAGTGTCAACAGATCGTGGTGTTGTGCTGTAGTCGAGATGGTATCGCAAGTATTAAAGCCAGACACAGACCCCCCCACGCATTATGAGCAGTCATATTTCAAAAAATGGTTCAAACGGCTCTGAGCACTATGGGACTCAACATCTTAGGTCATAAGTCCACTAGAACTTAGAACTACTTAACCCTAACTAACCTAAGGACATCACACACACCCATGCCCGGGGCAGGATTCGAACCTGCGACCATAGCAGTCCCGCGGTTCCGGACTGCAGCGCCAGAACCGCACGGCCACCGCGGCCGGCAGCAGTCATATTTCATTGAGGATGGTTACACAGCTGAGAAATCCCACCAAAATTCCAAAGCTATTCAATATTAATAAGTGGTTCTTCATCTAGCGGCGTATTAGCGTTAAAATGTGATATTAAAATAATCATAACACTATGTATTTATTTTTTCCTCTTTGTACGCGACACGTTACAAAGTACAATAGCTAACTTAAACATCACTCATAGTAACAAAACACGTTAAATGTGAGCGTAGCTGTGTGTAACAGCTCAGTGTTTATATCTTTATTTTATGAAAATAACTTTCCTTACTTCGGAAAAATGCGTTTAATAACGATATATTTGTATAACAGAGTGAAAAACGTCCCCGTCACAGCGCAAAAATGGCGAATACGTCCGGGGCAGAATTAGGGGTGTTAAAGAAGGGAACTAGTTTTTCGACTTATCTGGCTGAGTCGAAGACATTTAAATCATAGCATCTTGTCATGTTTACGCTTTTTTACTAGCTACTGTTAGTTTCCACGCCATGTATTAAATTTCCTGATATTTGACGACAGGTCGTTTACCTTGACTCATGCCATCATATTATCCAGCATGGTATTTGTCATGCCATGCAGCATGAAGTAACATGGCATTAAGGTTTAGGATGCGTACATCTCCACTCTGCGATACTTCGTGTTTAGGATGCATGTCCCTCTCTTCTCTCTGATATTTCCTGTTGTAGATGCATCCCACTCTCTAGAACCATATAAATTTGAGTCTATTTATTCTTACACCCCTTCCCATACATGTAACACGGGGTGGGAATGGGGGAGATAATGTTCTCTCGCGGAAAAAAATCTCCTCCGCCCCTCCAAGCAGATGTCGAAACAGTGTTATACTGTCCCACCCAGGAACAAAGCCATCCCATGAAATATTATACTCCCGGATTAAAGTTGTAACCTATTGTATGTACGCTCTTCAGCGATACATTGTTTTACTATGGCTGGTGAATCTTCTGCATTTTGGGGTTCACGATCACAGACTGTACCCTATAAATTGCAAGATGCAGGTGTGCCAAAACCTTGAAGCTAAGAGAGCTCACTGCGCTGGAGAAGTATGGACAATACGTAAGAAAACTACAATACATCGAGACGTTTCGAATTTAATCCCTTTCCAACTACTGAATAAGTCAGAAAGGTAGTAGCCTTTTCTTTGTATCCGTAACTGCCTAGATCACATTCACCTTTTTGTTCTGTAATAGGAGCATTTTTCATTGTGGTGCCCTATTTCTACTACACCACAATTTTCACATTACGGCACCATAGGATGGTGACCGATATAGAGTTGATCCATAATACCTCCCTTATGCGGTTGAACCTGTCCAGTACAGGCTACTGCGTCCTCGGAGCGCACAAGCCTCACCACCACGTCAAGGTTAAATGCCCACAGAAGATTGTTAATTTTTTTTCATATTTATCATATTTCATTATTTTAATTATTTTCTGTCATATTTACCATTTTATCACGTTTTGTTCACTTTTTATTTATTTTTAACATTTTCATTTTATAGTGCCAAAACATTTTATTTACATAGTGTATATGCAAACACACGCGTCATATTCACATTCTGTGTATGCAGACATATGAAAAGTAACCAGAAATATTTAATATAGTACACGAAAACAACAAACGTAAATACTGTACCTAACGAAATATTATATATCGTGCATTCTTTACGATAATATTGTATGGAAAAAGTACATGTTAGGTAAGGAAACTTACGCTATGAGCATATTACACAGATGAAATTTCTTAAAATCCACACTGTACCGCAAGCCGAACGATTTACGCAACACATGATAAACTGTTGCAAAGCATACATTTTGTTATTATCTCTAATCATTAAGTTCATCTCATTGTTTGTGTGAGGTGTGCAGTTACAAAAACTGAAAATTAAGAAATCGTTGCTAGAAAAACCTACGTAAATAATTTACGGCGTGAAATGGTGCAACAACCAAGCCGAACTATTAGTTTGACTGACCGAAATAAGGTGAAGAACTAGGAAACAATGAATGCACGATAAAATAACAACTTCCCAATCCTGTACGAAACCAGACGATCTGTAGCTTGTTTCACCAGAAAATAAATATTGGAACAAAAAACATACTAGTTTTTGATGGAAACGCAATAAAACATTTTCTATGGGTTATATAGAATGTGATCTTTTCTCTGATAATTGCTTTTAAAGATATTTTCGGATTAGCTTAATGACGGTGTGGTCATCGATAAAGCTTTACATACTGGATCCCAGAGTATATCATTTTGTTAGGGGTTCGGTATAGTTCTGGTTTGCCGCATGCATTGTTTTCCACGTTCAAGGATTTTGACAATTTTAAGCGGCTGGTGGATCCAAATTTTAACGTGAAAACAGCAAAGCAGTAATCAACTGTAATAACCATTTTTTTCTGTCCAAATGCAGTGCTTAAAGTGTAATGCAGTACAGTTTCTTGTGCAGACGAGTGATTTTTCGCACGTAGAACCACAAGGATGAAAGAATTTTGCCAACGGTTCTTATAATTAACGTAACTATAGGTATATCTTTTACTAAGATCTGCTTCACCTTCAACCGTCTCAGCACGTGTGGTTCTAGTAAAACCGGAGTTTACGTACTTTTTATCTGTAAGTTTATAAAGCTACATTGTTGCAACGGATGCAGTTATCATGAAACGGCAGGATGATCATTAATTACATGTATTTGTCTACCTCCTTACTAAATCTTTACTCATTCCCACAAGTCTGAAACACAGTCGTAAGAAAACTAACTAAAAATAGTTTTTTGCATGTAAAATCCGGATGAAGTTAGATTTTTGTAAGTGAATTATTAATTTTATTGTAAAAATCCATTTTTCATTTATTTGATTCACTTTAAATTGTTTCTGCACGTTCCGTTTTCGTAAGAACAAATTTTACATGCTACATTTAGCTCGAATTTAAACCATCGTATCTCGACAATGGGTAAAGAACATACGATAAATAATATATTTTGAATTTATTTACTTACCTTCGTGTAAAATTTCAATCGATTCGTGCAAGTTTAAAGTACAGAAGTATCGCGCTATCGAAACGACTTTTACACGTAAAATGAAAGCGAAGCAAGATTTTTAGTCTCGCACCAGTAGTGAGTTACTTAAGGGTGTTTGCGTTCTGCATATAAAACCAGATCAAGTGTGACTGTTTTTACACGTAAAATGGCGCCATTAGCTGAGCATTGATCCCAGCCCAATCAAAATTTTTGCAAAAGTAATTAATCGATTCTCGCAATTTGCTTTGTGTCAGATCCGGTTCGTCGTTCAACCTCGCTCAATATACTGTAAAATACGTACAGTAAGACAGATGTTGAAATAGCTGTACAACGGCGGCTGGTCCGCGGTAAACGAAAAACTTTGTATCCCATGATCCTGGCTCACAGGACTTCCGCTCTATAACGGTAATTCCGCGTAATGAAATGTCAAAACTATGAATTATAAAACTCTTAGTGAGTATTTATGATTTGTTGTTTGTCATTTTAAAGTACATGTACGTTGAGGCAATCTTCCCAATGATGCATAAGGTTAAAGATACTAGTTGAGTAAAACACCGTGTCCTGCTTCGTGAAGTAGCTCGTAACTCACCATTGCCCATACTCGTCCAATGGGAATCGTTGGCACTTAAAGGTCTCTTAAGTAACCAGAGACGAGATAATCGCTTACGGAGAGATCAGGCCCAAAGGGCAGGTGCTGCCACTTCAGTTGACAAAACTTCAGCTTTACGACATTCCAGATACGCGACTGAGTGTTATCATAAAGCAGCAGGACCCCTTGTGGGCCATTATTACACAACGGTGGTTTTCGACGGATATGCTGCCCAATAACGTTCACCACCCGATGGATGTTTCACATTGTTTCTCCTTTGGCAGTGAAGAAAATAGTAACAGCAAGTTGGTCTTGTTTGAACGTGTTTGGTAATGACGTCGCCGTAATTCAAGTTTCCTCATTTATCCTCATTTACGGGACAAACGTCTGAAATACACGAATTCCACACGAACGCCTTGCTACATGTCGGTGCCTCTATACCCGCATCGGAGTTGCGCTACGTTGCAAATACGCTGCGACAGCGCCCTTTTTCATCTACCCTTATAACAACACCCGACTATCTTTACGTTCACAGAACACAAAAATGTTTTGTGTTGACCATAAATATGTTTTATATCGATTAACCTGAGTTAGGTGCGAGCCTATTCAAGTATGTTTAGTGGTCAAACAAAACTGTCTACCAGCAGCCGGCCGCTCTGACGCTTCAGTCTGGAACAGCGCGACCGCTACGTCGCAGGTTAGAATCATGCCGCGGGCATGAACGTGTGTGATATCTTTAGATTAATTAGGTTTAAGTAGTTCTAAGTTCTAGGGGACTGATGACCTCAGATGTTCAGTCCCATAGTGCTCAGAGCGATTTTTTTTTTTTACTACCAGCATAAAAATTGAAGCCCGAAAGGAAGCCTAAAGTGGGAAAAAACAAGCTGGCGCGCTAAAAAATTATATTCGGATTTTTACTAAAACAATTAGAACTCCGAGAATCTAACATCAAGTTCGGTTGCAAAAGAAAATTACAGAACCATCAAAAGATGATAATGACGAACAAATGCACGAACTACTTAGTTAAATGGAACTGGTGACACTCTATCATCGGAAGTTGTAAGCTCTGAAAAAAAAGTAACACCCACAGAAAGCCTTCTATAAATTTGGAGTGGAGATCCATAATAGTGACCAAAATTCTAGGAGATGCGGAAATAGGTTGTTTAGTAAGACAGTGTTCACCGAAATCATTGCATAATTACAAATTTCCTAGCAAAGACAATGGTCGACATTTTAGCGAAAATTATTTCACACTTATTGAAAGCAATGGAGATGAAGTTTTACGAACCTGGCTAGTAGTTCACAAAACGGCATTTATTGACTCTGTTGCGAAATTTTCAGCGAAACTATAGAAGAGCATGCAAATTCTAAACACCACATCCGTGCCCAAAAATCATAATTACAAATGAATGAAAGTTTAAAGTATTGTGAAGCAATAGAGGCGGTCGCTCAAAAAATTAATAATACCAAAAGAAATCGTTGGAAAGCGGTGCTTCTGAGAATCGTAACAATTACTATAATGCTTAGTGAAAGGGTTCTTGAAGATATCAGTTCGAGTATCATAAGGGTAATTGCTTAAAAGTGGTTGGGTTGTTACGTGAATTTGATCCTATTCACAAAGAGTACCCTGTAGAATGCTAGAGAAATAACAGACTAAAGGTCACTATCCCCGGAAAAATATGCGAAACGGGATAGTAGATCTGCTGCATCAAGAGATATAGTTTCATACTGTTGAAGAAATAAAAAAAAATCTTGATATTTTCCTCAATTTTGGACTGTACTCCTGACGTTAGTATGGCAGAACAGATGTCTAAAATAATAAAATTTGTTTTAATCAATCAGTTTGAAATTGATGTCGAAATGAAAGCTATTAAAGTTCCTAACCGATCAAAAAATCTACACCAAAAAAAAATTGTCTAGTATTATGATTGGAGAACTTCATCATTTGGGTTTGATTTTACAGTGCGTCAGAGAGCAAGGACACGACAACGGATCCAAAACGAGTTGCGATGAGACGAGAGTGCAATCTAGAAGATAGAACGTAATCCACTGGCATTCCATGTTAACATGTAGTACCACCGTCTCAGTCTTCTTGCTACTGAAATGGCATAAGCATCTTTGGAAGACGCTATTTTCTTTAGAATCGTCCAATACATACATTTATTTATTTGGTAGCTGCTTCTTCATGGCCGATACTTGTAAAACATATTCAATATTTAACTTTGAAACAATTGTGTGACACTAGGTTGGAGAGTAGGACAGCGGCCTCAAAGCCCTTAAGATACCAATCGAGACATGTATTCGACGCTTTCCTAAGAATTTTTGAAAACCAACAAACTGATACGCGATCTTAAGCTTTCCTGGTGAATCAAGATTTTGCACTGTTCTCGGGTGTCCAGCCCAGTGCAATCTTTTCTGTAGCGCTGTATTTGGAAAGCTTCCTTAGCATTATTTATTTATTTATTTATTTATGCATTTATTTTACCTGGCAAGACTAGGGCCTTCAGGCCCTCTCTTATACCTAACCAGGCATACTCAGATTCAACAAATTTCAGTTTCGACAGAACATTAAGGACATATAACATGTTATACAGTATTAATGTTAAAGAAAAAAAATGGAGATTAGAAAAGTAGTACAATGATGATTATAACAATCAAAAAATAATTATAACAATCAAGAAATAACAATAATAATAATAATAATAATGACTATGTATATGAAAGTAAACATACACTCCTGGAAATGGAAAAAAGAACACATTGACACCGGGGTGTCAGACCCACCATACTTGCTCCGGACACTGCGAGAGGGCTGTACAAGCAATGATCACACGCACGGCACAGCGGACACACCAGGAACCGCGGTGTTGGCCGTCAAATGGCGCTAGCTGCGCAGCATTTGTGCACCGCCGCCGTCAGTGTCAGCCAGTTTGCCGTAGCATACGGAGCTCCATCGCAGTCTTTAACACTGGTAGCATGCCGCGACAGCGTGGACGTGAACCGTATGTGCAGTTGACGGACTTTGAGCGAGGGCGTATAGTGGGCATGCGGGAGGCCGGGTGGACGTACCGCCGAACTGCTCAACACGTGGGGCGTGAGGTCTCCACAGTACATCGATGTTGTCGCCAGTGGTCGGCGGAAGGTGCACGTGCCCGTCGACCTGGGACCGGACCGCAGCGACGCACGGATGCACGCCAAGACCGTAGGATCCTACGCAGTGCCGTAGGGGACCGCACCGCCACTTCCCAGCAAATTAGGGACACTGTTGCTCCTGGGGTATCGGCGAGGACCATTCGCAACCGTCTCCATGAAGCTGGGCTACGGTCCCGCACACCGTTAGGCCGTCTTCCGCTCACGCCCCAACATCGTGCAGCCCGCCTCCAGTGGTGTCGCGACAGGCGTGAATGGAGGGACGAATGGAGACGTGTCGTCTTCAGCGATGAGAGTCGCTTCTGCCTTGGTGCCAATGATGGTCGTATGCGTGTTTGGCGCCGTGCAGGTGAGCGCCACAGTCAGGACTGCAAACGACCGAGGCACACAGGGCCAACACCCGGCATCATGGTGTGGGGAGCGATCTCCTACACTGGCTGTACACCACTGGTGATCGTCGAGGGGACACTGAATAGTGCACGGTACATCCAAACCGTCATCGAACCCATCGTTCTACCATTCCTAGACCGGCAAGGGAACTTGCTGTTCCAACAGGACAATGCACGTCCGCATGTATCCCGTGCCACCCAACGTGCTCTAGAAGGTGTAAGTCAACTACCCTGGCCAGCAAGATCTCCGGATCTGTCCCCCATTGAGCATGTTTGGGACTGAATGAAGCGTCGTCTCACGCGGTCTGCACGTCCAGCACGAACGCTGGTCCAACTGAGGCGCCAGGTGGAAATGGCATGGCAAGCCGTTCCACAGGACTACATCCAGCATCTCTACGATCGTCTCCATGGGAGAATAGCAGCCTGCATTGCTGCGAAAGGTGGATATACACTGTACTAGTGCCGACATTGTGCATGCTCTGTTGCCTGTGTCTATGTGCCTGTGGTTCTGTCAGTGTGATCATGTGATGTATCTGACCCCAGGAATGTGTCAATAAAGTTTCCCCTTCCTGGGACAATGAATTCACGGTGTTCTTATTTCAATTTCCAGGAGTGTATTTTTCTTTTATGAATGTCACTCCTATTGCTAGTTGGGAATTTTCTCGTTATATTCTTGCAGCTTGTGAGTTATTCTCATCAAGCAGAGACATAAGACGATAGAATGGGGTGAAAGAGATATAGAAGAGGTAGATAGGTTAAAGGAAGAGAAATATAATGGTAAAATTCGAAGCTATGATGGAGAGGAGAAAGAAAAAGATGAGAGGGGCACAACAATAGTGGCTATACCGTCCCTAATATGTAAGTCTTGAGTTCCCTCTTGAATGTTGACTGGTTCTGGATAAGACGCAGATCACAGGGGAGTGCGTTCCATAGTCGTATGGCTGAGATGGAGAATGACACGGAGAAAGATTTTGTGTTATGTAAAGGTACAGCCAAGATGCTAGACGTATCCGAGCCGGTATTGCGGTTGTGGAATGATGATAGGTGTTTAATGTGAGAAGATAGGTATTAGGGGCACCAGTGGCTAAGAAATCGATGAAGTAAGCACATCGTGTGGGGATCGCGTGCCTTATGTGGGCGTATCCAACCTAGCTGGGAGTATGAAGGACTAATATGATCATACAACCGTATATTTCATACGTATCTAACGCAAGCATTCATCACCAGCTCGAGGCATCTAGAATTTTCACTATTTGTGCCGTGTTGAACTACATCACAGTAGTAAAGATTAGGCAAGACTAGTGTTTGGACTAATTTTTGTTTAACATGGGTTGGAAATATTTTTCTAAATTTTTGAAGTGCATGTAGGGAGGAGAGCGATTTCCGGCAAGCTGTGACTGTTTGTTCTTCCCAGTTTGGGTGTTCATCCAAGATTATTCCAAGGTCTTTTACTGTTTTTTGGTATGGTAGTTGGGTACCATTGCGGAGTATTGGAGGGACTGTTTCGCGAAAGTAACGACTGATTAACTTTGGATGAGATATGAGTATGACCTGGGATTTCTTGGGGTTTAGTTTCAGACCTAGGTTCTGTGCCCATCGAGAAACAGAGCTAAGATCTGCGTTCATACTCGCTACTGCGTCAGCAATGTTCTTGGGGCTTGCACTTATGTACAGTTGGATGTCGTCGGCATATAGATGGTAGTTGCAGGAGTGAATCACTGAACAAATATCATTAATGTACAGTGAGAAGAGTAATGGACCAAGGACGGAGCCTTGGGGAACTCCAGAGCGCACGTTTTTCCATGATGACTTTTCCGACCCACAAATGACTTGTTGACTTCTGTTTTTGAGGTAGCTGTCGAACCAGTGTATTGCGCTGTTTGAGAAATTCAGCTGTTTCATTTTAATTAGTAATATATCAAAGTCAAATGAATCAAAATCCTTGCTAAAGTCAAGCAGTGTTAGGATGGTAGCTTCACGTCTGTCCATAGCATGTTTAATGTCGTCAGTTACTTTGATTAATGCAGTTGCTGTACTATGGTGCTTTAGAAAGCTGACTGATATTTGTCGTGGATGTTATGAGTTTTGAGGTAATCCGTCAGCTGTTCATGGACGACGTATTCTAGGGCTTTTGATATTGCAGGTAGTATGCTGATCAGCCTGTAGTCACCTGGCGACTTAGTCTTGGGTATAGGTTGAATTAAACTTTGCTTCCACTCAGTAGGATATGTACTACTGACAAGGGACAGGTTGAAGATGTCGGTGATAACTGGAGTAATAGTGTTTACGACGTTCTTAATCATACCTATGCTCACTCCATCATTTCCTACTGCCTCGGAAGAGATTTTCATAATTGCCTTGTGTACTGTGCCGGTAGTGACATGTTTTAGGAAAAACTTGTCTCTCGAGAGATTGATATCTTGGGGATGGTAATTTGTCGCTGCGTGGCAGTTTACAGCTGTTGAGAAGAAATCGTTTAATTCTTCTGTAGACGCTTGATAAACAGCGTCAGATCTTCGCTTCCCTATACCGAGACTGTGCAGCTTTTTCCACAGTGCAGCAGGTTTTGATACGCCGCGTACAACAGAGCGGGCATGTCTGATTTTGGCATTCCTCACGCTTTGCTTGGTTCTGTTTCGGAGTTTCCTATAAGCTTCGTACGCCTCGGGGGTTGGGCTACGCTTGAAGGCCCTATGTGCAGCATCACGTTTATTCAGTAACTGGCGTAATGCAGTGGTGAGCCACGGAGCGGGAGCTCTCTTTACCTTGACAGTGCGTTGAGGAGCATGTTTATCATACAGTGCAATAATTTTGCGACATAATTCCCGAATTTTTCCGTCTAAAGTCAGTTCATTGCTTATATCATGCCAAGGGATGTCTGAGCAATCCTTTTGAAGAGCGTCATGGCTAACATTTTTTAGGTTTCTGTAGGTTACCAGGTGAGATTTTTCTTTGGTAGTATGTACTGAGTAATTTAAGAATATCACGTCATGAGCAGAGAGTCCTGGAGCGGATGTCTGATTGGCGCGAATTATTTTATCTGGTCGCTTTGTTGCTATTATATCTATGAGTGTATGGCTGTGTGGCGTGTGATGAGTTGGGTCCAGCGGTGTTAAACACATATCATTGGAGTGGAACAGTCTCCTTAGTTTTTCTGCAGAGGGAGATTTTAACTGTAAGTCGATGTTTGTGTCGCCCATAATGATTATGTGTTCATACAGTGTCACGAGCGAGGACAGGGCAGACTGAAAGGAGGGCATAGCACCGACGTCTGGAGGTTTATAGATTACTCCAATTCGCAGTTTCTGATTTGATGTATTTATTTCGAAAAACAAGAACTCTGCTTCTCCTTCGCCCTTTGCATCCGATGTGCATAGTACATTAGGTCTCAGATCAGAGCGAACATAGGCACCCGCACCACCCCCGCGTCGTGTTTCACGATCTGCCCTTAGGAGAGAGTAACCAGTGATTCGGATAGCGTCAGAAGAAATGTTTGGTTTCAACCAAGTTTCAGAGACGAGGATAATATGGAACAGCGATTGGCAGAACAGGTCACAGAACTCGTCGAAGTGAGCCGTTAGCGACTGAGCGTTCGCGTGGGCCACAAAGAGCCCGCCGCCGGAACCGGTCCGTCCCATTGTGGCCGCCTGTAGGACCGAGCGCGCTCCGTCTACCTGCTGGCCGGAAGAGGGACAAAAGCTGGATTTCGCGGGGGAAGACATATTTACAGGTGTGTCCAAGGTCGTGACTGACTCAAGCATCTGTGGGCTAAAGGTGAAAGACAAGCTGGAGGTATCGGAGAAGGGAGCGAAAAGAAAGATGGAAAGTGGCAGTAGTGGTTACAAAAAATATAATAGTTGTAGTAGTGGTAGTGACGGGGATGAAAATAACAGATATGGAAGGCGGTTTTAAGGAGATTCCTGTTAATGGAGAATGTTAATTCCCGTTTGACTGACAATATGAATATACATGAGCACTTATCACAGTCAAATAAAGAAACTATATTTATGTGAAACAATTGACTGATTTTAAATAGAGTACTTATGGTACTTATAGAAATAACGAAGCAATATTTACGTAAAAAAATGAAAAGAAAGAATAAAGATTAACTTATATTAGACAGAGTACAATATGAGACTTTGTGTCTCGCGAGATTTCGCTCAGTCTTTCAGTTCGGACATGTTCGTCACCGTTTTCCTGCCTCCTTCCGTCTTGACTACGATCCTGCCATCCTGGGTCCATACATTTTGAAGGCCGAACTGTGTGATCGCAGTGTTCAAAACTTTTAGTCTTTCGCGCGTCAGATCTTCCCTCAGGGTAACCCCACTCTTGGCGAGTTTTCTTTTCTGAGCAAACATCTTCGCTGCTTCCAGCAGATTGAGCGCCGATACACTGTACTCAATGAAATTTGAAGGTATGGATTCGTCGTTTTGGACTGTGTTCTGAAGGAGGCCATTGAAAACGAGCGGCCGTCTGGTTGATCTTCTTACACCCTTAGCAACGCTGGGGACCAAACGTTCGGCAAACTTGGATCACAGTGTCGGTCGACAGCCACTTCCGCCTCCGACGGGGCTACACTATAGCACTCAGGGATCAGAGTTCACGACCAGCTTTCGGAGATCCTGTACTCCCACTGCTCCACGCGACGTATCGTGCAACCAGGTACTGGACGAAGGGGTGGGGAGTGATCACGGTGTAAAGGAGGCTCGATGTAACGAAAAAGCTGTGTACAGGTACCACCTGAAGGTTACGGCAAGGTACGAGGCAGAAATATCGTGCTACGAAAATGATTGCAGCCAGCTGTGCACCCGAGAACATCACAAGCAAGAAATTGATAAATAATAAGAAATGAGTCCTTGGGTTTATTCATTTTCTCTTCATTAGTTATCTGGAATGGGATACCAGATTCCATTAATGCAATAACCAAGCTGATGAGAGTAAGAGCATTTGATCCAGCGTTTGACTTGATATGCAAAATATTTCCAATAATCTTTTTCCGGGATCGTCCTTCGAAGAAAATATTATTGATCCAAAAGAACTTGCTATTGAAATTGATACGGAGGCTAATTTTGGATGAATAATAACACAACACCACGTTAGAAGAATAAGAAGTAACATCTCATACGAAGCAAATCAAAATTGAGAAAGAGCAAAATAAAAAACATTTATTTTTATTTTACAATCTATCAAGCATTAAATACACTGAATAATAAGCATACCAACAATTTCCAGTTCTCTAATAACATATATTCATAATTTATTTTAACGTACAGTGATAAAGTTGACATAAAAGGGATAGAAATGGCAGAGAAAATTTCAGCAATATC
Organism: Schistocerca piceifrons; assembly: GCF_021461385.2. Taxonomy (NCBI): domain Eukaryota; kingdom Metazoa; phylum Arthropoda; class Insecta; order Orthoptera; family Acrididae; genus Schistocerca; species Schistocerca piceifrons. The sequence goes on from NC_060142.1 coordinate 371,811,181, forward strand.
TGCGATTTTCGACAAAATAAGGCCGCCTAAGCAACGTATTGGGATTAATTACAAAGTTTAATTTTGTCGCAAAGCGTACAGATGCTTTAAGAATACTACAAACGATACCAGTAACTATAGCATATGACGAAAGGAGTTTCTTTACGTTGTAATTATACAGTGCATTTAACTTTCGACTACTACATAAAATCATATTCAGCTTTGGCAGTATTCGTAACAGAACATGAAATTGCTGATAAAGTGAATTTAGTAAACATATAATAAAAAAGTTTACAGAACTGAAAGCAAGAGGAAAAGAGCTTTTCCTGATTTTAGCATTGTTCATGCCATCTTCTTTACTTCCAAAATAATGATATTTAAAATTGTAAAAAAAATATAAATTTAGCAGTTGGTGGCTAGGTACAGATATTTCTTAATTATTTTCTACTGAATTGTACTCCTTGATTTAAAGTGTTATTTCTGTCATGTCTCTTTGTAAATATATGCATATAAATGTATGTAGATATTAAAATTTCAATTTAAATACATAATTTTATTTTAGTTTGAAACAGAAAATAGTTATCTTTTCATATCTCTCTTACTTAGTCTTTCTTCGCTTGGGGGTTTATCTGTAGTCTGCTCTCATTAGACCATCATGGCATTGTAAAATCTGGTTAGTGTTGTTCATCTTCACGGAGGATAGCAATGTCATCAGTGGTTATTGTCACTGATATCCTTCCAACCAGAGTTTCAATCACACTCTTCACCTTTCCTTTTACGCTCGTCAAACCTTCACGGATGTATAAAATGAACAGTAAGGGCGAAAACGTTCATCATGGGCTCACTTCGATTTCAATCCGGAAAATCGTTGTTGGTCTTCTAATATTAAAATTTCCTTCTTGGTTTTGTAAATATTGTATACAACTCGTATTTCTCTAGAGCTTACTGTCTTTTTTTTCTCACAATATCGGACATCTTGCACCGTCTTACATTGATGAACTCCTTTTTCCAGATTGACAAATTATGAATGTGTCTTCATTTTTCTCTAGTCTTGTTTCCATTATCAAGTGCAACATCAAGACTGCCTCTTTGGTGCATTTACCTATTCCAGAGCCAAACAGAAAGTCATTCACAACTTTTCTTTTATATTCTTCTGTTTCTTATTCTTGTTGTCAACATCTGTGCATTAACTGTTAAGCTGATTGTGTGGTAGTTCTAGTACTAATCGGCACTACATATCTTCAGAACTGGTGGGATGATATTTTTTTCCGAATATCCTTTTGTATGTAGTCAGTTTTATTGATTTTACGCACGATGTTGAATACCCCTTTAATTGGTAATTCCCCTAACGAGTTTGGAAACTCCGATTCAGTGTTATCTATGTCTTCTGCTTTATTTGATCTCAAGTCTCCAAAGCTCTTTCAAATAATGACTAATACTGGATCCCCTCTTTTTTCCTTAACGGTACTCATACTCCGATTACGTAATCCAACTTCTCATCTCATGCAGGCCTATAGTGTACTCTTTCCTCCTATTCGCTTTCTCCGCTGCATTTAACTGTGGAATTCCCACTGCAATCCTAATGTTGAGTCACAATTTTAATTTCATAGAAAGTTGTTTTGACTTTCCTTTATACTTTGTTGGTCCTTCCGACGATCGTTCGTTTTCCGATTTATTCACATTTTTCCTGCAGCCATTACGCCATGGATTTCCTGCACTTCCTATTTATTTCTTTCAGAATGTTTTATATTGCTGTATTCCTGTCTTTCCTTGAAGATCTGTGTACTTCCTTCTTTCGTCGATGAATTGAACTATATAATCCTTAATTCAACGATTCATCTTAGTTACTTTCCTAGTGCCTATGTCTTTCCAGCACCTGTGATGGCTCTTTCTATAGATGTAGACTCCTCTACAGCTGAACTATCTACAGTCGTATTCCATATCGTATTGTCTACGTCTTTAGCGAACTTAAGATGCTTCTCATCATTACGTAGTACTTTAATATCTCATTTCTAGCTACACTGATTCTTTGTTACAATTAGCTTAATGTTCAGTCTACCATTCATTATCACTAAATTGTCATCTGATGCTATACCCACGGCAGAGTAACCTCTATAATCAGTTATCTGATTTCGAAATCTCTGACCATAGTGTTATCCAAGCGGGCTCTCCTAATATCTCGAAGCCTTTTCCAAGTACATTTCCCCAGCTTCCTCTGTTATTTTAGAACAGTGTGTTTGCTATTAGTGACTGAAAGTTATTGCGGATCTCAATTATTCTCTATCATTGCTACTACCAAACCCATAATTTACCATTACTGATTCTTCAGTTCCTTCCCATACAACTGCATTCCAATCACCAATGATTAATACAGTTTCATTTGCGTATATATACAAAATTAACAGTTCAATATCCCCATATACCTTCTCTATCCCCTCATCTTCAGCTTAACACGTTGGCATGTATACCTGAACTATTGGTGCTTTTCTCTCGACTCTGATGAAAACAACCGTGTCACTGAGCTATTCGCAGTAACTCAGTCTCTGCCATACTGCCCTATTAATAACTCATAGTACTATTGTTGTAGCATCTTCTGTCGCTGCCACTATTACCTTACAGTAGTGTGATGACCATAAAAATTCTTTCAGTTTCGTATCTCTAGCCCCATTACATGCAGACTATGCCTTTGCATTTTCCTCTTCAGATTTTCTGGAATCTCCACCACGCTCAAATTTCTGAAACGCCACATTCTTTCTTACACGTAGGGTATTAGCCTTTCGTTGGTTAATCCTTCTTCTCTCGCGCTCATCTCTCCCTTGGTAGTCGTTTATCAGTCATGCGAAAGGGTGACTTATCCTGAATCATTTACCAATGGAGAGATCATCACGACACTTTTTCAGTTACAGGAAACAAGTCTTCGGAATCACATTGTGAGTCATTAATGCAGTGGTTTTTATTGCCTTCTGCATCCTCTTCCAGGTGATCACTGTTGAATCGTGTGCCTTTTGTAACTGTTTCCACTCCAAGGTCTCCTCAGTCCACTCCTCTGCCCTCACTGACAAGACTGTTGGAAGAACTTCTTATGCTGGAAGTGTTCGGCCGCCAACTCTGATGATTTTTATTACAGTTTGAAGCAATGGCTGTCGTAGAACCTAAGATGCAGGAAATTTTGATTACTAGTTAAAAACGCTACCCTTTTTCTCATTTATATTCCTGACGGTGTCAGTTTTGGGGCGATCTGCAAGGCATAGTAAGCGAAAGAAACTTCACAAAACCAGATAGCTGAAGAGGAACCTGACTGCTATACAATCTGGACCGGAAGCCTTGCTTTTATTAAGTGATTTAAGCTGCTTTGCGACATCGAAGACATCTATTTCTGCGTTTCTCATCTTGGGAGTTGTTCTTGATTGGAATTCAGGAATATATACTTCGTCTTCTTTGGTGAAGGAATTCCGGAAAATCGTGTTTAACACATCTGCTCTAGTGGCACTGTCATCAGTGACTTCAACGTTGTTATCTCTGAGTGAAGGTATTGATTACGTCTTGCCACTGGTGTGCTTTATGTATGACCAGAGTCTCTTAGGGTTTTCTGCCAGATTTCGAGACAGAGTTTCGTTGTGAAAATTATTGAAAGCATTTCGCATTGACGTGCGCGCCATATTTCGAACTTCTGCAGAACTTTGCCAGTCTTGGGAATTTTGTATTCTTTTAAATGTGGCATGCTTTTTTCGCTGCTTTTGCAACAGAGATATGACCCGTATTGTGTACCATGGAGGGGGAGGGGGTCAGTTCCATCACTTGTTAATTTATATGGTATATATATCTCAATTGCTGTCGATTCTTTCTCTCTGAATTCATTCCACAACTTTTCTACACTTAGATGATCAGATCGGAGGGAGTGCAGACTGTCTCTTAGAGAGGAGTTAAGAGCATTTTTATCGGTTTTTTTACAAATATACTTTGCGTTTCTTTTTGATGGTTGCAGGAGTTACGGTGTTCAGCCTAGCAGCCACTGCATTGTGGTCGCTAATCCCTGTATTCGTCACGATACTCACTATTGTCCAGGATTATCTGTTGCTAAAAGGTCAAGGATCATTTCGCAACCATTTACCCTTCGAGTGGGCTCATGAACTAATTGTTCAAAATAATTTTCTGGGGAAGCATTCTGTACAATTTCGGATGACGTTTTATGCCTGCAATCGGCTTTAAACGTATAATTTTCCCGGCATATCGAGGGTAGATTAAAGTCACCACCGACTGTAATTGTATGAGTGGTGTACCTATTTGAAATAGACTCAAGTTTTCTTTGAACTATTCAGCACCTATATCTTCTAATTCGTGGGGCCGGTAGAAGGACCCAATTAATAGTTTAGTCCGATTGTCAAACATAACCTCTACCCATACTATTTCGCAAGAACTGTCCACTTCAATTTCACTACAAGGCAAACTACTTCTGACAGCAGTAAATACTCCATCACGAATTGCATTTAATCTACCCTTTCTGAACACCGTCAGTTTGTTTGAAAAAATTTCTGCTGAACTTATTTCCGGCTTTAGCCAGCTGTCTGTACCTATAGCTATTTGAGCTTCATTGTTTTCTGTTAGGGGTTGGAGCTCCAGTTTTTTCCCAACACAGCTACGGCAATTTACAACTACAATACCGATCGTGTCCACAACTAACTTACCTGCACACTCTTAGACGGACGCCCGTTCTGTGGTTCCCTGAGGCCCTCTAACCTAAAAAACCGCCCAATCCCTTCTACACAGCCCCCGCTACCCGTGTAGCCGCATCCAGTGTGTAGTGAACTCCTGAACTATTAAGCGGAACCCGGAAACCCACCACCCGATGGCGCAAGTCGAGGAATCTGAAGCCTACACGATCACAGAACCGTCTGAGCCTCTGATTCAAACCCCCGACTCGGCACCAAAGGACCACAGTAGGTTCTATGGACGATGCTGCAGATGGTGAGATGTGGTGATAGAGAGGAATATTGAAAATAAGATGAATTTAAAAGATAAGGAAGGAGAAGTTTCAATGTCACAACAGCGCGAAAACACTGTCAAGAAGGGCGGACAGGATAATAGGACATTTGTTGAGACATCGGGGAATAATTTCCATGTTACTAAAGACAGCTACAACAGGTACAAACTGCTGAGGAATACAGAGATTGGAATACATCCCTCAAATAATTAAGGACGTGGGTTCCAATTGCTACTCTGGGATGAAAAGTTTGGCACAGGAGAGGAATTCGTGGTGGGCGGCACCAAACTAATAAGGAAACTAAGAAAACTGATGAGTTAAAAAAAACCTTTTTCAGTCTGTCGATTATACTGTACGCAAGGACCACGCACATTTGGATATATCCTATCATGCTTCTCGTTGTGTCCCCCGGCGTTCATCAAAATTATCAGCTTACGGGGTTCAATGTTTGTTGATTATTTTGTGGGGATCAATATTTTGAGCAAATCTTGGAAACCTTTACGGAGCTATTGGACACTCCATGCATCAATGAATAGGTTAATTAGCTCTTTTTTTCAACGTGTTCCAGTAAGTGAGGTTAAAGGTCAGCTGGATAGCTATCCATTTCTGGTGACTTTCCCTTCGGACTTCTCATTAGCGATACAAATATGCCCTTTTCTGTAAATTGTTCTCAGAGAATTGTTATCTGCTTCTGTCAGGACGTCTACGTCTACTGCAGCGTACAAGTGTAGAACTGAAGGAAACGCTGTAGCAGTCCGCTTTGATATGAAGCTGCTGTTATGTTTTTTCATTTGCTGTCTTGAGTTCGTCTTTTTTTTTTTAATGTTCCTGTTAGGTGGTGCAGTGACATACACTCCTCTCGGATAAAATTGACAGTTCTGGATCTCATTTTCACACCCTGTAGTTTTCTTCTCTGAATTGATATTATCTGTGTCTTTATCTGCGTTACATGTGAACTATTAGCGGGTACATTTCGTGTATTGGGAACAATTCTCGGAAGCACAGGAAGTTAAATTCCTTTGTAATTTTCTCTCACTCACTTTTGTTGTTACCATATTGCCCAAGCAATCTCCGTAGCTTGGGTTTCGTATGACCCATCCACCAATTTCATCGGCTGGGGTATTTCTTTATGTTGGTGAGGCCGGCCTTCTGTTTCCAGCATTATAATTCTTATTTCCTCGCCTCTGCATAAGGCAGTATTTAATTTCCAGTATCCCTTCCCACGGAAACTTATTTTCTTCCGTAAAGTAATTCCCGAAATGTGATCACAATGATTGGAAAAGCTTACAGACCAGATTTCTGAGTTAGCAACCATACTAAGGTTTGTGAGATTTAAACTCAGTCTATTCCTTTCACTGAATGACTTGTGACATAGGTGCACGTGAATGAGTCTCCGTTTGCTGCCTCCTATGTGTCAGTTCTTATATCTTATATCAGAGTTGCAAGAATCTAATGAAATTTGGCTTTTGGTCTTTATTGCTAGGAACAGAGGTAAAGTCACCACAAAATTCGGCGCCTCTGTACCACCGCTTCCTGATGGAGCATACACAATTGCAAATTATATTCTTCTATTTGTATTGACATTCCCCTACCGCTTAATAGATTCCCAGTTTATGCCACTTAAACGTTGTCCTTAAAATCGCCGTACCTGCGATTCGAAATCTGTTGAGAATTACGCTATATCCTGCAATTTCATCCAGGTAGTTATTTCCGACTTCTTACAGTAAGGCTGTATTGAGCTCAGCCATGTATGAGTACCGTTGGAGACTGGTCAGTTTGAACTTCAACTAAGTTCTGTTGACATTTAAAGTTTGTTGAGTCATAAAGGTGTCTTTTGTGCTTGTGGAATAATATTCCCCAGATCCCGTGTCTATAGTTGTTGTTTCTGGTATTGTAACGTATTTGGTATTTGGACTGAGATGAAATCAGTCTTCCTCTCTCTTTTTCTTTATAAACGATGTTCGCCATGGGGCATCACTTCTGATTCAGACCAGTGGCAGATACAGAAAAACTTCAATGAGGGGCGCTAAAGATATCTTGAGCTACCTTTACTTTTACCGTGATAAAAAATAATCAAGGCACATACAAAGCTTAAGGAAGTTTTATTTAAACTGATTGACACAAATACAAGACAACGCCATCTTATGACATAAAAGAGATTCTCTTCCTATTCTTCCTGGCAAATAGGATAAGTACTTCGTCGATATGACAATCAATGTCAGGGTGAGTGCTGAACAGAGCAAAGCCATTACGTCGATCCTTCTTCATTTTCTGTACCAGAAAACAGTTTAATATTCGTGACTTTTCTCGAACAAATGCCAGAGAGAATAATGTATCAAGATCACTAGAATGGCCGCGGCTTTTTTGGTAGGTATGTGTGTGCTACCTTTGTGCCAGACAGAAACCTATAAAAGACGATGACTCGGACGCGGGTGCTGCGTAGGAAACTACTCGCTGACTCGATTCAGTTGAGTCGACTGACGAAAGACACGGCTGACTGACGGGGACGGCGCCGGTGGCAATCCGGGCGGCCCCGCAAACGCAACGTTGTTTGGGGTAGGGGTGGGTGGGGGGGGGGGGGGGGGGGGGTCGCCTCACGCGTCCTCCATATGTAACCGCCGCTGACTCAGACCCTGTTACATCTTCAGTCTCGCTATCCTCTAGATCACTGAAAGAAGTTGTTGTCGACTCTTTGTTTACATCAATTCACACCCATTCGTTATAGCTCGCAGAAATGTTTCTCATAGACATTTCAGTCGAAACTTGGTCCAGCTTTTCTATACCGACGGACACAGTCGTGTACATCAGTGATAGTTCTATTGTTTCTGGTGGTGACCCCGCAGATGATTTAGTAGTTTGTATCATCGATTTCATTTCCATACATGGCCTGTGAGCACCGCCCAATGCATCACCATCAGCGACCTCCACTACGGTTATTCCTCATGTGGTTGCTGTGAAATATTAGATCGCGACTGTATTATCTCTTTGAGGCCGCATTGTTAACCACTTTTTGCTTCGACACTGATAGTAGCAGATGCCCTATCAGATTCATCTATACTGCTAGCATGGCCATGAGTGTCAGATATTGGGCCAGTTTCCCCGTTCCTAAATCGCTCTGGCTTCGCACGTATGCCTAAAGGCAGAGATGCACGTTCGTTTGAAACAATTGGAGCATCATTTTTGTCTTCAGGCTTGTTGTGCACATTAAAACTCATTATAGGTAGCCAGCTACATCTGCGAGATATTTATAGAAAGCTATTTTCGCTTTCCATCTGTTGTGTGTATCACATTTTCTGTTAACCGCCAGGTCAAGAATAAAAATGACATATACGTATGATGGCAAGTAAAAATGCTTTCCTATAAGTTATTGTTTACAACCTCCCGATTATTAATAGTGACTAAATTACTTTCAACTCTTGTGTCACTGTTTGCTCTCATTTAACTACTTATTCCTTCAACGATGTCACAGAATAAAAGTTTACTTTAAGTTAGGTTGACTTCAAGTCAAAATTTTCGTCTCTGGCATTGTTTTTAACGTGATTTGTTTTATTACATATTAAGCATGCTGGTAGTTGCCCCACATATGCAATGTATGCTCGAGATCCACCAATAGTCGTTACGGATATGATCAGTTTTTTAACTTTAATTTTGGTGTAATTTATTTCAATAGGGTGAACGGATAAATGACAACCCAAACATCGTTCCGCATTCCATGAAAGTTCTCACAGGGCTACTGTCTAGGTTTTGCTAATGTTAACACAATGTGCCCAGTACACTCGCGAATTACGCGCATATGCACTATGTTAGAGCAAATTTTGAAGGTGAAAGATTAAGATACATGCTTGAAAATGATCCGCGGTTGAAAATGGCTAATTCCATAGATCTTTAAAAGAAACGTTGTGACATTTGACTACCACAAAAATGAAATTTTAAATTTTGGAAATAGCAGATTAACTCAGTAGTATAATGTTGCACATTGTCTACTGGATTTCCTGTTAGCTTCATATAAATAGTTACCCGCCATGGGGTTTCGAGAGATGTTGTCCTTGTCGCATTCCAGTTTCACAGTATTCTTCCGTTGGTAGTTTCCATTGTTGTTTATACCTCATACTTTTTACACACGTATGAAAGTGTAAATCACTCGTCGCGTAACGTAGCTGTTAAACAGGCGCTACACGAGACGCACCAATAGCACATGACTTGTAATCACTGGCTGCAGCGCACATGAGTCAACACCTCGTGACCGCGTGACCGATCGCTACGACCGCCCGAGCGGAAATTCCCCTGCACCAAGCGTGCCTTCGGAAGGCTTTTAGTCGAGGTGGCACGGCTGCTCGTGTTCTAAGACCCGTGTTATATGACAAGCCTGACTCACTGAGAACAGTAATCATCTTCATCTAGACTGAAATCGAGGTACTCTCATTGGCCTGTCTGTAGACAGAGTCATTCACAAGATCAAACATGTTCTTGCTGTAGCCTACATGTGGCATTAGGACCAGGCAGCTGCCATTTATGGCTGGTAGAACTCCCGCAGTGTAACTTGTACTTCCCTGGAGAAGTTATCAATCGTGGCTTGGTAGGGATACGCAGAGTACGCTGTGGAACAGCTGTTGTGCCAGTCTATATAAGCAACAATACAGTCCTGACCTTAGGTGTGGACTACAGTAAGATTAATTTCAATCTTTAGAAGGACGGTGAATACGGTGCCGATCCTACGAGTACCATGTTTTCATCCTGTGAGCGTAGTGTCCAAAATGATCAAGACGAGTGGCCGTTGGTTGACCTCTATGACATGAAAACACGACCTCCTGAATACGATAGAGATTGAAATGTTCCGTCTCGACTCTATAGAGGAAAAACTCTCCGGCCAAGCGCATTGAAAAATGCGAATAATAGAAAAATTGCGGCCGTGACCTAGGGGTAGCGTCTTCGATTAATAATCAGAACGTTCTTATTCCCGGGTTCGAAACCCGCCGCTACTTAATGTTTGATTAGTAATCAGCATTGGCGGCCGAAGGCTTCCGGCATAAAGAGTCATTCTCATTCTGCTAACGGCCTTGTGAATGAGGACGGAGGAGCGGACAGGGGTCCAGGCCCGCCTCTTGTCCTTGGAGTGGGAAACTGCCCCTAAAAGCGGAGAAATCAGCAATGATCAACGCCATGATGGTGCAGAAAGCAATGGAAACAACTGTACTGAAGTCACATCACGTGTATCTACAGGACATGTGATCTGTAACTGAAAACGCGTCATGATGATCGCTCGATAGGCAAAATATTCCCTGATTAGTCCCCCATTCGGATCTCCGGGAGGGGACAGCCAAAAGGGAGATGACCAGTAGAGAAACATTGAATAACCAACGAAAGAATAACGTTCTACGAGTCAGGGTGTGGAATGTCAGAAGTTTGAACGTGGTAGGGAAGCTAGAAAATCTGAAAATGGAAATGCAGAAGCTCGATCTAAATATAATAGGGGTCAATGAAGGGGAATGGAAAGAAGACAGGGACTTCTGGTTAGATGAGTACACGGTAATATCTACAGCAGCAGAAAATGATATGACCGGAGTAGGATTCGTTATGAGTAGAAGTTAGGCAGAGAGTGTGATACTGAGTATAGTGCAGTGATACGATTATTCTTATCAGATTCGCCAGCAAACGAACACCGACAACGATAATCCAGGTATACATGCCGACGTCGCATGTTGAAGATGAAGAGATAGAGAAAGTATATGAAGATACTGAAAGAGTAATACTGTACGTCAAGGGAGATGAAACTATAAAACCCTCGGAGAAAGGAATGCAGTTGTAGGGGAAGGAGTAAAAGAAATAATTACAGGAGAATGGGCTGGCGATAATGAATGAGAGAAGAGAAAGACAAATTGAGTTCTGTAATAAATTTCAGCTAGTAACGGCGAATATTCTGTTCAAGAACCACAATAGAAGGAGGTATACTTGGAAAAGGCCGGGGGATACGGAAAGATTCCAGTCATATTACATCATGGTCAGACAGAGATTCCGAAATTTGATACCGGATTTACGTACCCAGGAGCGGATATAGATTCATATCGCAATGTAGTAGTGATGTAGACTAGGCCGAAGTTTAAGAGATTAGTTGCAAAGAATGAATACGCGAAGAAGTGGGATGCAGAAGTACTAAGTAATCACGAGACATGCTTGGAGTTCTCCAAGGCTATAGGTACGGCAATATTGAATACCTCTGTAGGCAGTACAGTTGAAGAAGAATGGACATCTCTAACAACGGCCATCACAGAAGTTGGAAAGAAGAACATCGCTACGAAGAAGGTAAGTACCAAGAAGACAGGGGTAACAGAAGATATACATCAATTGATCGATGAAAGAAGGAAATACAGAAATGTTCAGGGAAATTCTAGAATGCAGAAATCCAAGTCACTGAGGAAGCGCAAGAAAGCTAGGATGAAATGACTACATGAAAATCAGAAGAAATCGAAAAGAAATGACTGTCGGCAGGATTGATACAGTATATAGTAAAGTCAAAATTACCTTCGGTGAAATCTAACAAAGGAGAATGGCAACATTAAGAGCGCAACGGGAATTCCACCGTTAAATGCAGAGGAGAGAGTGGACAGGTGGAAAAAGTACATTGAAGGCCTCTGTGAGGGGGAAGATTTGTCTGATGTGACAGAAGAAGAAACAAGAGTCGATGTAGAACAGGCGGGCAATACAGTATTAGAATCAGAATTTAAAAGCGGTTTGGAGGACTTAGGATCAAATAAGGCAGAATTTCTAAAGCCATTAGGGGAAGTGGCAACGAAACGGCTATTCACGTTGGTGTGTAGAATGTACGGGTCTAGCGACATACTATCTGATTTTGCGAAAAATATCATCCACTGAATTCCGAAGTCTGCAAGAGTGGAAAATTGCGAAAAATATCCTAAAATCAAATGCACAGCTCATGCATAGCAGTTACCGACAAGAATAGTATACTGAAGAATGGAAAAGGACATTGTGGGTGCGTTAGATGAAGATAAGTTTGGCTTTAGGAAAGGTAAAAGCACCAAAGAAGAAATTATGACTTTGTGGTTGATAATGGAAGCAAGACTAAAGGAAAATCAAGGTATATTCATAGGATATGTCGACCTGAAAGAAGCTTTCGACAGTATAAAATTGTGCAAAATTTTCGAAGTTCTGAGAAAAAGAGGGCTAAGCTATAGGGAGTGACGCACCGTATACAATATGTAGAAGAGCCAAGAGGGAATATTAAAAGTGGACGACCAAGAACGAAGTGCTCGGATTAAGAATGGTATCAGACAGGAATGTAGCCTTTCACCGCTACTGATCAATCTTTGTATCGAAGAAGCAATGATGGAAATAAAAGAATGGTTCAGGAGTGGAATCAAAACTCAAGGTCAGAGGATATCAATGATAAGATCTGGTGATGAAATTGCCATCCTGAGTGAGAGTGAAGAAGAATTACAGGATCTGCTGAATGGAGTGAGCAGTCTAATGAAAACAGTATATCGCCTGAGAGGAAACCGAAGAACGACGAATGTAATGAGAAGGATCAGAAATGAGAACAGGGAGCAACTTAACGCCACGACTGATGGCCACGAAGTAGATGAAGGTAAGGAATTCTGCTACCTAGGCAGCAAAATAACCCATGACGTACGGAGCGAGGAGGACATTGAAAGCAGACTAGCACTGGAAAAAAGGGCATTCCTATTGAAGAGAAGTCTCGTGGTATCAAACATAGGTCTTAATTTAAGGAAGAAATTTCTGAGAATGTACGTTTGGAGCACAGCATTGTATGTCAGTGAAACATGGACTGTGGGAAAACCCGAATAGAAGAGAATACAGGCATTTCAGATGTTGTGCCACAGACGAATATCGAAAATTAGGTGGACTGATAAGGTAAGGAATGAGAAAGTTCTGCGCAGCATCGTAGAGGAAAGGAATAAGTAGAGAACACTGGCAACAAGAAGGCACAGGAAGACAGGACTCGCCAAGACCTCAGTGAATGACTTCCATGGTAGTAGAGGGAGGGCAAAAACTGTAGAGGAGGGCAGACAGTGGAATCATCCAGCAAATAATTTAAGACGAAGGTTGCAAGTGCTACTCTGACCCTCCAGGGTAGCCGATAGCGTGTTGCTAATGCGCTGCTTCCTGGACTCGGGTAGGCGCGCTGGCCCCGGATCGAATCCGCCCGGCGGATTAACGACGACGGCCCGTGTGCCGGGCAGCCTTGATATGGTTTTTATGCAGTTTTCCACATCCTAGTGGGTGAGTACCGGGCTGGTCCCCACGTCCCGCCTCAGTTACACGACTAGCGCACATTTGAAACACATTCACACTATTTCACGATTTACACGAGACGCAGACAGGTGGGGTACACTAAATCCATCCCGGGGGGTGTGGGGTGGCGGCAGGAAGGGCATCCGGCTACTACTTAAAATTAACCATGCCAAATCCGTACTTAACCCTGCCTACCATGGGCACAATGCGGGATAAAGGCAGTCGCAAAAGAAAGAAAAGAAAAGAAGTTGCAAGTAATACTCTGAGGTAAAGAGGTGGGCACAGCTGAGGAATACGTAGCCTGCCAGATCAAATCAGTCGGATGACTGATGATACTACTAAATAAAACGCCGCTGGAGAGTTAGATTTTAAACTGGTACTGCATAACCAGGTCTTGCATTACGCTTTCACTTTGCTTCTATCCCGTTCTGACAGGTACAAATGAACATAAAACATCTGTTTGATGAAACAAGATAGAGCCGAAGATGTGAAATCTCTCATACTAGTCCGCTACTTGGTGCACGTGGATTTGGAAACTGCATGAATTTAGAAAACTGACGTTTATTATCGGTTATAAAAACGGATACAAAGAAACTGAAGTAGGAGCTTCAAAAGGGCGTAATGGCAAATAATTGACTTGTTTGTAAGCACAGATACAGATATTTAAAGTATGAAAGACCAACGACCAACAGTCTGGACATGGGAACAGCTTAGTGCTGTATTTAAAGAAATTATGGAATTAAAAAAAATTTCTTCATATAAAAATTTATATTTTTTTCCAATTTGAGCCATTATTAACAATTTGTCTGACCTAGGGACGCACGAGCAAGCTACTTAGTTGTCCATGCAATAAACAGTTCATCCTGAGGTCGACGCCGGCGGCTCGAAGCATCTGTCGTTGCTACTTGTTGATGGTCATGGAAAAACATATACTCACCAGAAACTGCACAAGTCTGAATTGGAAAGGGAAATTTTTGGGAATAAGGGATATGCGTGGTACGAAAACCGTTTCACCAGTTCCACAGCCCGTGACAATTCCAGCTTCCATAATAATGAAGTGAAGTGACACCACTTTACGGTGGACACGTATTTTCAGAGCGATGTAATGCGCAGGAAGTCCAGATAAGTGGTAGTATCGGCTTGGTCCAGAACTGTATTTATGGACCGATATATCACTTCGTTCCCATCAATTTTTTTCCAAAATACTTTGGTTAATAACAGCTGTTTGATCAATTCTGAGCGTCAATATTACCCGTTCACAATGCCAAAAATTCAGGCGACGTGTTATTGGGGACACATCTCCATATCCAATTCCTCTTTCCTCCACCGAGGAAACAATTAGATAAAGACTCTCTTGTAGAGGCGTTAACCCATTCTATTCGGGCAATATACCGTCGCCGAATTTCAGTAAAATGTCTGCGAATTCTTGCGCACGGGTATCGTTACTAAACTGTGCCTAATGTTCCATGTCAGACTCATTTCCTCTATACGAGGACAGTGCACGAAGCATTTGAGGCATGCGCTTACCTCATCTGCTGTAGTTCCTCAAGTTACATCGGGTAGAGCCCGGCGGAAATCACCAAAAAATTAAACAGTTACACCTCCCAGAATGCGATCATTTTGCCGGATGTCTTGCAGAGTGCGACTGGCTGCTTCCACGGCTCTTTTGTGTGCCATGGAGCATCGATCCAAACTGTTAGGTTCCACTCCGCAGGATCATCGCCTTTTCGCTATTTCGTGATCCTACACATACTGGGGTTTCATTTATGTCTTGATCCAAAGATATGAACATAGTCTGCTTAGTTTTCCGTCCAGGGACCAAGGTACCAGCAATTGCTAATTTAAGGCAGAAGTAACCGAGGAAATATAGTTTTGCCTGTACCACCAGGGGCGTCACGGATAAAGATATTACCCTGCTATTGATTAACACTCCATAATTCTTCGTCACGTAGTGGTCACATACTGACTTTTGCTCATCAGAAAGGGTCCCATTATTACTATTCATGACCTCAGCCACAGCAGTAGAACCATAATTTGTCCCCACAGCACACTCACGAGTAACTCCCAAATCGTCAGAGGTTTCTCACGTTTCTGAAAGACCGTATTTACTCAAAGGATCGCCACCAAACGAACTAACAGTATGTTATGCCACCAATGGCGCAAGCGACTGGAACTTTCACCGATCACGTCATCTTCGAGCGTTTCGTCCCAAATTCGGTTGTCACCTAGCAGACGCAGCCCACTGCCGCACTGCAGGCTGCGTAAACGTTGAATGTTCGATGCCATTTACAGTTTTCGGAGAATAACAGTAACAGGTGAAGGTATCAGTATTCACCGTTACTTGGATGGTCAGTGTATACTCTACTTAATGACAGGCCCTGATAAACACCTGGAAACCCTTGCACTGGTGAACCGCGTCGGCGTCTATTGAAAACGACTTGTTGTTTCTCGTAAGTGTAGTAAGATGGTACATTGTTGGACATAAGAGTTCGTGCGAAACTATTTTCATGACAGACATTAAAATAAGCTGAGAGTGTGGTACGGCGAGGATTTTCAAAATGTTCCTGCACATTTTCAGGACTGATATAGGCTCGTTGACCCTCTTGTAATCGAACAGCTAATTGCATAACGGCTGGAAACAGGGAAAACCAATACCCGCCACAATACTTCCGAGGTACCAATATAGCGACCTCACTGATATTTAGTCACCTCGTTAAGATCAGCTCCCTGGAAAGCCAAATATGGTCTGGACGCTTACCATGTTCACGTATTTGCAAATGTATTTTATCAACTCTGCGATAGCACAGTATTCGATATTCGAGTGAGCTCCAATTGCACGTGAGAAGTATTTGTGAGTATGGTACTGCCCACCAATTGTCTAATGCAACACACTCACCGCGCCGGCCGGAGTGGTCGAGCGGTTCTAGGCGCTTCAGTCTGGAACTGCGCGACCGCTACGGTCGCAGGTTCGAATCCTGCCTCGGGCATGGATGTGTGTGATGTCCTTAGGTTAGTTCTAGGGGACTGATGAGCTCAGATGTTAAGTCCCATAGTGCTCAGAGCCATTTGAACCATTTTGAACACTCACCGCGTGCATTAACTTCAGCTGTGAAACCGCCACCTTGAGGAACCCGTCGGCGATACGATCGATACCCGTTTTCCCAGTAACACTTTCAGCAGTACCAGTTTCGCTAAAGAAGATTTTTCGGATACTACTTTGTGCAGCGGTCTTCTTTCATGCAGGGTGAATAGGTACATAATGACCCACATGGACCACGTACCATGTTCCTTTTGACAGTCTGGTGTAGTATGGGTCTGCTGGGTTTTCATATATCTCGATCAAATTCGTTGGGCCTAATCTTCACATCGAGATACAAAAAGTCGAGCGAATTACGCAAACCACGCTTTTCCCTCTCTGTCGAATACATATACCATCGAACAGCTCCACATACCTTTCCTTTCGTAAGAGGGTCTATTTGGAGTTTTGTTTAAAATGAAAGCCTCCAGAAATAAAGTCATAGGTCACCTGGCCTGCAAGCTAGTTGTTCTCTGTTTCGGGCCACTTTGGATTGTGGGCCACAGTAGTAAGCAAAAAGACATCCGAATTGGGGACTATTCCGGAATTTTTTGCCAATAGAGTGACCATCATGACACTTTCTATTTACAGGTCTGTCTGTAGCGCATTTTATCACGTTATTGCAGAATTGTCGGGTGAAACATTTAAAATTTTAATAGTTAGACCCGCAGAGTCACACGGGACGAGTATTAAATGTAGTGCAGTGACACTGTTGCACACTGCCGTAACAGTCGTTGGAGTGCAATTGGTGCAACCTCGTCCTCACTTAAGTATTCTGACCTGTCAGTGCTCCGCAAATCGTGGAAAATATCATCTGACCATAACTGTCCATGGATTGCTTCACGGCAACCCCGCACTTTCAGTTTTGCCGAGATAAGTGTACGTTCACTGTCTGCTGTCTTAAGATCTCAAAGTGTTGTTGTCGAATTCGACTCCGTTCACTTGCAGCGGTGGCCAGCATCAAGCTTCCTCAAATATGAGGACTTGTTCAGTAGCAAGCAAGTTTGTTTTGCACTTACTTCTACGTTCAAACATTCACTTTTCCCTCATTTACATAACTCATTTATGTAGCATTTACTCCCACATGGTTTAGAATACTGTCTCTCTTTGCCCCACGGATAACCATGTCTTTTTTTTTCACAAATAATTACATGCCGAACAGATTGACATTACACTTACAGATAGAAGTAGTCTTTCTTTTATGAACTAAGCACATGCAGTGAAACTGAGGATTTCTTTCCCACACCAAAGATCAACGAATCCTAACATGTATTAAGTTAAAAATGGAACCTAAGACAGACAAAAATCAGAGCTTATGATAAAAGCAATGCATTCAAAGACTTGAGCAAAAATGATGCTGATGTAAATACAGTGAAATAACCACTTGATAAATCATGGCCCTTTAGTGAAAGAATTGGGATAAGATTAATCAAACTGCAATTCCGATAAGAAATTGCTAAGCTGATTAATCAACTTGATCAATTAAACCACATCTCTCCCTCCTCCATCGTTATACAATTGTTCTGATAAGTGGTTTATGAAAACCTGGGGATAGTTTTCTGACCCTTAGGGTAATCCATCCTTCTGAGAAACCCCCACTCCTCCCCTTTCCATCCTCCTCCCCTACCCTTCTGGGAAAAGGGACTCTTTCTTTGTTGTCACCTCCGCATTTCAGTCCTGAGCCATTCTTCCCCTTCACAGGAAATCCCCCAGCCCTCACCTCATGACACGAAATTCAAATCAGTGTCAACAATATATTGCTCAAGTTCAGTTTTCACACCATTTTTAATCAGTTTGCAGGAGATCAGTCTCCACTACTTGGGTAGAGCTCACGTCTGTACACATGGCCCAGCTTCCCATGACATAATAACGGCAAGCACCGAGGAATGGAACAAAATGCATTATATTAATCGCTGTTGTGGGTCTCCCACCAATGTGCCTTCCTCTGGGTGCTGCTGGGACAAGACAGGGGGTATGTGCACGACACGGAGGTGGATAACTGCCCAATTTCGTAAATACAGATCACTATACTAAACACCAGCCCGCCCGATTAGCCGTGCGGTCTGACGTACTGCTTTCCGGGCGGGAAGGCGTGCCGGTCCCCAGCACGAATCCGCCCGGCGGATTAGTGTCGAGGTCCGTTGGGCCGACCAGCCTGTGGATGGCTTCTAAGGCGGTTTTCCATCTGCCTCAGCGAACATGGACTGGTTCCCCTGACTCCAGCTCAGTTGTGAGACGTTCCGAGGGTGGCTCACTGGCAGAGAATCGCACAATAACCTTGGGTTCGGTATGGGGCGGTGGTGGGGTGAGTGGACTGCTGCAGCCGGTTCCGGGGTTGTGTACCACTGCGGGATACGGCGGGAACGAAGCCTCTCCATCCTTTCCAGGTCCCCAGTTCCATACAATACAATTCTGAGACGCCCGCTGAACCCACCGTGCAGAACATGTGATTAGGACTGTGGAAAGGGCCAGATAAGGTGTCGGTCACGTTCACTGAAAATTTAAATTTATTGTAATTTAACAACATCTATAAACCAAAACGGAACATAGCCAAACCTTCACAACTACGAGTTTCAAAAAGGCAATTATTTCACAGCTTGTGGCCTCAATACACGAAATGTTGATGAAGAGATGAATCTCAAGTGGTGAAAACTGAAGTTGAAATTGCAAATAAAATAATTAACATATATATACACAATGCAATATAAACGGCTGAAGGCCCACAGTAAAAGTTTCAAGATTTTAAAACAAATGACCATCACCATTCACCTTTCCAATGCAGAAGGCGGCAACGTTATTTATTTTTTTTTTTTTAGAAAGCACACAATTGATTTTCCAAAATTCAATACACGTAAAATCCAGTAAAAGTAAGATTATTTTAAATCATTCGCTATGATAGATTGTAAACAAAACAGACAATCAAACACCGGTGAGAAGGACAATAAAGAAAACGGCACTCACAAGCCTCCAGGGAGGTCGGTCTGCCCTCGTTCACTTATGTGAGACAGGTGGTGAGCCCAGCTACACTTGATCCGTCGGAACCCAACCACGGGACAGCGACGGACCGACCGACAAAATTACCTGCTTGTCACCTATCGGTACATTACAACTCAAACACAAACGGCTATGAACGTGATTATCCACAATGAAATATGTATTAAGCTGTCAAAACTACACACCATGTTGGACAGCAACAACAGGTGAGGAAATGGCGCTGCCAGAAATTACGTTAGTGGCCAGGGCAGGTAACCAGAACACCTAACGGCCACAAGGCAGAAAATTCCGCTGGTGCACTACAGTTGTAGTCAATCAATACAGTTAATTGCACCGCATGGCTGCTACATTTCAGCAATAGAGACACTCGGTGTTGCTCACAGAAAAACCTCCCCAACAGCGAACCACCGCAACGAACCACACAAGATGAAAGGACATGACTTGGGTAGTTGAAACCACTACTCAACTTTGACGTCCTCGGTTCGGTGAACCACGAAGCTCGTAGCGATCGAACAGCTCCACATATGCTCCGACACTGCGCGGGGAATGCCAGTGGACCCAACCTACTGCACCGCGCGGAGAAAACTTTCCTGATCCGCCGCAGCCGACCGACTCCGTCAGAATGCCGACAACATCAGCAAAATAACGCCAATTACACACACAACTTGACAGACACTTGCACGAAGACCTAAACGATGCCCAACAAAACTAAGCACACTCAATGACAAATCGGGAGTCGATGCGCGCGCGCACACACACACACACACACACACACACACACACACACACACACACACAGCCGACTCATGAACGATCGGCTAGCCAAAACGCATTGTCCGGTAGGGCGACCAACCGACGATCCACTAAGACCATGGCCTGGCTTATGTGATGCGTTGTGGCAATGGTCGGGTGGGGCTGTCGGTGCAGTCCTCACAGGTCCAACCCGACTGCGCTAGTGCCGCATTACAGTTACCCGATTGGCAGGTCCGGACTGCGCTCCGGATGCATTCCAACTGACTGGTAGCCCGAACTCGCGACCCGAATTCCACTACTACAGACAACGACCGGGAAGTAATAGCAGTCGAACAAAGATGCTACGAGAGGGGATATATCGATACGCGCTGCTAGCGCCGGTCACGGTCAGGCAAAACAGTAACTCAGTGACAGTAGTAATTTAAATTAACGTAGTGAGGTGGAAGTAAGTTAAAAACAGGGTGTAAAATAAATGATGGCGGGAACACGAGTCACGCATGGCTCAAATACAATACAAAATACCACCGACCGCGGACCAGAAGTCAGCGTCTTTTGATACTGACAGCTGGGAAACCATCGCTAACCTCCCTCAAGTGAGTATTTACCTTTATAACACCTGTGCCTCCAACCCATAGACCAAGGTGACGTGCCTGCCCACCCAGGATACCTGTACTTCTTCTCGCAGTTCCTGAACAAAGCATCTGGAGACGGTATTCCTTGGATCGGGAAATTCCAAACTCGTTTCTTGTCTTTGTCTCTCTCGAATGGTTATTTCTTGTTTGTGTTTCCACATACATGAACCAACGAGTCCAAACACACAGATGTTTCCATCCCTCCTCAGAATACTCTGTTCCTATTTTCTAACGCTGGAAGCTAGCTCAAGGGAAGCTAACTCAATTTCGATATCAAAAATAGCACAAAATATTCCATTTGCACTGCGCTATCAAATTAATTGCCTAACAATTTACAGGAGTCAAGTAGATCGCTGAGACAGCCACCACTACCTTTCGATGATTCTTATTATTAATAAAACATATTTTCAACGTTTGAGCTTCACATGTAACCACGTTCGAAGGGATTTGGAAATTGCAGCCGGTTGTCATAAGCTTCACGCCACTGTATTTCGACTGGACACCTCCCAGTCATTTTGAGGTGAGCCTTCCAAGACTGACGAAGATGTTCTCCGCTCCGCCTTATGTAGCGCGTTGATAGTATTGCCACACTAGCGTCAGAGTCACGGTGACAGGAGGACTACACCGCCTAGCGACAGTGCCCTCGGTACTGGATGTGAAAAGACCAGCTGTCTTCGGCGTCGCCGCTCGCCATAGTCATTCGAGTACTCTGACGTCTTCGTTTAGAACAACTCACCGAGGTGACGGGATTCCATGCACTATCCAGCTGGTAACCACTGTCACGGTTCATTACATTTTCCGCAATGCATATTTCAACGGATTCCTTTATATTGGAGTCCCAAAAGGATGTTGATGTGGCGAAAATTAGTGTTTTGCCATACTCGATTGAATGTCCTTTGGGGATACAACGTTCCGCAACTGCAGACGTGCTGGGTTGTAGAGGGCGAGAGGAAAGTATATATTCTGTCCAACGTCCTTCCACTGTGCGTGTTGTTTCTCTTGTCTAGGCCATACCACGCTGGCAAGGTATTTTGTAAATTCCCGCCTTCCGCAATGACAAATTATCCTTCACTGATCCCAGCAGGTCCGATATCCTGGATGGTGGGCAGAAAATCACTTTTACCTTACAACTAATAAGGATTCTGGCAAATTGGAAGGAAATATTTACAACGAATGGAAGAAAAGCTAGGGACTTTGCTGGCGCGTTCTCCTCTTTATCCACTTCTTGGTTGTTCGTTTCAGCGGAGGATGCCCTGTTGATTTTCTGAGTGGACTATCCACTGACTCTGAACATTGTCCTCAAATGTGCAAGCTCTTTAGGTAAACTATTTGCATCCGAAACTGCATGGGCCCTTGTACAAGGGTTTTAAGCACACTCATCGTTTGAGATGGGTGATGGCTACTTGAAGACTGTAAGTAAAAATCAGTGTGACAGGGCTTACAATAAACGGAATGTCCCAGAGATCTCCCACTCTTCCATCTAACCAAAACATCAGGGAATGGGAGGCAACTATCTTTCTCTAATTTCATAATAAATCTAATGTTCTCGGCAGTTAAGATGATATAAAATCCCAATTAACTTATCTTCTCCTGGTGTCAGACTACTAAAGTATCATCCACATCCGCTTCTACCACCACGCAACCAGCATAATGCCTAGTTCGCTATTGAGCTGCACTGAGTAAACCACAAGTGCTGCCTGTGGGACTTGCCCCCATGGTTGCGGCCGCGATGCTGCTAGCCTGAAACTTCCTCCGTACCCACCGGTTGGCACGAGTTTAAGCCGAAACCTCATGCCCGCTTGTCCACTGGCTGCAGAATACTGCAGGACATGCAGGCGCAACTTGGACAAGTCATTTTCAAAGACGGAAGAAATCAGAGCATACACGTGTTTTACATCGCTGTGGTTACCTGTTGTGAAAACCTGTACAACACTATGGCACAGGCTATATCTCCTCTCGGTATTCTCTCATTAGGTAAAAAACGTCTGTTCTTATCAGCTTAATATTAGCATTACAAAACTACAATATTAAACTCATCTTTTGTTCATGACAGAGTGCTAAGAACATGCTCTACCTCTCACAAAGGATACTATCTTAAGGTATGCAAATGCCTTGTCACCTACAGCGTCTCTTAAGGCACCCACACACAGGAGTTGTAAATATCAGTTAATACTGTGTATCACTGTTCGGTATTATAGCTGGTTTTATAACGATGTCCATCTCTCCCTGTGTAGATAGCAGATAGAACTTTCATTTTAAAAAAATCTATCCGCACGAAATGACGGCTGATTATCGCTGCAATTCACGAATCATATCCGTGACAGTCTAGCCCTCGTTTTCAGCATGTCCGGCGGCACGTCATTGATGTCAAACTAATTGACTAATTATTGAAATTGTTCATGATAGTCCCTTTACATGGCGAGCAATTATTTCTTGCAGCCAGACTACACTTACTGTGACGTCTGCATGCGCTTCCCACAGGCTTGGTTGTCATTTACTCCGATGTCAAAATATGTAATAACCGTCGTCAAATAGCTGAAGGTATCCAACGTTAGAAACGATCTGTCTGTCACTTGCCTTGTCATGCTGGTGGAAGTAAATCATTTAGAATTCCGGTATACTGCTCCAGGACAAAGACTGCCAATACCTGTCGGTCTAGAGGGGAGTAGGGTGTTCCACTCTCCTCTCCATATCTGCGATGGCTCGACCCCTGTCCCTGCTGCCCCCTCTCCCTGGCTCACATGCGAACAGCATCCACCACCGCCACTGCCGCCGCCGCCAAACATGTATGAGTCTGCAGGCCTGGGTCTCCCTCGGAATACCGCCCTACAGAAGCATTCATATTGGCTCCTGCAAGATCAGTGGGCTGATGCTTTGAGAACAAACGGAAGAAATGCGACCTTCTTTTCGAGGAACACAGTTCAGGACTGACAATAAAAGGTGACTGCTGAAGGATTGTACTGACGCTAACATACATTTCAAGTAAGGACCACTGAGATAAGACACGAGAAATTAGTTCTCATATGGCGGCATTTATATAGTACTATTCTCCATCGCTCCATTTGCGAGTTGAATAGGAAAGGTAATGACTGCTAGGGTTACAGGAACTCTTCGACAATTATCGTATGATCTTGCAAGTTATGCTTGTAGATACAGATGGAAATTAATCTTCCTATTAAGATGTCAGTCCATCCATTTATAAGCACACAAACCTCATGGAAGTATGTAGACAGAACTTCTGCTGCTGAATGTTTCTCAGTGAAAGGATTTTATCGTTGCAGTCGCCACACGAGAGGAATGTGACAGTTTGTAATATGCTTTTCCACAGTACTTAGAAGAAACGGTTTAGAGCTCACCTCTCAGTTCTCCTTTCATCAAAGTATTGCTTATTTTCCTTATTCTCTCGACTCCTCCAGTCTTCCAAATATAGCATTTGAATCCACCTAATTTCGATGAGTAAAAAATGTCACCACGTCAACTCACAGACCACTGCTCTTCTCCCGAAATACCATCACGTTCCGACAGCACTGTTGCATTAGTTGAAAGACTGTCTAGTCCTCCACCCATCACTGACTAGGCAGAGAGCTATAACAACGAGAAAAATGGCAGACTAACGTACAGGAGGAAATTCACAACCTTGGAGAGTATATGTGGAATGCACAAATAAATTCAGAAGCATAACATCTACAATTCACTGATACCATTTCCTTTATCGTATTCCTATGATTACTACCCAAGAAATACGACAACATAATTGTGTCAGAGTCATAGTCTGTAAGCACAGTGCCCGTTTCTCTCTCCTCATTATTTTTATCTTGATTGTTCCAGGAATGCAGCAGCAGCAACAACTGGGACACATCGCCATCGCTTGTCATGGTAATGATGCATGATACCTATACTAACAAATCCAACCTTGCATGAACTATCGCAGCTAGTAAGCCACTACTGCTCTTACTACCCATCCCACTGTCGCAGAGGTTTTTTTCCCACGGCACGAGCCATGGCACTTTTTTTCCTCTGCTCTTCAAATCGCTACCCTCACTCGCGTTTCGTCCACTATCTATCACCTGATGGACCGTGTTAATGCGTAGACTTACCCAGACGCACGGACAACGTCACAGCCCAGCATCCTGTGATCCACATACTAGACAACTAACATGTTTACGGAGGTGACAGTAGAACTTTTGGTTTGGTCACCACGTTGGTGCGGGCGTGGAGGGGCCCCATCTTCTTATAGTGGAGAAAATTACGAACTATAAAAACTTTGCTAACGTCACCTCGTCGAAAACTTGATAACGTACTACCGTACTCTTCTCTTCTGATATAACGAAAACAAATACCATCTGCATGCTGACATCGATCGTATTTGGTGAACCTATTAAATATACATGTTGGAGCAGGCGACCACGATCGAAGTCTTTTCCACGGACCTGTGTAAAATATTGTCGCCTGCACTGGAAGAATATATTCCACAGACTCTCAATCACAATACAGGATTCTTGCGTTGTTGCTTCATAAGCAGTTTGATATATTGCTTTTTTTGCTGTGACACATTGAAACAGAGCATGAGTGCGGCTTTGTCCAATGCTTTATATTTTATTTTTCTTCCATGACTTTGAGGTCTGTGGCAGGTGCTAATCTAACATTAACACTGTTCGACGTACTGGGATCTCACAGAAAGCTGGTCATCGCGTGATGTAATTTAAGATGCTCCCAAAACATAGAGGATGATTGAAACAATAACTGGCTCTGAGCACTATGGGAATTGACTTCTGAGGTCATCAGTCCCCTAGAACCTAGAACTACTTAAACCTAACTAACCTAAGGACATCACACACACCCATGCCCAAGGCAGGATTCAAACCTGCGACCGTAGCAGTCGCGCGGTTCCGGACTGAAGCGCCTAGAACCGCTCGGCCACCACGGCCGGCATTGAAACAAAAGACACAGGTGACGTATCTCATCGATAAAATATGTAAACTGGAAGAGATTGCACCATTGTCGAGCGTTTCCAAACAACTGTCCGAAGGTGGATGACCTCTACATTCAATCTCATCTTCCACAGTGACAGGTAGCAGATATCTCGGTGTAAAAGGATTAAGAGTATTTATTTCTCAAGGTAGTGGTACATATTGGCAGCCAGGTACATGCCCATAGTTTGTGTGTCCTAGGTGGTGATCATTCTGCCTAATCTTTGGAAACTGTGTCTGTGATTTTCATGGCTTATAACGTCTAAAAACATGTGGAACAAGGGGGCATTCTGCGAAATTAAGCCCATAGAGCACAGATAGTATGCTACATCAGTTGTCAATCGCACTGTTGAAGGAGGTGCATGATTTTCATACACCCTTATAAGCATGTAAGTATCCTCATTTCTCCACATTTTTGTCGTATTGTCATCAATTTCATGTTCTTTCCATAATTACCGTAATTCAACCTGGTTCCCTGTAATTAAAACCCATGTTATCCAGTTACTTGAGTACCAAAACATGATTCTCGATGATTTGTCATATCAACGAAATGTCTCATTGCATCGATCTTGTGATTTTATCAGTCAAAGACTTCCAGCATGACACCCAGTTTCTATATCGTTGCTAAATTATACCCTATATATATACACTCCTGGAAATTGAAATAAGAACACCGTGAATTCATTGTCCCAGGAAAGGGAAACTTTATTGACACATTCCTGGGGTCAGATACATCACATGATCACACTGACCGAACCACAGGCACATAGACACAGGCAACAGAGCATGCACAATGTCGGCACTAGTACAGTGTATATCCACCTTTCTCCCATGGAGACGATTGTAGAAATGCTGGATGTAGTCCTGTGGAACGGCTTGCCATGCCATTTCCACCTGGCGCCTCAGTTGGACCAGCGTTCGTGCTGGACGTGCAGACCGCGTGAGACGACGCTTCATCCAGTCCCAAACATGCTCAATGGGGGACAGATCCGGAGATCTTGGTGGCCAGGGTAGTTGACTTACACCTTCTAGAGCACGTTGGGTGGCACGGGATACATGCGGACGTGCATTGTCCTGTTGGAACAGCAAGTTCCCTTGCCGGTCTAGGAATGGTAGAACGATGGGTTCGATGACGGTTTGGATGTACCGTGCACTATTCAGTGTCCCCTCGACGATCACCAGTGGTGTACGGCCAGTGTAGGAGATCGCTCCCCACACCATGATGCCGGGTGTTGGCCCTGTGTGCCTCGGTCGTATGCAGTCCTGATTGTGGCGCTCACCTGCACGGCGACAAACACGCATAAGACCATCATTGGCACCAAGGCAGAAGCGACTCTCATCGCTGAAGACGACACGTCTCCATTCGTCCCTCCATTCACGCCTGTCGCGACACCACTGGAGGCGGGCTGCACGATGTTGGGGCGTGAGCGGAAGACGGCCTAACGGTGTGCGGGACCGTAGCCCAGCTTCATGGAGACAGTTGCGAATGGTCCTCGCCGATACCCCAGGAGCAACAGTGTCCCTAATTTGCTGGGAAGTGGCGGTGCGGTCCCCTACGGCACTGCGTAGGATCCTACGGTCTTGGCGTGCATCCGTGCGTCGCTGCGGTCCGAACCCAGGTCGAAGGGCACGTGCACCTTCCGCCGACCACTGGCGACAACATCGATGTACTGTGGAGACTTCACGCCCCACGTGTTGAGCAATTCGGCGGTACGTCCACCCGGCCTCCCGCATGCCCACTATACGCCCTCGCTCAAAGTCCGTCAACTGCACATACGGTTCACGTCCACGCTGTCGCGGCATGCTACCAGTGTTAAAGACTGCGATGGAGCTCCGTATGCCACGGCAAACTGGCTGACACTGACGGCGGCGGTGCACAAATGCTGCGCAGCTAGCGCCATTCGACGGCCAACTCCGCGGTTCCTGGTGTGTCCGCTGTGCCGTGCGTGTGATCATTGCTTGTACAGCCCTCTCGCAGTGTCCGGAGCAAGTATGGTGGGTCTGACACACCGGTGTCAATGTGTTCTTTTTTCCATTTCCAGGAGTGTATATATATATATATATATATATATATATATATATTTTGTAAACCCTGTTATGCTTCTTACACCACACTACAGAAATACTACCCCTTAATGTAGGAAATAGCCTTCAGCAGGAAGAACTGCTAAAAATTTATTTCTTGGCCGAAACACTTTATAAATTCGGTTAGATTTTATTACTATTTACTATCTCTGCCTATGTGAATGAAGCCAGAAAGTATTTCTACATTTGTAGGGCAATGTCGAAGACTAAAATATTTCGCCAACACCCTTGTTGATTAGCACCCCATCAAATGAATCACATCTTTAGACGCACTCTGCCCTCCATTTAGAAACGAGCTGGCCCTTCGTACAACCAATTAGCTAAGGGTCCTCAGCAAAACTCCAGACGTTATCTCAATGAACTTTGTAACTGTTCCTCCGTCTTTAAATAACTCTCCCTGCAACACCGTCTCCAATCTAATATGTAACTGGCTTAAGTAGGAGGGCACTAGTTCTGCTGTATTCAACGTTTTGTGAAGGAACAGAACGAGCTGTGTTCCACACAATTAGTACATTCCGATTTTTTCTTTTAGAAAGAGTATAACGTCTGTTCCAAACTCGCAAAACTGATCGACGCCAGTGACATACGTTAGTATTTACATCCTATTACCGTAGTTCTGTTTTGTGAAGACTCTTCTGAATACGTTATTAGCTCGGCGTATCATTAAACGCGCAAAGGACTAAGCAGGAGGACTGGACCTTAGGGCAGGGGAGCATTCACCTTTTATTTTTCAAAATGTTTTTTCAAGTCAATAAACAGAAATAACAATTGTCACAAACTTCAACTGATACAAAATTTGTACATGAAGCCCATCAGTTGGCTTTCAATATCAAAGAAAGTTTAATAACTTTTCAAATGAGAAAGATAATACCTTCCTATAGAAAAAACAGACTACACTGAACGCCTAAAGGGCTGCAGTAAGTTTACTTACAGACAGTTTTAAAACCTTGCCCAAATATATTCATTTAAAAGAAAGAGTAACCTTACATACGGACTCCCAACTGGAGAGGCAACAATCTTCGTGAGACACATCTCTCGCAAATGGTTCCCAGCTCACGGCATCTGTCAAGTGTGGACATGAACGTCCCAACACGGGCCACTCCTGGTTGTGCTGCTCGGAGCCGATTTATCGGGCCGACCGAGGGCGAAAAGTGCAGTAGGTGCCTCCGACTTCACTTCCCGGGTGCTCCTCCTCTCCAAAAACGGTTAATTCAGAGGGCTGTTATTGGGTGCACCTGGATCTTAACGGAACGTTTAATTCCGCCAGACTCAAGAACAAGCGAGAACCCGAAGGTGGAGCCCAGACCCACCACCTAGGCACAGATGTAGAACAAGTTGTCAACAATCATAGTCAAACAAATAGCGCGTGCTGACGCAGCAACAACATGCTACAACGAATGTTTCAAACGGTGCTGTGTTAATAAAACCAATATCAGTCACTTAAAACAACTTTTAATAAAAGGCATTCCATCAGTATCGCTAGACTTAAAACAGATTGTGACTGCTAAATTTAGGTTACAAGTAACAATTAAACTAACTCAGGTTGAGATATTTTAAGTAACCGATTGAGCTCACTTCCATGCGTGATGTCCAACAAAACACCAAATGATATTTTATCCTTACAATAATCGAGCCCTTGGTGGATGCCAACATTCAAACCTCCGCACAAATGTCTCACGGAGTTATCGTACTTTGGTACATCATAGAGTTCAAGATCCACCAGATTGTCTTGAACAAACTAAGCAATCACTTTTAAACCATTATACACAATAAGCCCCAAGGCTTAGATGGTAAGGCAAAATATCGGCACTACTAGACACCAAGCAAAACATCAAAATGGTGCAACAAATTGCATAGCGTCCGACCACAACATGGATTACTAACAGATTTTCATATCAGAGCACTCGCTAATAGTTTGTCTCAGGTGAGGTACACTTGCAATAGGAATGGCAGAAAGTGTATGACCATTGAAAGACATCAATAGTATGATGTCACCCTATCACGTCAGCGAAATGATCGTCCAACAGCATCAGCGAAATAGGTCGCCACTACAATCTCCCAATAAAACGTAAATGGGTAATGGCCACCAACTACTTGGCTGCGCAGACCATCTCAAGACACAGCTGTTACAACTGTCGCCTGTACAATCCTTTTCAAGACACGTCTTCACCGACCGGGTTACCTCCCCTACTCAGGCAATAGCAAGGTCTTCTCTCCACCTCAATACCACAGCTCATCCCCTCACCGCCGCGTCACCTCGCGACCTACTCACCAGCACCGAAAACTTAGTATGTCTGAACAAATATCGATGGCCGCAAAGCCGGAATACTCAGCCTGCTTCACCAAAGCCTCTCGCCGGCCAGGCGAAGCTAAAAAACCATACTTAACCACCTTCCCTAACCTGTCTAACATGCACCCTGGATGTTTTCCCCGTGGCCAGGTTGGGCACCAGAATATTCACAGGACTCAGTAATTTAAGCACCCAACAGGGTTTCAGAAATAGCGAGAGTAATTTCCCTGATGGACTGTCCTCTTGCTTTGACCGGGTACAAAAATTCCGCACAAACAACACAATCACTCACTTTACTCCTAAAGGGGCGCCTACCCCGATGTACTGATGAGTCTGCCTTCTATGCTTTAGCTCCATATCACGTTTCGCCCGTTTCCAGTTACGGTGGATAATGTCGGGACTGATCTTGTCAGGCAGAATTTCGTCCAATGACCAAAAGTTAGCCAGTGGGGAATTAAGAGGATACGCGAACTTTAAAGACGCTGGCGTCGCCTTGATGGCTCCATGCCGAGCTGAGTTAAATATGAAATTTAGCCAGGGTGCCGAAACATCCCACCCTTTTTGGCCTTTTGCAAGATAAAGGATCAATGCGGATTTGAGGTTTTGATTGGCTCTTTCAACAAATGAGGGCTTGGTGGTAGTTATGTGCATAGCGTTTCCAAAGTGAAACTTCTTAAATTCCCTGGAAGTAAACGCTGGGGTGTTGTCGCTCACCAACGACTTAGGCGGACCAAATACCGAAAATATCCCCGCGACATGTTTAATCGACAAGGCAGTGGTAGCCCCACGGCTGGGAATCAACCAGGTGAAACCCGAGAAAGCATCGATTACCACCAGAATATAACGGTTGCCGTTTTTGGTCCAAGGAAGGTTACCGATACAATCAGTGTACAATTTATGCATAGGGTGTTCCTCACGGTTGGAATTGAGGACCCCTTTTGAGGAACTCTAATTGGGTTTCGCCATGTTACATTTTTCGCACTTCCCCATCAAACGTCTAACATCTCGGTATAAGAAAGGCCGTGTAACATATTGCTTGATCTTGGCGATAGTTTTTGAAATCCCTAAATGCCTACCCACCACGGAATTGTGAAAATAGCAAAAGACAGCAGCTTTCAGCCCCTTCGGTAAATAAATTTTAAGGTCTTTACCTTTCTTTTCCTCACGGCACACCAGGCTCTTGTGCAACAAGTACGCCTCAACCTGGCTCCCACCAAGCAATTCGCGCTTAATCGGGTTAATGACAGGGTCACCGTCTTTTTTCTGCTTAAGGTCGGCAAATAAAGACTTTCTCATTGAGAACGCTACCAAAGTAATCAATAGGCCGAGCTTTAAGACTGCTGTGACCGTGAAATAGTCTGCTCAAACATTCGACTTAAGGCATCGGCAATTTGGTTCTCGGTACCCCTGATATGCTTGACCGTAAACCGAAAGGCGGAAATACGGACGGCCCAACGTGCGATCCTTCCCGTCTTCCACGGACGCCCCAACACCCAGCTCAAGGCCTGGTTTTCCGTCTCAGTTGAAACTCTCCATGTTCAACATAAATCTTAAATTTGTCCCACACGAAGAGGACAGCAAGTGCTTCCCACTCATAAACAGTGTATTTGAGTTCAGCCTCCGACAATCTCTTAGAGGCATAAGGTATTGGGCGTCGCTGGCAATCAAATATTCTATAGAAGCCGGGCCGCCACTGCAGAATTGGAAGCCGCTGTCTGCACAATAAATAGCAACCCGTAATTAGGAATGGCTAAGACGGGTGGATTACTTAAGGCTTCATTAATCGCTCCAAACGTGACTTGTTCGCTTTTACTCCAAATGAAAGCTCCTCACTTCTTAGGCAAGTTATTAAGAAGGGCCGCTAACTGAGCGAAATCGGGTAAAAATTTACGAAAGAAATTAGCCATGCCTACGGAACGGGCTACCCCCTTTTTGTTTCTGGGAGGACGAAACCTGCGCAAATCGCGTGTACTCTCCTGAACAATCTTAATACCCTGGGCAGAAACTAAATGCCCTAACAAGGAAATTTGAGAGTGAGCTACTCTAATTTTAGATAGTTTGACTGTGAGCCCAGCTTCCCTCATACGACACAAAACGTGTTTAAGGTGCTCCAAGTGGTCATCAAAGGTGGCAGTATAAACGACCACATTATTCAAATAATTATAAACACATCTGAACTTGATCTCTTAAAACGTTATCTAGAAGACGAGAAAAGACAGCGGCTCCAGTCGAAACCCCGAAAGGATTCTATTAAATTTGTATAAATTCCTGTCAGTGCAGAATGCAGTGACATGCTTGGTATCTTCAGTTAATGGGATCTGGTGATATACGAGGTGTATTCAAGTTCTAAGGCCTCCGGACTGGAAAGAGATAGAAACATGCGCATTGTTTTAAAATGAGGCCGCGTTCATTGTCAATAGGTCCCAGAGATGGCAGCACCGTACGGCAGATGGAATTTTACCGCCAGTGGCGAGAATGAGAACTGTTTTAAATACTTAAAATGGCCACATTTTCCTTACTTGAACAGCGTGCAATCATTCGTTTTCTGAATTTGCGTGGTGTGAAACCAATTGAAATTCATCGACAGTTGAAGGAGACATGTGGTGATGGAGTTATGGATGTGCCAAAAGTGCGTTCGTGGGTGCGACAGTATAATGAAGGCAGAACATTGTGTGACAACAAACCGAAACAACCTCAGGCTCGCACAAGCCGGTCTGATGACAAGATCGAGAGCGTGGAGAGAATTGTTTTGGGGGATCGCCGAATGACTGTTGAACAGATCGCCTCCAGAGTTAGCATTTCTGTGGGTTCTGTGCACACAATCCTGCATGACGACCGGAAAATGCGAAAAGTGTCATCCAGGTGGGTGCCACGAATGTTGACGGACGACCAAACGGCTGTCCGTGTGGCATGTTGGCAAGCAATGTTGATGCGCAACGACAGCACGAATGGGACTTTCTTTTCGTCGGTTGTGACAATGGATGAGACATGGATGCCATTTTTCAATCCAGAAACAAAGCGCCAGTCAGCTCAATGGAAGCACACAGATTCACTGCCACCAAAAAAAATTTCGGGTAATCGCCAGTGCTGAAAAAATGATGGTGTCCATGTTCTGGGACAGCGAGGGCGTAATCCTTACACATTGCGTTCCAAAGGGCACTACGGTAACAGGTGCATCCTACGAAAATGTTTTGAAGAAAAATTTCCTACCTGCACTGCAACAAAAACGTCCGGGAAGGGCTGCGCGTGTGCTGTTTCACCAAGACAACGCACCCGCACATCGAGCTAACGTTACGCAACAGTTTCTTCGTGATAACAACTTTGAAGTGATTTCTCATGCTCCCTATTCACCTGACCTCGCTCCTAGCGACTTTTGGCTATTTCCAACAACGAAAGACACTCTCCGTGGCCGCACATTCACCAGCCGTGCTGCTATTGCCTCAGCGATTTTCCAGTGGTCAAAACAGACTCCTAAAGAAGCCTTCGCCGCTGCCATGGAATCATGACGTCAGCGTCGTGAAAAATGTTTACGTCTGCAGGGCGATTACGTCGAGAAGTAACGCCAGTTTCATCGATTTCGGGTGAGTAGTTAATTAGAAAAAGATTCGGAGGCCTTAGAACTTGAATGCACCTCGTACTTGTTTCAAATCTAAAACAGTATAGAAATGCGCACCGGAAAACCACGTAAAACAATTATGGAGATCTGTCAAAGGGACAGACTTCAAAATAACTTTCTCATTCAAAACCCCATAATCCACAACAGGAAGGCAATCTTCCCCCTGCTTCTTAGGTACCAAGAAAACTGAAGAAACATACGGAGAGTAGAGGTCGTAATACCGCCTCGCATCATATCAAGAATCAACCCCCATAAAATTTTCATTTTGGGGTGGCTAGAGTCTATACGGAGGTTACCTCATCGGGACATCTTCCTTCAAACAGATTTTATATTCCACCTAGTTAGTGACACCTACTTTATTAGTCACAACATCAGGAAAACGCCCGAGAAGGCTCAACAGTTTCCTTCCTTCGGCCGACCCCAGATGACGGACATCAAACTCTGAAGTTAGGCCGTGCACGGCGTTAATTCTAGGAAATTTGTAAGAGTAAAATAACGCTATCCTGAAACTAGAATTAAATTTAAAGGAAATAGTGCCACCAGTGTAATCCCAAACAAGTCCAGTTTGTGGTATGAAATCACAACCCAACAACAAAGTGACTGACAGATCCCTGACCACCAACACGTTAATCGGCCACGAGAATCCCAGAATGCTTAATTTCCCCTGCATTTCACCTACCAAAGGTAACATCTGTCCGTTAACAGCTCGAAATATCTGAGATGCACGCAAGGGAGGCATTCGACAAATCCCCTAACATTCAAAATACCGTTGATAGTCTAATAACGAAACACTACTACCAGAGACCAGCAAGGCACACACGGGCTTCTGGTTTAGTTGGGCGCAAGCATAAGATAGTGCCTGGCCTATAACTGCCCTAATAGGGCCACAGTGTTTCGGTGGTCTTGGATGGCCAGCTTTTACCTGCTTTTCATGGCATCAACAGTTCCGGCGAGGCCCCCTCTTAACCGGACAATCTAGCACTAAATGCTGAGCACTACCACATCGCTAACATGACCTAATTTTTTAAACTAATTGTACAAAGGGCTACCACACCCTTCAGAGCTCTCTCTAGCGCAAGGTTCCGGCTCAGTTAGCTTGTTATGGCTTTCACCAGCGAACCGCAACCCCTCAATAGCAGCCACCAAATCATCTAGTTCCGCAAGGGACGTGGGTCTACTAGAAAACATGACCCTGGAGCGATCTTCCGGTTTCATTCCCTTTAACACATTCTGCACGATATCATTTTCAGTGACCTCAAGTTCTAAGGCACTAACTGCTTCGCGAACTCATTCATTGCATTCAGCTAAATTTTCCTGAGGCGATTGCACACGCCAAAAATGTTTCTCTTCCAGCTTCCTTTTAACCCGCGGTGGCAACTGAAGTTGGATCGCTCGGTTCCTCAAATCCCGCAGCGATCCGTGGTTTTCCAAGACTTGCAGAAACACTCTACTCAATCTTCCTAGAGTTAAAGATTACAATAACTGAATAACTACCCGCTGGGAACACCTAAGGCCTCAGCGTGATGCTGAAACCGAACGGTAGACCACAGGAAGAATTCAACTTGAGCAACAGTTTCTAAAGAAAGTATGTTAATACTTTGCAATAAATAAACGTTCGTACTAGGCAATCTGTTAAAGTGTTCAACTAGCGCACGAGTCTCTCCCAGTGCAGCTATAAAGTTCTACGTTAACTGACTAACAGAGGCAAGGGGGGTACTTCACCGCTTGCCTCATTCTGAGCTAACTCTTCGACCTGATTAATAGGGTGGTCAACTACATTAATCTGCTCTGCAGTTAATTGTAAATCCTTAAAGCCCTTAAGACGATTACTCCAACGCGAAGTTGGGCCTGCACACGGTTTAACTGTTTACGGGTAAGTCGCCTATCCTGAAGAGAAGCCATCGCTTGACCCAGCTCAAGAATACTAGAAGAATAAAACTGAATCGTAGGACCTACCTCACCAGTGCTGTCAGACGTGAGACTATACGGTTGGTCAAGAACAAGACGTAAGCGAGCTGCCAAATCAGCCACGTTTCCGTCACTCGATTGCTGACGTACCTTGCGTTCGTATAGCAAATGTTCTCGGTGAAAGAAAGATATTCCTGGACATGTTCTGGCCTCCATAATTGCGAGATGTTTTAGCAGCGCTGTCTAAGTCACGGATCGCGCATCTCCCCCCGCCCGCACGCCCGCCCCCACGCCCGCCTGTCGCCGAAGGTTCGAGTCTTCTCCCGGGTATGGGTGTGTGTGTGTGTGTGTGTGTGTGTGTGTGTGTTGTCCTTGGCGTAAGTTAGTTAGTTATTTTAAGATACATTAGGTAATGTGCAGTCTTAGCGAGCGATGAACTCAGTGACCTCAGCAATATTCACTTGTTATCACCTCTGCATTTATCATATATTTGAATCGAAAGCTAGGACTTTACACGCAATAGAAAGTCATCATGCTGAAGGAATATCCAAAAACTGTAACTGATTATTATTTAGTGGTCTCCTGACCATGAGAAACGTCTAGGAAATGATGGACCTCGAAGTGTTAGTGAAGACTGAGAATGCAATTTTCTTCGCTCAAGTGAAGAGAAGTATTCACTACCTCGAAGTGTTAGTCAACACTGAGAATACAACTCTTTTCGCTCTAGTGAAGAGAATTATTCACAGCCAGTAGCACAGAGCAGTATTCTGAGAACTGAAGTAAACAAATTCAAATAAGTATAAATACTGAGGGATTGCATTTAATTGGAAGACCGCTGGTAGGAACAGTAATACTTCTTCCACACCAGTGCAGCTTGTAAATTGAAGGTAAACGAAACAAATATTAAATGCAAAAATTAAGGTTATAAAATGTGTATCGGAAATAGTTAACTGTGAGCTGCTCAAATGATGGATAGTGCTAAATGCAGAGTGACACATTTGTCCAATACAGTGAATGGGTTCCAGTGAGAATATAATGAGAGCAAAGAAGTCAATAGACACCAAACCAAAATTCTCTCTCCTGAGCGTCCCACAATTCCAAATTCCACTTGATGGGGCAACTGACTGCTGCCACGTACTTGATTAATGAGAATGAGCCCTTACCCACGTAAAAACAATGGAATGCGACAGAAACGTCCGACCCAAGCTGTACAAAAATGCCTGTTACGATATGTTATGATGGTACTGGTACCAGACAATCTCCCTCCCTTGTCTCGCAAGGTTTGCACCAAGTACTGTGGTGGAGGCGACGCTTTGCATTGGGCAGTCCGTAAACTGGGGAAAGAAACTTTTTCACATGGTCAGTGTGTTTGTTTGTGATGTGCAGACATAAAGGAAAATCTCATACTCAAGTACCCACTGATGAAGGAGTGGCGTTCAGGTGGACCACGCCTGTTACAATGGATTAGTTCCAGGAACTCACACAGCAACAGTTCGGGAAACAGAAACTTTCTGCAAAGACTGGGCATCTTCTCGGATGTTACCATTCCCTGATTTTGAGAAATTCTGCTGACCATACGGTACCTTGCTGATCACTCCTGACTCACTCCTACCCTGCGACAAATCAAATAACTTTCCACTCTCAGAAAAGTATCAGACTCACATAATTAATTACGAAATTATTGTAGCAAAGCTGCAACTAAAATCGTGAAGTGGTATGTAACAGTTCTGTTACAGTTTGCTCAGTGGATATTTTACTCAATGTTCAGTGCTACTGCGTGAATCTGACATATTTCATTGATTTGTTCCAACAGATTTCAAAAAGCTTAAAAATTTTAGAGCGTGAAATATATTCTACTAACAAACTTCACAAATGATAAAAAAGGAATGCGCGTGGAGAAGGAAGTAGTGCACTTCTTCTCATTGCTGTTACCGACATTGTCCTTGCTCACTAACGTTTGTCAATAGAAAAGGGTTAATGGAAAATCTGAATAGAATTGAATCCTTACTCTGATAGTAGTTCAAAACAGTTAATGAATGTCTATCAGTTAAGTCCTTTCCACACTTATGTAAGAGCCTGTCAGCATCTACAGTAAATTACTTGCATAGTGCACAGGATACCGAGGGCGGAATTGTGAGCATCGGAATGGAGTCGACAAAATAAAAGAGTTGATTAAAAAAATCTTGCATATTTTATGAATTGTGGAACAGAGAATATGGTTGTGCTGGTGGCAGAGGTAAAGAGCGACGCTTGTCTTGGAGTATGAACAAAATACAGCAACAGGAAACGAGAGATATGTCGATTCACGCTTATATGACTGGTGGCCAGTCCTAGAAAACACGGCCAGAGGCAGAGGGCAGGAGCTTTCTGGCTGAAGTTTCCCGTACAAGAGAGAGATTATACTGTGCTCTCCCCCCTCCCTCCCCCCCCCCACCAGAAACCTCCTGAGATCACACACACGACCGTCCGATCTCAAATGGTAGGAGTGCTGGTCACATCACACTGTAGAAGTTCCACAAGAGAGTACTTGAAAGATTCTGTAGGAACGAAGGTTGACATAAGATTTTTCAAAGCTTTCCTAAATATCCCTAAATGGCTGCCCCACCTCCACCCCCTTCCCCCCCGCACGTCCTTCTCCATTCCACAGCTGTGGTGGCTCATTGTGTTTGTAAAAGAATCCCATACTTCCCTTTGGAAGACAGGTTGCCCAGACAGACAGACAGACAGACTATGGGAAGAATTTACTGGAATAAATTTTCTTTATTGGAAAAAAATGTCTGCATGTGTCATGTAAAATACACATATGATCCACACACTATTAAGAGACTAGCAGATTAAATTAATTTAGAGACTATGCTTTATGTGTCAATATCCAAACTTTTTTGCCATAGACCTCTAGCTGGTTATGGAAAATTATATAAATCCCTCAAGACTAAGGTGTGTCCAGTAGCCATACTGAATGTGGGATTGTGTACTACAGAGGGTAAGAGTTTGAAGAATCACACACCCATAACATTCTTGGAAGCAGATACAATTAATAATGACTATATTACCATCTGATATCATGGAGGCTTCAACACTTAGCTCACAGAAATA
Source organism: Schistocerca piceifrons (assembly GCF_021461385.2). Lineage (NCBI taxonomy): Eukaryota > Metazoa > Arthropoda > Insecta > Orthoptera > Acrididae > Schistocerca > Schistocerca piceifrons. The sequence goes on from NC_060142.1 coordinate 371,849,829, forward strand.
AATTTAACTGGTAATGAGATGTGACAATTACGTGTATCATTAGGGGAAGAGGGTTACATAGACTGTATTGTTTACATGCAGCAACAATAAAATGAAGTCTTACAATAAAGTAAATAGTTATTATGTTACCTGACTCTTGAAGTATGCAGATAATACAAAAGAGCCTAAAATCAATTAAATATACTAAGTCACGTTGATGAATGGGTGTACAACAGAAGAGGAACCAGAACACGAGGTAAACATACTATGCGATGGTAAGAATAGCTGGTTATTTTCCATGCACAAAATGCTATATTGCTAGGCAACTGGAAGAGATAGAGTTCCTAACGGTAGAGTTCTTGTGGGCGGTAATGAACACTGCGATGCGACAGACAAAATAACAAGATGTGGAACAATAGCGAGTCAGCATTCCCTAAAACTACAAAACTCATGCAGCAATGAACATTTATTTACGAAACACCCATACAAAATTCTGCTTTGATTAGTCTGTACCAACAGATATGCATTCTTCAATTGCACTGAAATAAAGAAAAAAATGCAAAATCCTATGAGAAAGTGTTAACAGTCATATTTCCAAAAGATGTGCATGAAAGATTTTTAGAACATCATTTGTCGTATACTACTTTCAGATGAGGCTCTTGATTCACATCTTACTTACTAAATACGAAGTTTACAGTAGGAATACTCCTAACGCATAAAGGTAACAAACAGTTACAAGTAATTAAAAATACAGTCTTAATCATTGTATTAAGGCAGAGAGAGGGCAATATGCTTGAGACACTAGGCGTGCTGTGCTGACATAGCGACCCACTTGTAACACGTGGAGTTTACTATCCATTGCAAAAAGAATAAATGTTACAAAACCACTAATACTTTTCCAAAGACATTGAATTAATTCAGCTTGCGCGAGTAGTTAGCTTACAAGTAGTGCACGAAGTATAAATATGCTATGTTCCGTTGAAAATACGTCAGATCATGGAGAAAGAAGTTATACATGACCAGGAGCTGTCAGTTGGTAACTGTGATACCGTTTGTCCATACAATGGCGTCTTCCGACAAGTATCCGATTATGAAGGATATCTGCATTTTCATTCCCAGTATTTTGGCATAACATCGTCAAAACTAGGAACGAATACTTCTGGATGCGCGTTTCCCTTACGAACTAAATAAGCAAATTTTTTACATGCAATTAAAGCCAAGTCAGCTGATCAAGAAGTTCAACTATGCCCAACTTTACCAAACAATTTGGTAGTTTCCTCGTCTGAGATTATCTGGTCTACCATTTCATTATTAGCAATCAGTGTGACCTGAAACGACTTCCTAGCTTGATGATGTACGCCACGTGCGCGATTGATATCATGCGTCGCTCCCATAATCGCTTTTGCATTTTGTTTCGACACTTCGGTATGCGAAGTTATTAACCTATCTTCGACAGTCTGTTCATAGGAAAATTGTGCGCATACGATTAATTTCTGAAATTCAACGGATTCATTTTATGAGTATTTAAAACAGTCAGCACTGCAGATGAGGAATCTCTAACCAATTGTTCACATTCATCAAGAATCCCACATATATATCTCCCGGTGACTCAGCATCTATTTCTGAAAATTTTGACTGCTATTCTCTATTAATTCGTGTCGAGTGATTAACAATTTGTATATCAAATTCAGTTTTTAAATTAACCATTCCACCAGAAAGTTTACTTTCTACCTTTTTCAACTCGGTTACTACAGACGGTCTTACAGATACAACTTTTGACTCTACAGGTGAATTTGTAGATTCTGTTTTACTCTACATTTGAAATTACAGTTGTAATATTACTATTTACAGTCGTTATATGAGAGCTCAGTGCTGAAAGAAACGACATAATATGGATATTTCCATCCCTAGCAAGTATTTGTTCAGAAAACGTACGTTATTCTGGTATCTCCAGAATCCTAGTACTTTTTAGCGTGACAATGTTTTGAATCATCTGTTGTCCCCTCCTAAATTACTTACTTTTTCATCAGGATCCTGGGGCCAACTGTATTCACAGCCTCCATTTCATTGTTTGTCGCATACTCTACACCACTCTCAAGTGGCTCTCTCTTAATTATAACATTGCTAAAACTAGCGGAAGGCGCTCTTGACTCATCGTAAGGAGCTCAGCCATTTTCTGTTCATTACTATGACACTTCTCAGCAAACAAAGTAATTTATTTTTTTGCGACTCACAGTCATGTACAGAAATGGCACTCTGGTCGTCGTACTAGACGCTCAAAGCTCGTCCGGTTCGACGCACTTGATGACCCAGCTAGATAGCTGTTTGGCTGCCCCACATACTGGTCCGCGCCAGACTAGGGAGTACTCTGTTGTGCCCCCTGGTAGATGCTGATGCACTCCGCTCCTGCTGTGCTAAATGCTGCTGCTGGGTGTTCTGACACACACTTGGATAATGATTCCTTACACTGGCTCGCACTGCGGAATTCCGATTTCTGTCGTCACTAATTCCCGATAATTAACAATTACAGTTTCTTGACTAACGTTCAGCTATCATTTTCGTACCTGATTCTCAACCACATAAGGGAGTCTACATTAACATTTGTAATTCCACTGCATTCAGCTTCACATTAGATACGTCGCTAAGGTACTTGCCCTGCTCCAACGCGACACGATTCAAAACTTTGATCGCACCATTCTGACGCTTAGCAGGCACTATGACTGTAACGGGATGGATACTGTAATACCAACAAAATCGAAACGTAACTTTTCCTATTTTTATCTGTTGGGTGTCAGTGGCCAGTTACCTGAGCGCATAGGTGCCACTCTATTTATTAACCGGGGCTGGCAGCATGGCAACGCCCATCTCATGTCTGTAAGATGGTGTGAGCGCCACAGACATCGATAGTTCCTCCTCTCCTTGAACTATTACTAAAGGATAGTCCTGTTTTTCCGTTGTCGTAGGTAGATGCTTAATGCATTCGAGGCTAACCATGAGAACGGAAGTGGCTTGGGAAGCAGGATTGATCAGACGCAAATAAACAGATCATAACTACAGTGAAACGTCATATATGACTGAGAAAAGCATTGCCCTCCCATAATCAGCAGTTTGTACTAGCAAGAGATTGAGAGTTACAGTCGTGTTGGGCGCCGATTGTTTAAGACGGAAGCACACGAAACACAACGGTATGCGGCGAGCGTCTTCCCCTATGCGCCTTTAGTGATACATCCATCAATTACTTTAAATACACAGACGGAATAAAGCACAAGACCTAGAAGGAGTTGTGCGACTTGTTAGTTACCTTTGAGATTGGACATAGCGCTTTGATGTCAGTCCCAAATGTCTTTAAGGCGACGAAGGCACCTTCATCAAAGCCTTACAGATTTTGAACAAGGTCGTGTGATATGGCTACTAAAAGCTCGATATTGCTTCTGTGGTACTGCAGAAAGAGTCAGCACGAATATAGCCACTGTACATGATTGCTGACAGAGGTGGTCACGAGAATGTAAGGTCGCAAGAATATTGTGTTCCCAGCAGCCATGTGGCACTACCGAGAGGGAAGACCATTGTATTTTACGCACGGCTATGGTGCATCGTACTGTATCTCCATCAGCGGTTTAAGTGGCACCACAGTGACACAATGAACTGTTACAAATCAGTTATTTGAAGGAGAGGTCCAAGCCAGACGCCATTTAGCGAGCATTGCGCTGACCCAAAACCTCGATCATTTGCGACTTCAGTGTTGTTAAGCGAGAGCTCACTGGAGGGCAGGGTTAAGATCTGTTGCGTTTCCTGGGGAATTTGGTTCGGCCGCGGTGCCACTGATAACTGTGTGTTGGTTAGAAAGAGGCCAGTTGGTAGACTGGAACCAGCCTGTTTGAGTGATGGACATTTACCCCTGGAGTTATGATCCGGGGTGTGATTGCATATAAAAGCAAGAGCACTGTCGTGGTTGAACGTTCATATGGTGATTCGACCTGTTCAGAGAGTGTTTTACAACAGGTGAACGCTCGCCCACATACAGCTGTTGTAACCCAAGGTGCCATACACAGTGCCGGTATGATGCCTTGGTTTGCTCGATCACCAGGTCTGTATCTAATCGAGCACATAAGGGATATCATCGGGCGAAAACTCCGTCTTCCACATAGAGCATTAGCCGTCCCTGTACTGGCCCACCAAGAGCAACAAACATGAGACTCCCTCCAACAAACTGAGATTTCACACGTTTACAACACAATGCATGCACGTTGCAAACTTACTTCCAACATTCTGGCGGTTACACTTGTTGATAATGTACCAGCACATCAAATTTTCAGTGATGTTTCCCACGCATATACACTCCTGGAAATTGAAATAAGAACACCGTGAATTAATTGTCCCAGGAAGGGGAAACTTTATTGACACATTCCTGGGGTCAGATACATCACATGATCACACTGACAGAACCAAGAGGCACATAGACACAGGCAACAGAGCATGCACAATGTCGGCACTAGTACAGTGTATATCCACCTTTCGCAGCAATGCAGGCTGCTATTCTCCCATGGAGACGATCGTAGAGATGCTGGATGTAGTCCTGTGGAACGGCTTGCCATGCCATTTCCACCTGGCGCCTCAGTTGGACCAGCGTTCGTGCTGGACGTGCAGACCGCGTGAGACGACGCTTCATCCAGTCCCAAACATGCTCAATGGGGGACAGATCCAGAGATCTTGGTGGCCAGGGTAGTTGACTTACACCTTCTAGAGCACGTTGGGTGGCACGGGATACATGCGGACGTGCATTGTCCTGTTGGAACAGCAAGTTCCCTTGCCGGTCTAGGAATGGTAGAACGATGGGTTCGATGATGGTTTGGATGTACCGTGCACTATTCAGTGTCCCCTCGACGATCACCAGTGGTGTACGGCCAGTGTAGGAGATCGCTCCCCACACCATGATGCCGGGTGTTGGCCCTGTGTGCCTCGGTCGTATGCAGTCCTGATTGTGGCGCTCACCTGCACGGCGCCAAACACGCATACGACCATCATTGGCACCAAGGCAGAAGCGACTCTCATCGCTGAAGACGACACGTCTCCATTCGTCCCTCCATTCACGCCTGTCGCGACACCACTGGAGGCGGGCTGCACGATGTTGGGGCGTGAGCGGAAGACGGCCTAACGGTGTGCGGGACCGTAGCCCAGCTTCATGGTGACGGTTGCGAATGGTCCTCGCCGATACCCCAGGAGCAACAGTGTCCCTAATTTGCTGGGAAGTGGCGGTGCGGTCCCCTACGGCACTGCGTAGGATCCTACGGTCTTGGCGTGCATCCGTGCGTCGCTGCGGTCCGGTCCCAGGTCGACGGGCACGTGCACCTTCCGCCGACCACTGGCGACAACATCGATGTACTGTGGAGACCTCACGCCCCACGTGTTGAGCAATTCGGCGATACGTCCACCCGGCCTCCCTCATGCCCACTATACGCCCTCGCTCAAAGTCCGTCAACTGCACATACGGTTCACGTCCACGCTGTCGCGGCATGCTACCAGTGTTAAAGACTGCGATGGAGCTCCGTATGCCACGGCAAACTGGCTGACACTGACGGCGGCGGTGCACAAATGCTGCGCAGCTAGCGCCATTCGACGGCCAACACCGCGGTTCCTGGTGTGTCCGCTGTGCCGTGCGTGTGATCATTGCTTGTACAGCCCTCTCGCAGTGTCCGGAGCAAGTATGGTGGGTCTGACACACCGGTGTCAATGTGTTCTTTTTTCCATTTCCAGGAGTGTATTAACAAGTAATTATGCAGTGTTAATCGCTTAAATGTGTCACGTAGACAATTATATTCCCGATATTGCATTACTCTACATTAATTATTTTATGGTGTTTTATCACTAACGAAGCACTTACAAGGAGAAACCTGATGCACGTTACCTATTTCCAGAACAACCGAAATGTGTCTCATGCACGTTGCTTTTTAAGTAGTTATAACACTGAAAAATACTACGTAATTCGACTTCTACTGCCAGTAATTAAATTTTCCCTGTCACGTGAATCTCTTCACAATGATTCTAAGTTAAACTCCGACTTTTTTGAGCATAAGAACACTAAAGTGAAATTTCATGCTTAGGGGAATATCGTCTCAGTTATGTGACTGGATTCCTGATTTCCTGTCAGAGAGGTCACAGTCGCTAGTAACTGACGGGAAGTCATCGAGTAAAACAGAAGTGATTTCTAGCGTTCCCCAAGGTAATGTTATAGGCCCTTTGCTGTCCCTTATCAATATAAACGATTTAGGAGGCAATCTGAGCTGCCGTCTTAGGTTGCATTCAGATGATGCTGTGGTTCATCGACTAATAATGTCATCAAAAGAACAAAGCAAATCGCAAAACGATTTAGAAGAGGTATCTGTATGGTGCGAAAATTGGCAGTTGACCCTAAAAAACGAAAAGTGTGAGGTCATCCATATGAGTGCTAAAAGGAGTCCGTTAAACTTCGGTTACACAATAAATCAGTCAAATCTGAAAGCCGTAAAGTCAAGTAAATACCTAGAAATTACAATTACGAACAACATATATTGGAAGGAACACACAGAAAAAGTTGTGGGGAAGGGTAACTAAAGACAGCGTTTTATTGGCAGGATCCTTAGAAAATGTAACAGATCTATTCAGTAGACTGCCAACACTACGCTTGTCCTTCACCTTTTGGAGTACTGCTGCGCGGGGTGGGGTCCTTACCAGATAGGATTGACAGAGTACATCGAAAAACTTCAAAGAGGTGCAGCACGTCTTGTATTATCACGAAATAGGGGAGAGAGTGTCACTGAAATGCTACACGATTTGGTGTGGACATCATAAAAACAAAGGCGTTTTTCGTTGCGGAGGAATCTTATCACGAAATTCGAGTCACCAACTTCCTGTTCCGAATGCGAAAGTATTTTGCTGTCGCCGACCTACATAGGGAGAAAGGATTACCACGATAAAATCAGGGAAATCCGAGCTCGTACGGAAGGATACAGGTGTTCGTTCTTTCCGGGCGCTATACGAGATTGGTATAATTGAGAATCATGATGGTGATTCGATGAACTATCTGCCAGGCAATTAAATGTGATTTTCAGAGTATCGATGTAGATGTTAAAGTAGAAAGAAATTATCAGCAGTCAACATCTCAAACACGCGACCCTTCGGCCTTCTGCGTGATTAAGCTATGAAGACGCAGTATGAGAAATTACGCAAGTGCAAAACCATGAGGCGAAATCACTTACATAACTAGAAACTTCCTGACAGATTGTGAGTCACATCAGTTGTACTCGTCTTTGAAAATAAGTGGAAGGCTACGAACGGCAACAGTGGAATGTAACTCATTACGTACTGTCATGCCTCATTAGGTACATTCTTTAGATTACTAATGAAATAAATGGTTCCTAACATGAGGGATTAAGAACTCTTAGGGCTCTTTTATGTCTTTTGTGATATTGACCGATCAGTGCTGGAATCCCCTCTGACAGAGCCGTTCTGCCGAATTTTAACTTGACAATATGGTCTGCCCGCAAGAAGATTGCGCTAGAAAGTATGAAAAGTTCTGTGCTTCCCATGCAAACGCCACTCCCATGCACCTTCTGGTAGCAGTACTATCGCTCCGTCCCGCTCCTAGTAGATCACCACCTTCTAAACGTAGTATACAGGCGTCTGCCTGCTTTGTGTCATTACAAGTGCCCCCTCTTGTGTTAGCTGGAGTACAAGGCAAATAGTTTATTCATTTCGCTTTTGTGTGACTTTTAATACAAGTAAAAAGAAAGTAAAGCAGGAGACATTTGTAACGTAACTGCTGTGTTACCACTATAGTCACAACAAATACAAAGCATACGTTGTAGATAATCGTGGAAGATGACTGCTCGGTCAGCTCCAAAGACTTATGTGGAATGTTGCTGGGATTTAGTGCAACAACGCCTCCATTGCTAACACGGAGGAGAATGAAGCCTTGTACGAGCTGGCAGCTGAGTGTCACATCTGTGAAGAGCTGTCGGATAGAGAAGCGGAAACTCCACGTAAAGGCACTTGCTATCTGACAGGGAAGTTCCACTGTGCAACTCACAACGTGTGCATGTTGAAGTACTAACTGCTTCGGCATATTCTCGTCTTTCTCTTCCTTTTGAGCTGGTATGATGGCCGCTTTCTCGTTCAGCAGTTGGATGACTTTGGTTTCAAGAATGATCAGGTCATTGTCATCCCTACAACGCTGAGAAGCACATTTCGTTTTCCAAGAGAATGCCATCAAAAATGACGCTCTGTTTCCTGATTTCACTTCGTTTCATGAAGGTCTCTCTTCAGGAACTTGCTCAAATGATGCTTTAATAGGATATGCATATCTGTATGGTGCTAAAAGTGGCACTGACTCTAAATAATGGAAAATGTGAAGTCATCCATGTCGGTACTAACAAGAGTTCGCTATATTTTGGTTACACGATAAATCACTCAAATCTGAGGGCTATAAACACAACTAATTAACTAGAGATTACAAATCAAAGACTGCGATTTGTGGTAGAACACGTAGAAAATGTAACAGATCTACTAAAGAGGCTGTTTACACTACGCTTGTAGGCCCTCTTCTGGATTATTGCTGTGCCTTGTGGGATACGCATCAGATATAGTTGACAGAGGACATTGGAATTGTTCAGAGAAGGGCAGCTCGTTATGTATCATCAAGAATTTGGCAAGAGAGTGCCACCGGTATGATATATGCTTTGGGGTGTCAGTCATTAAAACAAATAGGTTTCTCGCTAAAGCAGTACCTTATCTTGAAATTACAATCAGTAGGTTTCTCCTCAAAGTTTAAAGTACTTTGTGGCCGCCCACGTGCAAAGGGAGAAATGATCATCATAATAAAATAAGAGAAGTCTGAACTCGAACGGAACTAATTAAGTGTTCGTTTTTCCCACGTGCTGTTACTGAGTGGAACAGTAGAGAAGTAGCTTGAGGGTGGTTCGGTGAACCATCTGTCAGGCACTGTATTCTGAGGTGTAGAGTATATCATATAGATGTAGCTCTAGATACTAGGAGAGTCGTATATCCTGATAATGCAGAGTTTTATCTTGTGACTAGGAAGGGGTTTTTGTATACGAGTTACTAGATTCGATAGAAAGACACCAGGAAATCAAAGTGCCCGACATAACCACATTCGCCAGTAAACTGTCACACGTTGCCATACTGGGTGTATGAGCATGCAGTGATTGTTTGGCAGGAGTTCGGCCACCCTAATCTTGGAGAATATTCAAGATTAGACGTGAAAAATGTTGTATACCTCCATGTGGACATCTTCAAGAAGTCCCAAAAATATTTCTGGGCCCATGATCTCTGGATCATGTCCCCTGTTTCATTGCATCCTGCCTTTCGTGCAACGAAATAATAACACGACGCGAGTCAGCATCAGACCGTTGAATAACCTATGAAAGAGTTAATAGCAAAGGCTATCTATCTATTTTAGTTACATTCTTTCCTCTATGCAAGCAACCTCAGTGGGTACACATTACCACAAAGTCTGCCATTTGGAAAGTTCCAGTGTCTGTCTTAGAAGGAAAAGTTCCATTTGCGGCTGAGGAAGCTGGTGAAGGATATGTCCCGGAGGCAGAACTGGAATATCCTACGTATATGAATAATAATCACAGACACTTGCCGCTGTGTCTGGAGTGTCTAGCCTTACGAAATGGTTTCATCCCAAAGCTACAGACAACGTAGGGGAACAAACAGAGGTGTACTCTGCTATAATCTGCACAACAGTAGCCTCCAGCAATGGAAGTTGATGGTATCACTCCTGAGATCTTCTTTAAGTGGCGTTGCTGGTCGGAAAAGTACACTGATGTTGTCACCAAACAGAGGACTCTTGCGAAGTGTGATTTTTAAAAAGATTTTTATGAGTTAATGAACAATTCACTTTACAGAAAATCTTCGCGGAATATTAGAGATTTCCGTGAAATTACTTTTGTTTACCGGTGAAATGGGCATTATAGGACACGAAAGTACATCGCCAGACCAAATTCCAAATGAGTCAGCATCTTCACGTAGGACTATACACTGTGAAGATGGCCAAGGTTTCACAATAGTTCACGAAGCTTGTTTATATCTACAAGTGTGTTCTCAACCTGTCAAAGCTCCAAAAGTACCGCTTTCTCTATGACTTTGCGAAGGTGCCTCCTAGAGGGCGTCGGCCGAGTTTCACATGGTGCGCCAGGTCGTATTTCGATAGAGAGTCTTGATGACATATTGTTCAACTATGGTCATAGAACTGTCACTGTACAGTATCCACATTATTCGATGAAATGACTGTGGGTGTGGATTTGTATTTTTTGACCTTAAATAGTGTTGAGCCGTGTGTGTGAGAGTGAACTGCTGATAAGAGGGGTGTGCACGTGTGTGTGTGTGTGTGTGTGTGTGTGTGTGTGTGTGTGTGTGTGTGAGTGTGTGTGTGTTTGTGTGAGTGTATGCGTGTGCGTGTATGTTTATGTGTATGAGGTTTTCCTTCACCTGATGCTGCTAAACCCAATTTCTCATGTATGTATGTGCATAGAAAATCGCTGATGAAATACAAATACCATACACATTGAATAAGATGTAAATACTCTATAAATTAAATGATGAAAGCACTTAGAGAATGACTAAAAATGTAAATAGATAACGCGCGAGCGCGCGCGCGCGCGGGTGTGTGTGTGTGTGTGTGTGTGTGTGTGTGTGTGTGTGTGTGTGTAAAAATAGCAAAAAATTTAAAATAATAGTGTCTACAAGGAAAATTGCACAGTAAGAAACACACTCTCTAAATAGCATATAATTGTAACTAAAGATTTTTGATAAAGAACAAACTTTTCTAAATAAAAGGAGCACTGTTTGTATTAAAAATAACATTGTAAAAAGAAAAATCAATCGTACAGAATATGTTGCAAAAAATATGTTCTTTATAATAAAATGTTAGTTAATTTGTCATGTTGGTTTTATTAGATTGAAACTATACCACTACATAATTATTTTTATTTTGTTTTTAACTAATATAAATCTCTCCCTCATGATATAGTCTTAGCGGAAAATATGTTTGCAAGAAAATCTCCTTATAACATAAGCTTGAAAAGTATTTTAAGTGAAGGTGGATTGCAATGGACACCTTACTAATAAGGCACCATGACGATGTAAGTTAAGTGATTCAAAGTGTATGCAGACTCAAGTGCAGTGCCAACTATAATGTAGGAATGGACATACTGTTATACACAGACACACCATAAGTAGAAAGTTGTAGAAAAAGAGGTAAAGTGATTGACATTATAGAGGCACCCAACAGCGCATATAGGTAAATAGAGAGATTCAAATTAAAAGGAAATAAAAAATTCTGTGGTTAAATTAAATGTTTTAAATAGTTTGATATGTTCTGTAAACACAACTAGAGTAGCTGTTAAAAAGAAAATTTGTGTATAATCAGATTCTGAAATAATTTTTGGAAAAAAGAGAGATTTTGTGAAGGAATAAACTCAGTCACAACAGGACTTGCAAGGCCTAACGGTACCGTCCGGCTGTCATGGCATCCTCAGCCCACAGGCGTCACTGGATGCGGATATGGAGGGGCATGTGGTCAGCGCACCGCTCTCCCGGTCGTATGGCAGTTTGCGAGACCGGAGCCGCCGCTACTTCTCAGTCAAGTAGATCCTCAGTTTTCCTCGCAAGGGCTGAGCGCACCCCGCTTCCAACAGCACTCGCCAGACCCATCGTAATGCTAGTCTAGCCCGACAGCGCTTAACTTCGGTGATCTGACGGGAACCGGTGTTACCATTGCCGCAAGGCCGTTGGCTAAGCAATAAACTAGATTATTTTTAGAAGTACCAAGTCTCAAGTAAGAGTTACGTATTTTAGTTTATTAGGTTTTAATTTGGAAAAAGATAGGAATTTTTGAAAATATACGTAATTAGCTATAATTATTTTAAGAATTTGAACATATATTTCTTTGTATCTATTGTACTGACAATGAAATCCTAAGTAGTGCAAGTAATGTATTTTGAGAACTAATTATCACCTTCTGTGATTATTGTGTCTTTTATTAGTTATCAGTGTGAATGAGAAATAATATCGTAAATGAATGTAGTCATGTCTATTAGCGAAGAATGTTAGCATGAAAACTGTGTCTAGACAGCAGAAGTGAGTGATATGCTCAGGGAAAAATTTGTAAATGGCAGTTTGCCATTTATGGTACTGGGCAAACAGGTAACATACTCAAATAATTCTTTTGGGTGAAGAGAGGAGTACTTTCATATTTGTGGGTTTTATAAATTTGCTCTTTTAATAAGTCGCTCTGTGTAATTGTTACGTTGTGATTGACCCAATGTAAAAGATCGTGCGATAGTGTGGTTTAACAGTGACATAACAGTGACCATGATTTTCCTCGGCCTGTCAGAAGACAATGCTTTCGCGCTGGTTTTGGGGGTTAGAAGCATTGCTTCCGATCTTAGTCACCATGAAGGCAGGACGGGTGAATACTGCATACGGTAGATATAATAATTTTGCAGAATTATCAGTAAAACTTGACCGTGGAGCGTTGCAAATAACGAGTGATAAAGATGAACGTGCGATATTCTGGATTTTCATTGGGAACTGAGTTTTGAATTAACCAATATCGGAGTGAAGGATCAAAGTTGGGACCACGAAGTGAGCGTTCAAAGGAATCGAGTTGTGGAATATTTGAGAGAACATTTTAAAACACGGACCATGAGTTTGTAAACGTTTTGGTAACATGACAAATATCATAAACTGTGATTTCGTGTGAATGATAAAACTGAAACTTGAGATTACCACAGACTTGGCGGTTATTTTGTACAGAGAAATGAGAATATGGGAGAAACTTTATTCGAAGACTTTGCTTTCACTCAATGGCTTGTTGAAACATGGATGTAGTATAAACTGGAGAACAATTCAGATGTAATTGATGTGGCTGATTCTACTGCAGCTTATCCACTCGAGAAAAATTAATTTGTTTTTTAGCAGGACAGCCGTAAGCAGCACTGCGAAATAAGAAATCACTGCAATGTGAGTGGGCGTTTTCTGTAGGTGAAACGTATCCGCGAGGCCGCACGTGTCTTACAAGAACATTTACAATTGTCATCGGTTCTCGGCAAGATTCAGGGAGATTCATCCACAAGTTATTTTACATTTTTCAATGTTTGTTGACTAATCTGATATTGTTTTCCCTTACTTACAGTCCATGCTTGTATTTCTGGGCGATAGCATTTGGTTAGAGGTGACAAGCTTACTGGACCTGTCTATGACCTCAGGCAGGCGCCTGACGTAACAGGTGGACGCAATACTGTGTTCAGAACAGAGCTGCACTGGTCAAAGCAGTAAGACTGCATCCAGGGAGAAAGTAGAAGTATATCCACGGACCGTAAAGTACCTTACCTCCCTCGTGCCTGCGCCTGCACCAAATGTTCTCAATTATTTGTTGTATCGTCAATTATTTGCTGGATGTATTCCAATCTCTGTGTTCCTCCACAATTTTTAACCTCTACAACTCCCTCCAGTACCATACAAGGTATTTCCTGTTGTCTTAACAGATATTCCACCACCCTGTCCCTTCGTCTTGTCAGAGATCTCCATATATTACTTTCCTCGCTCATTCTCTGGAAAACCCCCTTATTTCTTACCTTATCGGTCCACTTAATTTTCTACATTCTTCTGTAGTACCACATCTCAAATATTTCGATTCTCTACTGTTCAGATTTTCCCACAGTCCATGTTTCTCTACCATACAATGCTTTGCCCCAAAAGTATATTCCTAGAAATTTCTTATCCAAATTCAAATCTATGTTTGATACCAATAGACTTCTCTCGGACAGGAATGTCCTTTTTAACAGTGCTAGACTGATTTTTCTGTCCTCGCTGCTATATACGTCATAGGTTACTTTGCTGCCTAGGTAGCAGAATTCCGTAACTTCATCCAAATTGAGATCACCAATTTTGATGTTAAGTTTGTCACTGTACTCATTTCTGCTACTTCTCATTACTTTCGTCTTTCTCCGATTTACTCTGTCTGTATTATGATCTCATTAGACTGTTCATTTCATTCTACAGATCCCGTAATTCTTTTTCACTTTCACCGAGGTTAGTAACGTGATCAGCGAATCTTACCATTAATTTCCGTTTATCTTGAAATTTCACTGCACTACTAACCTCTCTTATATTTCCGTCATTGCTACTTCGATGTATAGATCTAACAGTAGAGGTGAAAGCCTACATCCCTGGCTTACATCGTTTGTAATTCGAGCAGTTCGTTCTTCTTCTTTCTCTCTCGTTATTTCCTCTGAGTTCTCGTACAAATTGTATATTAACCGTCTTTCTTTGTAGCTTATCCCTATTTTACTCAGAATTTAGAACCTCTTGTCTAATTTTACAGTGTCTAACATTTTCTCCAGTTAAATAAATCCTTTGAACGCGTCTTGATGTTTCTTTAGACTGCTGCCTTTTTCAACCGCAACGTCAGAATTGCCTCTTTCGTGCCTTTCTGTTTCCTAAAGCCAAACTGATCGTCATCTAACACATCATCAATTTTCTTTTTCCGTTGTACTGCATATTATTCTTGTCAGCAACTTGGATGTATGAAATGATTCTGCGATAACTCTTACACTTGTCGGCGCTTGCAATATTCGGAACTGTGTGGCTGATGTTTTACCGAAAGTCTGAAGGTATGTCGCAAGACTCATACATTCTACACAACAAGAGAATAGTCGGTTGCTTGTGAAGTTCCTCAATGATTTTACAAATTCTTATAGAATGTTATCTATCCGTCCTGCGTTACTTGATCTTAAGTCTTCAAAGCACTTCTAAATTTTGATTCTAGTACTCGATCTCTTCAATATGGATTCGTGTTTCCTCTTCTATCACGTCATCAGACAACTCTTCGCCCTCGTATGGGCCATCAGATTACTCTTTCCATGTATCCTCTCACTACTCTGCATTTAACAATGGAATTTGTACTGCACTCTTAATATTACCACCCTTGCTTTTAATTTTACCGAAAGTTGTTTTGCCTTTTCTGTATGCTGAATCAATCGTTCCGATAATCATTTCCTTTTCGATTTCTTCATACTTTTGTGCAGCCATTTCGCCTCAGCTTCTTGTATTTCCTATTTCCTTCATTATTGACTGAGTTGTGTACCTGCCGTCCTGGATTCCCCTGAACATTTCTGTAATTCATTCTTTCGTCGATCAACAGAAGTATTTCTTCTGTTACCCACGGTTTCTTCGCAGTTACCTTCTTTGTACCTATGGTTTCTTTTCCAAATTCTGCGATTGCCTTTTTAGTGGTATCCATTTCTATGCAACATAACGGCCTACTAAGCTATTCATTATCGTAGTACCCATAGTCACAGCGATCTTTAACCTATCTCTTCATTCCGTAGTACTCCCTTGAGCATTGGTTTTTCCTAATTAGTCTCTTGAAATTCAGCCTACTCTTCATCACTGTTAAATTGTAATCTGATTCTATATCTGCTGCAGGGTACGCCTTACAATCCAGTGTTTGATTTTGGAACCTCTGCCTGACTATGATGTAATTTAACTGGACTCTTCCAGCGTCTCCCGTCCTTTTCCAAGTATACTTCCTCGTCTTGTGATTCTTGAACAGAGTATTCCCTGTTACTAGCTGAAATTTATAGCAGGACTCAATTAGAGTTTCTCATTTCTTATTCCTAGTATCAAACCCATATATTCCCCTAATCCTTTCTCCTACCCTTCCACAACAACCGCGATCGAGTCCCCCATGACTGTTAGATTTTCATCTCCCTTAACATATGTCTACTGAATTACCCGTTCATGATCCTCACATACTCTCTCTATCGTTTCATCTTCAGCTTGCGATGTCGACATATATATACCTGAACTACCATTGTCGCTGTTGGTTTGCTGTCGATTCTGATGAGAACAACCCTATCACTGATCAGTTCACAGCCCCACCTTCAGCCACACCTTCCTGTATATAACGAATCGTAGCATCTTCGGCTGCTGTTGATCTTACCCTATTCTCATCTGACATGAGATACATGTCTTGTTCCCACCTCACATCACTGACCCCCACAATATCTAGATTGAGCATTATCATTTTGCTTTTTAGATTATCTAGCGTTCAGACTTCTGATAATCCGCTACCTGACTCGTAGAACGTTATCCTTTTGTTCGTTATTCTGTCTTTTCCTCGTGGTCATCTCCCCCTTGGCTGTCTCCTCCCCGACATCCGAATGGTGGACTATTCCCGAATATTTTGGCATTGGGGAGATCATCATGACACTTTTCAGTTGCAGACCACTTGCCTCATGGATACACATTATGTGTCCCTAACACAGTGGTTCCATTGCCTTCTGCATCCTCATCTCATTGATCATTGTTATCTCTTTCACCTTTATAGACCCTTTTCCATTCTGAGGGAAAAGAGTGCCCTGAAACTCTGCCTGCGCTTTTTCACAAGACCATTGGCAGAAAGGGGGGACTTCATATTCTGGAAGTCATCGGCTGCTATTGCTGATGAGTTGTGCAAAATTTAAAAGGCGGCGCGTTCCGAAATAGTGACTGAGGACGTTTTGATTACTATAATAATCAAAGTCGCTACCCATAAACCACGGTTAACGAGATACAGTCACAGAAAGGCATACAAGTATTATGTAGACACAGACAGCAGACCAACTTCTTTCTGTTTTTATTGTATACAAGGAATGGATTGTTAATTTATTACTGTTACCATAATATCCTTCCTCTTCTATTATTTCATAGAAATGGCAGATAAATCATTAATCATTTAAAGGAAATTAAGCATTGTGCTTAGTTGTTATGTCACTTCGTAAAAATATTTCAAAACTAGGGTTTCTGGCACTCTGCAATACATCGGTTGGTCGGCGACGACATTGAGAAACTATTGTATAGACCAGTTGGAGCAACTCTTGTACACTCTACGTAGACGTGTATCTTAAGCCGAGACACACTGCAACATGGACATTATCGTTTCAGCAACGCTCTGCAAATTGTTATCACATGTGTTTCTCTTGGCATTAGTATTAAAATACCACTGATCGTTTCTATAGTAACACAATGTAAATGTTACGAAGAAGAGTTTCTCCTTTTTTAAAAAAGTTATATTTAAAAAAGGAAAATTTTAGCACTGCTGCTCTGACCAATTGATATTTCTCTTTTTTACTCGACTGTTCGCAAATAACAGCCGAAATAAAACAAAACCCGGAAGATTCCGGTTATTCAGTACTGAGATAGCAGCATCGGTTTTAACCAGTTCGTCTCTCCCATCCCTAGTTACTTGTCCAAATACCGGAAACACCTTAAGCAGCTTAACTTTGATGTTTTTACGGAAACTAGCGTATTCAACGAGGCAAGCCCGCTGGGAGTGTGGTGAAGTATACTATCATCGCTATCGACAGAGACGTGGTTACATCTTTACGTTTGGGAAGAGGAAGTCTCGCAGTAGCATTATAAATGCACAATGACAAACAACAAAAAAAGCTGGTATTATTACATGGAGACCTATTAGACTATGAGAAAGCTTTCCACTTGGTGACTCGATATATTTTACCGGGTATTTTAGAATGACGAAGATACTGCACGTATGAGAAATGTGTAACAATGTTATACAGTCTCCTACTCCTTTCTATCACACTACATGGCAGTCAGTTCCTCAGAGCCGAGCAGCTGGAGCAAGGACGTTATTCCCATTCCATGACGTGATCCCGAAACGGGCAAATTAAAAGCTTTGCACGCAGGCAAAGCAAAAGAGCTCTGAGCCAATCGGAAGGCTTAATTCTGGAAGTTTAACGTGGACATTACTCCAAGTCATCGTAAGGAAATTCATGCAACTTGATAAGCGACAGCTGTCTATAGACCTCTTATATGGCTAAAAGGGCTTTTGCAAGGAACTGGATGTTCTCTCCAGGAGAGGAATCTGTGCTCCCCATCCGTTTTGCGGACTGAACTGTGGAATGAGAACGCCAGGCTCCCTATGAGCTGAGGGGCCAGTGGTCAAAGTCTACGGTTTTATCTCTTTAACAGAGTAATTTCACGCATCCATTTTGTAAGCTTTCCAGTCTTTAGGACTACTCCTACATACCAAAGGCATCAGTTGAGTGATAAACAGCCACTGTCAATGGTAATCTAGAGTTGCATTTACAGAGCAGTATACTGAACGACTAATTGATGAAGGGAGTTTACATAGTAACCTCTTAAATATGTTAGTGCACAGTGTTAGCAAAAAAAGGCCACATTACGGCTAGACTAATTTTGTTGTATATCTCTTGATGATGCCACTCTGGTTTTATTACATTAGGATATGTTAGAAACAGATCTGATAATGGCCATTAAAGACGGAAATCAATTGTGTCGCGATACGGTTTTGCAATCATAGAGTGAAAATAATGAAACAAATTCTATCAGATGATGTTTAGTACAATATACACAGTACTAGGCCACCTGGAATCGCGCGACTGCTCCGGTCGCAGGTTCGAATCCTGCCTCGGGCATGGATGTGTGTGATGTCATTAGCTTAGTTAGGTTTAAGTAGTTCTAAGTTCTAGGGGACTAATGACCTCAGATGTTAAGTCCCATAGTGCTCGGAGCCATTTGAACTATTTTGAACTAGGCCACCTACAGCAAAAATAAACAAATATAAAATTTTATCAAGTAATGTCTGCACATGTTTTGACATACAGATCAGAGTTGGGGCGTAAGGAAAGCAAGATGAAACGCGTTGATAGGCAATGGCACTGAAATCTATGAGGTTCGCAGAAGGTGACTGTCCAGTAGATCAGAAAAGCACTGGTGACCTCAAAGCTGGGATATCTCCAAGATACGTCTACTGGTATCATAGGCCTTACTTTGGGGAAGAATTTTTTGGGATGTTCTTTTGGAGCACAGCATTGTATGTCAATGAAACATGAACTGTGGGAGAAACCGTAACTGAATAGAGTTGAAGAGTTGCATTGTGGTGCTACAGAAGAATATTGAGAATTAGATGGACCGACAAGGTAAGCAATGAGGAGGTTCTCCGCAGAATAGGTGATGAGGGACAGGATGACAGAACATCTGTTGAGACATAAATGTATAACTTCCATGGCATTAGAGAGAGCTGTAATGGGTAAAAGCTGAGGATAAAAACTATAGAGGGAGGACTCAGATGGGAATACACTCAGAGGACGAGGATGTAGGTTGGAAGTGTTACTCTGAGGTGAACACGTTGGCCCAGGAGAAGAATACATGTCGGCCTACACGTCATAAAAATGATAGAATGATAGCACACACACACACACACACACACACGCTCATATATATATATATATATATATATATATATATATATATATATATATATATATATGTGTGTGTGTGTGTGTGTGTGTGCTATCATTATTCGGACTGGTGCAGGCCGACATGAATTCTTCTCCTGGGCCAACGTGTTCACCTCAGAGTAACACTTCCAACCTACATCCTCGTCTTCTGAGTGTATTCCCATCTGAGTCCTCCCTCTATAGTTTTTATCCTCAGCTTCTACCCTTTACGGCTCTCTCTAATGCCATGGAAGTTTTATATATATATATATATATATATATATATATATATATATATATAGCTTGAAGGGGGAAACGGCGCTATGGTTGGCCAGCTACAGGCCGCTGCCATAGGTTCAAATGGTTCAAATGGCTCTGAGCACTATGGGACTCAACATCTGAGCTCATCAGTCCCCTAGAACGTAGAACTACGTAAACCTAACTAACCTAACGACATCACACACATCCATGCCCGAGGCAGGATTCGAACCTGCGACGGTAACGGTCACGCGGTTTCGGACTGAAGTGCCTAGAAAAGCACGGCTACCGCGACCGGCGCTGCCATATGTCAAACGGATATCAACTGCGTTTTTCAAAATAGGAACCACCATTTTTATTACAAATTCGTGCAGTACGTAAAGAAATATGAATGTATTAGTTGGACCACTCTTTTCGATTTGTGATAGATGGCGTTATAATATTCACAATTTTAGACGAATAGTTGGTAACAGGTTGGTTTTTTAAATTCAAATACAGAACGTAGGTACGTTTGAACATTTTCTTTCAGTTGTTCCAATGTGATACATGTACCTTTGTGAACTTAACATTTCTGAGAACGCGTGCTGTTACAGCGTGATTACCTGTAAATACCACATTAATGCAATAAATTCTCAAAATGATGTCCGTCAACCTCAATGCATTTGGAAATACGTGTAACGAAATTCCTCTCAACAGTGAGTAGTTCGCCTTCCGTAATGTTCGCACATGCATTGAAAATGCGCCGACGCTTGTTGTCAGGCGTTGTCGGTGGATCACGAAAGCAAATATCCTTCAATTTTCCCCACAGAAAGAAATCCGGTGACGTCAGATCCGGTGAACCTGCTTCGACGACCAATCCACCTGTCATGAAATATGTCATTCAAAACCGCTTCTAACGAACGCGAGCTATGTGCCAGACATCCATCATGTTGGAAGTACCTCGCCATTCTGTCATGCACTGACACATCTTGTAGTAACATCGGTAGAACTTTACGTATGAAATCGGCATACATTGCACTATTTAGATCTCCATCGATAAAATGGGGGCCAATTATCCTTCCTCCCATAATGTCGCACCATACATTAACCCGCCAAAGTCTATCATGTTCCACTTGTCGGAGCCATGGTGGATTTTCCGTTGCCCAATAGTGCATATTATTTCGGCTTATATTATCGCTGTTGGTTAATGACGCTTCGTCCCTAAATAGAACGCGTGCAAAAAATCTGTCATCGTCCCGTAACTTCTCTTGTGCCCCGTGCCAGAACTGCACACGACGTTCAAAGTCGTCGCTATCCAATACCTGGTGCATCGAAATGTGGTACGGGTGCAATCGATGTTGATGTAGCATTCACAACACCGTTTATGAGATTCCCGATTTTCGCGCAATTTGTGCGGATTGGCCGCGACAGCAGCTAAAACACCTGCTTGGGTATCATCATTTGTTGCAGGTCGTGGTTGACGTTACACTTGTGGCTGAACATTTCCTGTTTCCTTAAATAACGGAACTATCCGGCGAACGGTCCGGACACTTGGATGATGTCCAAGATACCGAGCAGCATACATAGCACACGCCCGTTGGGCATTTTGATTGCAATAGCCATAATAGCCATACATTGACACGATATGGACTTTTTTCCGCAATTGGTAAACGATACACGGGCAATGTATCACAAAGCAAATACCTTCCGCACTGGATGAATGTCAAGTGATACCACGTACTTATACGTTTGTGACTATTACAGCGCCATCTACCACAAAGCGAAAACAGTGGTCCAACTAAAACATTCATATTTCTTTACGTACTACACGAATATGTGGTAACAATGGGGGTTCCTATTAAAAAAAAAAAAAAAAACGCAGTTGATATCCATTTGACCAGCGGGCCAACCATAGCGCCATCTGGTGTCCCCCTTCAAGCTAGACGAGTTTCGTTCTTTGGAGTTTTTTTGTTTGGTGGTTAATTTGGCCCAGTCACTATCAATGGACGACTATATATATATATATATATATATATATATATATAGAGAGAGAGAGAGAGAGAGAGAGAGAGAGAGAGAGAGAGAGGAGAGAGGGAGAGGGAGAGAAGAGAGAATCTCTCACAATCGTGTGGCACATATCGATATATTCCCGGTCGTTTCTGTAATGAAGAAATATTTCCATAAAAGTTTCTTGTAGGAAAGTGCTCCAGAAAGGGTGAACATGAGCCGAACTGAAAATAACAATTGTCGGCCGCATGTGGCCAAGCGGTTCTAGGCGCCTCAGTCCGGAACGGCGCGACCACTACGGTCGCAGGTTCGAATCCTGCCTCGGGCATGGATATGTGTGATGCCCTTAGGTTAGTTAGGTTTAAGTAGTTCTAAGTTCTAGGGGACTGATGACCTCAGATGTTAAGTCCCATAGTGCTCAGAGCCATTTTTGAAAATAGCAATTGTTAAATGATTCAGTGGTAATTCAGAACCATATTATATATTTCTTTCTTTCTTTGTTTAGGATGTTGGGCCTTTTTTCAAGGGGAGTCTTAAAATACCACCTGTATCATCCAGATTTTCCTTTCCTGCAGGATACTTCTACGACGGCTCTGAGCTATTGAATACCGGATTGTGCTAGCGATCCGTCCGTAATGACTTTAATATTTACGGAAAACCTTCCTCTCTCATAACTGCGAAATATTTTAATACACTACTGGCCATTAAAATTGCTACACCAAGAAGAAATGCAGATGATAAACGGGTATTCGTTGGACAAATATATCATACTAGAACTGACATGTGATTACATTTTCACGCATTTTGGGTGCATAGATCCCGAAAAATCTGAACCAAGAACAACCATCTCTGGCCATAATAACGGCCTTGATACGCCTGGGCATTGAGTCAAACAGAGCTTGGATGGCGTGTACTGGTAGAGCTACCCATGCAGCTTCAACACGATACCACAGTTCATCAAGGGTAGTGATTGGCGTATTGTGACGAGCCAGTTGCTCGGCCACCATTCACCAGAAGTTTTCAGTTGGTGATAGATCTGGAGAATGTGCTGGCCAAGGCAGCAGTCGAACATTTTCTGTATCCAGAAAGGCCCGTACAGGACCTGCAACATGCGGTCGTGCCATATCCTGCTGAAATGTAGGATTTCGCAGGGATCGAATGAAGGGTAGAGCCACGGGTCGTAACACATCTGAAATGTAACGTCCACTGTTCATAGTGCCGTCAATGCGAACAAGAGGTGACCGAGACGTGTAGCCAATGGCACCCCATACCATCACGCCAGCTTATACGCCAGTATGGCGGTGACGAATACACGTTTCCAATGTGCGTTCACCACGATGTCACCAAACACGGATGTGACCATAATGATGCTGTATACAGAACCTGGATTCATCTGAAAAAATTACGTTTTGCCATTCGTGCATCCAGGTTCGTCGTTGCTCCTGTCTGTGATCCAGCGTCAGGGGTAACCGCAGCCATGGTCTCCGAGCTGATAGTCCATGCTGCTGCAAACATCGTCGAACTGCTCGTGCAGACGATTGTTGTCTTGCAAACGCCCCCATCTGTTGACTCAGGGATCGAGACGTGGCTGCACTATCCGTTACAGCCATTCGGATAAGATGCCTGTCTTCTCGACTGCTAGTGATACGACGCCGTTGGGATCCAGCTCGGCGTTCCGTATTACCCTCCTGAACCCACCGATTCCATATTCTGCTAACAGTCATCGGATCTCGACCACCGCGAGCAGCAATGTCGCGATATGATAAACCGCAATTGCGATAAGCTACAATCCGCCCTTTATCAAAGTCGGAAACGTGATGGTACGCATTTCTTCTCCTTACACGACGTATCACAACAACGTTTCACCAGGCAATACCGGTCTACTGCTGTTTGTGTATGAGAAATCGGTCAGAAACTTTCCTCATGTCAGCACGTTGTAGTTGTCGCCGCCGGCGACAACATTGTGTGAATGCTGTGAAAAGCTAATCATTTGCATATCACACAGCATCTTCTTCCTGTCGGTTAAATTTCGTGTCTGTAGCACGTCATCTTCGTGGTGTAGCAATTTTAATGGCTAGTAGTGTAGTAATTTTGGCGACATAGAAGCGTTTTACAATTAATGTAATTTCTGTCGCGCAGGAAGATCTCCATCTACTCTTAAAATATATATATTATTTTGTAGCTCTAGCGACGTACATATTGAAGAAATTGATTTGAAGCTGTAAATACTGGATGTTTTAGAAGGAAAACTATCGAAATAAATTATAAGAATATTGAAAATGAGACTTAATAGATATTAATATTATAATCTACCTTACACTCATTCCAGAATTCCCCTCGCATTACGGACTTCACCGAAATTCAGCAGAGTCACTCCTACATGTTTCCTATCGTCATGTACCCCACATTCCACTAGGTCGTCGTCCTGGTGTTATCGTATCTCATAGCAACCAACAGAGAACATTCTCAGGATTTATTTCATTACCATTA
The DNA here is from genome assembly GCF_021461385.2 of Schistocerca piceifrons. Lineage (NCBI taxonomy): Eukaryota > Metazoa > Arthropoda > Insecta > Orthoptera > Acrididae > Schistocerca > Schistocerca piceifrons. Next base: position 371,873,852 of record NC_060142.1, read on the forward strand.
CGAGCACAATTACATCTTCCCCTCCAAATATTCCTTGTCCAGCTGCACATTTCTCGGGCTCTTTCTACTATCGAAAGAAACATTTATTGCAAATTTTCCCTTTCAGGCACCTCAGAAGGACATGAAAAGAACTCCAGGGCATCTTCAATTCCTCTTTTGTTTATTTTATACTAAGGAACTTCATCAAGTAAATTACACGTTATAATGGCAGGCCAGGTGACTTTTACTTGCATTCTCCACTAAACTTCAAAGTGGTACTATTTTTCAACACAGTCACCATGTCTCTATGAACAACGGTCGGAAAGCTCTACCATTCGTCCAGTTCCTCGAAGATAGAAATCCGATCCTTGGTCAAGGAGCCATCCGAGAACCATTGTGAACATCCTCACCGTTGTAAAACCTCTCTCCGCCAGGTGGTCTTTCAGTTTGTCAAGAAAATCAAAATCACAAGGTGCAAGTTCTGGACTTCCCTATCAGCTTCCACCCACATCTGTTTTGCCTTGGTCATATTGTTGACACCATGACACTACGACATGACGCAACACTCATGTGGCACATATATCATCAGAATATCTCGCACCATATGTGTGCAATTTAGACGTTTAAACCACAAGAATCGTACTGTCCCACGCATTTACTCTGGTAGTACGTTCCCAGAGGCTGTGCGATTTTAATCGCACACTATGATCAGCTTGTAATCCGTGACGCTGTAGAGCTATGTCTGCAGGAAACCCGCAGTATTTTCTCTTTCCTGACAATCTTCTACTCTTGTTGCGAAATGATTTTCACGTCGTATGACATGAGTAACCTACTTACTGAAGTCCTATGTAGAAGCAACTGATGAAGTCGTATGTTTAGAGTAGTTAAAGATTGTTATTTGATCGACAGGAAAAGTAATCAGGAGAAAATATGGCTTTAGTGCTTTTCTTAAACAAAATAGGGATTTAGAAACTAAGCGTTTGATGTGTGTGCAAAACAAATGCACAAAATCTATGTGTATTGTGAACTATCATCTACGACAATGAGAATGGTTTCTAACGCGGTACCTCAAGAGAGGCGCATTTGAGAATTTCCTGCGATTACTAAGAGAGGTATTAAAATAAATAAATCGTTGGGGGAACAGTCTCAAGTGGAACATACAAGTACGGGTAAGGCGTGAGTGAAGTGGAAGTGGATCAGACTTGTCGCCAATCGAGTGCACGGTAGATGGACCAAAGAATCTCTCTGCTGGATTCCAACACGTAAGAACAAATGGACATTACAATACACTAATCAATTGGTAGGCGACATTACAAAACATAGTGAAGCACCATAAATATAGGGTTACAATTTGTTAACTACGTGAAATAAAATAGTCATAATTTCTGAACGGTTTGCGTTAGTACGTTCAAACTGCACGGTTGGCCGCTGGGCATGATGGGGATTAGAATGCGCTGTATGGTGTTTTAGCGACAAAGCCCTAATTCATTTGGATGGGTGCCTCAACAAGCAAAATTGACGCATTCAGGGGACTGTGAACCCGCATTTCGCGGATAAGTAATGGCAGCCATATAGAACATTTCATAACCTAAAACTGAATACCTATAGTGACGTTTACATGTTGAATAAAGTATGTGCATGTCATAGTTTGTTTAACTAATGTAAGTTTTTTTCTATAGTTTAGTAATTTTCACCCTATACTTGTAGCTGATAGTCCTAAATCAGTATAAAAAAGAGGCACTTATCTACTATTGGATATCAAATGGCCGGCGAAGACATGGCTAAATAATCATTTACAGATTGTAGCGAAGACGCTGCCATAATAATAATAACACATATCTTCACTCATCCATCAACAATCTTTCAAAACTAGATAAGTTTCGTATTTTACGAGCCAATGAAGTGTTTCCATGGTATATCTGATTTGTTTAAGAGTTTGAGTAATTTTCGGGTGAGAAACTAACATAGAGGAAGGTATGAGCGATTTAAAGGTTGTGATAGCGGCTATGACTGAGGGTGTTACAAGGAATGTTAAAAAAGATAGGAAAATATTTTTGATTAGCAGTAGCGGCAGGATTCAAATGCCAATTAAATGACTGTCAGTATCAAGTATTCAGTACTGAGGACGAAGACATGGGGCACAAATGCAAAGAAATCAGAAGCATCGTTAAACGTTTATTAGAAAAGTATGTTCTTAGCAGGGTCTTAAGGGATCGGAAAGACCCGCTGTGGTTTAATAGTCGTATTAGAAGACTGCTACGTAAACAAAGCTTCATCACAGAAACGTAACTGACAAATAAATTCTGAATGAAAATGAAGGTAAGCAGAGCAATGAGAGAAGCTTTCAGTGATTTTAAAAGTAGACTTTTGTCAACCCATGGGAGTAACTGTAAGAGAATGTAGTTTCACATATTATCAGTAAGCGTTTCAAAATCTTCTGTTCACTCACTCAGTGACCATATCAGCACCGAAACGGAAGATAGCAAAGAGAAGGCCGAAGTACTGAACTAGATTTTTTGAAATATTTTCAACGCAGAAGATCGTAATATAATTCCTACTTTCAGTCGTCGAAAATGGCTGATATTGGGATAACCAACTCAGTAAAGAAAACAAACTACAATCGCTTAGTAGGGGAAAAGCTTCAGGATCAGGTAAGACTCCTATAGAGTCAACAATGACTAAGCAAAAGAGCTTCCTCCCTTTCTAGCAGGAATTTATCGTAGATTGCCGGAGCCACAAGCGTTACCTAGAGACTCCAAGAAAGCGCATGTCATTCCCGTTTTCAAGAAGGGCCGTAGTACTGATGCACATAATTATAGACCTATATCATTGATGTTAATCTGTTGCAGATTTATGATGATCTTGTAGAACGAAAATAACTCCATATAAATCAAATTGGATTCTGCAGACAGGTATCCTGCGAAATTCAGCTTTATCTGTTCTTCCATGAGAGCGCTGCAGACAGCGGCACTCCATTTGATGCAGTATTCCTTGACGGCAGGAATGCATTTGACACCTCCATGCATCGCCGTTTAGTGAAAAAATACGACCTCAGCGACGGTTTGATCAGATTTTCTACTGGATTTCAGGACTTACTTGCAGTAAGGACGCGACAGGTCAGTCTTAACGGAACAAAATGAAAGAAGTAAATGTAATTTCCAGAGAAACCTGAGGATGCGTGATACGACCGTTTTCGTTTGCAATCTGTATAAATGATCTGGTAGAAGCGTCGAAATCTATTTAAAAATGTTCGCACTTGACGCGGTTTTTGTCTATAAGAAAACAGCAACAACAAAAGATATTTTGCAGAATGACCTAGAGAGGATTAATGAATGGTGCACAGTCTTGCAGTTGTACTCGAAAGTAAGTAAAAGTAACTTATTGCGCACACACAGGAAAAAATATCACTGCTCAAAAATTACGCTGCTGATGACAAATGGCTGGAAATAGAATTTACCACAAGTGGAACGATCACGTAAAGAGAAAACAGTAGGAAATGAAGATACCAGACAAACCCATCGGAAGATTTTTGTTTGGGGTCGGCACGAGAACATTGCAGATATGCTGAACGAATTCCAGTGACAGATGTTACAAAACAGGCGCTGTGCATCATGGAGAGATTATTACTGATATTTTGAGTAAGCACTTTCCGAGAAGAGTCGGACTACATACTACTTACTCCCACATACAGCGCTTCTAAAAGACCACGAAGAGAAAATTCGAGAAATTTGGGTTAATACAGAGGCTTACCGACAATCATTTGTCCCATCGCCATTCACGAGTGGATCAGCGAAGGGGGATCGGATAAAGGTAGCAGAAGTAGCGCTACATGCCATTGGGCGGCTTGATGAGTATGATGTAGATACAGACGCCAGCTGTTAGTATTTAACGAGTGCATCCATTAGAATGGAAATACATCGATGGGTTTTCACTATGGAGAACTCATTCTATTTATAATGCCCGATGGTAGAATACTCTCATTCTTGAATGTAACAACACAATCAGTGTACTTGAGTGCAGTGAAGGAAACAGTGTAGACTGCAGAGTACTACCGTTCACCGCATTGTGAACAATATTATTTCAATTAAATATTGGATATTCTCGTATACTGCTGTAAATAACGAAGCAGGAGCTTCAAAATTGGTGCCAACGTTTTAGAAAATTTTATTTCATTTGTCTCAAATATTTTGACTGTATAATAAAAATATTGGGGATTTATTTACAAGAATTATCATGTGATGTTGACTCGTATACGTGCATACTCTGGTAGAAGCCGCGGCTGGAAACCTTCATTTCGGTTTTCCAATGTTTCCTTAGAGCACTTTATACGAGTGTTAGGTAGGTTTCTACTACATGTTTAGGGCTAGTAAACTCCCTCATTTTCATTCCAAATAGACCTTTGTTTCTCACCAAATGACTTTTCAGCATTTCAGAAATATTTGTAGGGTTCCTTTAATGAAAATTCGGTGATGTGTTGATCACTACTTTTCTTAAGGTAAAAATCTCCTTTCTTCCAGCTGCTGTGTAAACAATTCTTCTCCTTTATAAATCAAAGGTTCTTTATCTGGACTATTATTATTTCTACCTAGAAGTCTTTTGTAATACGCATTCACAGCCCGCGCTGTGGACCTACAGATTGTTGTATTCCCGGACAGAATAAAATATTATCACGTATGTTTGGTCAGAGAAATGGAGATGAATAGAAATTTGGAGCTTTCATCTACAACGCTCTGTTGGAATCGGAAACTACTTCTCCTCCTTTCGTTAACGATTGACACGTGACACTACTGATGCTATCGAAATGCCAGGTTGGTTTGGGCTTGATGTCGACCATGTCGCCTATCGTCTCCCACCGTTTAGGTGACTAAAATCACGCTAAAGAGAGATACGCCACTGTTCATATGAATCGTGGTCGTGAAACGTCCAGCTTCTAAATAGTATCAGACAGATTTTAGGAGATTATCAGTTATCTCTCTAGAAATTCCATTTGTCAGGTTCACGACATATGAAGGCGTTGAATTTGTGAAACGTAAGTCTAGAGGTATGTACAATCATGTAAAGCACTCCAGACCAACAAAAGCAACTCCACCCTAAACAAGTACGGAAAAAATTATATTACCTTGTCACGGACTTCCACTAATTTCTGAAGATTTTATCTCTTTACGCACCGTATATGTAGGTTTAGATTGCTGATAATTATTGATCGCTCTTGAAGTAAACGCGGTTTATCTCGAATGAATGGAAGAAATGTCATACCCACCTAGGAAATAACTATAGTGTTCCGTGACTACAGAGAATGGACCACAGATAACGGCCCCGTGCAGGGGGTTTGCGGGACGTTTACGGGTCAGTGAGGGTTCCGTAAGACGGGAGGGGAAGCTACGCAGGTAGGCATCGTTAGTAGCAAACTGGAGCATTGCGGCTCAGTCCGGCGGCGCTCCGCAGTGAAAGCGAGAGTGGTAGCAGGCGGCCTGCGAGCGCTGGAGGCTCCTATTGGCTGGCGGGTCACCTGCCTGTATTTTCCTCTCCCAATCCCTAGCCTGTCTTTTCCTCGTTCTCTCGCCGTCGGCCTCTAAGCACGATCTCCACAACCAGTTCTGGACCAGAATATAGTGACTTGACTTGTAAACACACTTGCACATTCCCTCCACCTGCTGAGGTACGCATTAATTTCTACAGCAGTTGTGGGGAACATGCGACCCTTGGGCCCCATGCCGCTCAAAGTAAGCAGCAATACGTCCAAGAAGTAAGTATCTATCACACGATCGGTAGAAAGAAAATACATTAACTTCCGCTTAAATAATTTTTTGGCAAATTGAACTAGAAAATTCCGCTACTCAGAGCTATTCACTTACTGGTACATTTCGTTTTTAGCGCTTTCTGTTAAGTATACTATGTGCAGCCTTGAAATACTCCTCCTCTTCTTCCATTATGGCTCAGGGAAAGTAAATTGCTCGACATACCAGTTCTACAGTGTGGTCGCTAATACAGAATGGCATCCTGCTGAATTTTTAGTTGAAGTATCGAGATTGCATGTGCTTTACCTACCTGCGTCACTTATTACTGTTATTACTATTATTGTTTCTTAGTCATCACTTTTCTGACTGGTTTGATGCAGTTTGTCACGAATACCTCTCGTGGGCTAATTCTTCAATCTCAGGGTAGTAATTACGCATTTTGTCCTCAATTATATGTTGGAAGTATTCAAATTTCTGTGTTCTTCTACAGTTTTTGCCCAGTAAATTTCCATCTAGTACCATGGAAGATAGTCGTTGATGTCTTAACAGATTTCCTATCATCCTGGAAATTTGCCAATTTGTGATATGTTCCTATGGGAACGAACTGCTCTGGTCATCGGTCCTGGGCTTACACGCTACTTAATCTAGCTTACGCTAAGAACAACACACACACATCCATGCCCGAGGGAGGACTCGAACCTCCGACGGGGGGAGCAGGGCGAAACGTGGCAACGCTCCCCAGACCGCGCGGCTACCCCGAGCGGCTGTCATCCCCTCTCTTCTTCTTGTGAACCACTAACATAACTCGTTTTAGTTTATCAGTTCAGCTTCCCTAGTAGATAGTATCTTGTGAACAGCCTGATAGGTGCAGGAATACAATGAACAGCTTGTCGAAGCAGGCATCTGTGTCTAGTTCCATCTTGAGCGTAGTGACATTTTGAGTGTCGTGCCAGCCTATTATCATGGAAATAACGATAGAAACTGAGCGTACACCGGCTGGTGTGAAGTAACAGACCGGTCTTCTGAACCCACAAGAATGTATGTCTCTGCGCCGTATCTGGGCCATGGTCAGCGTGACTGCAGTTTTAAAACAGGTTCCCTTATTTATTACAGTAGAGCGAGCTTTGTTGTACTGCCTCTTTCGGCGTCACACGTCATTTGGCAGCGGTCGGGGCTAAAATACGAATAAGCCGAATATAAGTCTCTGCTACGTTCTGGCTCTTTCTTCCGAGAAAGATCCATTCCCAAGGACCCTGTAAATTTATGTCGAATATTTTAGTTCTGAACACGTACTGAAGGTAATGATGGGACGGATAGGCTTTTCCTTCCATTGCCATTAAGGTTTTTTTTTCTTTCAAGGTACATGTAGTATTTTTGCTGCATAGAGAACAGCAAAATGCAGACCTTGTCACTACAATCATTATTAAAACGACAACTGCCTTCTTCAGAGACCAGTTAACGTGTCACAAATCTTTGTTGAAAACAGGAAACAAGGTAGATATTATTGAATGGTTATATGCAAATAAGATTAATTGAGATTAAATCTGGTAACATGATTTTTATTTACGCCTAAAGAGCTAGAAGAGAACTAGTGTATTAGGAAGAGAAACAAATGTCTCTTTGGTCATAGTCATTTTGTAAATAAGTATTGCTTCTGAAAAGTGAAAAAGTACACCTCTCAGTATGCTGTATTTTTAGAGTAGCACCTACTATTAAATACCAGTCAGCAACAGAGAGTACAAAATTTCTCCTTCTTTGCACATTATTGTATGTGTCTTTTAATTTCTCCACGAAACATACTTGTTAAGGGCGTTCGAAAACTAATTATCTTACTTCATGTTCTTCGTCTTCTGAAAGTACAATCCTATCCACGGATTATTTATTATAATGATCTGTTGCCTACTACTCGTTCTCAAATTTTGAAGCTGACTGTTGCTTCTGAAACACGCAAAACTACATCTTTAGCATGCGTATATTTGCACCAACTGTTGAGTACCAGTTAATAATGGAGAACCTTAATGAGACGCAATGCAGTACTTACTCCGTCGCAAATGATTGCATGCGACTCCAAATATCTGATGATCCCTAATTCTTAAATGTCCTCTAGCAGACACAGCATCCAACGATTCCAACTGTAGAAATATGAATCTCCCGTGAGAAAACATTCAGCAGGACACAAATCACACATCCATAAATATAATTTGGTTTTAAATTAATATTCTGCTGGAATCATAAATGTTTTACGGAGATTTAGCTATTTTCATTCATTCTGTGAAACAGTTGATCATCTGTCGCAGAGAAAAAGAGTGTTTTCGATTTTGATTATTTATGTTAGCAGTAGCTAGTACATATCAATAGACTCAATATTGTTGTTATGATATATGTAATAGTACTTAATTGACGTTGGGGACGATTCGTAATAAAGCATTATTTTTTGGCAGAAGTAGCAGAATCGTGAACTTACTGTAAATATTTTTCTAGTGGTAATGACAGAGAAATGAAGAGACATGAAGTTCTTTCGCTCTGGAGGAAGAAAAGTAAGTATTAATTATATTAAATCCTTCTGCCGTTAGAAGTCGCGTCACTCTACATATAAGGGGCGATCTTAAAGTTTCCATTCGAATGTCCTACAATCCAGAATCGGCAGGCCAGTCAGAAAAAACCGTCGTGAACACTGAGGTATTCATCTCACCGACGCACCAGATTGAAGATATCCGTCTGGTAAAACACCGTATAGGGCTGCGCCACGAAGTCCTTAACTGCCTGCTGCGCATCCTCGAGCGACAGCAGTCGTCGAAACTTCAAAACTCTTTTTAAGGTATCGAAGGCGTAATTATCGCCTGGGTAGAGACTATGACTGTAGGGCGTGTGTCTCCCAGTTAAGTTAGTGTACGATATTTGCCAGATGTTGAGGTGCACCGTCATGAAGCAGTATCAAATTTTGTCTCACCATTCCACAACGGTGGTTTTCGACAGTCATGCTGCCCGATACTTATTCTTCATTCTCCGATGGACGTTGGCCCTGTTTGAGCCAACATATCTAGTAATAATGTTGTTTGATAATAGCCTCGTCATAGTTCACGTTTCCGTGTTTGCCGCACGCACGTCGGAGGGACACGAAAGCCACACTAATCCCTTATCTATATGTCGGTGCTTATATACAAGCATGAGAGTCCCACTACGTTACATGTACAACGCAGCAAAGCCTTCTAACGGAAACGCTTTGATCACCCTTTATATATGTAGGAGTTAACTGTTGAAGAAGTTGGATGTTATTCGTGACATTTTTTATTTGATACCTGACACACATGTGAAATCGAAAGTCACGTTATATACAACGGGCTTGACAAAAACATATACGTGAGTTTTACATAGAACACCATTGTCAGCCTTCAGCTTCCCACCATTGAATACAGACCCAATAAAGCGTAACGTAGGGTAAAGGCGGGACAGACGCCGCACATTTTTTCAACTTAACTTTCATCAATATATAAACACTTAAATCTCAATAAAATTAGGCAAGATCGATTGTTTGGACATTGTATTTTATTATAGATCCAATGGCATTACCAAAAAATTTATAACAAGAACATTCTTATGATGTACAAAGGCTTGTAAATTTCAATTAATTAGTAAGTGGCGGGCCATTACTCGACCGACAAAACCTACAATGTTTCTACTGCACAATCTAAATAAAATTTATAAGCTCCTAAGCGCATATCTACTAGTACATACTATTAAAAGGGAATCGTGATAAATTTCCTTGACTTACCTTGATCTCGAAATGTTATTTTCTTAAATTTCTCCTCTATTTTCCGCTCCTGAAGTACAAAAACTTGGGAGTAAACTGATCTCACTGGTGGTTACAACAACAATGAGCGAAGCGCACAACAATGTCTGCTGACAAAGTTCTTGGAAGTGTGGCGTCTGTTCTCCCGTGTCATCTGTCCCGCCTTTACCTTACTTCGTATTGTTATCGAAATGGATCACACCCCATCAGCAGTGTTCATTCTCAATTAAAATGCAAAATTATTGCGTTAAATGAGATAAAATTATGCACATACACCAATTTATCCATAAGCAAGGTTATATCCCGGCCTTTCGCCACGGATGGAGCGTTAAAGTCATGATTACTAAGATTTTCATTACACTTGCTTGTGAAACAACGTTCACTCAGTCGCTAATATCAATACCTCTTATTATTCCGGCCAGCCGGAGTGGCCGTGCGGTTCTGGGCGCTACAGTCTGGAGCCGAGTGACCGCTACGGTCGCAGGTTCGAATCCTGCCTCGGGCATGGATGTGTATGATGTCCTTGGGTTAGTTAGGTTTCATTAGTTCTAAGTTCTAGGCGACTGATGACCTCAGAAATTAAGTCGTATAGTGCTCAGAGCCATTTTTCTCATTATTCCAGTACCACAGCTTTAGCTACAATGAAGCCTGATTTATTTCTTAAGAATCTTGACTTTAAAACGTACTAATATTTATTCCAGGTACCAGCTATGTAAGCTGCAACCCGCTACCCAGCTGGCACTGGTGGTATCAGATTAACTGAATAGCCCATGCTCATCACCAACGTCTCCCACCTCTCCCATCACAAGACTGTCGTCCGCGTGGAAAAGGAAAGACGCTTAAGTTAGTGATAGACATTATGAGTGCCGTCAAACAATTGAAGGATACGAATTGTGCCGAATCAACTCATCCCAAGATGAGAATGTCACAACCATTTCGCGTAACTTTGATCGAACTGGGTTCTCATAAGCCCACTCACGATATGTATTCTCTATGATCGTGTATAATGTCGACCCGTCACTAATGATTACGTGTCTCCAGACCCGCGGCTTCAGTGGCGTCCACATACGTGGACATTTTTTCCCCATAATTTTGAAGTATTAATATTTAAAATTAAGGCTTACACACAAATAAAATCTTTCAGTGATAGTTCCACTAAGGCGAAGTCTAACATGTTTTATCCAAAACGCTACAACCGCACTGGTAATAAATCTTCACTCTGTGACTCGAAAACGCTCCAGTTTAAGAAAAGTTCTCTTAATTTTCCATAGAAGTGCTTATACATAGTTCAGATTGAAACCGCTAATATGTATAGAAATAACTTCACTGCCGACAATATGGTAGTGTACTCTATGTTGGAAACAAGCAACCCCTTCGCTATTAGGACGACAGTATGTCCATTACTCAGCACGTTCCAGGAACCCTGCTCTGCTGTCCTGTAGAAAGCCGTTTGAAACGTGGTCCCACCAACTGACGTGCCAATGGATCCATCTTCATCACCATCAGCGTGAAGATGTGAGGCTTTGTGAGCCTTGGCCTTCCGTAGAAGATTGTTCCACTCCTCCCTGTTCAGTGTCGAACACCTCCCAATCTGAATTCCAATTTTTCTTATGTCCTCTTTTGCACCTTCCTCCCTCCTCAGATTTTGTCTTCCAACTATCCTGGTTCCTTCTGGCACTGCGCTGAATAACTTCTTAATCATTATGTCGTTTGCTGTAAGAACGTAACCATTAGAACCTTTAAGTATGAATGTGGCTGTGGTGTCTGGTTCAGTTATAAGTACTGTGTCTGTTCTGAAATGTGTGAAAAAACAGACACAATACATGCAACTGAACAATACAGCGCCTGAAAGAACAGACACCACGCATGTAATTGTATAGATACGCCTCGACTGGTATACAACTATTTCAGTGCAGTTACATGCCATCATTCGTCGCCTTATAGGACTACATTAACGCAGCAAGCAACAAAGAAAATGAAAGGTGTCACAACATCAGTGGTGAGTAATACTTGGTAATTTGGGTCTGATGGGAAGCCTCTCTCAGTGGCCAATGCACTTAAGGCAACCATTCTAGAGAAGTGGAGCCCAAGGTTTGAGTCACAGTCGGGTCACAAATTTTCAAATGGAGCTGTTCAGTTATTTCAATGCCTAAAGGAGGTATGTCACACAAATTTTCCTTTGGTAAAGTCTGGCTCTTTATATAGGTTATATTATTCATTGTTTAATCTCCTCCTCCCGACACCATTTTCTTCCACTGGCCCAATAATTTGTCTCAAGATTTTTGTTTCAAATATTCAGAGTTGCTTTTCATCAAATTTTGTTATTGTCCCTGCTCCAGCACCGTGTTAGCACAAAGCGATCACTCATTGAGGCTAATGGTAATGTTTAAAAAAGAGAAACTAGTGGGCGATTGCAGTCATTGTAACTTGTGGTTTACGCTGACTTCTTTAAGGGGATAGCAGAATTTACTGCACACACTTGTCTTGATGCTACTCAATAAAATAGTCTTGGCGAAGGTATTCCAAGAGGTCATGGAAGGCATGGAATCCCACCATGGGTCCTGCATACCAGGTTAGAGTCGATCAGACACACTTGCGTATGACATGATATGCTGAAACAACAAGAACTGCCCCCTTAGCACCAGACAGTTACTACAAGCCTGGACAGGTACTGGCACTGTAACAACAGTGACACAGCAGAAAGGCTGGTCTGCTGGGCTCAGTGGACTGATTACTTCACACCCACGCCATAGACTATGTTGGGGCCATGTGACAGGAATCGATGCATTGGCGAAATGAGAAATCACGAACATAGTACAAATAGCCCTCATTTTTACATAGATACAAGAAGTGTGGGAGCAATACTCCACAAGGGAATGTCTACAAGAGTTTCCGAGTCAATACGTCTTTACACGATGCTACTGTGAGATTCGGCCCCCATTAACTGCAGGCCTGCTGCTGACTTTGATATTGTCTGATATTTCAGTTCAAAGCTAGTATACCTGCTTTGCTTGCTGCTAGTCTACTAACATGGAGGGGTACCATTCGGGACAAGGGCGGTGCAGCAGTACTGTAAGGTGTCAGGCAAGTAACACACCTTACAATGAATTCCTAAAACAATTCTGGTTAAATCGAAATGTCACACGCCACAGTTATGTGAAAATGTACGAAGATTATTAATATGCAAATCGAATAAACAAGCCAGCATTTCATGAATACAAACCACTAACACTCAGGTTAGTAATTGTACAAAAGTAATTTCCCAAAAACGAGGCCCGAATCTCGTGGTCGTGCGGTAGCGTTCTCGCTTCCCACGCTCGGGTTCCCGGGTTCGATTCCCGGCGGGGTCAGGGATTTTCTCTGCCTCGTGATGGCTCGGCGTTGTGTGATGTCCTTAGGTTAGTTAGGTTTAAGTAGTTCTAAGTTCTAGGGGACTGATGACCTAAGATGTTAAGTCCCATAGTGCTCAGAGCCATTTGAACCATTTGCCAAAAATGAGGTACGCTACGCAGCTCTGAGGAAAGGAGAATTTTACGATGGCAACGCCCATACCATGTTCGGCCGAAACATCAGGACCTCCAGTTGACAGTATGAGACGCCAGAGGCACTGTACTGGCTACCAGCGAAAGCCACCCTTGTCCCTGCTTTTAATGACGACACTTTGGAAAGGCTTGCTGCAGGAACATGGGTGGACATGGCAGATAGACGTCCAGGGAAAACCAACTCAATGTAGCCGCCTGTGTTAAAACCCATGCGGATAAAAGCTGTTTGTCTCAGTATTACGTAGCAGAAGTTAAACTCAGCTCTATGAAAGAAGAGACGCCTGTGATAGGCTACAGAAACTCTAGTGGATCGAGTTATAACAAATACAAACGCTCGGATTGGCTAAAAAGAGAAAACGTAGACACCAACTTTGATATAGGTAAATTTCAGACAGAAAAATTCGCTCCACTCCTGCAGCAAATCGTCGAGTGTTTGAGCAAGGCGACTCACGCCACACTGAGACGATTGCGAGAGCAATTATGTGAACACTTTTTCGCAGGCTCGTCTTAACTCTTAAGCAATTAAACTGCAAAGTCTTGTAGTACAGAGAATAGCACCGAGTACTGACAGTTAACACTTGAGAGTGAGGGCAACGACGTATGCGCTGTTCCAGCCAAATAGCGTGTACCATGCCAATTAACCTACCTAGTGAACAACTAGGTGTCTCAGCGTCACTGAAGACGTAGGAATTACGAGGGTTGGAATTTTAATAGTGGCAACTATTTATTTACAGCTCATACAAACTAGATACGTGTTTCATTGTCTTACTGGCCTTCCAAGTAGTCACCAGCATTGTGTATAACCTGTTGCCAGCGATGTGGTAATCGTAGGATACTCTTAGCAGTGCCAGTTGTGTTGACAGTTCGAGTGGCGCAGTCTATTGCCGGACGAAGTATTGGCAGTTCTAGAGCGAATGCCGTGAAGTGTTTCCTTCAGTTCAGAAATCGAGTTGAGCTCACGAGGGTTTAAGTCAGGGGAGTGCAGTAGGTGGTATAGCATTTAGCAGCCCCACCAGTCAAACAAACCAGTAACAGCTTGCACTGTACGCTCTTGAGGATTGTCCTGCAAAATGAAGGTCAAGTCCTGCAGACAGTGTCATCACTTCTGTCTCTAAGCTAGTCGTTGGTTGTGTTCCAAAAATGAACAGCAAAGAGACAGAAGTGATGACACTTTCAGCAGGACCTGACCTTCGTTTTGCAGGCCAATGCTCAAGCGCGTACAGTGGAAGCTGTTACTGATTTGTTTGACTGATGGGGATGGTAAGTGCTAAACCAACTACTACACTCTCCTGACTTAAGCCATCGTAAGTTCAACTCGAATTCTAAACTGCAGGAAACACTTCAAAGCGTTTGCTTCAGAACTGCTACAAATTCGTCGGGAAATAGACCACGCCTCTCGAAGTGTCAACACAGCTGGCAGTGCTAAGAGTATCCTACGACTTCCACATCGCTGGAAACGGGTTATACACAATGCTGGTGACTACTTCGAAGATCAGTAAAACTTTGAAACGCGTATCTATTTTGTACGAGCTGTAAATAAATAGTTTCCACTATTGAAGTTGCAAGCCTCGTGCATCAGACTAGTATTTAACAGTCGATGGAGATTTAGAGTACATTCTTAGGTTTACATCTTGCACCGAAAGCAGCCACTGCTGCCGCCGACAAAAGGTAAATAGGCGTCCTCACGCTACACCAGGAAGTGATATTCAGTTGACACTCAGAACAACGGTCGTCTCCGTCTCCATTCAACCATGATCATTAGTTAAACATATTCACGATTTTTGGGCTTAATTGAAGGAGAAAAGCGAGATATCCGATCTAACGAAAATTACTGACCAGCCACTGCCGAGTGCTTTATACTCTGAAGTTACTGAAGTGTCTTAATTGAGCAATTGTACTTCCAGAAACATTTTCGTACCATATAAGGGCAGCATCCAATTTTCAATATTTTCATTGTGCATTTTTAGCTTAACTGATATCAAAGGAACCAATTCTATTTTATTTGTTTTCATTTGATCGACCTCAGACCTGGTCATCAACCATGTTACTATTGAAGAGCCTCAGAATAGTTAGGAATTTTGCTTCACAGTTGTGAACACCCTGTATCAATATTTTATCATCATGCATATATTATTATTATGAAGTCATCCTTACAGTGAAAATAAACCTTAGTAACGAAAATCTAAGATTTTAATTTTCGCTAACATAGAGTTATGCCTGAACCTGTACACTAATTTCTGTTAGCGATAACGTTTTCTTTAAAAGGAGTGTAATGGAACAAACATTGAGATGATTGATTATATCACTGTATGTACTGCTGCACTCTTCTGAACGAAGCAAGGTGAGCTGGTATCTTCCTACCTTGCTGGCTGTAGGTTCAACACAAATTCCTAAAACACTCACAGAGCGTCATTTCGCAACTGTGGTAGGAAGATAGATCAGAATCAGTCTCACTCAAGTTTCATAATGGCGACCTTGCCAGGATGGTAAACTACCATGGTGAGGTTGCTGACATTTAGTGTTTAGTAGGCCAGAAGCATATCATCTTAAAAAATTTTATACTGAATTTTGTTGTTGTATCAGCCAGAGGTAAATATCAGTGGCCACTGACAAGTCAATAGGGAGAGAGAGATATGCAATGCACTGACAGACATACACAGTATCTCCATAGTATAATTGTAACTCCATTGTTAGCTTTAAGTTTTTCTTGCATGTGCACAAATGACTGAGACAGCGTTGATAATTTGATTCTGTCCCAACTGGTAAGTGACAGTCGTACAGTCTTGTTGCTATGTCAGGGGAACTATGAACAGTAGAGATAGTGTGAAGGTGGTAATTTTATGAAGCGAGTAAGGTCGTATGATCGCATGATCATGCGAAGTAGAGAGTGTCACTTAAAATTTCGAAGACGGGAATTAGAGAGTTTAGCAGTGGCAGATCGAGACCTTGACCGAATAGAGGTAGACACCCAGCAAGATAACGTATGTGAACCACCGGATAGAATAACAGATGGCACAGTACCAAGAGATATGGATTAGGGGTCTCATCAGGTCAATAATGTACAAGGTGCTGAAAGTGGCGATCAACCTATTGCAGAGGTGCAGGAAGATAGGGAACGGCTTGAATACATAGGACCCGTAGTACATGTGATAAGAACTCCCTCACAACCTAGTACAGGCAATACAAGTCTAAATGTGTAACAGCATGGTTCACTGGAGTCGGTTGCGGACAGACATGAGACTGTAAATGCAGAACGAAACGCGTTGGAAGATGAGGTAGTAAGACCCGTTAATCTGTCGGAAATTCTCCAGCAATTAACGCGCACCATTACGACAGAAAACAGAGAGTAAAAACAACAGATACGTGAGCAGAGGGCAGGATCAGCGAAATAACTGCAACAATAGATACGTGGCAGTCTGCGGGAACAGCGATACAAGTACGTGAGATCAAACAACAGTCAGGTCACATAAAGGAAGAGGCAAAATAATCCCTAAATGTGATCAATAACTTAACAATACGTCGCACGCAATTAAGAACAGATACTGAAAAGGTCCAATCGGACGTGCAAACATTGCGTGACGACACACAGATCGAAATCAAAACATTACATGATGATACTCACGGTAAAATTGCAAAGAGAACCAAACAGGTTAAAATGGCTCTGAGCACTATGGGACTTAACTACTGAGGCCATCAGTCCCATAGAACTTAGAACTACTTAATCCTAACTAACCTAAGGACATCACACACATCCATGCCGGAGGCAGGATTCGAACCTGTGACCGTAGCGGTCGAGCGGTTCCAGACTGTAGCGCCTAGAACCTCTCGGCCACCCCGGCCGGCGAACCAAACAGGTTAATGCAATTACACGCCAGGCAGCGACAGTGAAAGACAGATAGTTAGAAATAATGTGTTGCAAAAACGCATCACGAAAGCGATTCTCAAGAGGTACGATACTCGCATCGTAAAAATGGATGTGAAAACGAAGAATCAATTCGGAAAACTCAGAGAATATCTGTTTCGAACTACACAAGAGCATAGTGATGAAGATCATACAAGCTCTGAATCCGTAACAACTTTCGGGTCAATAATGCCACGAGAAAACAAGAAGTTACTCACGGAATGGAAAAAGATTTGAAGCAAATACAATTCCTATTAGAGGATGAGAAGAAGTTACGCGACAGCTGACTATCTGCTATTGCACAGGGACGTTTCGAAACTTAGAGAAGAGCAGACATTACTACGAAGACATCAGGTACCTGAGGCATACTTCTCGGAACAATTCGGACCACATGATGAAGCGGCAAGGGTAGCCAGGCAAGACACCGAGTCAATACGTCACAGGGAAATACAAGGGCGCGGAGGTTATAGCGTAATGCATACCGCCACTTGCGCACAGCCGATGCAAGAAAGTCATTACGTTCCGTTGCAACGATACTATGCAAGAGAAGCCGAAAATTACAGTGGGCAATATCCAGTCGATTTACCACAACCTGGAAGATTGACACGTGAAATGATCGGAAACAGAAGCGGTGATGATTCTCGAATTTCATAGGTACCATGACGAGGTCCGAAAAGTATAATTTTCTCACTGTAAGGAAGCTTCAACATTTCACTGAAGGAAAATCATTGCATCCGCGAACCTTCATTGATCAATTCAGAGTAGGACTACCAGAACATCAGACATTAGCACACAAACTAGACTTTACATGCGCCCATATACCTGGAACAGTAACAGAAACGATGCAATAGGTAGCAGCTACATGTCGATCGTAGGAAGATATCAGAAATAAGTTTCTCGCATGATATTGGTCGAGTGAAGAGCAAAATAGAGTGAACTATGAGCTATTAAAAAATCCATACTTGAAGAATTCTGGTGAGAAGAGACCAGTGAAGTTTTTCGAAGCAGTAGCAAGGGAAAACCAATGTTTGGATGTGCCATACAGCGATGGAGAACTAAATTGTGTACCATGAAGCTGCCATTAAAATACCAACAAGTCATTGGTAGGGCGTGGGGGCTATGACGTGGAAACGTTCAGAGGAATTTTGAGAGAACTGGAAGTCATATTCTCAGAAGATAAGGCAACAAAAAAGCGAAACCCGCGTTAAAACGTGAATGAAAGACCGCTAAAAGCTCCGGCGACTTCACGAAAGAATGTCGGCTATTAAGAACCGTGTGATAACTTCGCGCCGAGAAGTGACAGTAGATTCCAACTAAGAGACAGTTATGGTTATGGGACTAGAAATGACTATGGTTATCCACCCAGGAATGACAATAATTGCTACAGGGGGAATAACAGCAATCGCAACGGGTATTGGAGGACAAATAGAACGACAAATTTCCATCAACGAAACCCGTATCGACAAGTCGAACAATGACGAAAGAACGAAAGAAGTTCGAAGTGATGAGAGATTACCCAAGCCAAGGAGAACAGTGCACCTACCTAGCCAAGCTCTAGTAGCGTAACGAGCTAAATAAACACTTTGGCACGAGAGGTGAAAGATGGAGGAACAGAACCACAGGGACCGAAAAAAGGCGAGACAGCGCGAACATCAGGTTGGAGACGAATTGGTTGGGAAGATGCAAAAAGCGGACTACCAGAGCAAAGAGCGGCAATCATAAGTGAAGTAGAAGTAAGTTGTAAAGTAATAAACATTGCAGAGTTATTTAATACTGAAACTAGGGAGAGCTATTCCAAGAGGTAAACACACCATCGAGACTGGTAATAAATTAGGAAATAGGATAGCAGGGATCAAACGAGGATAGAAAAGACACAACATCATGCTGGGAAGAAATTAATAGGGAGGATACTGACGAAAAGAAAGAACTACCCGAGGCAGGGACAATAGGAGAAGAGAATAGAGCCGAAGTAATTGGAATTGCGGAGTTATTTGAGGTTAAGACCAAGACAAACGTTTGGTTCCCGAAGAGGGGCAGCAGCCTTTTCAGTAGCTGCAGGGGCAACAGTCTGGATTATTGACTGACCTGGCCTTGTAACATGAACCAAAACGGCCTTGCTGTGCCGGTACTGCGAACGGCTGAAAGCAAGGGGAAACGACAGCCGTAATTTTTCCCGAGGGCATGCAGCTTTACTGTATGGTTAAATGATGATGGCGTCCTCTTGGGTAAAATATTCCGGAGATAAAATAGTCCCCCATTCGGATCTCCGGGCGGGGACTACTCAGGACGACGTCGTTATCAGGAAAAAAGAAATCTGGCGTCCTACGGATCGGAGCGTGGAACGTCGGATCCCTTAACCGGGCAGGTAGATTAGAAAATTTAAAAAGGGAAATGGATAGGTTAAAGTTAGATATAGTGGGAATTAGCGACGTTCGGTGGCAGGAGGAACAAGACTTTTGGTCAGGTGAATACAGGGTTACAAACACCAAATCAAATAGGGGTAATGCAGGAGTAGCTTTAATAATGAATAAAAAAATACGTTTGCGGGTAAGCTACTTCAAACAGCATAGTGAACGCATTATTGTGGCCAAGATAGAAACGAAGCCCATGCCTACTACAGCAGTACAAGTTTATATGCCAACTAGCTCTGCAGATGATGAAGAAATTGAAGCAATGTATGATGAGATAAAAGAAATTATTCATGTAGTGAAGGGAGACGAAAATTTAATATGCACTGGTGACTGGAATTCGAGAGTAGGAAAAGGGAGAGAAGGAGACATAGTAGGTGAATATGGATTGGGGCTAAGAAATGAAAGAGGAAGCCGCCTGGTAGAGTTTTGCACAGAGCATAACTTAATCATAGCTAACACTTGGTTCAAGAATCATGAAAGAAGGTTGTATACATGGAAGAATCCTGGAGATACTTGAAGGTATCAGATAGATTATATAATGGTAAGACAGAGATTTAGGAACCAGGTTTTAAATTGTAAGACATTTCCAGGGGCAGATGTGGACTCTGATCACAATCTATTAGTTATGAACTGTAGATTAAAACTAAATAAACCGCAAAATGGTGGGAATTTAAGGAGATGGGACCTGGATAAACCGAAAGAACCAGAGGTTCTACAGAATTTCAGGGAGAGCCTAAGGGAACAATTGACAGGAATGGGGGAAAGAAGTACAGTAGAAGAAGAATGGGTAGCTCTGACGGATGAAGTAGTGAAGGCAGCAGAGGATCAAGTAGGTAAAATGACGAGGCCTAGTAGAACTCCTTGGGTAACAGAAGAAATATTGAACTTAATTGATGAGTGGAGAAAATATAAAAATGCAGTAAATGAAGCTGGCAAAAAGGAACACAGACGTCTCAAAAATGAGATCGACCGGAACTGCGAAATCCCTAAGCAGCGATGGCTAGAGGACAAATGTAAGGATGTAGAGGCTTATCTCACTAGGGGTAAGATAGATACTGCCTACAGGAAAATTAAAGAGACCCTTGGAGAAAAGAGAACCACTTCTATGAATATCAAGAGCTCAGATGGAAATCCAGTTCTAAGCAAAGAAGGGAAAGCAGAAAGGTGGAAGGAGTATATAGAGGGTCTATACTAGGGCGATGTACTGGAGGGCAATATTATGGAAATGGAAGAGGATGTAGATGAAGATGAAATGGGAGATACGATACTGCGTGAAGAGTTTGACAGAGCACTGAAAGACCTGAGTCGAAACAAGGCCACGGGAGTAGACAACATTCCATTAGAACTACTGACGGCCTTGGTAGAGCCAGTCCTGACAAAACGCTACCATCTGGTGAGCAAGATGTACGAGACAGGCAAAACACCCTCAGACTTCAAGAACAATATAATAATTCCAATACCAAAGAAAGCAGGTTTGACAGATGTGAAAATTACCGAACTATCAGTTTAATAAGTCACAGCTGCAAAATACTAACGCGAATTCTTTACACACGAATGGAAAAACTGGTAGAAGCCGACTCGGGGAAGATCAGTTTGGATTCCGTAGAAATGTTGGAACACGTGAGGTAATACTGACGTTAGACTTACCTTAGAAGAAAGTTTGAGGAAAGGCAAACCTACGTTTCTAGCTTTTGCAGACTTAAAGAAAGCTTTTGACAATGTTGACTGGAATACTCTCTTTCAAATTCTAAATGTGGCAGGGGTAAAATACAGGGAGCGAAAGGCTATTCACAATTTGTACAGAAACCAGATGGCAGATATAAGAGTCGGGGGGCATGAAAGGGAAGCAGTGGTTGGGAAGGGAGTGAGACAGGTTTGTAACCTCTCCCCGATGTTATTTAATCTGTATATTAAGCAATCAGTAAAGTAAACAAAAGAAAAGTGCGGAATAGGTATTAAAATCCATTTAGAAGAAATAAAAACTTCGAGGTTCGCCGATGACATTGTGATTCTGTCAGAGACAGCAAAGGACTCGGAAGAGCAGTTGAACGGAATGGACAGTGTCTTGAAAGGAGGATATAAGATGAACATCAACAAAAGCAAAACGAGGATAATGGAATGTAGTCAAATGAAGTCGGGTGATGCTGAGGGAATTAGATTAGGAAATGAGACACTTAAGGTAGTAAAGGAGTTTTGCTATTTCGGGAGCAAAATAACTGATGATGGTCGAAGTTGAGAGGATATAAAATGTAGACTGGCAACGGCAGGGAAAGCGTTTCTGAAGAAGAGAGATTTGTTGACATCGAGTATAGATTTAAGTGTCAGGAAGTCGTTTCTGAAAGTATTTGTATGTAGTGTAGCCATATATGGAAGTGAAACATGGACGATAAATAGTTTGGACAAGAAGAGAACAGAAGCTTTCGAAATGTGGCGCCACAGAAGAATGCTGAAGATTAGATGGGCAGATCGCATAGCTAATGAAGAGGTATTGAATAGAAATGGGGTGAAGAGGAATATGTGGCACAACTTGACAAAAAGAAGGGACCGGTTAGTAGGACACGTTCTGAGGCATCAAGGGATCACAAATTCAGCATTGGAAGGCAGCGTGGAGGGTAAAAATCGTAGAGGGAGACCAAGAGATGAATACACTAAACAGATTCAGAAGGATGTGGGTTGCAATAAGTACTGGGAGATGAAGAAGCTTGCACAGGATAGGGTAGCATGAGGAGCTGCATCAAACCAGTCTCAGGACTGAAGACCACAACAACAACAACAAGACCAAGGAAAACGTACTCTACGAGGATAATGTGTAGTCAATGGAAGTTGAACATAAATTACGATTGGGCGCAGGTTCCAATGTTTACAGTGATGGAAGTTACAGAGAAATAATAAGGGCATTTAGATGTGATTATTTGGGAGCTTCCACGAAGAAAGAAGAGGCAAATGTAGTTGACCCGAGGGAAGACGAAGTTAGATGTGTTGGAGAAGTTGTAGATGAGAGAAAGTTAGTGTACAAGGCTTATCCGACAGGAGGTTCGAATTCACAGGTGAAGCTCTTGGAACGACTCATATATGATTTAGTAGAGGATGTGTTAAAACAGGGACATGTGAAAGAAACAACAAACCGGTAAAAATTCAACCAGTTATGAAGGCCATGGTAGCAAAAGACCCAATTAATGTAGTCACTGGCAGCGGAAGTTAGTAACTGCGATTTCGGAGTGCTTATTTAACCAATGCAATGATATTGAAGAATTACTGATATTGAAAACGAAGAAAATTGAACTGAAGGGTCCCATCAAAAATCAGACTTCGGCTGTAAGTAAACAAACAAGGTTAACTCTTTCATTTCAAGGGCCAAAGATCGAAGCCAATTTTCTTATTATACTGAAATTAATGGTCGACATGATAATATGTGCTGATTTTCTGAATCAAAGAAACGCTATGATAAACATGAGAAAACGTAGCGTCGCTTCTGGGAGCACTACGCTTCTCTTTGAGCCAGGGCTGTACAGTGTCAAGCAGAGGTGGAGGAGCAAGAGCCTTCCAGACCTAAGAAAGGATGTTCCACCCCTGAAAACAGAATGATATAGACCGAATGAATCAAGCAGAGAGTGAGACAGGTAAAAGTTTAGGACTTATTCATGTAAGCCGTACTAAAAGGTATGATGAATAATCACTTATTGGCATTAGCATATAGTATCAAAGAATCCGTCAAGTGTGGTCCAGATAGGACATGACCAGAAATCTGAGGAAAAGAATAGACATAGGAATGAGAAATACCTTAAACTTTTACATGTAGCAATTAACATTAAAGTGTAGAGTTTTCAAAGGTGAAGGGAATGGATAACCATCTTAACAACACACATCACGACACCACACGCAACACATATAAAGAATCTTATTAGATTAAGTTTTCAGGGAAAAAAAGAAATAAAACCTGATAGAGAATTTAGAACTGCAGTGAAGAGATACGACGCCAAACCATGTAAAGAATTTTGAATAGGCGTAAAATAAGGCATTAGTCATAAGGTAGATTACAAGAAAAGAATTTTGTACTCAAACCTCCTGCAAGAAACAATCATCAACTGCGCGCCACGATGCAGTGAACGACAACTGAAAATGTATATGGGATGTGAATGGACGAGATCAACGATTTTCTACGATGCACAGGTGCCAGCAAGGCCACGAGAAGGATGGCGACTTGTAACCAAGACAACCCCTGTACTTAACTGCGATAGCAACCTTGCCACGATATAAAAAAGTACAAGGAGAGAAGATCGGTTTTGGGTCAAGGCCTTCCAAAAATTCTCTTTCGACCGATACTCAAGCCAGAAGAACTGCAGGGAACGATAGGTGTAAAATCGGAGCAGCAGCGAGCGCGGAGAAAATAAAAATGTCCTGCCGAAACCTCGGCATGGCTGAGGCATAATTAGACAGAAAAATACGTGTATAATCGCGCTGTCGCCACCAGACTGCGATATTGTATTGAACTACAGAGCTAAAGGAAATTAAATCAATGCTGAACTACATGTCTGAATAACCAAGTAAGATACTAGCAAATGAGAAACTAAATGCAACAATTAGTCAATAATTTCCCACATTCTGCCCAGACATGGGACAAGATTCAAGTATGAAGAAAGGAAGATGCTTGGATGAATAGGAGAGTCCTAAGACTGATGTTTAAGGGAGAAGATGGGGGGAAAAGTTTTAAAGACATACATTTCCAAATACCCATCTTCTTGTAAACCAGTTGCCTGAGAAATGCTACAAAAATATCTTCAGCAGTTGCTTAAGAAGACAAATACATATTTTAAAGCCAATAATCTATTAAACTCCAGACTAAAACTTCCACATTATTATGAGGGCCAAACCAAACTATGGCAACATTCTGTTGCAAAATTCGATGAAGAATGAAGCTGTTCACCCAAAGGCTTGCACCTTGCATAAGTCCTTCAGATTTATGGAAAGATATTCGTCGTTAATCACACGCAAGAACATTTGTAGTCATTGTGTGAAAATAGTGGTCGAAATTAGATAAAGATCAGTGTCACACAGTGTAACGACTGCAAAAAGCACAAAAATTAACATAGGACTTCGATGTCTTGATATCGATTTGATGCAGTTTACATCCCTCTACACATATGTGTAAGTGTCTGAATAACAACTGTATAACAGTCTTCCCATAATCTTTGTTCCATGAGTCATGCTGGAGAAAACTCATTGTAAAGAAATGTTTTATGTGCTTATTGTTTTAGTTAGAATAATATTTTCAAAAGGAAACCTATATATGTGTATTGGTTAAGCAGCAATTTTGTAAAGTCACTTACTGTAATATTCAAGCCTAATTATTAATGCAAATTACTTAAAACCTATATTGTCTACTAAAATAATACTTTTTCGAGAATAATATTTGTGTATGACCATTGTTTGTGACCATAATATCATTGAATTTTGCATACATGATTAATAGAAAGTTTTAAAGTTTTGACATGAGTAGGATTTCCTGAAGAATTATTTTTGTGCCTATATTAGCTTTTAGTATGATATTTTTTTGTAAAAGAAGCAACAGAATGTAAACACTATTTTTGTATCATGTATAAAAGTCATTTAACTTTTTGAGCTGATTTAAATTGTAAGTGTTTGAGGAAATAGCATAAAAAGATAGATGTGTGAGTCTCCTCATCTTCGATATAAAATCCAAAATACACACCACACATTTAAATAAAATAGAAAAAGAAATTGATATCAGTATTAATAACAAAATCATTGTCTTTACTTAAGGGATACAATTAACTCACTAAGAAGGTTAACCTTGTTAAAAATTAAAGTATACTAACCAATAGAATTAAACAGAATGTGCACTAGACCAAGTGACTGACCGGTATTCAGTACTTAATGAAAAATATATTTTTGTTTCACTCAAACATGCTCTAACCTCAGTAAAAAAAATTACCGTGGAAGTGTGGTGATATGTAAGATGTCACACAAATAACACACCTTACACTGAACTCCTGAAAAAATTCCAGTTAAATCGACATGTCATGTGGAATAGTTACATGAATTTGTATGAAGTTTATTGATATGAAAATCGAATAAAGAAACCAACATTTCGCAAATATAAACCACTAACACTCACAATAGTAATTGCATGCAAGTAGTTTCCGAAAACCTATGTATAAGATGCAGTTCTTTGAAAAGGAGAATTTTACAATGGCAATGCCCATCCCATGTTCTCCCGAAACCTTCACAGCAAGACATCCACAAGACACAATGAGGTTCCACAGTCACTGCACAGGCCGCCGGTAAAAGCTGCCCTTCTCCCTGCTTTTAACAATGGCACTTCGGGAAGCCTTTCTGCAGGAATACTGCTGGAGATGACAGATAAACAGCCAGAGAAGCCCAACTCAAAACACAGGTGACGGATACACATGAATTACAGAAACCCTAATAAACAACCCTTTGTTGTAAAAGAAGTAAGACAATGAGTCATCCTGACAGTGATGGTAGCTATTGACGACAAAATTTAGACTTGTGATAATTTGATCAACAGGAATTTCATTTGAATAACAATATTTATTATGAAACAGAGATTGAAGTAAGAATCTGATAAGATACGCAACAAAAACATCAAAGAAAGAACTGAAAAATAATTAATAACGGAGGTTAAAGATTAGATGGTAAATTGGCCAAGGATAACATTTACCATTTACCAGAGTTGTAGCCGCATCGAAAAGACAGTTCCATGTGACTACATTGCAACTCGTAAATGGGAATGTTAGCTTCAGTTGCTATCTTGTCGCTCTGTAGTCCTATTGCGGAAGTAGCATGCATGTAAGAGCTATTAGATTGTTTTAAGATAATCGGAAGTTTGAAAGTCTTGCGATATGGACTGAAGCGTTGTTGCGAAGTCATACTAGAGCAAAGTCATCTTTACTGTTAGCAAGATAACGGGTTACGGAGATTCGCGACGAAGTTAAACAGTGTGAAATTTGTGATGGGACTTAGCGTTCGTGATACTGAATAAGCACGCAATCAAGGACATTGAAAAAGAAAGATTGCCGACAGAGAAAGAATTATTAGTCTCGAGTAGGTAACAAACAAATGCAAACACGAAGAACGTAAAATTGCGCCGAGTTGTTATAAGTTGTCGTCA
Source organism: Schistocerca piceifrons (assembly GCF_021461385.2). Lineage (NCBI taxonomy): Eukaryota > Metazoa > Arthropoda > Insecta > Orthoptera > Acrididae > Schistocerca > Schistocerca piceifrons. Next base: position 371,900,366 of record NC_060142.1, read on the forward strand.
ACGACAGGATTACTGATGCACCACACGAGGAGTTTGTGTTTTTCTACTAGTTACAGTGTGGCGTTGTCGTGAGAGACGGACGCCGTTCCACGTCATACCGACAGGGACAACCATCACTGCCAAGTCGTGTCAACTCTAAGGAGACACATACGCCACATTATTTGGCGCCTACAACGCGTGGCTCGACGACGCCAAACGACACAAAGTGCGAAGTTCGACGCCACCACGTCTCCAACGTAAGGGTCGACACTTAGTGAATACGAGACATCTGCAGACGGAGAACAGGAACAGAGTAGAACGTCGGTCGAGACAGGGATATCGGCTGTCGGCAGTGACGTGAGCGAGGCTGCTACAACACGCAAGCAGAATACAAACAGTAATCACTACCCAAAATAAGTGATTATTCATGTACGGTGGATTTCATAACTTTACCAAATTGGTAATTACGAGAATTTCATTGTCGTGGTGTCAGGTAGATAGTAAGTTTAGAATTATGCAACAATTGTGTTTATAGTTAGCGTGAGTACTAGTTAAAGGTAGTTAACAAAATTTACGTCATGTCAAGAAGAGGTAAAAAGTTGCGTAGCGTTTTCGAAAGAACTGTTCCGGTATACAGTGATGAATTTAGTGAAGTATCACACCATGAAGAATCAATAGAGCGATTGTCAATGTCGGAATAGAATCTTTTGCTGAATCAGACGAAATTAACATCCCTATTGTATCTGGCTCTGGGTTAGAAAGTAAGCGGTTGCTCTTGTGAGGAGCCCTTGACAAGCCGCAACAATAGTGTGAACTGTAACCACATGACTCACTCTCTCAACGACATGGCGTATGCGCAAATCTTCCAGCCGAGACCATAGTTGATTCTGCGATTAAGATTTTAGTTTGTGGCAGTAAAGCAGCAAAACGTTGTATCAAGTGTGACAACATTCGTTGCACTGCTTGAATCACGGAGAGTATTCTGAACGTGTCTTTGAAAACTATGCATTAAAGTTCTTTCTCCTTTAGGAATTAAAGCTGTCTTTCGTACCACAGGCAATCCCGAGGATAGGTCGGCAGAATAATGAGAGAACTGATAAAATAGTGTTACATACTGACAGGCAAATGCATAATTGTTGACAGAGACGGTTGCGTATCGTCCGCATCTCACCAGAGATATATTTGTTGTAAGGTATTTTCCTTAATTAATCTTCTTTTGTGGGGAAGCCATTGTAACATACTACTTAGTAGGTGTAGGTTATGGCCTTCGTAACGACAAAACCAGGCTTTTATTATGGTCACTCCTCCAGATCGAAGTTTCCCATGGATTTGTCAAATTAGCGGAGAATGTCCTTAAATATCCTTTGAAAAGGCCACAGCCAGTTTACTTTCCCATCCACGTCATATCCTGATTCGTGTTCCACTTATCATTACTTCGTCGTCACGGTGCTAAAGCCCAACCCCCCCCCCCCCCCCTTTTAATGATTTCGACCATACCACATTTTGCACAGAGCACAACATAATCATAACTAACACTTGGTTTAAGAATCATGAAAGAAGGTTGTATACATGGAAGAACCCTGGAGATACTAAAAGGTATCAGATAGATTATATAATGGTAAGACAGAGATTTAGGAACCAGGTTTTAAATTGTAAGACATTTCCAGGGGCAGATGTGGACTCTGACCACAATCTATTGGTTATGACCTGTAGATTAAAACTGAAGAAACTGCAAAAAGGTGGGAATTTAAGTAGATGGGACCTGGATAAACTAAAAGAACCAGAGGTTGTACAGAGATTCAGGGAGAGCATAAGGGAGCAATTGACAGGAATGGGGGAAATAAATACAGTAGAAGAAGAATGGGTAGCTTTGAGGGATGAAGTAGTGAAGGCAGCAGAGGATCAAGTAGGTAAAAAGACGAGGGCTAGTAGAAATCCTTGGGTAACAGAAGAAATATTGAATTTAATTGATGAAAGGAGAAAATATAAAAATGCAGTAAATGAAGCAGGCAAAAAGGAATACAAACGTCTCAAAAATGAGATCGACAGGAAGTGCAAAATGGCTAAGCAGGGATGGCTAGAGGACAAATGTAAGGATGTAGAGGCCTATCTCACTAGGGGTAAGATAGATACCGCCTACAGGAAAATTAAAGAGACCTTTGGAGATAAGAGAACGACTTGTATGAATATCAAGAGCTCAGATGGAAACCCAGTTCTAAGCAAAGAAGGGAAAGCAGAAATGTGGAAGGAGTATATAGAGGGTCTATACAAGGGCGATGTACTTGAGTACAATATTATGGAAATGGAAGTGGATGTAGATGAAGATGAAATGGGAGATACGATACTGCGTGAAGAGTTTGACAGAGCACTGAAAGACCTGAGTCGAAACAAGGCCCCCGGAGTAGACAATGTTCCATTGGAACTACTGACGGCCGTGGGAGAGCCAGTCCTGAGAAAACTCTACCATCTGGTGAGCAAGATGTATGAAACAGGCGAAATACCCTCAGACTTCAAGAAGAATACAATAATTCCAATCCCAAAGAAAGCAGGTGTTGACAGATGTGAAAATTACCGAACTATCAGCTTAATAAGTCACAGCTGCAAAATACTAACACGAATTCTTTACAGACGAATGGAAAAACTAGTAGAAGCCAACCTCGGGGAAGATCAGTTTGGATTCCGTAGAAACACTGGAACACGTGAGGCAATACTGACCTTACGACTTATCTTAGAAGAAAGATTAAGGAAAGGCAAACCTACGTTTCTAGCATTTGTAGACTTAGAGAAAGCTTTTGACAATGTTGACTGGAATACTCTCTTTCAAATTTTAAAGGTGGCAGGGGTAAAATACAGGGAGCGAAAGGCTATTTACAATTTGTACAGAAACCAGATGGCAGTTATAAGAGTCGAGGGACATGAAAGGGAAGCAGTGGTTGGGAAGGGAGTAAGACAGGGTTGTAGCCTCTCCCCAATGTTGTTCAATCTGTATATTGAGCAAGCAGTAAAGGAAACAAAAGAAAAATTCGGAGTAGGTATTAAAATTCATGGAGAAGAAATAAAAACTTTGAGGTTCGCTGATGACATTGTAATTCTGTCAGAGACAGCAAAGGACTTGGAAGAGCAGTTGAATGGAATGGACAGTGTCTTGAAAGGAGGATATAAGATGAGCATCAACAAAAGCAAAACAAGGATAATGGAATGTAGTCGAATTAAGTCGGGTGATGCTGAGGGAATTAGATTAGGAAATGAGTCACTTAAAGTAGTAAAGGAGTTTTGCTATTTGGGAAGCAAAATAACTGATGATGGTCGAAGTAGAGAGGATATAAAATGTAGGCTGGCAATGGCAAGGAAAGCGTTTCTGAAGAAGAGAAATTTGTTAACATCCAGTATTGATTTAAGTGTCAGGAAGTCATTTCTGAAAGTATTTGTATGGAGTGTCGCCATGTATGGAAGTGAAACATGGACAATAAATAGTTTGGACAAGAAGAGAATAGAAGCTTTTGAAATGTGGTGCTACAGAAGAATGCTGAAGATTAGATGGGTAGATCACATAACTAATGAGGAAGTATTGAATAGGATTGGGGAGAAGAGAAGTTTGTGCCACAACTTGACCAGAAGAAGGGATCGGTTGGTAGGACATGTTCTGAGGCATCAAGGGATCACCAATTTAGTATTGGAGGGCAGCGTGGAGGGTAAAAATCGTAGAGGGAGACCAAGAGATGAATACACTAAGCAGATTCAGAAGGATGTAGGTTGCAGTAGGTACTGGGAGATGAAAAAGCTTGCACAGGATAGAGTAGCATGGAGAGCTGCATCAAACCAGTCTCAGGACTGAAGACCACAACAACAACAACATGAGCATATTTGTCCTATATCCTGTAACTCAAGAAATGTGGTTCTCCTTGCGCCGTTGCGCTAGCAGTTTTGTCCGAACTTAGAACAACGAACAGATATCATCAGAAACAATTTGGATTGAGGTGCAGTTAGTAATGAATTGGTAAGGGGCGAGGTGTTGTTTTGGCGTGACATGTCAAGCAGCTGATAGGAATCCAGACATAGTACAGTATAGTACCATAGGGGGTTCCTTCCCTCGGCGTAAATAGGTCGCAACCACGTGGGCCTCTAGTCTGATCACACTCCCACTTATTTGTGCCAGACTTTTTCTGTTTTCTGTTGAGTTCCCTTTGGCACATATTGTTGTTTTCGACTCCAACTGTATTAGATTTCGAGGCCTGAGTGTGTATTTCCTTTTCCATCTCCAAAGTCCGTATACCGGAGCCGACGAGGAGGGTCCTTAATTGAAACGGCCAATAAATCGAAGAAACTTGTTTGAGTTAAGGAATGAGTTTTGTGGATGGGTGACACCTTGTAGGGGTTGCTAGCAGTGAAACAGTTATCGCTTGCATGAGTGCAATATGAGGAATCAGTCGAAAGGGAGCGCAGAGCCATCATCTATTCAATCACTGCGACAGATGAGTTTAAATGTAGAGGTTGTCAAACAGTTTCGGACATCGGTTTGGAAACTCTCCACATCGCAGCCAAACTCTTATAGTTTCCTTATGTTGTAACTGTCTTTTATTTAAAATCATCCACCGTGTGTCGCGTGTTATGATAGCCTTAGTAACAAAATGATTTACACCGTGCGATGACTAGTTTTCTGCGAGAGGCCGTGGATCAGAGCGTCTTAATGTCAGTTTAGGACCTGACACAGACTTCGAACTCGTGGCAGAAAAATAGAATGTATGGCAGTGTACAAAGCGTGTTAGAAAACAATGTTTCAAACAACGACACAGGGTCATAGGAAGGGTCTCTTGCGACTTACAGTATAGTCTGTAAGTCGCTCGGTACATGGTGTACCAGGTCCCTGAGTCAAGAACGGCAATCGGTATGAAGTAGGGATGTCGAGGTCGGAACTTGAGATATTGAACCTGCTCACCATCGGTCAGAGAATTACCACCTGTAAGAAATTCAAGAATAAAGCTTTTGGACCAAAGCAGAATTGAACGGAATCGACCCAATAAACCAAAACAGTATATGGAATTCAGTAAATGGAACGTTCGTGGTATTGCAACTAAGGAAACACAAGTATTTGAAGAAATCCATCTGCGCAATTTAGAACTTATAGCACTAACATAAACAAAAAAGAAAGAAGAATTAGTTGGTGAAATAAATAATTGTCTTCTCATTTACAGTGAAGTGAATAAAGGGTGCTGAGATTATAGGGGGATATCCGTACATGAAGATATGAAGTAAAAATACTGCATTAAGAAACGGGACAATTTTCACTGTCAATAAACTTTACCAACAGCCGTATACTTCAGGATATTTTATTTTGAAAGCAACTAATTTCGGAAATTTATTTTGCTACCTTCAGGCCCCATACGCTTATTTCAAATCAACGAACTTGTTGTATACGTTTTTTCTTTTTTTTTCAAATCAACGATATCATCGTAATGGGCCTGAAGATGGCAAACTGAATTGCCGAAACTGGTTGCTTTCAGAATAAAATAAAATATCTTAAAGAGAGTACTGCTGTTGGTAAAGTTTATTCACATTGAGAAGTACGTACCAGCCGATGTCCCCTGCCCGCAATGGACCAACAGAGATTAGTCAACGGATGTCTGATGGGCGTGGAATGTAGCTAAAAGATTCGGTATAGCGATAATTGCAGCATATGCATTAGCATTAGGAAGGACCTATATCTTTCAGGAGACTTAAATAGCAGAGTGGATCATCAGGAAGCTAGCAAGACTGTAGGCAATTGTGTGGAGGAAATTGTGAAAGATAATGGAGACAGTCTGATAGAAACGTGTGGACAGTGAAGTTTTTAAATATGGAATGTTCTTTTCTTTTCCAACACAAAGAGTTCCATAAATATACGTGGATGCAGCCTATAGGGAATTTACACTGTTTAATTGGTTAAGCTGTGGAACAAAAAGTAATCGTACTTATGTTACGGGTCACATAGGATGCCGGGCAGAATGTGGATCTGACCATTTCCTGCTTCTGTGTTCACTTTCGTTTCCGTTAAGGAAACCAGTAGGTGTCAAAACAATTTTAACGAGATTCGAGATAAACTAGACCAACAACAGTAAAAATTACGTTTACTGTAAGAATCTACTATTGCCTTCTTATATAAGCTTATATAGAGTGTGAAGCTACATCAGACTGATGGTATGAAAGCGGAAGCAGTGTTTAAGAAACTTCCTGGCACTGATTCTGAGTGTATAAGAAAATTGCTAGTGCTGTTCATGAAACGGCCTATGAAAGTCTCGGGGTATTTGAGAAAACGTCTGGCAAAATTAAAACTGATTGCTGGGATGACAACATTGGACCACAGTTGCGGGAGAAAAAGGAGGCCTCTAGCAGTTGGCTTATGAGCAATGAGACTGTTGAAAAGTAGGGATGTAAGACTGAGAGGAGAGGTAAGGAAAGTAGTAACTGGTGAAAAATACTATGTAGGAATTTAAATGTAACGACATTAATAGCAGCTTAGGGAGTTCAAAGTGGAAAGAATCATTGAAGTTGGTAAAACAGCTGAGAATAAATGACAAGATTAGTGTAAACTTACAGCTGATAAAACTCAGTAGATGGAAGACATACAAGGATAAGTAGTTGATATTTTTGTCAGCAGTATTTTTTGTAGCCGTCTCTCTAATTTCTTACTGCCGGGCATTACTGGCACTCAGTCGCTGCCTCTGGTGGTGTGCGTAGGGATTACCCAAAGGTCACTTCCAATATAAAACCGTCAGAAGACCTTTGCCCGTCCCAACCACTTGGAGGCGGACCCTTTTAACCTTCTATTGTGGTCTTACTTTTTGTTTGTGTAATATAACTCCTATGCTTAGACTTATTGTACAAGAAATGTACCTAAATGTGAAAGAGGAAATTATAATGTTTGAGTTTTAAAACGTAAATTAAGATATGCAGGAATGGAGTAGAGAGGAAAGCTTTTTCCCACTATATTAAGTGTCCGGAGATGAGAGCCTCATTATGAGTCCTCGGGCCATTGAATTCCGGACGCCGTTAATGTTGTTAATAGCTGTAATAATGAAGTGAAAACCTAAGTTATGTTTGTTTCGGCTATGTTATGTGCCTGTTATGTTTAGTTTATGCGCTATTATAATTTTTATAAAACTGTTTATCTTACATCAGGTTTAACGTGACGTCTTGCTGTAAAATCACCAGTCACTATCTAAATGTATTACTTACAACTGTTTATATGATCCTGTGAGAAAAATCCGACGAAGCACTGAACGATCTAAGTTAAAACTAGGCCCCTGGAGTAGACGACATTCTGTCAAAGATACTGATTGCGTTGGGAGAGCGAGCCATGCCAAACTCTTCCACCAATGTGCAAGATGTGTGAGACAGGCGAAATACCAGCTGCCTTCAAGAAGAAAGTAATTATTTCAGTTCCAAAGAAAGCAGATGCTGACAGGTGTGAATATTACCAAACTACTACTTTAATAAGTCATGGTTACAAATTACTAACACCAATTTTTGCAGAAGAATGGAATGACTGGTCGAAGCTGACCTCGGGGAATATCAGTTTCCATTCTGGAGAAATGTAGGAACCCTCCTTAGGACTTACCTTAGGAGATAGGTTAAGTAAAGACAGACCTACGCTTATGTTGTTTGTAGATCTATAGGATGCTTTTGAAAATGTTGACTGGAGTACTCTCTTTGAGATTCTGAAGCTAGCAGGGGTAATTCGACTTGTACGAAACCAGACAGCAATTATGAGTCAAGGAGCATGAAAAGGAAGCAGTGGTTGAGCAGGGACAGGAACCGGGCCGTAGCCGGTCCCCGATGTTATTCTATCAGTACATTGACGGTAGGCATAGGAAATAGAGTCGGAGAGAAGAAATAAAAATTGGAGGTTTTCCGATGACTTGTAATTCTGTCAAAGATAGAAATGAAATTGGATGAACAGTTGAACGGAATGGGCAGCGTCTTGAAAGGACGATGCAAGATGAACATCAGCAAAAGAAAAACAAGGATGAAGGAGTGTAGTCGAATTGAATCAGGTGAAGCTGAGGCTATTGCGCTAGGAAACAAGGCAATTAGTTCCAGAATGAGATTTTCACTCTGCAGCGGAGTGTGCGCTGATGTGAAACTTCCTGGCAGATTAAAACTGTGTGCCCGACCGAGACTCGAACTCGGGACCTTTGCCTTTCGCGGGCAAGTGCTCTACCAACTGAGCTACCGAAGCACGACTCACGACCGGTACTCACAGCTACACTGGAAGGTAGGAGACGAGGTACTGGCAGAAGTAAAGCTGTGAGTACCGGTCGTGAGTCGTGCTTCGGTAGCTCAGTTGGTAGAGCACTTGCCCGCGAAAGGCAAAGGTCCCGAGTTCGAGTCTCGGTCGGGCACACAGTTTTAATCTGCAAGGAAGTTTCAAGGCAATTAGTTATTTGGGCAGCAAAAGAAATGGTGATCTACGAGCATAGAGGATGTAAAACGTAGACTGACATTGGCAACCAAAGCGTTTCGGAAGAAGATAAATTAGTTAACATTGAATATGGATTCAACTGTTAGGAAACCTTTCCTGGTAGTGTTTGTATGAAGTGTAGCCATGTATGGATGCGAAACATGGACGAAAAACAGTTTAGACGAGAAGAGAATAGAAACCTTTGAAATGTGGTGCAACAGAAGGATGTTGATGATTAGAGGGGTGGATCACGTAACGAATGAGGAGGTACTGAATAGACCTGTGGAGAAAGGAAATGTGAAGGCTCAACCTAACTAGAAGAAGAGATAAATTGACAGGACAAATCCTGAGACATCAATAATTTAGTACTGGAGGAAAGTGAGTTTGTTGGGGAGGGGAGAGGGAAGGGGTGGGGGAGAGGGTAAGTTATTCGGAGATGAAGAGGCATGCGCCTTACAGAGTAGAATAGAGAGCTTCATCAAACGAGTTTTGCGACTAAAGACCACAATAACAATAAAATAAACATATGTTTTAGGCGAATATTGTGCTTATTTTCTAGTTGCGTGTCCTACCTAACCTTTGTGTGTTGATAGTCTGTATTTGCTTGTCTGGATTAAATTTCATGTGCGTATTTACTTCGGCGCGTTCAGCTTTCGTCGTTGTTTGCCTCCTCGGTAGATTTTTTCCGAGGGGAGCATCTTTTGTAGTCGGTGGTGTGGTCGTCTGATTAGGTACCCAAAGTAGAGCGTGCTGTGCTACGGTGTTTCTATTGCTGATGTGAATGACGTGACTCATTTTCAAATGCTCCTTTATATCAGGTTGTATCTCGTACACGCGGTGCCTCTTATCACAAACCTTCCATTCTTGTCGCAAGGCCCCATTCCTCAGAGTCTTAGTTGTTGCGAATTGGTACTCCAGTGATTTGCTTAATCTTTCCGGATCTGCCCATTTCTTAACTGTATTATGATGGGCGATTTCTGATCGTAATATCGACTGGGTTCCTAGGACCACATATGGTGCAGTCGCTGACGTGGTACCAAACGCCCCAGACAGCCTTAGTAGCACATCCCTGTACCCTCGCCTGATACCGTTTTTTTTTTCTCATAACGCATTTCAGACGGTGTGCCCTGTGCTAGTAGAAGAGCTCATTTCTGATTTGAAGAGCGTACAGTGATACGTTCGTATCATTGTTTTTGGTATTGTACGCTATGCTTCCATTCTTATGGCATGGATTCATGTCCCTGGCTTAACGTGGCAAGAACGAGTGGACTTTTGATTTTTCTCAGTCAGAATTTTGTATGCGTTTCACCAGACTTTTCTTATGTTTGTGTTCCCGAAATTCCCTCAGTTCTTTTCGTAGTCTCTGTCAGCCTGGTATTAAAAGTTTAGTTTAATAGTTCATATGCAGCTAACTTTACTTGTCCTTCAATTCCAGTAATGACTCTTTGGTATGAACTTCTTTATCGAGGATATCGCGTGTAACTGTAATTCCATACTCAATACTGATATTCTTTTCTTTTGTTGGTGGTTGCTGGAACTACCTCCTGCTGTGCATATTGTGGTGTTTCTGTTAGTTTGAGTACAGGATATCAATAGCCCCCTGAATTTATATTAGATTGTTGTTTTCTACCATTCGTCTGTTTCTCCCAGTCTGCTGTGGCCTGTGTTAAATGTGTCCCCTGTTCTTTTCTGGGTTCGTCGCTCGTCGTTAATGATTCTAAATGGCTCTGAGCACAATGAGACTTAACTTCTGAGGCCATCAGTACCCTTGAACATAGAGCTATTTAAACGTAGCTAACCTAGGGACATCACACACATCCATGCCCGAGGCAGGATTTGAATCTGCGACCGTAGCGGTCACGCAGTTCCAGACTGTAGTGCCTAGAACACCTCTGCCACTCCGCATGGCGCTCGTTGTTAATAGTTCTTGTAATTTAGAGTCAGTAATGAGCAAAGGTGATGCGTTATTGACTAAAGTTATGTCTACGTTACTAGTTGATCCATCACGTCATATGTATGCTGGTGATTGCCCTTTCCCTTGTAGTATGTGCAGTACACATTCCTAAGTAATGTCACTAATTACTCTTCCTTTGTCGTCTGTTCTGTCTGAGATCTACAGGGTAGGTCGTCGCATCGTGTGACGTGTATTTGGTCTTTTGACAGTTTAGAGGGCCCTGCAGTTGGTCATCTGGCCGGACGTGGGTCTGTTCCTTTCTTGTACAGAGATGTCGGGTGGTGAATGGGCAAGTGTTCCTCTGCAAGGTTGGGTCCGAGCCAGTGTCTCTGGGCAGGCATGTTTTCGATGGCAGTTGGGACAGAGCGCCAGTGAGGCGCTGACAGCCAGTATTTGCCGACCGCTGGCCACATCCATGAACTGTCCAGACGGAAGGATATTGGAACGGTAACAAGCGCCGGTTGGTCGTTTGGTAGGTCGTCTCATCGGACGACGTGTATTTGATCCCTGACCGCTTGTGGAAACTCTGTGTGTGTCGAATTGACATTCGTCCTTGTCGTTACCCAGTGATAAGCAATCACTGGGGAACAACAACGACGAATGTCCGATAGTTCGAGTTCTTGGTGCAAGTGTTTAAGTGGAATTGTATGTAGCTTCTGTGATTTTCATTGAGCAGACGAATGCTGTCGGTTGGTTGCGACAAAGCAGCGATGGAACCCAATCAAATGGGCGGAAGGAAGTTGATTAGATTATTGGTTGGTTCTTCAGCCGTCCCTAGGTCGTGCTGCCTCCCGATTATTTAATGTTACGCTTGGCTGCTTGTCTCACCTAAACTGTTGTTAGAGTTTCCTCCCCAGGCCGAACCTTGGGACACTTCTGAGCACCACTGTTCTGCTGTTTGTGATTTTCTTTTGTCGCAAGTACTGTGCCAGGCCTTCAGCCGTGTATTAATTTTGTCTGTTCTATTTTCAGTACCTGGCCTTCAGCCGAACCTTATGAGAAATATTTTAAGATTAGGCCTTCACCCGTGTTTTCATTTTTTTAAAAAAAATCTTGTTTGCTCTGTATTTAGGCCCTCAGCCATGTTTATTTATTTTTATTTTTTTTAATCTGTCGCTTTAATCCGTTATGTGCAAATTCTTGTCTGTAAGGTTTCTCATTATTTATCTTCAATTCTTAAAATGGCCTTCAGCCGTACTGTGTAAATGATTATCTTATGGTTTGTCTTTAATTATTTTGAATATTTGTTTGGGCCTTAAGCCGTCAAGATATTTCAGGTTCTTAAGATGGTTTTCAGTTGTTATGTATAAATGCTTGTCTTTATGGGTTCCCTTTTATTATGTTGAAATATTATTGGGATTTCAGCCGAGGAATTAAATTTTCCTTAACAGGGCTTTTAGCTGAAATTGGTAAATGCTTGCCTTTTAAAGAATTTCCTTTGCTGATCTGAAATATTATTTGGGCCTTTAGCCGAGAAGAGGTTTTAGTTTTACTTAACTAAGGCCTTCGGCTGTTCCTCTAAATCCATGTGTTTTAAAAGGAGTTATTTAAACTTTAATATTGAGAAGTTACTTAGCCCGTCAGCCGTGAACTGCTCCTTGTTGTTTTAAAGAGAAAACTGTGCATTGGTTTTCGACGAATAAAGTTGCGTGTTCTTGTGTAACTAACAGTAACTGATCTTGGCCCCTTTCCGCAACCTGACCCGATCTGTGCTGCGAAGCCACATTTCAACTGGGCTAGTGTGTAATCAGTCTCTTTCGTTGTATGTGTGTTCTTATGTCCTTGATACACCCTGTATGTGGTCCAATCCTATGGGAGTACTGTACATAAATGGATGTCACCACCCACGTTTCATTTAACCGTCACAAGCTGTTCCTCACATATCGAGCTGACCTTCACAGCTGCCCATTCAGGTTTCAGGATAGCTATAGCCACCTTGACTTCTGGATTTCTTGTGACCGTTGTTACCCTAGTTAACAGATTAGTTAGTTTTCCCCTTTGGATGTAGGGCTCTTGTCATTAGGCGATGTCTGTTCCTGGACTGTCTATTATTTTTGGGAGTTCATCAGAAACTAGGATGCTGTGCATAGCATTAAGCTGTAGAACTCTCAAGAGTGTTTTACGTGTACGTAGCGTCCTTAATCTGTTGTGATAATTCGAAATTAACCCTACCATGAGCCCTATAGTAATTTTTATATAGTTTATGTGGGTCATGGTGTTCGGATTTTCCCATGCACCCTTACTACATTAGATCATCTGCAGATTAGTCACATTTTCTGTCCTCATGATGACTATCGGTCTGCTAGGTTCTTGAAAAGCACACAGAATCGCCCTTCAGATTCATCAACATTGTTAGCATACACTGAACTGCCTGCAGGTTTCCTTTTTTTTCTAACCCGCTTAATTTTAAGTTTATGTCTTAGTGGTCGTAATTTACATTCCACGCCGACAAGTTGAACACTTGCCGATGCTAATTGCTGTTGTGCTTGTCGTGATGATGAAAAAAGCTGGTTGTGGTGTCACTAGTAGTTTCCTTCTTAAACATCACAATACTATTCCTGATATTTTCGCCCGCACTAGCATTTGGCGAGGTCGTTAAGTGGGTGTGGCTGATGGGGGAACTGAGACATTCAGAGAGTCCTACACATGCCACATACATTTTTCGTTTCACTATGTGATAAGCTGTCATAGCTCTTATCAGCTGTAGGGTCTACAGCAATAAATATACGTTTGTATACGATCGTGTATGTGGTTGACGAATATCCCCAGTGTTCGCTGAGTCTGGTGTTCTCATTGTTACGGTGTACAGTGTATTCGTGCATCCGTTTCTCGAGTTGATAATCCCCCTGGAGATGAAGCATACTCGTTTTGCATAACGTACTAGATCTGCTTAGTTTAGGACTAACCACGCTGTTTAAGTTTCATTGCCTCGGTCTCTACCATGCGACTTTTTGTGATTTGTGTTCTGTGTGGCAGCTCGTTTTCGTCGGACTCTATCTTAAGGTACGTTATTTCTGCGGCCTGTAAAACAGGTCGTCTTGAAACTCATGTTTCCCGAGCTGCAGTGCTGTTGGTAACTTGCCAAGTAACGCAGTTGTCTTTTTAGCTGTCAGGCAGCAGTAGGTTCTATTGTTCCGTAAATGGTCGTGTCGTCTATGAATCTCACAGTCTTTAGGTAGCTACTGTTCAGTGCCTCGGTGTCTACGGGAGATCTCAGCTGCAGCGCAGTTGCCTCTTCAAAGTTCGTGGGAAGGAGGCCCGTCTGTTGCGTCCTGGCGATGTTCCTCCTGCGGCTGAACTACACTGTGGAGGAAGATCTACGTGTTTTGAATGTATGTGTTTTGCCTCGTTGTGTATGTGATTTTACTCACGTGTGAAAATTTTAATCCAACTGTTGCCCTTTGGTACACTAAAATCCATAGTCTTTCCTTTCAGTTATTCTGTTATACAGCTGTTTATATGGAGGGAAATTTCCTACTTGCCGCACTGGTTTCCCGTGTTTCATTTTGTTCAGGGGACACAGACGATTTCACCTTGGTCTCTACAACCTGCCTTCTTACGGATCTTCCGGGCACATTTGATCTCTGTCCCTTCAGGGTTTTGTCTTGTCGGACTAATCACTTTTTTTGACACTAATTCTTTGATCAATAATGATTGACTGTCAATACAGATTCGGCTCTTGAAACCTTCCCGTCTCCTCTATATCTCTTTTGTTACGCAACCTTCCCTTCTACAATAACCTATGAAACCTTCCCTTAGGATTATACCTCCTGTTCAGTAATAACAAATGAAATCTTCCATTTGATATTAATTATCTTTCTCGATCTTCGCATACAAATCTAAATGCTGGTAATTAAAAGTTATTTCCTGATTATTTCGACGAAACTTAGAATGTGTCGTCGTCGTGGTCCTCAGTCGTTATCTGCAATAACCCAAAACAGTTCCTTACCTTTTTTACTGTTACTGGATCGCCATCTGACTGCTACATCGAACTCCGACATGAATATACTTACTCTATTTTACTATACTCTGTATGCTACTGGTGGGCTGTCATAATGAGTGGCTGCATTTATTACCAAAGCTGACGTTATTCTTTAATAGCAAAGCTGATGTTATTCTTTAATTAATTTGACTGACGTTACATAATTCATAGTTAAACTTTTTGTTGACAACAATTAAATTTTGTAAAGTTTTACGTTAATGGTTTTTGAGATACATTATAATCAGTAATGAAGTATTGCTGGCAAAAATTAATTATAGTCTGACTGAAATTATTTTACAAACGTTCAAATGGCACTTACTTTTTACAATAATCTTACAACTAGCAATGCGTAAACATACCTTCAGTAGTCTTGAGTTTCTCAAAAAGTTAATTAAATAATATTAGTTCCTCTTATGATAATAGTTATCTGATGTGTCTGTACATGCGTTTGTAATGTCTTGTAAATCATAGCTAGAGGCTGGCAGGCACACCGCTCCTCACAACCTCTCGCTTCAGACCTGCTACCGACTCGATTCACATCTCGCTTACTACTGACTTCCTACGAACGCTAAAGTGCGGTCACGCCTGCCAACTATGCTTTCTGGTGCAGACAGTCCCTGCTACCATTACAAAAGTACCAATGCGCGGTGTTTCCCGCTCATTTCTTAAAATGTATCCATACGCTGTCTCTCCCGCCCTTTTTAAAATTATATCAATGTGAGGTCTCTCTTGCCAACAAAACTTTGGTGCAGACATTCCCTGCTACCACACTTATTTCCAACATGACAAATATTAATTATTCCTACTTAATACTATTAATAAAATATAAACATCTTTCATAAATTGTGGTTTGGCAATAGGCAATAGAAATATACACGTCTTATACTCCTTAGTAATAGTAGCCTAGTAGCATCCTAACGGATGGTCTCGCCACGAACATGATTTCTTTATCTATTTCGCTGTTAAATTCTTCCCTTTAAATGCCCTCACTTAAGCTCAGCGGATATAGAGCTTCCAGGAACTCTTAGTATAAGTTTATGTCAAGAACGCAGTGCACATCATGTTGTGGATTCCGTTCGCAGGAACCTTGACACTTCAGTTCTGATATTACGCTTTCAGTCAGCTTTTGTCAGTCTCCCTGGTAAATTATCTCCTTAGCTTTTGTTCTCACTGATTTAGTTCTATTTTTCTCTTTGGTGGGATCCATCTTACATATTATTGGGTCTTTGATCGATTTCAAGTGTTAATTGCATGTTGATTTCATGGATATCTTCTTGTATTATCGATTTCTCCTTAATGTTTGGTTCATCGCTGAAAGCTGCCGCATACGATTTTGGCAGTGACTGAGGTTTCCCTGGTCCAGCTATTAGTTGTTCGTTCTCTATCTCTAACTGAGTGATATTGCTTTGTAATTTCTCTACTTCCGCGTCCTTCGCAGAACTTCTTGAGCATGCTAGCCATTCGTTCTCTTCTTTTGAAAAGTCTGCCTTATCTTCG
Source organism: Schistocerca piceifrons (assembly GCF_021461385.2). Taxonomy (NCBI): domain Eukaryota; kingdom Metazoa; phylum Arthropoda; class Insecta; order Orthoptera; family Acrididae; genus Schistocerca; species Schistocerca piceifrons. The sequence continues at coordinate 371,916,215 of NC_060142.1, forward strand.
AGTTTAATCAATACAAAGGAAAAAGGTATAGTCTGTGCTTAACGCGAGTAACAAGGCTTATGGAGACGTGCTTGCTCTTGAATTCGGTAGTAATATCATTCACTATTATGTTCAGAACTGTCTTCGAGTCATAAGGCCAGGGGTTGCGTCCCCAGTGGTGGTTCCAGGAATGGTATCCATGCCAGGGTCTACAGTTCTCTGTGTCCTACTTTTCAGGCTCGTTCTTGCGTTGGCCGCCACGAATGTGGTGCTGCTGTCATCGACATGCCGTCGCAGCGAGGAGAACAGCTGGTGACCGCCACTGCTGACGTCTACGTGATGCACGACCTATCGTAGCTGAGCGAGGTGCGGAGTGCTCACAGCAGGAACCGACAAGGCTGACACACTTGACTGATGGGTAACATTAATTTCACAAGCCTTCGAACAAACACGACGCCATTTTAATCTCAAATGCTGTATCGAATACGGAAAGAGCTGTCTATCAACTTTCGTGATCTTGCGATTCACAACACGTGAGGCTAACATAGCGTTTAAAACAAAAGCATTCGCCTCATTTAGAGAGAACAGGAGGTTCCTTGCCGCAGGATACGTTAGACACGTTTACGTTGTTTATAAATGAATTTCTGCGTTCATGTCAACTGGGTCAGGGATGCGGAAGAGATTAAAGTGTTTACAAGAATTAATTCCAAAACTTACTGATAAATTTGAACTAACTGTTTCCTAATACTGCTTTATCACCTTCGAATATGCTGAATTACAACCGAAGTACAAGCTGAAACCAGCAACCACTGAATGAATTTAAGGTACGTCTAAAGTGATTGTAATGATGCTGCAGATTTGTTTGTACTGAGAAATGATCGTTAAGAAAAAAGTTCGTTTCCGACTTAGCGTGCAAATCCAAGCGGCCCGCTAGATGCAATTAGTGTTAGTTGTTTTCATAGCGTAGATGATAGCCCGTGAGACTGCACAGCCTTTGGTTCACTTTCGGTCCTTACTACGTGTTCAGTTTTTGTATCTCTCTCTTGTTCGGTTTTAGGAAACAAAACAAATTTGGCGACACCGTCTCTGGCGAGCACCTTGAATTTCTGAGCGCAGTAGCCTGACTGTCTCATATTAATGCTAATTAATTCGGAAACGGCACTTCATATCCAATTTATCTCTTAACAATTATTTCTCAACACAACCTACCCCAGAAAACCCTTACAAGCTTTTCCGACTGTTTATAACCACCCTGTACAATGAACATTGTTTATTAAGGTATCTCAAGTACGTACGTTTATATTTAGAAACTCTAAAAGCTAGTTTCAATAGTTAGTCTGTTACTAAAAAGAGTACACAGGCATTATTAAAGACGAATTAAAGCCGTAGCTATGTTAACTTTCGTTATGTAGATAAATGCTGTTCAAAATATCAGAACACTGAGGATCTCCCAAAAACAAATCGGTATTTGTACAATTTGTTGTAAGAAAGTGACGAAAACCGTCATAATGGTGCTTAAAAAAGAACTTTACTTGAAGATATTCCCGTTTGGCAAAGAAGTGTCCTAAAAGAACTAGCTCGTAAATTTTGTTTTATACTTTTCACGTTTTAATTCTTTTGAAAATGTTTCAGTCTTTCTACGTTTTTTTTATTCTGAATGGTAGTTTGTTTCACCAGATGGCCAATTTTTTTTCAATAGTTATTCGCACTTGGGTGTCTCATACTTAATCTTTTTGATTACTGACAGTGATAGATCACTCCTGAGAGAACTGTCTTACATTTATGTATCAAATGCAACAAAACATGCCTCTGTTAAATTAATGACGAAGTAATACAATCTTTCATCTGTCCAAGGCGAAAAAAAATTTGGGAAGAGTGGACGCGAACCCGCTGCTTCACACTTCATAACTCCACACTCACCGCCACTACACCATGATGACCAGACGGAATCATACATTCTACGCTATAGCTTAGATCTCACGAAAACTGTAACCGCTGATATGTCATTATGTGACGATTAACTATACAAATCGTACCGACAACGATGTATTTTTTATAAATCTATTTGCCATTGCTCTGAATCAGCATGCTATCATAACACGCATGTTATGATACGAAACTTTTTAACTACGAAATGCAATGTGGCGACTCCCAAGCACCTCACATCGAGCGCTAACCAAAGTCGATATTAGATTTTCCTGCTTCGTACACTTTGCGTGACGTTAGAATGACGTTACGTGTCCTTGAAGTCTTCTGAAATGTTACCCTTTACAGATACGAGTTGTACCAACAAAATGTCGACGACTCTTCCACTCGAGTTAAACTTGCCAACAGACGAGCACACAACAACGTGAAAGCGACTAAAACTGCATGTCCGAACCTGTTCCTATCATGTCGCGTGGTACATGTCACCCTCAAACATCCGCATAGAAACGCAGACTACAAGCCGCACACATTTCACTGGGGACTCCGTGACGGACTGTTTAAAGAAGAGCGACGCGATTTTCAGGATATATGCTCCTTTATAGCCAACGAACATGACACAGAAATTCGATAGGTGACAACAGCTGAGGTACAGGAGACAGTTACACGAACCAAAAATTCCGAAGCAGCATGTCATGCAGGTGTATGCATGGAGTTGTTGAAAGTCGGGCCAAACGTATTATTTGAACGTGTCGCGAAGCTGAATAGTCTTATTGTCAATGGAGAATAGATCCCCATCGGGCCTGAAGAAGAGTTCATCAGAAACGTCTTAAAAAGGGGAAGCAGGAATGACTGCCCAAATTAGCGAGGCATCACAGTCTTTAGTTCTATATCGATATTGCATGGTAAGATTCTTTAAACTATTATTGAAAGAGAAGTTATGGAAATTTAAGAACAGAGTGGCTTTCAGGCAGGGAGGTTTCGTATTGATAATATATAGACAGGTGACTCACAACTGAATGCCACATACTTTGGAGGCACCTGTACCACTGTAACACTTTCAAAGATGTGTAAAACAATGAATAACCAGAACATTCAAAATTTTATGAAGAGCACAAGCGCTTAAAAAGCTATATTCGGATAACACCTGTTGTGATAAATCTCTGTATTTTTTCATGGAATCTTAAGGTTAGCTAATGAATGAGACAAGAACGCTGCTTAGCTCCTACTCTCTTTACAGTATTTTTGAATGAATCACTGAAAAGTAGGAAAATAAAAATGAAAAACGACGGAATTAGAATAGGTCATGACATTCTGGCAAACCTACGTTTCTAGCCTTTGTAGACTTAGAGAAAGCTTTTGACAATGTTGACTGGAATACTCTCGAATTCTGAAGGTGGCAGGGGTAAAATACAGGGAGCGAAAGGCTATTTACAATTTATACAGATATCAGATGGCAGTTATAAGAGTCGAGGGACATGAAAGGGAAGCAGTGGTTGGGAAGAGAGTGAGACAGGGTTGTAGCCTCTCCCCGATGCTATTCAATCTGTATATTGAGCAAGCAGTAAAGGAAACAAAAGAAAAGTTCGGAGTATGTATTAAAATCCATGGAGAAGATATAATAACTTTGAGGCTCGCCGATGACATTGTAATGCTGTCAGAGACAGCAAAGAATATGGAAGAGCAGTTGAACGGAATGGACAGTGTCTTGAAAGGAGGATATAAGATGAACGTCAACAAAAGCAAAACGAGAATAATGGAATGTAGTCGAATTAAGTCGGGTGATGCTGAGGGAATTAGATTAGGAAATGAGACACTTAAAGTAGTAAATGAGTTTTGCTATCTGGGGAGCAAAATAATTGATGATGGTCGAAGTAGAGAGGATATAAAATGTAGACTGGCAATGGCAGGGAAAGCGTTTCTGAAGAAGAGAAATTTGTTAACATCGAGTATTGGTTTAAGTGTCAGGAAGCCGTTTCTGAAGGTATTTGTATGGAGTGATGGCATGTATGGAAGTGAAACATGGACGATCAATAGTTTAGCAAGAAGAGAATAGAAGCTTTCGAAATGTGGTGTTACAGAAGAGTAGAAGAATGCTGAAGATTAGATCGGTAGAGTACATAACTAATGATGAGGTATTGAATAGACTTGGGGAGAAGAGGAGTTTGTGGCAAAACTTGATTAGAAGAAGGGATCGGTTGGTAGGACATGTTCTGAGGTATCAAGGGATCACCAATTTAGTACTGGAGGGCAGCGTGGAGGGTAAAAATCGTAGAGGGAGACCAAGAGATGGATACACTAAGCAGATTCAGTAGGATGTAGGCTGCAGTAGGTACTGGGAGATGAAGAAGCTTGCACAGGGTAGAGTAGCATGGAGTGCTGCATCAAACCAGTCTCAGGACTGAAGACCACAACAACAACAACATGACATCCTGTTCTCCCAGCATTTTACTGATGATAAGATCATTTTCGCCGAGAAAGAAGAGGATATATATTTTATTTGAAAAAAAGTTTAAAGAAATATTTAAGCAGTAGGGTCCGAAAATAAGCTTCGCAAAGACCGAAATCTTAGCTGTCGGAGGTGCAGGAACGGATCATCTTGCGGATGGTAAGTGAAGGACAGAACCTTGCAGGAAGAAGACTGGCAATATGGAAGGAGTTGGGAACGTCAACGTGAGAGACGTCGTATGGTGTAGGAAACTCGCAGAAAGAAGAAGAAGAATGGCAACCCACAATGAAATGAAAATGATACGGGTCACTCAATACCATGTCTCACCCCAAAGTCAAAAAGACCTTACTAAATCCTACAGCCTTCTTAGCACTAAACAGACAAATTTAGTGAGACAAAATTCATAAAGGAACCCTTGATCAACACATTGCACAGCACACAGAATACCAGGACGGCAAAATTAGGAAATCCAATAGCAATGCCAGTTTAAGTTTCACTTGCCACATGTTCAGTTGAATGCACCAGGCTCAGAAGTATGTTTCACTGAGTGATCTATAGGCCCTGCCTCACTCATATGCATTACAACAAGCAAAAAACCGCTCTCCTCAAACAGTCATGTCAGAAAACAAGCCACAGCAACCAGCTCCTCATACCCTGCTGGGTTGCATTCCTTGGATTCGCGAAGCCCTGCACTGTCGGCTGCTCCAGCTGGAACGAAATCCGTGTTGACAGCAAATGCCTATCAGCCTCGAACGGTCGTCCACCAGGTTCCTCACTGCTCCGCCACACGTTTCCAGCTTCATCTTTCCCGGATTCAGGTCTCTCCCTCCAAAGTGCTAGCACTGTTCCGTTTGCTAGCTGATTCCCATCAGCCATGGCTGCCTGCCGCCGACCGGTGGTGGCGTTCGGAGATGTTGCCGCGTTCTGTCCGCTACCTCTCGCTTGTTGCGCAGCCAATTCAGTTTGAACCTGCATCGCCAGCGGTGACACAGATGGCTGTACCGGAATTCACGGCACAGAGTATACGACTGTACCAGACTCGCCAGGGAATAGTAACTGACCACAATGAACATATGTAAAAACAGATACGGATCTTTTATGGTCATTGGGTGGTGTTTTGACCATCTAACAATGAGTACAGCACTATCTGCTGATAGTGTGTTTGTTAGCATTGACACTCATATGGCAGTCGCAGTCTATGCACAAGACTCTGCACCAATGAGAAGATATTCAGACTTGGCTTGCTATGATCCCTTAGATCTTCCCCCATGTAACGCAACAGCTATCAAATACTGAACACAAAACAAAGAGCCAATTTGTATCACAATCTACATATCAAATCTAAGCGTGAGGCAACATCTTTATTTAGCTATTTATCACAGAAAAGTATTCCTGTTGTACGGCTATTGCCACAAAATCTGCTGAGCACTGTGTACGCTGACAAGCACTTGACAGGAAACCATGATTGGGCTCCAGACTGGGACTCAGGGGTAAGTTTCTGACTGTTGTTCACAATGCCATCACCTCTACGTTAATTACAATTTTGGATAACTAATTTTGTGGTATGTTAGATTAATGATAATTTCCATGTGCAGCCTAATTGTCGAATTGTTAAATCGTCCTCTTTATAGTTAAAAACTACCTGGTGTGCCTGTCGCTGTTTCATTTCGCCTGTTAGCGATTGCGAATAGCTTGTAGATGCATCAGTGTTTCGCGTCGATTGCTAGCGAATGCGAATCCAATTTGTCACATTGTCATCAAATTATTGGCACACTCACAGAACATAAGTTACATATGTTAGAGTATGTCTGCTTTTCATGGCGTGGTAACGGTGGTAATGTCGCTCTCAACTGCCAATTTCGAATTACTGCACCAAAGGCCAGCTTCCAACGGTTGAAATGTTACGCCTCTGTTTCTCCCTCGCACGTGGTGTGCGAGGCAGCTGTAAAATCACCTTCGCCTGTTTCTTGGGATGACTGGTAAGGTTGTAAACTGATCAGTTGTACTTTGTCCAGCCGTATTGGAAGCTTTCTACTGCGAAGATGCGGGAATAACAAGTTTGGAGCGCAGATTCAGGTCATGATGGGCACAATGCCAAAACAAGTGCCGTTTTCTTATTTCTACATTGAGTTCACGACAAGAACGGCAGTGTATGGAATGAGTTATGTCACGGAAAATCATCATCCCTTCTAAAATTCTGCTAGTTGGCGAGTCATTTTATCACTTATATTCGGTGTTGTATTCCTTTTCAAAACTTACCCCAATAACATTGTTGCTTCTAGTGAATCGAGGGTCGTATGAAGTCCTTACCTTCCTATTAAGTAGCTTTTATTTGGGTCCAGTGAGCATATTTTCCCTTGTAGTGACCCCTGCTTCTCATTCGAATACTTAACTTTTCTAACACAAAATTCCAAGTAATCGCTTTTTTTTTAAATGTATAACCCTTATAGTATCCCGTTTAAATGGTGACCACACATTTCGAATGTCAGCAAACGTAACAGCAAACGTGCCAATAAATAGAAATACATAATGGAAGCACTAACTGGTAAGTCCCACGTAGAACCAAAGTAATAATACGTGTACGTGATTGACAGACATAATTAAATAACGTTTTAGTTAACAACGAGGGGCTTACCATAGTTTGCGATTGTCAGGGTGACACCTGTAAATTATTACATGTAGCCTACAGAATAAACGTTGAGCCCATATGCAACCAACATTGCTTAAAAAATTGAAAAATACATGAAAAAAAACCTCGGAGTAGTATAGGAATTTCATAATAATTAGAATTTCTTGTGTTTACTAGAAGTTTCAGGTAGGTCCCATTCAGTACATGATCACTATTAGAGCGCTAGAACGGCTGTTTGTGCTGTACGTTGTACACCACAGTTTGACGAGTGCTGGATCTTATTAAATATCGTGAGAGTCTGTCCCGTTTCCACCGCATAGAAGGCGTCAAACGTTACGTCAATTATGACGGGAAACGAGAATCTGATTGACGTTTTGCAAAGGACAGTGACAGGTGTGTTTCATACATACCTCAAAAACTTATCAGAGGTTATTGCGAGTAACTGCATTGCTTATTTAACAATAGCTTCTCGAAATGTGTCGATGGGAGCGAACCGGATCAACATCGGCAACTGCAGAATGATAGAAAAAAGGAGGCTCATGCGCTCTCGCTGTTTGTTCCAATATAACAGTTTGCAATATGAGAGATTTTCATTGCACATAACAGAGCACAATTTTTCACTTACCCAGATTAAACAGCACTATCGATAAACGGTTATAGTTCGTGCATTATCATTGTTTGTTGTGAATTAATAAGTCGAGTGCCTGTAGGCTCAATAAATGTCCCGTCATCTCAAATCTTTCTTCAGGTCATTGGTAACATTAAGAAAGTGTTGTGAAAAGATTACCATTGAGGTTTGGGAGCCAATTCCAATGACAATACCGTGTGCTACATCGGAAAAATGCTAACAGAGCGCAGAGCAGCGAGTGACGTAGGTACCTGATCGGGGTGACTACGCGTCTGTACGTGGCAGTAGTACACGATAAAAGGGTGCCTCACTGAACTACGGCGTAGATTAGCTTCCACACTTTTGACTGTTTCCTATAGGAATAATACCGTTACTGAAACTCTCAGTTTTTCAATTTTATTTCCTTGATTTCTGTTCTGGGACAAAGATATAAATGCCATAATAATTTTATAAAGAAAGTTCATAGTGCAAGTCGAGGTGGGCATTGTTGAATGATGATTCAAATGCAGCAATACGGGGCGTTTCGTTACAGGAAACAAACATGCGACTAACAGATTCCATGGAACAAATAGAAAGATTGAGTAAGTTACATGGCCTGTAAAGTGCCGATAAAATTGTGTTACTCAACAAAAATAGAAACATCTTGCGAAAAGTAATGAAAACTGATGTGCTGGTGAACTTCTACATCCCACGTAACCACACAACACGGCGATAAGGCTACATGCCATACACAATGACTCACTTCCTGGAAGTGCTTAGATGTGTGTAAACTTGACTTGAAACAACTTTACGCGAAATTTTAAGTAGCAGCGTGCATACAGGAATCAATGCGTGACTCGCTACTAACAACTTTCTGAACGCGCAGTTTCCTAAGCGGGTTTGTGCCGATAGTACGAGTATTCATACAAAGAAAGGGAAAGTCATTACATACTATGTGCACTAAGAGCACAGAAATATTTGTTTCATTTGGTTCTGATATTTGTTTTCGAATTATATTATTTTGTCATCTGTTTAGTCATACCTAAATAGGTTGGAAGAGTAACGTTTTGCCCCTTAATTTAGGATTATCCATTAGTTTCCAACCGTTAACAGTCTTCATTAAGACCCTAGACTGCCAGGTAAGGAAGCTCTAATCGATGTAGAGTACGCAGAATGCTATCTTGCAATTAAAGTGCGTCATACTATGTGTGAATCACAATTCCTAAACAACCACGCCTAACGTTTTCCATAGTATTACTTCCAGTGTCGCTAGTGTCAGCGACTAAAGCACAGGGAGGTGGCACATCGTTTAAGACACAATGCTTTTTCGGGACGAACAATCCTCATCTCCACCAATCCTAAGGTTCGTTCTCCGCTATTTCCTCAAACGAGGAGTGATATAGGTATACGAAAGTAGAGAAATCAAATATTTGCTGTCGGAGCAATCGCTCACAAACACACACACACACACACACTAAAAACCCGAGCATCTTATTGTACGCAGATAGTTGAGAACTTCCAGCTGCTCTTGTCAAGGTGGGTGTAAATATTAAATCAGTGAGAAAAGTTCATAGCCTCCACATCATGTTATGGTCACCTATTAGCAGATGCGGAATAGCAGCTCAGCAGTCACTGATCTTAAGCAATCGACTTTGGTCTTTATACTTCTCACTGGGCGTAAGAGGGCATCATGGAAAGTAATGGCGTCAGAATGATTTATTCTGTTGTCAGTACCGGTTGAGGTATTAGACGCCACACATATTGATCGGCAGTCTTTCGTGCTTCGCTGACGCAGGTTGCAGGCGTCTGCCGCGAGAGAGTTCCGAATCGTAGCGTGACACACGACTGTGTGTAACTTAGAGTCCTCCAATCACGTTACAATGGGGCAATGTACTGTAAAACGACAGTAAACTGGTACAGCTTGCTGCTTCTAATCATTTCCTGTACTCCCATTTTCCACAACACTCAGATGTACAGCAATGTTTGCTTTATACCATAGACAAGAAATCTCGTCTAATTATATAGTAATCGAAAGTAAGTTCCTTTATTACATGAAAAGAGTGATTATAAACGTGACGGGCACATTTCTGAGAGAAAGTATCAGTAAGTATTTCTGTATCTTCCATAACGCATCTGCAGTTTGTAACGTGGTACGGACTCATCCACAAAAATATTGTGAAGACTATCGAAAGTGAGAGTAACGTAATCAATGTTATCGGAAACTGCGGCGAATTGGAACATAATCTCCAAGTCTATCAACCTCATATTGAAACTAGTAAGATGCGAAATTTGCAATCAGCATCCAAAAGAATTCTGGAATCGAAAAGATAGCTCCAGAACCAGATTAAGTCAGCAGAAGACTCATTGACTCGAACGATTTGTATCGAAAATGTTGGTCTGTCATATGATGCTGGCGAAAATAAGCTAGTTGTCAAGCTGCTTCGAGCACGGTCATGCATAAAGCCATAATTTCTCACTTTGTACTAAGTACCTTGTATATGACGGTTAACTATGAAACTTTTCATGTAAAGAATAATTCAGCCATTGATGCTTGAATGACGGGTACACTCATAAAACTGCTGCGGAAGTAGAGGAAGGTACTGCTGCGACAATATGAACTCAGTTCCCCGACCCCTACATACGTAGAACTTAAACAGCAACCACGTACGCGCCGTGTATTGTCATCAGTGATATGGATGGCCGTACAGTGAATGCTTTCCATTCGTCACAAATCCAGCTATCAGTACATTTATTAATTATACCAACGCTACGGGATACCAGTAATTTTGAGAGAATTTGGTACTATAGAGAGCGAGCACGAACGGTATGTATTGTGAAAGTTGACGTTGCTGTACTGAGGCCAAGTGTTCCAAAAGCATATTCTAAAAGCATGCGAGCCGTTGAGGTTCCGTTTGGCACCGATCGCCACCACCGGACGGAACGTGTTATAAGAACGAGGTCATGAAACGTTTCACCTTCACCCAAAACAAGTTGTGAAAGTAGGAGTCTACGTTAAGCGAGTAACATTATTTCAACGGCTGTAACATAACAGCAACGAATAGACATACATCGAGGCAATACTTCTGTCCTTCGAAGTTTGAAGCCTTTCTTTGTGAATGCCGATTTGGCACAAACGCCTGAATTTTGTATAACTTTATTTCTGAAATACTGTCGGGACTGTTGGAATATTCCACACTCCACGCCTACAGTGAGACTTGACAGAAGCAAAATCGGATTCTATTAGAGTTGTACGGCTACTTCGCACACCGTCTCTACCAGACGCTACAGTCAGTAATACCATCGCAGCAGCCTAAACACAACACCAATAGTTCTAACAACGCCTTCTTTTTGTCAACAGGTAATACGTTTCTTTCAGAAAAGGTAATGCTGTATTATTTACAGTTGTGAATTAAAGTACAAGTTCAGTATTTCGAGTATTCAGTTTAAATATGTTACGATAAACATAGATTACCATTCGTAAACATCATAAAACGGATCTCTGAAAGTAGCATTCGTACTATTAAGTGAACACGCTACTGCGTTAAAGAAATGTGAAGAACCGATAAAACTTGGTGAAATGTTATTATAACTTTGTACACTTGTATGACCTCAGCAAATATGTAGATTATTGTAGTTGCAATCGTCTGTGACAGAGTGACCACCAGAATGCATTAGTTTTGTTCGTGATTACTGTTGTGATCAGGCCTAGAAGAGTATATAAGTGGAGTGAGAAGCGTTAAATGTTGAGTGATCGCTGTGCAAGGAAACAGAGATGAGGCGTACACGTGTCAGAAAAGGGCCTCATTGTGTGTCACCATTTGGCCAGCTGGTCTAATCGCGCAATGTCCAGATCTGTAGGGCACTCGGGTGTGACGGTGGTCTGATGTTCGACCGCATGGGAACGTGAGATCAGGCATATTTGACATCAAACACCGGGTCAGCCACGTCTGACCACCACAAGGGAAGATCGCCGTATTGTTCACCAAGCACATCATAGCGCAGTAAGATCTGCGCCCGTCTCTCAGAAAAAGAAATGGACTCCCTGCGACATTTTGTCTTAACCCCAAACCATCGGCTGGAGATTAGGCAACTGCACTAAGGACTTTTCGCCCTAAATGTAAGCTACCTTTAACACCATAATATAAGCTGTGGCATATCAGGTACTATCGTGACCTGGTGGCGTGGACTGCTGTGACAGCGTTGCCATTGTGTTCAGCTATGAATCATGATACTACACTGCCCCAATGACCATTGTTGGCAAATATGGCGGCGACCTGTGGAGATGTTCTATTCTTATGATGTACAGTGGTCTTACTACTTGCGTCACGGTGGGGATAGCCGTCGAATATATCTTCATATCACGGATGAAGATGATTTAGAACGTTCTGAAGGCACATCAGTACGTCAGCCACATCCTGCGTCTTTAGGTGCTGTCTCATGTGACAGTATCATGGTACCATTTTTCAACAGCACAAAGCACGTCCGTACTTGGCACTTCTCTCTACAAACTGTCTGTGGGATTTCGACGTACATCTGTGGCCAGCAAGGTTTCTAGACATATACTAAATGGAACATGTATCGGACTACTCCGTCTCAGCGCCAATATCGAGGACTGGTTATTTACATCACTTGTGAGTTAGCTCGCTTGAGAAGAGAATACAATGACTTTGACACCCTTCACAAACGAGTTAGTACATGCATCGAAGCCAGAGAGGATGCAAAGTGATACTGATAAGGGGGCTCGCACTGTAAAGTCCTTTGCAAATCTGACTCTATTTCGTAACTACTGCACAAACATTACACACACTCTCAGTCAGTGAAGTTTCATTTTATTTTCCTGTTACCCTTCTGCATGCTTCATCTTTTTTGTCAGACAGTGTATAATCTGTCGTTAGCGCCGTGGAACACCACCACTCGCATTACTTCATTAACCACAGTCTGAGAAAGACAGGTTGACCATTGTGTGGCTACACATCTGCACTATTCTTACTTTTGTGCAAACAAGATACCTTCCCGAATACACTTTCAGCAGAGTCGGGGGCTCTGTCCTAAGGTCATGTATTGTTCGCTGGTATTCAACAAGAAAAACAAAGAAAGATTTTTCACAGTATGCTTTGTTTAAAAAGAACAGTTCAACACAAAGGCAACCAGTTACAACAAATCCTTTTCACCCCATACATCTATAACATAAGAAATGAGATAGTGAAGGACTTCAAGCATCTGTGGATTGAAGGAGCTACAACAAATAAACTTCATACAAATGTTAATGAATTGTAGACAAAACAACAGAACGTTGCGACGCAGCTTGGAGCGATAGGGATCTCTTTGGGAATTGGAAATGTATTGGGGCCACAAAATATACTTGAACAGCAGTTCATTATTACAAGCAATTAAACTCTTTATAATGATAAAATTTACAATTTAATAGTGGAAGCACTGATGACTAATGAATATAGCAGTTAAGACCAAGGCTCACATCATCAATATATACCATCCTTGAAATGCACATATCGAAGTTTATAATTTAAAAAGATAAAAATGATTGCCTAACGTCGCCATACCAAAATAAAATCAATGAAAAAAGCTAAAATGCTAAGCAGTTTTAATAAATTTGTTAATTGCCTGACGGCGTTGCTCCTTTACTGACACTTATTGGTCAAGAACGTCAGTTGATCAATTAAACAATCACTTTCAGCAACTGCGCTAACAGTTTAAATCTTACTGATAAATTCATACCACAACGAAGCCAAAATAGTTTATACTTAAATTTTACATACAAACTGCTTTAAGGAACACGATGACTCAGTCATAAAGACCAATTTACGTCAACAGCGATCAATCGTAACCCTCCTATGGTAACAGGGGTGTCGAGTCACCCAAGCGATAATTTATTTCTTCTTTAAAGTTGGCTACAACAGTATTAGTTTTGTGTCATGTCTTTGTATTAATTTCTCATTGTTGCGTAAATCAGTAACTGATCAGTCGTGCTGTTAATCAGTTGCCTTCAACCACTAATTGAGACTGAATGACCCCTGGGGTTTCAGGTCACCCCTGTTACAATTTACACACTTGAACTTTGTTTACTAGCTTTTATAAGCTTTTCAAGTATGGAGTCTGCAAATGAGAATGATCCACGGTCTGTGGATATCGTGTGATGCCAGAACATATTACGTTTTACATACTGTCCATATGTAGGGAAGGGGAACACACAAACACCAACGAAAGCTGGTAACGTATTATGTAGAAGGCCTCTCCATAACTATTAGTGGGACAGTTGGAAACATCACTTGTGAAAATTGGTTCCCATCTACACCTTTAGCATAGCTGATGCTGAAACGAAATTTGCCACCTCTTGGTGCAATGAGCAAAAATAAGGGCTAAATCCAACCAAATTCCTTACTCGGTAGAAGGAAGAAACTGTCAATGCTGGTATTTGCATTTTATCAGAAAAATTGTTTGTATCCTTCACTCCTAAAAATTGAAAATCTGTAATACTTTTGTCTGTAATGCATTGTATTCCTGATGTTGATCACACAAAAAAGATACAAGAGATCAGAGAACTTTATATTACCACAGGAGGAGCGGATTCATTTGACAAAAAGGTAGAGGCATACTCTGTGTGGCGGATATACGGCCGGCCGCGGTGGTCTAGCGGTTCTAGGCGCTCAGTCCGGAACCGCGCGACTGCTACGGTCGCAGGTTCGAATCCTGCCTCGGGCATGGATGTGTGTGATGCCCTTAGGTTAGTTAGGTTTAAGTAGTTCTAAGTTCTAGGGGACTGATGACCACAGATGTCCCATAGTGCTCAGAGCCATTTGAACCATTTGAGGATATACGGCGCTGGCCACAACGCTCGTTTTATGGAATTTTCAAGCACGTAGTAATAAATACTGTTACGTTTTTCTTGGTACAATCACAGAAACATATGAAAGGAAAAGATATTTTAGAAAATCTTAGAGTTAAACTTGCTTGATCACACATGAAACGCTCGCCTTGTTCTCTGGGAAGCAAGAGAAACAGTTTAAGATCAGAGATGCAGAAAACTGCAAGCAAGAAGTCATTTTCATTGTAGAGATGAGGACAGAAAAGTGAAAATAGCTCGTATAAAATGTGGCAGGTATACATGCAATTGCCATAGAAAAGAAATTTGCATATCATCTTTCTCTTAAAGTACACCGTCCTAATAATCGTCACTACGTTACTCCAAAGTGTTGGCAAGAATGTTGATGCCTAACACTGGAACAATTTTCTCCCTAAAAGTATTGTAGTGTTTTAGTTAGTTGTAAAATAAAACAACAATGGTGTACGCAGGACTACGTGAATAGAATTTCACTACAAACAACATTAATAGCATTTAAGACAGACGCACGGTAAAAGAATTAATCGCCGGGGGTCAAGCTAAAAAGCATTACAGTTGGTGTAGGTGCTCTAAAATTTACATGAAATTTATTTAAGATACATTAGCAACAATTTCGGGGAATTCTAGTCTTCGGTCCGAATAACCTCTGTGGGCACGCAGGCTATCAGGCTTATAAACACAGCTATCCACAAATGCCGACCCAAACACTCGATCGAACTTATACTGAAGGCCGCCTCTAGCCGGTGTTCCTTACACTTATATATTCGGGTCTTAGAAGAAACAAGCTGCATTAAATCGTAGGGGAAATGAATTATGAATGTAAAGATTCCCTTACACGTACCATATATAACTGAAGTACAGAACAGCAATGGAAGGCGAACACTTAATCTCGGGAGTTACATACAAGCAAACAACGGTAGTAGCCGACCACACATACAAAAGGAATCAGCTAAGCCCGGCCGGCATAAACTTCAAACAAACAAATTACAAGATAATTATTGAACTCATGCGTAGTTTGGAAAACAACTGATAACCACTCTTATTTATTAGGATCAAATGTCCAGATGTCGAATAATTCAAACCCGACAAGTTAGGGAAACGCATCAGTGACAGTGAGGTACCTATAATCGTGAAAAGGAATGTTAAGTTAGGTAATACACTGAGAAGCAAAATATCTAAGGAAGATGGTTCAAATGGCTCTGAGCACTATGAGAATTAACATCTGAGGTCATCAGTCCCCTAGAATTTAGAACTACTTACACCTAACTAACCTAAGGACATCACACACATCCATGCCTGAGGCAGGATTCAAACCTGCGACTAAAGCTGTCGCGTGGTTCCAGACTGAAGCGCCTAGAACCGCTCGGCCTCAACGACCGGCTCTTAGGAAGACATAGAGTGAGATATCGCACATTACCTGCTGAAGCCTTTTCGGTACCGTTGACTGGACACAGTTCTGGTAAAGATTCCTTACATCATATATTCAGATTTCATTGGACAGCCACCTGACATACAGTAAACCATACATCAGCCTTTAAGGCTCTGCAGAGGTGAAGTGACGTTCGTTCATCAACATTTGTCTTCCTGTGCGGCGGTTCAAGCGTCTGTAAGCATTAAGACTGCGTTAATGATGGCTGTCCCTGGACACTATTGACTTCAGAAACACTACTAACAATCATTCCATGTTCGCAGTGGATTAAATGTCGACGTGCCATTCATCACATACCTGTCTAACGAGACTGCTCAAATGTTACACCTACATTTGTGCACAGTTCTCATGAGTAAGAGGACAATGTTGATCTGACGCTTTTATTTAGTGTGGGTTGCATACTACAGAGGCAAGCATAGATTCATGGGCAAACTTGACTGATTTGTGATTCCTCCCCCCTCTCCTTAACCTGTTGTTATGCTAAGCGGTTTAAAACACCCTGAGAGTTGATTTATGACCTCTATGTATAACCCATGCTTCTGAGAGGTCCTCATCCCTCCACCTCCTCCCTCGTCCTCTGGAATATTACGAACCCCTCCCCAGTACCCCTAGTCGATACAAGCACACTTTTGAAAACAAATTAATTGATTAATTAAATCGATCAATTAGCTAAATCTCCCAGCCTTCCCATTCCCTCCACTCTTCCCCCTCTCCACCCTATCTGGAAATTGATGGGAAAAGGTCTTAGTTTGTGTTGAAGAGAAAGGATCTCATCATACGAAATTGAAGTCAATGTCAGTTACATAGCAGAGGATATACTGTTTACTTATAAAGTTCAATTTTGAGGTATTGAGTCTTTTATTTGTAAGAATATCTCACATCAGGCAACTGTATGTCCTAATAATGTAATTACATGATGGAAATTTGAGGTGCTGTATTGTTGGGAATTTTTCTTATATGCACTCACGTTAGCATTCAGGGATCGACTGAGCTAGTGCACAATGCCACCACCAGCGGACATGCCACACTCCACACATCGCCTCTTCCCTCAAAAACCCTCCCAGAAAATGTTGATGAGAAAATGACTCGCTCTGTGCTGGAGATAAAGGAGAACAATTATGTGTGCAACAGTTCATGAAATATTTTCAGACCCGCAACGGATAGTGAAAAATACACCGACAAGAGCAGATTGGATGACTAAAAGATTCTCCTAGCATTCGAGAAAAATGTCTGGAATACGCAATGAATTTTCGATGTCATACAACTGCTTGTCTGGGGATGTTCTAAACCAGCAGTGGCGGGCAGGGGGCAGTATCCTAACTGCCCCACATACTCGAACAAAGAAGATATCACTTGCCTCTCTATTGTCACAGAATGTTCTGTAGATACCTTGCTCTGTCCCCATATTGTTCGAAACGGTCTGCCGAGATTTCTATGCACCCCGCAAAGGTTGTCTTGTGACTCTCTGACATCGTGAAACTTCCTGTGAGTGGAGCATTCTGATTGGTCCTTGCTGAATTTGCACACCAAGTTGTTGCTGCGTGTGTGGGAGCACTATACGTCACTTGCTGCAGACGGACAAAGCACGAGAATTTCAGCGGCAAACTATATTGTACAAATCGAAAAACGTACAGCAGTCTATTGCACTGAAAGTTAAACCCTGCAAAAGTGGTTTACAGATAATGAAATATGGAAATTATCGCCACAGCCATTTCGTCAATTTCACTGCTGTGCTACTGTCGAGGAAAGTTGATTTATTCAGCGTGAAAATGATCTTCAAACGGCCTATATCACCACCATAACAAATCGTTCTAGTGCTCACGATTCGTATCGTGCTCAAAAAATCTACCATCAGAGACTCATACTGCATAGACAGAAAGATTATGAAAATCATAAGCACATGCACAGGTATTCCCCTCGAGGTCAGTTTTTCATCCACTGCAGCCAACGGACACGAGGCAACTGTCCCCGCAGAGGCTGGCCTGATAGGCAGTCAGAGCGCAATCCCCAGACAGTGGTGACTCTCCAAACGGGTGTACAACGGCTGGGCTGGTTCACCGGTAAAAGGCGTCACCTAATGGCGCTGTTTCTCTCTGCCCAACTTCCTGCTGTGGTTTCTGCAACGAGTTTCGATCATCTCAAGACTGGGATTATACGAACATTTACTTTTGAGGACTGCCAATGAGGAATGCTTCGTCAATAGCGAATTTATTTACCGACCTCGATACCGATATCACTTGCAATATCTGATTTTACACCCTAAAAAAATGACGTACGTATTTCTACGCTAAAATCTTTGAATTGCGTATAAAAATTCCCGAAATTTCTTATATTTTCACATGGTTTGCTAAAATATCATGCCATTTACGTGGCTGTTCTCAAAATCAACCACATATCAGTGTGCTACCAATCGTAGAGTGGAAATTCTACATCTAGATACCAAAAACGAAATCGAGGTCACTATGTGGGAGATACTGGGTACCACTGAGCGAACAGAAACCTATCTTGTGTGTGAAGATCCTTACATGAAAACTCGCAGACAGATTAAACTGGTAGTTCCACTCGTGGTTTTTAACGAATACCGATGTCAAGGATATAATAGAATCCAGATCATGGTTGCACTTTACAAAGTCGACTTGACATTTAGCACTTATAATCGTGTGTATTTCTCAAGTCTGGATAACTAGCAAACGTCTCTTGCACCAGTTTTTCACCATGTAAATCCAAACACCAGATCATAGCCGATGATTTCTCACTCATATAATGTAATGTCTAGAATGGCCGTTCAAGCAGTAAATCGGTCAATTTGCGTAGGAGCGAATAACTGTCCTGCAGAAACACTCATCGTATTGAAACTTTCCACATATAAATCAAAGAATACATGCAATAAACACTATTAAGAAAGATACCCAACACATACTGGGGATTTGTTCCTTAGTCACCTGCTTAGAGGAAGACACAGTTAGGTCAGTCGCACAGTTGTACCCTGCCTGCACAGTTCGGGCCGAGCCGCAGTGGCTCATGCCTTAAGCCAGAAATGCCTGGCTACCATCGCCACGCATCCGAACAGAGTCGTTTTAAGGAACGCGCCACAAATTTCTCACTACGTAGTTGTTGTGGTCTTCAGTCCTGAGACTAGTTTGATGCAGCTCTCCATGCTACTCTATCCTGTGCAAGCTTCCTCATCTCCCAGTACCTACTGCAACCTACATCCTTCTGAATCACCTTAGTGTATTCATCTCTTGGTCTCCCTCAACGATTTTTACCGTCCACGCTGCCCTCCAATACTAAATTGGTGATCCCTTGATGCCTCAACACATGTCCTACCAACCGATCCCTTCTTCTAGTCAAGTTGTGCCAAGAACTTCTCTTCTCCCCAATACTATTCAATAGCTCCTCATTGGTTATGTGATCTACCCATCTAATCTTCAGCATTCTTCTGTAACAACAGATTTCAAAAGCTTCTATTCTCTTCTTGTCCAAACTATTTATCGTCCATGTTTCACTTCCATACATGGCTACACCCTATACAAATACTTTCAGATATGATTTCCTCACACCTAAATCTATACTCGATGTCAACAAATTTCTCTTCTTCAGAAATGCTTTCCTTGCCATCGCCAGTCTACATTTTATATCCTCTTTACTTCGACCATCATCAGTTATTTTGCTCTCCAAATAGCAAAACTCCTTTACTACTTTAAGTGTCCCATTTCCTTATCTAATTCCCTCAGCATCACCCGACTTAATTCGACTACATTCCATTATTCTCGTTTTGCTTTTGTTGATGTTCATCTTATACCCTCCTTTCAAGACACTATCCTTTCCATTCAACTGCTCTTCCAAGTCCTTTGCTGTCTCTGACAGAATTACAATGCCATCGGCGGACCTCAAAGTTTTTATTTCTACTCCATGGATTTTAATACCTACTCCGAATTTTTCTTTTGTTTCCTTCACTGCTTGCTCAATATACAGATTGAATAGCATCGGGGACACACTACAATCCTGTCTCACTCCCTTCCCAACCACTGCTTCCCTTTCATGTCCCTCGACTCGTACAACTTCCATCTAGTTTCAGTACAACTTGTAAATAGCCTTTCGCTCCCTGTACTTCACCCCTGCCACATTCAGTATTTGAAAGAGCGTATTCCAGTCAACATTGTCAAAAGCTTTCTCTAAGTCTACAATTGCTAGAAACGTAGGTTTGCCTTTCCTTAATCTAGCTTCTAAGATAAGCCGTAGGGTCCGTATTGCCTTACGTGTTCCAACATTTCTACGGAATCCAAACTCATCTTCCCCGAGGTCGGCTTCTATTAGTTTTTCCATTCGTTTGTAAAGAATCCGCGTTAGCATTTTGCAGCCGTGATTTATTAAACTGACAGTTCGGTAATTTTCACATCAGTCAACAGCTGCTTTCTTTGGGATCGGAATTATTATATTCTTCTTGAATTCTGGGGGTATTTCGCCTGTTTCATACATCTGGCTCACCAGATGGTATAGTTTTGTCAGGACTGGCTCTCCCAAGGCTGTCAGTATTTCCAATGGAATGTTGTCTAGTCCTGGGGCCTTGTTTCGACTCAGGTCTTTCAGTGCTCTGTCAAACTCTTCACGCAGTATTATATCTCCCATTTCATCTTCCTCAACATCATCTTCCATTTCCATAGTATTGTCCTCAAATACATCGCCCTTGTATAGAACCTCTATACACTCCTTCCACCTTTCTGCTTTCCCTTCTTTGCTTAGAACTGGGTTTCCGTCTGAACTTTTGTTATTCATACAAGTGGTTCTCTTTTCTCCAAAGGTCTCTTTAATTTCCCCGTAGGCTGTATCTACCTTACCCCTAGTTAGATAAACCTCTACATCCTTACATTTGTCCTCCAGCCATGCCTGCTTAGCCATTTTGCACTTCCTGTCGATCTCATTTTTTAGACGTTTGTATTTCTTTTTGCCTGCTTCATTTACTGCATTTTTATATTTTCTCCTTTCATCAATTAAATTCAGTATTTCTTCTGTTACCTAAGGATTTCTACTAGCCCTCGTCTGTTTACCTACTTGATCCTCTGCTGCCTTCACTAGTTTATCCCTCAAAGCTACCCATTCATCCTCTACTGTATTTCTTTCCCCCATTCCTGTCAATTGTTCCCTTATACTCTCTCTGATACTGGTTAAGTCAGTTAATACAGGTCCCACCTCCTTAAATTCCCTCCTTTTGCAATTTCATCAGTTTCGATCTACAGGTCATAACTAATAGATTGTAGTCAGAGTCCACATCTGCCCCTGGAAAAGTCTTACAATTTAAAACCTGGTTCCTAAATCTCTCTCTTCCCATCATATAATCTATTTAATACCTTTTAGTATCTCCAGGGTTCTTCCATGTATACAACCTTTTTTCATGCTTCTTGAACCAAGTGTTAGCAATGATAAAAATTATGTTCCGTGCAAAATTCTACCACGCGGCTTCCTCTTTCATTTCTTAGCCCCAATCCATATTCACCTACCACGTTTCCTTCTCTCCCTTTTCCTACTGCCGAATTCCAGTCACCCATGACTATTAAGTTTTCGTCTCCCTTCACAATCTGAATAGTTTCTTTTATTCCATCATACATTTCTTCAATTTCTTCGTAATCTGCAGTGCTAGTTGGCATATAAACTGGTACTACTGTAGTAGGCGTGGGCTTCGTATCTATCTTGCCCACAATAATGTGTTCACTATGCTGTTTGTAGTAGCTTACTCGCATTCCTATTTTCCTATTCATTATTAAACCTACTCCTCCATTACCCCTATTTGATTTTGTGTTTATATCCCTACAGTCACCTGACCAGAAGTCTTGTACCTCCTTCCACCGAACTTCACTAATTCCCACTATACCTAACTTTAACCTATCCATTTCCCTTCTTAAATTTTCTAATCTATCTGCCCGATTAAGGGATCTGACATTCCACGCTCCGATCCGTAGAACGCCAGTTTTCTTTCTCCTGATAACGACATCCTCTTGAGTAGTCCCCGCCCGGAGATCCGAATGGGGGACTATTTTACCTCCGGAATATTTTACCCAATAGGACGCATCATCATTCAACCGTACA
The DNA here is from genome assembly GCF_021461385.2 of Schistocerca piceifrons. Taxonomy (NCBI): domain Eukaryota; kingdom Metazoa; phylum Arthropoda; class Insecta; order Orthoptera; family Acrididae; genus Schistocerca; species Schistocerca piceifrons. The sequence continues at coordinate 371,938,174 of NC_060142.1, forward strand.
GTAAAGCTGCATGCCCTCGGGAAAAATTACGGCCGTAGTTTCTCCTTGTTTTCAGCCGTTCGCAGTACCATCACAGCAAGGCCGCTTTGGTTAGCGTTACAAGGCCAGATTAGTCAATCATCCAGACTGTTGCCCTTACAACTATTGAAAAGGGTGCTGCCCCTCTTCAGGAACAACACGTTTGTCTGGCCTCTCAACAGATACCCCTCCGATGTGGTTGCCCCTACGGTACGGCTATCTGTATCGCTGAGGCACGCAAGCCTCCCCACCAACGGCAGGGTCCCTCGTTCATGGGGGGGGGGGGGGGGGGGGGGTTCTCATTATAATTGCAATTAAATGTTACGATTGTAACCCCAATCTGGTGACATTCGACGATAATCAAAGTATTGCAAATATCTCTTCTTGACGGCAGTGGCTCTGGGACAATTCTCACACTGAAATATCAATATCTATATCCTTCGTATGTCTGGACATAATTTCTCAGGTAAAATATTTCATCCTCCTTAAGCCTGTCGATGCGTTGAAATCACAATTTTCCACGTCAAATCCAATCCAAATGACAGCCCATTAACATTTTACTTGCACCTGTCGGGACATTGACCACAGTTACATCACACCTCAACATATACTTCATAAGTCTGTCGAACACAGAAAATCTGTCACACATCCCGTACTAAGTATAACACTTCGCCAACAACTGATGCTGGAGCAGTCAAACAATACTGAACGAAAATCGGCAATGGGTGGAAATGGCTAATTTTTTTTTTCTTGCGAGTGATATTGTAGAAAGGGAGACATAATTCTTATAAGCGATTATCTACTAAAAACACGATCTCAACGACTATGGTACTGTCATCCTGCGTAAAACATCGGTTTCAGTTGTACTGGCACACACAAGTATTGCTAATGGTATTCCTGTTAAAAACAATACATACTTCATAAATCGAGGTGCCGTATGGCTTCCGAATGCAGTGCCATCCACACAAATATTGTGACGGTGTGTATTAACAGACCAAAAGTGCGAGTCCATGTCACCAGAGGAGCAAGCTCATATTAATATAGCCCTTCTCACCGAATTTAGAAAGTGATTCTGCTGAGGAATTGGTATTAAACTGGTATATGAAGCTCCCTCATGCCGATATTAGATCTTTCACTTGCTAACTATTTTTTTTTTTAAAGCATTCTATATCGGAACCATGTAGACGGTGTAACACAGGTTCTGCGATATGTCCTTGGGGTTACTGGTGAGGAAGGACGAAGATTGATTAAGTATTATCACATACTGTAGATGGTGTGGTATGTGGGAATGACTTGAAAAATGCAACACTTGAAGACAAGAATTGTACAAAATCCTATAACTAATACACCGGCTTTTCTGATCTGAAGTGTTCGCATTCTGGATGAAATTCTCTCTGCGGTTCGGAATGTGGTCTCTCGATTCAACCACATACTTGCATTGGAGAAGTCTTTTAATGATTGCAGGCATTATTGAATCGTATTCGTGGACTCTCATATCACGAAACGAGTCAACGTTTTTAGAACGCATTTGCTATTGCCTCCATTCAGCAAACCCCCAGTGTGATTTTAGACAGGCTCTCTGCATCTTGCAACTGCTCCTCGGCCTCTGCTGATACTCCCCCCCCCCCCCCCCCCGCCCTCTCCGCCGTTTTAGGTTTGTCCATGTGATCGTCCCAATTTAAGTCAGAACGGAGGACGGAGTTCACTCAGGGCAGTGTATGGATCACTCGGTGGCCTGGCTGTGAAATTACTAAAATTGGCGGATCATACGCCAAAATGCATGGAAATTGAGGGGTAGAAAGGGGTATCCACATGTCCTCTTGGTGCAGGAAAATATTTGTACATGGGAATAGGAATTTGACAGCAAGAGGAATACGAGAAAAGTTGACATGCAAGTACTAGCAACCAGGCAAACTGTCGTTTCTTGCGGACAGCAATAAGACGACAAGAACGGGCTGTTAAATGTGGAGGACCGACATATGTAGAGGACTTTTTTTTTTTTTTTTTGATTCATCAGTCTTCTGAGAGATCTGATGCGGCCCGCCACGAATATCTCTCTTGTGCCAACATGTTCGTCTCAGATAAGCACTTGAAACCAATGTCCTCAATTATCTGCTGCAGTTTTTGCCCTCTACATCTCCCTCTAGTACCATGGAAGTCAGTCGCTGATGTCTTAACAGATTTTCTATCATTATGTCTCTTTTCCTTGTCAGTGTTTTCGTAATATTCCTTTCCTCTCCGATTCTGCGCAAAACCTCACACATTCCGTACCTTGCTAGTCCACATAATTTTCAACATTCATCTGTAGCACCACATCTCATATGCAAATGCAAATGCAAATGCACCGATTTTCTTCTGTTCCCATTTTCCGACAGTTCATATTTCACTTTCGTACAATTCTGTGCCCCAAACGTATTGCCTCAGAAGTTTCTTCCATAATGTAAAGATTTTTTATACTAGTAGACTTCTCATGACCAGGGATGAAGTTTTTGCCAATGCCTGCTTTTGAAGTCCTCCTTGCTTAGTTCGTCATTAGTTATTTTGCTGCGTATGTAGTAGAATTCCTTAATTGTATCTACTTCGTGACCATCAGTCCTGATGTTAAGTTTATCGCTGTTCTTATTTCTGCTACTTCCAAGTTCTTTCATATTTCTTCGATTTACTCTCAGTCCATATTTTGTGCTCATTAGACTGTCCATTTCATTCAGCAGATAATGTAATTCTTCTACACTTTCACTTAGCATAGCACTGTAATTATCAAATCGTACCATTGACGCCCTTTCACACATAATTTTAATTCCACACTTGAACCTTTATTTTATTTCCATCATCGTTTCTTCCATGTGCAGACTGAACAGTAGGGGCGAAGAAATGCATCCCTGTCTTACACAATTTTTTATCCGAGCATTTCGTTCTTGGTCGTTCACTCTCATTATCCCCTCTTGGTTCTTGTAGATACTGCACATTATCCGTCTCTTCCTACAGCTTAAGCCCTACTTTTCTCAGTATTTCGAACATCTTATACCATTTCACATTTATTTTGTGGAACGGTTTTCTAGGTCAACAAATCCTGTGAACGTGATTTTTCTTTAGTCTTGCTTCCTTCATTAACAACAACGTCAGAACTGTCTCTCTGTTGACATTACCTCTCCTAAAGCCAGACTAATCGACATCTAACACACTCTAAATTTTCTTTTCCATTCTTTTGTATATTATTCTTGTCAGCAACTTGGATGCATGGGCTGCTAAGCAGATTGCGCGGTAATTCTCGCACTTGTCAGCTCTGGCTGTCTTCGGAATTCTGTGCATGATTTTTTTTCCGAAATTCAGATGCTATGTCACCAGACTCATACATTATGCACACCAGCGTGGGTAATCATTTCGTTGCCACTTCCCCCAATGATTTTAGAAATTCTGATGGAATGTTATCGATCCCTTCTGCCTGTTTCGGTCTTAAATCGACCAAAGCTCTTTCGAATTCTAATTCTAAACTGCATTATCTATATCTTCTAAATCGACTCCTATTTCTTCTTCTATCACATCAGACAAATGTTCCTCCTCATAGAAGTTTAAATGTGCTCATTCTGTCTATCAGCTCTCTCCTCTGAATTTAACAACGGAATCCCCGTTACACTCTTAATGTTACCACCCTTGCTTGTAATTTCTCTGAAGATTGTTTTGACTTTCCTGTGTACTGATACAGTAGTTCCAACTATCATTGGTTTTTAGATTTCTTCACATCTTTTATGCAGCCATTTCATCTTAGCTTCCCTACCCCTCATATTTATTTCATTCCTCTGCGACTTGTATTTCTGTATTCCTGAATTTCTCGGAACATTTTTGTACTTTTTTCTTCTATCGATTATCTGAAGTATTTCTTCTGTTACCCTGGGCTTCTTTACAGTTTCCTTCACTGTACCTACGTTTTTTTACCCCAGCTTCTGTGGTGCTCTTTTTAGAGATGTTCATTCCTCTTCATTTGTACAGCTTGTTGAACTATTTTTTTATCGCTGTATCTACAGCCTTAGAGAACTTCTAGCGTATCTCTTCATCTTAGCGTTTTCATTCTTCCTGAGTAATGTATTAAACGTCCGCCTACTCTTCATCACTACTGTATTGTCAACTGAGTCTACATCTGCTCCTGGGTATGCCTTATATTCCAGTATCTGATTTCGGAATCTGTGATTCCTGAAGAGACTATTCGCTATTAGTAGCTGAAATTTATTACAGAACTCAGTTAACCTTTCTCCTATCTCATTCCTTGTCCCAAGCCCATTTTCTCCTTTAGTATATTCTTCTACTCCTTCCCCTGCAACTGCATTTCAGTCCCCGTGGACTGTTACATCTTCATCTCCCTTTACGTACTGTATTACCCTTTCAATATTCTCATATACTTTCTCTATCTCTTCATCTTTAGCTTGCGACGTCGGCATGTATACCTGAACTGTTGTTGACGGTGTTGATTTTCTGTCGAGTCTGATAGGAACAACCCTATCATTGAACTTTTTACCGTAACACATTCTCTGCCCTACATTCTTGTTCATAATGTATCCTACTACTGTTATACCATTTTCAGCTGCTTTTGACATTACCCCTTACTGATCCGACCTGAAATCCTTTTCTTGTTTCCATTTCACTTCAGTAACCCCTACTACATTTAGATTGAGCCTTTGCATTTCCCTTTTCAGATTTTCTACTTTCCCTGCCATGTTGAAGCTTCTGACATTCCACACCCAGACTTATTGGACTTCATCCTTTCGTCGATTATTCATTCACTCTTTTTCTCATGATCACCTCCCTTTTGGCAGTCCCCTCCAGGAAATCCAAATGCGGAACTATTGCGGAATCTCTCGCCAATGGAGAGATCATCATGACAATTTTTCAGTTATAGGTCCCATGTCCTGTGGATGCACATTATGTGTCTTTAATGTAGTGATTTCCATTGCCTTTTGCATCCTCATGTAATTGATCATTAACGATTCTTCTCACTTTAGCGGCAGTTTTCCACCTCAAGGGCAACCTGAACCTCTGTCTGCTTCTCTCTCCTCTTTGACAAGGCTGCTGTCAGAATGAGGGTGACTTCTTATGCTCGAAGTCTTCCGCCGCCAACGCTGATTTTTAATAAAAATTTATGCGTTGGTGGGTTTCGAACCCGGGATCTATGACGTTATGATTAATAATCAAAGACGATACTTTTTTCTGATCTCATTGTATTCGTTAATTTTCGCTGCATTTGTCCAGGGCTGACATCCCATGACACTAGTTCAAGTCCATCGTTGATCCGTCCATTGAGTTTTTTTTTATTGCAAGGGCCTGCTAACTCTCTGACCGAACACGCTGAGCTACTGTTCTGGCGGCCTTAGACCTCGGGTGCTACTTGTAGAGTAATCTCGTTTAATATGTCGGACCACAACCCCATTTGTGACCCCAAAGGTATTGGCAACGACCTTATAGATTTTTATAAAGTGTCCTTAGCTAAGGAGCATTGTATTACCGGCTGGGCGTCTGCAATATCCGACTTCAGAATGGATCGTGTATTTGACCCTGTGCAAGACTGTTTGGGAATTTTCATCCCTAACAGAGAGTATTTACAATTTACTTCTCTGTACTCTCTACCAGTCTCAACTGTTATTCTACTATAAGAATACAGCGACCAGCCACTTTTTTAATGCGTTTTATTTATGCCAATATGCATTTTCGGGTTTGCAACCATCTTCAGCTGGAAAATTACATGTATCTTCAGTTTCTATAGTGGTACAATATCGACAACAGTTTCGATGCTGCAGCTGGAATACTCCTCTCCTTGTTTGTTCTAGGCTTTTCTTCTTTTTTGTAACAGCACAAACACTTTTTGTCACGTATACTACACAGGCGCGTTGCGTTATCCGCCATGTTGTCGACAACATGGCGGATAACGCTGTATTTTTATAGTAAAATATCATTATCCACGGCCACGGAGCTCAACAGTCCAAATAAAATGGACAAGTTGTTAATCTCAACTGTGCCCTGTCAGTTGAAAAATAACTTACAGAACAATAGCTTCCCTCGACAGTAGCAGAGAAGTGTAATTAACAAAGGGGCTTTGGCGGTAGTTTCCGTGTTTCATGATCTGTGGACCACTTTCTCAAGGTTTAGCTGTCAGTGCAATACGACTTCTGTATGTCTATTGAGGCTGACTGCTGTATTTGATGCTTTGCTGGAAGGTAGGATCATTTGCGTCCAAACTTAATGGATCATAGAAAGTAGATGGAGTGATCGGTTGAGAAGGGGTGTAACGAGGTATGATTTAATGATGGACTGATGATGCATTCTACTGAGACGGAGATGTTGTAGCAGATCATTTATCCCGCATTAAACAAATTTTTGCGTTGTTTTCTCGCGGTGCATCAGTTGTGTTGTATAGCCTGATGCGTGTATACAGCTGCGTGTTCTGTGTGTGGCTTAGAGCGGTATCTAGCAGCAGTCGTTAACACCAAACCAACAATCGTTAATAGCAAACCTCTCTATTCCACTGTCAGCATAGGACTTCCACTACATGCATAATGAATCATGTTCACCGATGAAAAATATATTTTAACACCCTCCTCTAGTTGCACGGAGATCTATGTGAAGTATTCCATTTCTATGCCACATCTTGGACACAATTCGAGTCTTCAGTTTCATAACTGTAATTTCAGTAAGTGTAAGTTACATACAAGGATTTGTGAGCACCTTCTTAGTGTGGAATCTGACACTGCAAAGGTTTCATAGAATTGATAGCACAAATCATTTTCGTGTAATGTTTCAATCTGCTTCCCCCTGGAGCTCCATCGTGCATAACTCAAACGTTTCTTCATCTAAAGTTAAAATCTCCTTGTTTTTTAAGCCATATCACATTTTCTTCTTCTTCTTCTTCTTCTTCTTCTTCTTCTTAATCGTCTGTTACATCATCACAATACACTCAAATGTATAGAGCTCGTTTCTACTATACACCAATACGGAGTGCTAAACTCCACGGCGTACATGCATCTAGAGAGATCGTGTGTAATTGGAGGTCAATGTGGGTAAAACTTTTATAAAACAGTCTTCGCTGAACGGGAGTTGCAGTACTGGATCGAGATAACCGATCTACATCATTTGTGCCAGTCAGTACAAGTTTGGAACCGATGTTATCCTTTTTGCACCCTCCTACTTCTCGTCAATTTCAAATTAATATGGAGACAGTGTCGCAGGAAGGGTTGATTAAATATCGAGGAGGGGATATGAGATGCATAGAGAGAGGCGTTTTGCTCATAGTCCTTAGCCTAGAGGTTCGACGAAGGGATAACTCATTTCGAAATAGAGGGGTGAGTGGTAGTGCTTTGAATCTCCAACTTTATCCGACGAATGCGAGAATACTTTGTGACTCGAACCATACGGGGAAAGATGACATATTGTAATAAAGTAGACGCAAGGGACATTGTTTCGTAAGCTCCTTTCAGCTGCTGACTACTTCCTACAATAAGTAACAGTATCTGTGTCATGTGATGTGGGTTCTGTAATAGGGTCGGCAATTTACTCACATTTATATGAGCATCGCAGAGTAATGGAGGAGGTGGCTTAGCAATGATACAGAAATTGAGAACTGTGCTGCAATGCCGCTGGCTGAAAGCATCACAAGATTGACGCAATGAGACGTTTTGTTGACAGGGCAACTCGTCCAGAATAGTGGTTTGGACCTCGAGTGATTGAGTGAAATTCTTGGAAACTGCGGAAAACAATCCACAGTTACGAAAATTGATGGAAAATGCGGAAAATTAATGAACAAAGGCGAAAACTGTGGGTATATGAGGTTACTTACATGCTCGTCTAGGTGTATGAAAATCATTATATTCATCCTCTGCTGGGATTGCCAGCTGATTGTGTACACTATCCGTGCTCAATGGATTTAAGTCCTGCAGAATACGCCCTTATTCCATATGCAGTTAATCATTGTAAATCATACAAGTGAAAGACCCAGTGTGCGAAGATTTGGATAACAGGACGACTACCACTAAGACACTGAAACAGCTGTCATATATCTGGGTGCAGTATGCGTAACCAATATGGGAAGTTAATGCTCACCAAACTTCTACTACTCAGTCATTCCGCGCAGTCAGATTTACTATAGAGGTGTGATGACCTCGGACAGATGTTTGGGAACTCTTCACAATGTCGGAAATTCTTCCAGTTTCCAAATGTCACCATGTGTTCCACATTTTTATAAAAAATTCACCACCTCTGTCTTTTATTTGAATCGTTGTGTGTGTTGTGGGAGCAGCATAGCTAATACCGTGTGGTGTCCAATGGATCAAAACGTGCTGATGTCGGTTTAGCATCTGACAAAGACTAGGATGTCGTGGAAGCTGTAAATCATACACTGCTACGATGTGTTACAGTGGGAAAACAATGCATCAAACTGCTTATGAAAGAACAAGAACCCTCTCCGTTTAACTGATAGTTGATAAGGTCTTCGTCCAGTACAGGCGACAAAACTTTACACTGGTCAGCACAGGCGACTTCTATTACTGGGCCTCTGTTCCAATGGACCAATGCCTGTATATTCAACAAGATCACCACATATGCTCGATGTCAACACGCAGATGACATTTGTTTTCGGTATTTCAGAACAGAGAGATGCGGATATCTTGTCAAGCACGCCACCAGAACACGTTAGGGAAGTTTTTATGGTTCATAGTTGTTACCTGTGGGATGGTTCAGAATAACAAGGGTGGAGAGAACGTTTGGTGGCAGAACTGAAAGCATCCTGAGAGATGCTCATCTCCTTCAGATCTGTATGTAGCAAGGAAATGCACCGCAATGCAGCAGCAAAATTCTCGTCCTTCTCCACTTTCCGTACGGTGTGAAGTCTTCCTAATTTTCCTGAAAAGAAAGACCCCTGAACCACTCCTAGGGTCTTTTCTACTATCTCATGTTGCAAGGGAAAGTTTCGTTTGCTGTTGGCCTTACACACTGTACATGGTTGGCAGAGCTATGACGACATGTCTCCATTTCATCCCAGAGGTCCCGTCAACTCAGCTCACCCTGCTCCTCCACTGGATACAGAATGCGGTAGACACAGTGCTCTCCTACCTCCACTTAGTTCAGACTAAAATTGGAACGATCACATAGGCTAAACTGTATGGGGGCGGGGCAAAGGCTGAGGAGCCCTTACAAGTAGCAGAAACTGTCTAAATCCACGTTGGAATTTAGGGTCGGATCGTTTCGAGATATAAGAATCTACGAATGTGATTCAACAAATACTGCAATCATTAGAAGATATCTCCAAAGGTGGTATGTGGTTGAATCGAGAGACCTCATTCAAAACTGCAGACAGAATTTCTACCAGAACTAAACTATGGATCTGAAAGGCCATTGTATGTGTTATAGGGTTTTACACATTTATTACGAATTCAATCTATCATTTCGCTTTTAATTGAAAATTATTAGTCAGTCATCGTGCTTCCTCACCAGGAACCCCATGGCTATATCGCAAAACCTCTGTTACACAGGATTTCGAGACAGAAAGCTTTACAAATAGTTACTGAGCATGGGAAAGATCTAGTAGCGGCATGAGGGAGTTGTAAATCTCGGTTTAATACCAGTTCCTTAGCAGAATCACTTTCTATTCGGTAAGAAGGGTGATTTTATTACGAGCTTACTCCTCTGGCGACGTGCGCTCTCACTTTCGGTCTGTTAATACACATCCCCGCTATCAGCGTCTATATTAAAAGTCGCAATATTTGTGTCGAAGACAGTTCATTCGGAAGCAATACCATACTACGATTTACCAAGCATGTACATTTTTTATAATAGATACCGTTAGCAATAGTTGTGTGTTCCTATAGAACTGAGACTGATTTTTTATGCAGGATGACAGTGACATAGTCGTTGAAATCGTGTTTTTAATGGCTAATCGTTTATAAGACAATTATGCCTCTCTTCCTAAGACACACTGATACCAGTAGTAAGAAATAAAAATGAGGCATGTCCACCATCGCGGATTTTCGCTCAGTAGTGTTTGGTGACACCAGCATCAGTAATTGGGAAAGCATTATGTTTAGTAGGGGATGTGTGATAGACTTTCTCTGATCGGCAGGCTTATAAAATACATGTTGAGGTGTAAAGTAACTGTGGCCATGTCCCGACATGTGAGAAATGAAATGTCTATAACGGGCCATATGGATTGTATTTGAAGCAGAAAATTGCGATTTCAACGCAACGACAGGCTTAGGAAGGATTAAAGATTTTACGCGTATTATTATATCCAGATATAAGGAGGATACAGATACTGAAATTTCAACATGGGATTCGTCCCACACCAACTGCCGTCAAGAGGAGGTATTTGCAATACTTTTCTCACTGCGGAATGTCGTCAGATTGGGGTTGAGATCGTACTATTTAATTGTAATTACAGGGATTAATATGTGACCGGTTTCTTAAAACGACGCTGCTGGCTTTTTGGATGCTTGATGGAGATAGCCTATGACCAGAGCAAATTGACATTTCCCACTTAAGGTACGAGCCGCCATTGCACCACCCGCGCTGGAATGGCATGGTGCAAGAGTGCAGCTGACTTCACCATATCGCCCTCCAGAAATACGAAGAAATACTCAGTACGTGTTGGTTACCCTTCATGATCGCATGTGTTATCAGTATTCTCTGATTTCTATGTGGAAATTTGAGAAGATTCAATATGACAAGTGTTTCCGCTGAACAATTAATCCCTCCCCAGTAGATCGATTGGCTGACTGTTTGTATTGCCATTCTACACCTTTCCCTCCTTTTTGGTTGAGAGACCATCGATTGAAATGTGTTGTTTGCATCTAGATGGCAAAAAACAGGTGGAAGAGACATCTTCTGGTTCTCTAGACTTTGTAAACACAATTATCAGCATTAAAGCCTTATTTGACTTTGTGGTGTACAGGGACGATCTGGAATCTGTTATATCACTGCCATCGGTATTTGTTAAAATTACAAATGGAACGACCAGTTTAATCTATTTTCAAGTGCTCACATCAAGATAGTGGCAGACGAGATGAATTTCTGGTTACTCAGTGGTATACAGCAATTGGCTCTAAGCACTATGGGACTTAACATCTGTGGTCATCAGTCCCCTATAACGTAGAACTACTTAAACCTAACTAACCTACGGACATTACACACATCCATGCTCGAGGCAGGATTCGAACCTGAGATCGTGGTGGTCACGCGGTTTCAGACTGAAGCGCCTAGAACTGCACGGCCACACCGGCCGGCGGTATACAGCAATTCCCTCATAGTGATTTCGCTTAGGTTTCGGGTTTCTAGATACATAATTTCCACTAAATGGTGTGATATTCTGCCAAAACATGTGAAAATACATGAAATTCCGGAAAATTTCATACGCTACTCGATGATTTCAGCATTAAAGTGTCAGAAATACGTCGCTTTTTCGTGTGTAAAATCAATTGAAACTGTTATCGGTTTCGACATTGCTAAATTAATTCGCGACTGACGAATGATTTCCCCATCTATAGTGTTCCTAAAATAAATATTCTTGTACGCCCAGAGTCAGGAGACGATCGAAACTCGTTGCAGAAGCCACAGTGGCAAGCAGGTCAGACTGGAAACAGTATCGTAAGCAGACGTCTTTGTGCCATGAAAATCAGCCCAGCCTATGTACATCAGTTTTGAGAATGGCTGGTGTCCTCGAAGGGTCTGTTCGCGCAACAGGCCAGCTAGTGTGGGGGCCGTTGCCTCATGTTCACTGGCGACGGTGGATAACCTACAGACATCGCGAGGAATTCTACAAAGGTTTGCGACTCTATATGGTCAATGTGCTTATGCTTTTTCTGACATGTCTGTCTTCGCAGTATATGTGTGTGTGTCTCGTTGTCGACAGCTATATGCAGGATGCGGAAGTGATAATTTTGCCTGGCGCAGGATAAGAATTGTGTTTACTACAATGATATGTTAATGAAGGAAAGTAGTTTGTGGTGATATAGAGTGTTGGAGAACAGTTTCACGCCGAAAAATTGAAGCTTTCCTCGACAGTAGCAGAGAAGTGTAATTAACAAAGGGGCTTTGGCGGTAGTTTTCGTGTTTCATGATCTGTGGACCACTTTCTTAGGGTTCAGCTGTCAGTGCAATACGACTTCTGTATGTTTTTCGATCTGTACTAAGTAGTCTGCTGCTGAAATTCTCGTAACTTGTCCACCTACAGAAAATAGCGGCGAGTTCAAAAATGTCAGAAAGCCACAAGGCATCCTGTGTGAGTGGGGGGGGGGGGGAGGGGTGGGGCATAGGAGTCTCTATAGACTGTTTCGAAGAAGACGGGGACAGAGCAAGGTATCCATGGACCATATTGTAACATCCGACACGGGCGTGATATCTTCTTTGTTCGAGTGTTCTGAGACTATTCTAGCATTGACCAGCCTCGTTCTGGTTCGGAGAAGAGGGTTGATGTCCCCTGCCGCCATTGTGTCTTTAGAACACCAGGGCAGCAGTTGTAGATCATTGAAAACTCATCGAAAATTCCATCAATTTTTCTAGATTCTAGGAGAATCTTTTAAACATGCCATCTGCTCTTGTCTGTGTTTTTCTCACTATCTGTTGTGGGTTTAGAAATATATTATGAACTTTTAGAGCCATAATTGTTCTCCTTTCTCTCCAGTGCTGAGTGAGTCCTTTTTCCACGAATTTCCAGATGGGTGTAGACAAGGAGAGGGGTGGATGGGAGGGGAGGGTTGGGGGATTTCCCAGAGGAGGATTGATTAATTAATTGATCTATTTAATTTTCTATGTATGTGAGAGAAAGAAAAGAAATTTGAGAAGTACGTGGTTGTGCACACCTTAAAAGTTGTTGGTGCATGTGTTTATCTTAAAGATTGCTTTAATACCGTATGTTATCAGCCCCCTTTTAGACCCGAAAATTTTACAGGGATAGAGAATTTTGTTTGTATGTTTGCCTATATGAACAGTGTCGATTGGGCTGGTGGCTTTTACGCAACTTTGTGGAATGTGGCAGCTTTACGCTACAGTTTAATGATTTGTAATTGAAGGGCATCATTTAATTCCTCTTTGGGGCTCGCCTTGTATTTTTCCTGTTTTGTATTACTTGAAGATTTTAAATCATGATATTGGGCCACGATGACTGATTGGTAGCCTTGCAGCTGCTTGTATTTCATACTCAGCAACTGTAGTTAAGCTTTTGTAAATTTACTGGCCATGTTGTTGTGCGATTGTTTGCATTTTAAATTTAAATTTTATGCAAGTTTACCTTTTAGAATTATATGCATGTATTGTCGTCCCTTGCTTTTAAGCTGGATAGGACCAATTGATTTATTTAAGGTTGCTAAGTTTTAGGGAATTGCTTCGCTGTGTGATAGTTCTTAATGATTAATGTGTATTCTAAATGTACTGTGGCCCTTAAGGCTCGATTACTGACAAATTTGTTGATTTGCCTTCGATTTTTGAAAACTCGCATAACCTTAATCATCGGCCAGCCCTTCAGCCTGAGCTGTTATTAAGTACCTTGATGAATTGGCCCTTCTGGCCCCCCTTTTGGAAGCTCTACAGCCCTTAAGGCTTTGAAATCCAGATTGAATACTTAACCTCCCTTGTTAGTGTACTGGAGCCCTTAAGGCCGGCTTACGGATAAATTCCTGTCCATTACTTACTTATTGCAGAATCTGTTTGACTAATTTCATTTATTACCTGGCCCTTAACGTCGAGTTCTTAGTAAGCACTTGCTATTTTCCAGTTCATATTTTTAAGATTTTCTTATCTTGTTAATTTGGCCCTTCAGGCATCTTTATTGTTTCACACTGCCTTGCCTAAACTGTTGGAAAATCTGCTCTTTAACTAAAGTCAATTTTGGTGGCCCTTCAGGCTCAAACCTTCTGTTCGTAGGTTTATATTTGAATATTATCTTTGTCTGTGGTATTGGCGTTTTATGTCTTACATTTTGAAGTGAAGTGAATTTGGTTTGCAAATTTACTAGCCCTTCAGGCTGAACACGTTATATGTATTCTTGCTAAATTGGCCCTCCAGGCTTTCTTTGCGATTGCAGCCCTTAAGGCATACGCAGTACTATGTTGCGTGGTACAATGTTAAATTGTTGATGAACTAGTTTCTTAAGGTTTGATTCTCTCTATATTTGTTATCATAGCAGATTGTGTATTGTGTTTTAGCTAGTTTTATTAAATGCATTAGAATTAAGGTGTTGTGTTACTTCTACCGGCACTTGGCCTTGCTTCCTCGCCCGATCCTAGTGGCTCCTTACTTCCTTGATTGTTAGAAGTTTTGCCCGTTAGCCAGTATTATCCGTTTCACGTTCCAGTAATTGAAGCAGCAGCTTCTGCAGAGATACAAGAAGCAGAGCAGTGGAATGTTCTTTTGGAAACGATTGAATACTGTTACGAAGAGGTGCGGGGAAGCCTTGGAATATTTTGCTAATAGAGTGAGGAAAGTGAAAGTGAGATGACGTACTGAAATATAATACCTCCGATTTTTTTACTGTATTCTCAGTATCGGTTGAAGTATTAAATGTCATGCGTATTACTTAACTGACTTTCCTACTTTGCTGACGCAAGTCGCAACTCTCAGGGGCATAGAGGTAATATACATTAGCCACTGAATTATGGTAAGGATACCAGAGATGGAAGAGGACGTTAAATGAAAGAGGGAACCAGAATTCTGCTAGAAGGGTTTTCCGTTAGATGCAGCGAACATGAATTCAGAGGCAGAAGATTCAATAATGGGTGTTGTCGGAGGCGAGAAATACACTCCTGGAAATGGAAAAAAGAACACATTGACACCGGTGTGTCAGACCCACCATACTTGCTCCGGACACTGCGAGAGGGCTGTACAAGCAATGATCATACACACGGGAGGCCGGGTGGACGTACCGCCGAATTGCTCAACACGTGGGGCGTGAGGTCTCCACAGTACATCGATGTTGTCGCCAGTGGTCGGCGGAAGGTGCACGTGCCCGTCGACCTGGGACCGGACCGCAGCGACGCACGGATGCACGCCAAGACCGTAGGATCCTACGCAGTGCCGTAGGGGACCGCACCGCCACTTCCCAGCAAATTAGGGACACTGTTGCTCCTGGGGTATCGGCGAGGACCATTCGCAACCGTCTCCATGAAGCTGGGCTACGGTCCCGCACACCGTTAGGCCGTCTTCCGCTCACGCCCCAACATCGTGCAGCCCGCCTCCAGTGGTGTCGCGACAGGCGTGAATGGAGGGACGAATGGAGACGTGTCGTCTTCAGCGATGAGAGTCGCTTCTGCCTTGGTGCCAATGATGATCGTGCAGGTGAGCGCAACAATCAGGACTGCATACGGCCGAGGCACACAGGGCCAACACCCGGCATCATGGTGTGGGGAGCGATCTCCTACACTGGCCGTACACCACTGGTGATCGTCGAGGGGACACTGAATAGTGCACGGTACATCCAAACCGTCATCGAACCCATCGTTCTACCATTCCTAGACCGGCAAGGGAACTTGCTGTTCCAACAGGACAATGCACGTCCGCATGTATCCCGTGCCACCCAACGTGCTCTAGAAGGTGTAAGTCAACTACCCTGGCCAGCAAGATCTCCGGATCTGTCCCCCATTGAGCATGTTTGGGACTGGATGAAGCGTCGTCTCACGCGGTCTGCACGTCCAGCACGAACGCTGGTCCAACTGAGGCGCCAGGTGGAAATGGCATGGCAAGCCGTTCCACAGGACTACATCCAGCATCTCTACGATCGTCTCCATGGGAGAATAACAGCCTGCATTGCTGCGAAAGGTGGATATACACTGTACTAGTGCCGACATTGTGCATGCTCTGTTGCCTGTGTCTATGTGCCTGTGGTTCTGTCAGTGTGATCATGTGATGTATCTGACCCCAGGAATGTGTCAATAAAGTTTCCCCTTCCTGGGACAATGAATTCACGGTGTTCTTATTTCAATTTCCAGGAGTGTATGTTTTTGTTGGACACAGGGGCAGATGTGTCAGTAGCCTATAGACACACAGTGGGGAAGGGGCGGTGGAACCCGTCATACCATACGTATCGTATCGTATCGTGGCGGGGGGGGGGGGGGGGTAACTATGTGAGCCCATTGTGGTCAGTGAAGTTTTCAAACAAAGGCAGTACAGATTGTCGTGGTTGCTACCCAAGCAAGCAAGGGTTAGAGCGTGATCTTGGAGCTGGAGTTCTTGCATCAACATCATGCCGCAATTGTCCTTCGGTGATGCTTGGGAAGCTGTTGCCAGGGTAGAAGTTTGTCTGTCGTAATGGGCAATCCTTTTGAACCACGAACAAACGACCTAAGGCTTGAGTCATATGACTGTGTGCCAGGTGGAGCTAGAAAGTCGCCTTCAGAGGAACCAGACTAACCTGTCGATATGTTATGTGTGACAGAGCTGCCGGAAGGGTGCGATCTATAGGGTGCAGCGAGTTGTTTTCATAAAATGAGTATGTGTACAAGAGAGACAAGATGGGAAGCCAGTAATTGTGAATCTAGACACTTTTGACGTCGAAGAGGCGTGGCTGCCATAGGGGATGTTAGTAGCAAGATTGGACTGCATCCGAATGGAGTAGAGGGGGTATGAATTTGCAGTAGATGTTGGGATTTAAAGGTTCTTTCTTTTTCTGGAACTGTAACTAGCAATGCCTGTTACACAGCACAGAGTAACGATGGGAAATTAAGCACTGGTTTATCAGAAACTATATCGCATACCTCCATATTTCCAGCTGATGATGAGATAATAGAAGAGAGCAGTAGGTCAAAGGGGGATTGGGCAAGACTTACGGTCGTGCCTCAGAAGCATATAGACGCTTGTAACAAGCACAAGTTCTGCTGTGATAAGACAGTATCAAATTTATATCCCACATACATCACAGAGGCTACTGATAACATGTGACAGCGCCGATATTTCTCTCTCGTGAATTTATGTAGCACATAGCATCAGTTAGATTTGGGTCTGTAGGACTGAGTGAACAAAGCATTTGAAGTTGCCATGGGTCGTTTTTAGTATCACAGGATACCGTTTGGACTAAGGTACGTTCCTGAAACGTTTCAGTATTGAAGTGACTCAAGCTTCGTCTGGTCTAGTTAACCTGGAAAGTATAAGTGTGCTCAGGAAAGACCTGGAACATTGTAGGCATCATCTAAGAAAGGTGTTTAAGAGGTTGTGGGTGCACACCTGACATCTTAATTGACCCTTTGCTCTTCCCTTTTCAGGTTTTGTAGCTTATCTACTACTTTCAAAGTTCTAACATTCCATTCTTTGACTCTTAGTATGTCATCCCGTTGTTGCCTGTTCTATATTTTTCTCGAAGTCAGTTCCTCCTTGGCAGCCTCCTCACGGAGATCTGAGAGGTGGAGCAAACCAAAATCCTTTGCCAGTGAGAGATCATCATAACACCTTTTCAATAGCAGGCCACGTGCCTACTGCTTCGGCATGACGTTGATCATTGCTGACTCTCTCGTCTTTTAAAGGTAGTTTCCCACCTCAAGTAGAGGACTATGTCCCGAACCTCTGTCCGATCCTCCACCCACATCGAAAAGTCCATAGGAAGAGCGAATGTGACTCTTACGTCAGAAGACCTCGGCCACCATTACAAATGACAGAGTTTGGGTTTGAACTGGAGGCGTGTTCCTAACGAGGACGCCATCCTTAGACCCAGTCCATTCCTCTTCATACGTTGACAAGTCTGTTGATGTAACAAGTGTGATTTCTTACGCCTGAAGACTTCGGCCACCATTATAGATGTTTTTAAGTCAAAATTTTACCAGAGTGTGGGTTTGAACTCGGGAATTAATACTGATCAAAGATGCTATCCCTAGATCATGGGTATATGTCATTTGTTGGAGTATTATACCTCATGGGATATGCCTTAATACGTTGAGTCAGTTACATTCCCGTACTTTCTGTTAGCATGCATTCATTGACACTGTGATATCCAGGTTTTTTGCAAAGTGAATACAAACTGCAAATTAAAATAACAAGAACATAGTGAAGTACTTAGTGGCGAACTTTGTGTGTCATGTGACGTCTGCCGAGAGCAAATGATATAAAAAATGACGACCAAAATGAAAAAAAGGGGTGAGGTGGGGTCTTTGATTGCCAAGTAAAGCCTTCAGGATCACAGGCTGGAACCCAGGGACTGCTTGAATTTTAAATAAAAAGTTAGCAATGGCGGCCGAAATGTTGCTGCATAAGGAGTCACCATCGCCCTTCATACATAACTGTCAAAGTGGGAGGAAGAATGGGCGCCGGCCGGAGTGGCCGAGCGGTTCTACGCGCTGCAGTCTGGAACCGTGCGACCGCTAAGGTCGCAGTTTCGAATCCTGCCTCGAGCATGGATTTGTGTGTTTCCCTTAGGTTAGTTAGGTTTAAGTAGTTCTAAGTTCTAGGGGACTGATGACCTCAGAAGTTAAGTCACATAGTGCTCAGAGCCATGTGAAGAATGGGCATTCTCTTTCCCTTCGGATTTGAGACTGCCTTTAAGAAGACGGAAAAAACAACAATGGTCAACGGCATGAAGATGCCGAAGAGAATGGAAGTCACTGAATTAAAAACAAATATTGTGTGTCCACAGGAGATGAAGCCTCTAATTGGGAAAGTGTCATGATGATCTCTCCATTTGTAAGAGACTGGGGATTAGTACCCCTTGGAATTTCCGGCAGAAAACTGCAAAGAGGGAGGCGATCATCATAGTAAGATGGAATAATCAACAAAGGGACAACATAGAGTAGGAGCATCGAATGAAAGAAGTTTGAATGTAGTATGAAAATTTTTCCTGTCAGAGAAATGTACGGTAATATTAACACTAGCATAAAGTGGTGCACCGGGTATAGGGTTCGTTATCAATAGGAAAGTAGGGCAGTGAGTCAGCTACTCTGAACTAATAGATGATATCGCTGTCATGAGATTCGAACGCAAACTAACGCCGACAGCGATAGTTCAGGAATACATACGAACGTCACAAGCAACAAATGAAGATACAGAGGAAGTATATGAAGATGTTCAACGGCCAATTCAATACGTTAATGGGGAATGAAAATCTAATAATAATGGGGGACAGGAACGCCGCTGTTTTGGGTGAAGCAATAGAAGAAAGGGTTATGGGAGAGTGTATAGGCTTGGTGGCAGGAATGAAAGTGGAGAAATGGTAATTGAGCTCTGCAGTACATTTCAGATAGTAGTAACAAATACACTGTTCAAGAATCACCCAGAGTGTGGGAGGGAGTGTATACGTGAAACAGAGGCCGGAAACATGGGAAGATTCCACCTCGATTACACATTGGTCAGGCAGAGGTTCCGCAATCAGGTGTTGGATTGTAAGGTATACCCAAGTGCAGATATAGATTCAGACCACTATTTAGTAATAATTGGGTGTAAACTGAAGTTTAAGAAAATCGTTGGAAAGAATCAGTGGGGAAGAAATTGGGACATTGAAGTAATTAGTAATGATGAGATGTGTTTCAGATTTGCTATGGATATCGATATTGCGATAAGGAACGCCAGCGTAGGTAGTTCAGTTGAAAAGTAGTAAACACATCTAAAAACGACAATCACCGATACTAGGCACACAGTCATAGACATAAGGAGGGTAACTGCAAGCAAACCTTGGGTAAAAGATGAAATCTTCGGTTCAGGGACGAAAGAAGATAGCACAAAAGTTTTAAGGGAAAGACAGAGGTACAGCAACATAAATCCCTTAGTAATGGAATAAACATGAAGTACAGGGCAGCCAAGGCGAAATGGCTGCGTGAAACATGTGAAGAAAGAGACAAAGAAATGTTCGTCAGTGGACTAACTCAGCATACGGAAATAATCAAAGCATCCCTAATTGAAACAACAAGCAAATGTGGTAAGATGAACCAAGCAATGGGAGTCTCACTGAAAACAGCAGAGAGAGCAGGTGGGTGGCAAGCATTTATGCAAGAGCACTATGACCCGGGAGGACTGGTCAGATGACGTAAGTGTAGTCGATCTTGATGACTGAGTGGATCCATATTTACAATCAGAATATAAATGAGCTCCGGAAGACTTGAGATCAAATTAGGCACAAATGATAGATGACATTCCACCGGAATTACTTAAATCATTGTTGCAAGTGACCATCAAATAATTATTCAGGTTGGTGTGTAGAATCTATGAGGCTGGTGACCTAACATCAGATTCCTGGAAAAAATATCAACTACACTATTCCGAAAATAGCAATGGGAACTAAGTGTGAAAATTATTGCACAATGAGCTTAACAACTGATGCGTCCAAGATGCTGACAAGAATAGGTAGGGAAGAATAGCAAAGAAAATTTCGGATGACCTACACGACCATCAGTCTGGCTTTATGTAAATTAAATGGAGAAAGTATTCTGAGAAGAGTAATATACAGAAGACCAGAAAAGCATTTTGAGATCGATTTAGGTGAAGATCAGGTAAAGGACCAGGGAGTCAGTTTTCACGTTGTCTTTGATAATGACAGAAAGAGTGAAGAAAAAGGAATAAATTCTCATAGTAATTCTCAACCTAGAAAAAGGGTTCGGCAATGTAAAATCCTGCAAGATTCTCTAAATTCTGATAAAAATAAGAATAAACTCTAGAGAAAGACGTGTAATATATAATATGTACCAGGCCGAGGAGGTAACAATAAGACTGGGAGACCATGTACGAAATGCTCCGACTAAATACAGTATAAGACAGATATGCAGTCTTTCCTCCTACTGTTAAATATGTAGATCTGAGAAGCAATGACGAAGACAAAAGAAAGACAGAAAAGAGGGATTATAATTCAAGGTGAAAAACTATCCGTATGATTCGCTGATGACATTCCTATCCTCAGTAAATGCGTAGGAGAATTACAGGATCTTGTGATTGGAATTAATAATGTAATGAGCACAGTTTATGGGTTGAAAGTATACCGGAAAATGACAGACGTAGTGAGAGGTAGCAGAAATGAGAACAGCGAGAAAGTTTATATTAGAATTGATGATTATAAAGTTCAAGAATTCTGCTACCTAGGTAGCAAAATGTAAGATGACGGACGAAGCAAGAAAGACAATAAAGGCAGACTATCAAAGGCAATGATAAATTCCTGTCCAAGAGAAGTCTACCTGAATCAAATATAGCCCTTGAAATGAGGAAGAAATTTCTGGGAATGTACCTTTGGAGCATAGCGTTGTACGCTAGTGAATATTGGTCGGTGGTAAATCTGGGTCTAAAGAGAATCGAAGTGTTCGAGAAATTGTGCTACTGAAGAACTTCGAAAATTAAATGGACTGATAAGATAAAAACTTCGGAGGTTCTCCGTAGAATTATGAAGGCAGTAACATTTGGAAACACTGATGAGCAGGGCGGTACGTGGCGATTGGAAAAGTGTTACGCGATCAGGGAAGGGCTCCTTGGTACTAGAGGGAGCTGTAGAAGGTAAAACCTGTAGAGAAAGATTGTGTGTGGAATACATTCAATAAATAGAGTACGTACTATAAATGTTACTCTGAGATAAAGGCGATAACGCAGGAGTGGAATTCGTTGCGGGGTGCATCAAACCATACAGAAAGTGATAACTCAAAAAAGTACCTATTGACTGCAGTAATGAGTGCGAAGCTCTACTAGATATGAACTGTAGAGTTCACAGCGAAAACGAAAGTAGGTTTACTGTAGTGAGTCATGAGATTACATAAAGCTACCTCGTCGGGATCCGGTTGCCTGTAGTTAGTTTGTCTAGAGGCACCTACATGCCAGATGCAGGCGTTATGTAAGGGCTGTTCAGAGACCGCGATTCACTGAGCAAGTGTAGAGTTGCACAGTGCAGGAGCATATTATCATGTGACTACACAATTTCTAGCCAGTTGTTTATACTGTTACGACTTTTGCAGCACAGATGGCTACGCAGTTAGAACGAAGGCACTATATATAACAGAAATCGTTATTACTATTGTCGTATTAACGAAGGACCTCAAATAGTGTAATAAATTTTGTGAAAGCCAAAAGAGTTTCTAGTCAAATAATTAAAAATAAATAAATGTAATCCCATTTTGCCGTCTATCATTGCTCGTTGAAAACCTCCAAATTTCTCTACGCGTTACTGGCTTCAGTTATACTCATTACGTAACTTACGCACTTTTCCGAATGTAACGTACCCACTTTCCATTTATTATGGCTTGGAAAGCAGAAAAAAAGTTCTTTCGTCCTTCTGCGATCGTATAGCCTCGTAAAGTGATCCACATAGAGACACACCCTTGTCATTAGT
Source organism: Schistocerca piceifrons (assembly GCF_021461385.2). Taxonomy (NCBI): domain Eukaryota; kingdom Metazoa; phylum Arthropoda; class Insecta; order Orthoptera; family Acrididae; genus Schistocerca; species Schistocerca piceifrons. The sequence goes on from NC_060142.1 coordinate 371,960,432, forward strand.
CGCAATTAAGTTCCCTAATCCAGTCTGTTCCCCGCTCCCTTTATTCTGTGCTTATTCCTTAATTCCCAGGACCTGTTTCCACATTACTCACTGAGAAACTGCGAGTTTTGAGTTTTGTAATTGGTTTTGAATTACAAATCCACTTTTCACAGTCGGAAGTTGAAATTGCTGATATATTCTAGCTGCAAACTTTGCGGCTCAGGTATACCAAAAGCTTAGTTTTGAGAGCTCTCTAAAGTTTAACATGTTTTCAGGCCATTTTTATTTCTGTTTACTACTTTCACTTTCCAAGTCAGCTGCCCAAATACAGTAAAACGCTATCAGGTTTTATGACCTCATGTTGTTGTTGTTGTTGTTGTTGTTGTCTTCATTCCTGAGATTGGTTTGATGCAGCTCTCCATGCTACTCTATCCTGGGCAAGCTTCTTCATCTCCCAGAACTTACTGCAACCTACATCCTTCTGAATCTGTCTAGTGTATTCATCTCTTGGTCTCCCTCTACGATATTTACCCTCCACGCTGCCCTCCAATACTACATTGGTGATCCCTTGATGCCTCAGAACATGTCCTATCAACCGATCCCTTCTTCTAGTCAAGTTGTGCCACAAATTTCTCCCCAATCCTATTCAATACATCCTCATTAGTTATATGATCTACCCATCTAATCTTCAGCATTCTTCTGTAGCACCACATTTCGAATGCTTCTATTCTCTTCTTGTCCAAACTAGTTATCGTGCATGTTTCACTTCCATACATGGCTACGCTCCATACAAATACTTTCAGAAACGACTTCCTGACACTTAAATCAATACTCGATGTTAACGAATTTCTCTTCTTCAGAAACGCTTTTCTTGCCATTGCACAGTCTACATTTTATATCCTCCCTACTTCGACCATCATCGGTTATTTTGCTCCCCAAATAGCAAAGCTCGTTTACTACTTTAAGTGTGTCATTTCCTCATTTAATTCCCTCAGCATCGCACGACTTAATTCGCTACATTCCATTATCCTCGTTTTGCTTTTGTTGATGTTCATCTTATACCCTCCTTTCATGACACTATCCATTCCGTTCAACTGCACTTCCCAGTCCTTTGCTGTCTCTGACTGAATTAAAATGTCATCGGCGAACCTCATAGTTTTTTTTTCTCCTCGATGGATTTTAATATCTACTCCGAAATTTTCTTTTGTTTCATTCACTGCTTGCTCAATATACAGATTGAATAACATCGGGGATAGGCTACAACCCTGTCTTACTCCCTTCCCAACCACTGCTTACCTTTCGTGCCCCTCGACTCTTTTAACTGCCATTTGGTTTCTGTACAAATTGTAAATAGCCTTTCGCTCCCTGTATTTTACCCCTGCCACCATCAGAATTTGAAAGAGTGTATTCCATTCAACATTGTCAAAAGCTTTCTCTAAGTCTACAAATGCTAGAAACGTAGGTTTGCCTATCCTTAATCTAGCTTCTAAGATAAGTCGTAGGGTCAGTATTGCCTCACGTGTTCCAATATTTCTACGGAATCCAAACTCATCTTCCCTGAGGTCAGCTTCTACCAGTTTTTCCATTCGTCTGTAGATAATACGCGTTAGTATTTTGCATCCGTGACTTAATAAACTTATTCTTCAGTAATTTTCACATCTGTCTTTGGGTTCGGAATTATTATATTGTTCTTGAAGTCTGAGGGTATTTCGCCTGTTTCATACATTTTGCTCACCAGATGGTAGGGTTTTGTCAGGACTGGCTCTTCCAAGGCCGTCAGTAGTTTTAACGGAATGCTGTCTACTCCCAGGGCCTTGTTTCGACTCAGGTCTTTCAGTGCTCTGTCAAACTCTTCTCGTAGTATCGTATCTCCAATTTCATCTTCTTCTACATCCTCTTCCATTTCCATAATATTGTCCTCAAGTACATCGCCCTTATATAGACCCTCTATATACTCCTTCCAACTTTCTGCTTTCCCTTCTTTGCTTAGAACTGGGTTTCCAGCTGAGCTCTTGATATTCATACAAGTGGTTCTCTTTTCTCCAGAGGTCTCTTTAATTTTCCTGTAGGCAGTCTATCTTAGCCCTAGTGAGATTAGCCTCTACATCCTTACATTTGTCCTTTAGCCATTCCTGCTTAGCCATTTTGCACTTCCTGTCGATCTCGTTTTTTAGACGTTTGTATTCCTTTTTGCCTGCTTCATTTACTGCATTTTTATATTTTCTCCTTGCATCAATTAAAATCAGTATTTCTTCTGTTACCTAAGGTTTTCTACTAGCCCTCGTCTTTTTACCTACTAGATCCTCTGCTGCCTTCACTACTTCATCCCTCATAGCTACTCATTCATCTTCTACTGTATTTCTTTCCCCCATTCCTGTCAATTGTTCCCTTATGCTATCGCTAAATCTCTGTACAACCTCTGGTTAAGTCAATTAATCCAGGTCCCATCTCCTTAAATTCCCACCATTTTGCAGTTTCTTCAGTTTTAATCTACAGCTCATACCTAATAGATTGTAGTCAGAGTCCACATCTGCTCCTGGAAAAGTCTTACAATTTAAAACCTGGTTCCTAAATTTCTCTCTTACCATCATTTAATCTATTTGTTACCTTTTAGTATCTCCAGGGTTCTTCCATGTATACAACCTTCTTTCAGGATTCTTGAACCAAGTGTTAGCTATGATTAAATTATGCTCCATGGAAAATTCTACCAGTCGGCTTCCTCTTTCATTTCTTAGCCCCAATCTATATTCACCTACCACGTTTCCTTCTCCCCCTTTTCCTACTGCCGAATTCCAGTCACCCATGACTATTAAATTTTCGTCTCCCTTCACAATCTGAATAATTTCTTTTATTTCATCACACATTTCTTCAATTTCTTCGTCATCTGCAGAGCTAGTTGGCATATAAACTTGTACTACTGCAGTAGGCGTGGGCTTCGTTTCTATCTTGGCCGCAATAATGCGTTCACTATGCTGTTTGTAGTAGCTTACCCGCACTCCAATTTTTTTTTATTCATAATTAAACCGACTCCTGCATTACCCCTATTTGATTTTGTATTTATAACCCTGTATTCACCTGACCAAAAGTCTTGTTCCTCCTGCCACCAAACATCACTATTTCCCACTATCTAACTTTAACCTATCCATTTCCCTTTTTAAATTTTCTAACCTACCTGCCCGATTAAGGGATCTGACATTCCACGCTCCGATCCGTAGAACGCCAGTTTTCTTTCTCCTGATAACGACGTCCTCTTGAGTAGTCCCCTCCCGGAGATACGAATGGGGGACTATTGTACCTCCGGAATATTTTACCCAAGAGGACGCCATCACAATCTCACAGTAAAGCTGCATGCCCTCGGGATAGATAACGGCTGTAGTTTCCCTTTGCTTTCAGCCGTTCGCAGTACCAGCACAGCAAAGCCGTTTTGGTTAGTGTTACAAGGCCAGATCAGTCAATCCTCCAGACTGTTGCCCCTGCAACTACTGAAAAGGCTGCTGCCCCTCTTCATTAACCACAAGTTTGTCTGGCCTCTAAACAGATACCTCTCCGTTATGGTTGCACCTATGGTACGGCTATCTGTATCGCTGAGGCACACAAGCCTCCCCACCAACGGCAAGGTCCGTGGTTCTTCGGGGGACCTTATAACGTATGCATACTACACTCCTGGAAATTGAAATAAGAACACCGTGAATTCATTGTCCCAGGAAGGGGAAACATTATTGACACATTCCTGGGGTCAGATACATCACATGATCACACTGACAGAACCACAGGCACATAGACACAGGCAACAGAGCATGCACAATGTCGGCACTAGTACAGTGTATATCCACCTTTCGCAGCAATGCAGGCTGCTATTCTCCCATGGAGACGATCGTAGAGATGCTGGATGTAGTCCTGTGGAACGGCTTGCCATGCCATTTCCACCTGGCGCCTCAGTTGGACCAGCGTTCGTGCTGGACGTGCAGACCGCGTGAGACGACGCTTCATCCAGTCCCAAACATGCTCAATGGGGGACAGATCCGGAGATCTTGCTGGCCAGGGTAGTTGACTTACACCTTCTAGAGCACGTTGGGTGGCACGGGATACATGCGGACGTGCATTGTCCTGTTGGAACAGCAAGTTCCCTTGCCGGTCTAGGAATGGTAGAACGATGGGTTCGATGACGGTTTGGATGTACCGTGCTCTATTCAGTGTCCCCTCGACGATCACCAGTGGTGTACGGCCAGTGTAGGAGATCGCTCCCCACACCATGATGCCGGGTGTTGGCCCTGTGTGCCTCGGTCGTATGCAGTCCTGATTGTGGCGCTCACCTGCACGGCGCCAAACACGCATACGACCATCATTGGCACCAAGGCAGAAGCGACTCTCATCACTGAAGACGACACGTCTCCATTCGTCCCTCCATTCACGTCTGTCGCGACACCACTGGAGGCGGGCTGCACGATGTTGGGGCGTGAGCGGAAGACGGCCTAACGGTGTGCGGGACCGTAGCCCAGCTTCACGGAGACGGTTGCGAATGGTCCTCGCCGATACCCCAGGAGCAACAGTGTCACTAATTTGCTGAGAAGTGGCGGTGCGGTCCCCTACGGCACTGCGTAGGATCCTACGGTCTTGGCGTGCATCCGTGCGTCGCTGCGGTCCGGTCCCAGGTCGACGGGCACGTGCACCATCCGCCGACCACTGGCGACAACATCGATATACTGTGGAGACCTCACGCCCCACGTGTTGAGCAATTCGGCGGTACGTCCACCCGGCCTCCCGCATTCCCACTATACGCCCTCGCTCAAAGTCCGTCAGCTGCACATACGGTTCACGTCCACGCTGTCGCGGCATGCTACGAGTGTTAAAGACTGCGATGGAGCTCCGTATGCCACGGCAAACTGGCTGACACAGACGGCGGCGGTGCACAAATGCTGCGCAGCTAGCGCCATTCGACGGCCAACACCGCGGTTCCTGGTGTGTCCGCTGTGCCGTACGTGTGACCATTGCTTGTACAGCCCTCTCGCAGTGTCCGGAGCAAGTATGGTGGGTCTGACACACCGGTGTCAATGTGTTCTTTTTTCCATTTCCAGGAGTGTATTATCTTCCCAAGTGTTCATCGTACATTACATTAATCTAATATCTACTTCTTGACTTGTTCCGCAGAGTGCCCCTGGAGGAAAGACCATTCAGCGTTATGACAGGAAAGCTCAGTTGAAGCAAATGCCTTCATGTGGTCGTATTCACTATTCAGAATGGTTTCCGAGCTACAACACATAAAATGTACATTTGTTCTTGGGCTAGTGGCACGGACGTCGTGAGTCTTACCCATCCAATCTCTTTTGCGTTTTACTCCAGCCCAACCTACCTCCTAGCCTCCAAGCTCTAAGTTCGGGATCATCTTCTCCCATAAAGCTAGTCCGTTGAAAGGGAAATTATCCATTGTGTGTAGTGAGTGAAGTTGTACGAGGGATGAACAGCGTGGCAGAGAGAAGAATTTGTTCTATGATTATGTAGAATATGCAGATATGCTGTATGTTTAACTTTTGTGATAGAAGAATATCGTTGGCGCTCTCCGAAAGATAAAATTCCTGATCGTATAGTGCTCATCAGAGTTTTCAGCAATTTGCGTGAAACTAGTATTCTTCCAAGTTCCTATTTTCCTTGTGAACGTGTAGTTCAACAGCATATGCAGGAACAGCAATAGAAATGTTGCAGCGTAGGTCTACTATCAGCATGCAGGTCACAGGTACTTCCTGCACTTATTAGTGTACATGCGGAAAACTTGTATCCATATCAAATATTCGCGTCCACGATCTTCATATTGCCGACAATGGCATATGACTTTATTTTTGTCTTTGGTCTTACTCTAAAATTTAACCATTACAAACTTCGGTACAAAAAAATTGTAATTATTGTTTAATCAGTCACTGAATCTCCTCCCCCACTACATTCACAAATACATTTCAAACCATCGAATGATGAAACCCTACATTTCGTCTGCAACATACAAGTGACCATGTGCAAAAAGTGGTTATCTTAGCACAATTCCAACTTTTTCGAATGTTTATCCTTATGCCTTTTTCAATGATAGACACAAACACAGGAATAATTGTTAATTCTGCTGAAAAGGTAAAATAGTACCCAAACAAATCATATGTACACACAGTCAAAATTCGCCTATTTTTTAGTAATATCAGTTAAAACATAGCAATCAGTAGTAATACTTTATAAACGTTCCACATATATTCTTGTTCCATTCCCTAAACCTAATTTTGTATTTACATTTCTGATGAGAACTGTGTAGCTAATTTTTAATTGTAATTTCTATGCTGATAAACCAATTACAGAGAACTCAAATTCTACTGTATAGTAATTATTAATCTTGTATTCTTAATCACAAATTCTTTTACCCTAACTGTTGTTTATTGTTACTTATTGTGCCACAGTATCCATGTTCTGGTGCTAGAATAACTGAATTTGAGATTGAGTATGATAAAATGTTTTCTACAATATTGTCATCAATATCATTAATGATATTATTCTGATCACCAAATAATGGCTGTGGTTTTTTTGTAATATTGTCACCAAACTGTGGAAATTTCCTTGATTTTTCATTATCAATTTCTTTCTAAATATTCAAAACTCTACTTCATGTAGCAAGGCTCACAAATTTTGAGTTAAAGCAGTATAATGATATTTATCAAACTCAACTTGTACTGCGATTCTCAAGTAAGTGTGCATGTGACCCACGTGGAATAACTGGTAAAATCTGTCGAAAATCATCGAACAAGAGAACAGTTATAACGAAAGAGTTTTATGTTTATTGCATTCATAATTATACAAATCTCTAAGTAACCTGTCTGTAAGTTTCAGTACATGAAGTGTGCTGTGGAACTTAGTAATAAAAATCAATAAGCATAAATTAATGTAGTGACATTAGTTACAAATTTTCAAAATTTGAATTGACAATTAAGACATTGTTAAAAGTTCTACATCCAATTAGATCAGTTAAAGCTATGCCACTAAAAGCTGTTGCAATCAACAGACATTGGGACAATTTATTGTCTTAATAATAGCAGTTTGTATGAATGTTTTGCCACAACTTGCTTGATTAGTTAACAAATGCACATTTGAGCCAGTGACATGGGTGTCACTGTTATGAATAACATGGTCAATGGTAGTACACTATTCACATTTCTCTTTCATTGAAGTCACTGAACTGTAATTCTTCATGAATTGGTTCCAAAATATCTGCTTCAGGAAATACTGGCATCAACTTTGGAACATATAACCCAACTAATCCACATGTCATGTTATGATAATAGTACTAAGTTATAAGAAAATTTTTCATTGTATTCCATAAGAAAGAAATATTCTTAATTCAAAAAACAATGTTATAACATCTACTGGTACGTTCAATGCACAAGTAACACCAAATAAATGACACACTTGCTTTCAGTTCCTTTTGTTCATTTCAATATTCACAACATTCATTGTGATTTGAAGCAATACCACAAGTATGATATGCTTCATTAAATGTGTTGTAAACAATTCTATTAAAATTGTAAAATCTTAAAGTGATTTTGGACCACAAATGTGGAATAACAGCAAGTAAAAATGAAAATTTTCTGTGTCGTTGGAGAGGCTCCATACATAAGTGTAATAATTTTAACACCAACACAGAAACTCTTCTTCTATTTTTTTCAGTATGTACCTAAATGTAGTTCAAAGTAATGTCAGTACAATGGTAAAGATCTACCGACTCATTGGTGTCGTTTTATGAAAATAATAATAATAATAATGTTTTTTTTTACATTTTCAACTAAATACCATTCTTGTCCTATTTTACAGTAAACATTTTGTCCACATGTGAATGAATGTGAATCCTAATGTTAGTGTGTGATTCGAAATGCATTGGAGTTTCACAGGCACCAAATACCCCTTCACCTGGTACATAACAGCCACTCACAGAACTGGTCACTTCATCAATCTGAACCTCTTCATTCCCATATGTCCTTTCACTGCCTACTTCTGTAGTTGCACTATCATAGATTTTATAAACGTATTGAAAAATGTATTTAATAATATTAAACGAATAGAAAACCTCATTCATATGGAATTAAATGTAGTAAGTAAATATGAGTAACCCAGATGCAAAAGCCAGTACCTGTATGATAAGCAAAACTGAGAATTTCGCAAAAAAACTCAGCCAAACTATTAAAGTTATTCTAAAAATATTAATAGCTGAAATCGGTCTTTGTTTTGTACGTTAAAATCTGAAGTGAATATTGACTTAGCGGATTTTATGTACATGGTGGGTTTTGGAAATGTATCGATCCAATCACAAAACAAACATTTGACAGCAAAATCTGCTATTCGGTGGTATGTTAGGAATAACAGAAAGGTGATATTTAATTATTGCAAATATAGTCAGAATACCTTTTATTTCAAACAGAATTCTGAAAATTCTACAAAATACGTAGGTGACATTATTTTATCAAGAAAACGTGACTTATTTGACGTCGAAAAGAAAATGGATATGAATGCTCAACTTAGTGCTTTCTTCTTTAGAAAAAATACACGATCGATATTGTGACATTACATGACATTGTAGAAAATAAAACAAGCCCCTAATTTGCATCTTAGTAAAACACCGAAAATTTTTTGAAAATAATAAAACTGGCGGAAAGTTGCATCTTAGTTAAAATTGCAACAAAAAAATTCTAGAAAATGAAATTAGCTTAAAAAGGAGTTTAAGTGACATCGGCCTCAACACTGCCCATCAACTCAAAATCGGTTCTGGCATCTTCAGACGATTTTCAGCCGCGGGAGCGACTCTAGGAGTGCCTTCCTGCTCGTGTAACACTTAGGTGTAGAATTTGAGTATGTCGACGGTAGCCCAGTCTTCAGCAAAGTGGTGCTCCAAAATCGTTTTGACATCTTTGTTTGGTGTCTGCAATTTTTCCACTAGCTGCTTCCTTTGTTGAATTTTTTCGTCTTTGTAGGATGCTCTTCCCATCTACAGCTTCAAATCAGTTAAAGCTCTCTACGAACTAGACAAATGACCTTGTTTTTGCTTTTCGTGAACACGATTTTTTGGCTTTTATGAATCTGTAAATGCCAGTTACCAATAACCTTCCCTAATCCTTCCACATATGTCATAACAATTAGTGTCAACACATTATTCACTCCATAGCATTGCCTTAATACTTCTTTGTATCTTCTTACCTTTCTCTTCTGGAAACATTTCTCTCCCACTGATCAGGACGCGTCTTTCTCTTCCGTGAGAGGTTTGACTTCTTGTAGAATTCCTGTATCAATTACTCCCACTTTGTTTGTACCACCTTCTGCATTTAAATGGTCCATAAAATCACCTGTTTTCTTCAAAACACTTACGCAAATACATCAACAAACATACTACTGATCAGCTGAACTGCGCTTCCTGGCGCATATTTCAAAAACACATCGTCAGCGAGGGCTTCATTGTAGCATACGCGTTCGTTACAGCGCAGCTAACCCAACTGAATAAGAAAAATATCCCTTCGAATCGTACGAAACTGAAAGGTAACTTTGAATGTCTAGATTGGTAAGACTGATGTCAGTTTGCGTTCGTTGCATCTGGACATGGCACAGTAACCGCCATACCTATTGAACGTGGCAGGTTTTGCAAACGTTGGGTATTTAGTGGGCTTGATAGTGAAGGATCTTGTGTGTAATATTCAAACAGTATCAAATAATGTAGTTCATGAAATAAGTGCGTGGCTTGTGGCAAATAATTTGTAGCTAAATCGCAGTAAGACTCAGTTTTTACAGTTTCTAACTCACAGTTCAACAAGAACCGATATTTTGATTAGACAGAATGGGCATATTATAAGCGAGACGGAACAGTTAAAGTTCCTAGGCGTTCGGATAGATAGTAAGCTCTTGTGGAAAGCCCATGTCCAGGATCTTGTTCGGAAACTAAATGCTGCTTTATTTACCATTACAATAGTATCTGAAATAAGTGACACTTCAACACGAAAAGTAGTCTACTTCACATATTTTCATACGCTTATGTCGTATGGTATAATTTTTTGGAGTAATTCTTCTGATTCAAGAAGGGTATTTTTGGCTCAAAAACGGGCTGTTCGAGCTATATGTGGTGTAACTTCGAGAACTTCTTGTCGACCCCTATTCAATAGTCTGGGAATTCTGACATTGCCATCACAGTATATATTTTCTTTAATGTCGTTTGTTGTTAGCAATGTAAGCCTATGCCCAAGAGTTAGCAGCTTTCACTCAGTTAATACTAGGCAGAAATCCAATCTGCATGTGAAATGCAGTTCCTTGACTCTTGTGCAGAAAGGAGTGCAGTGTTCTGCTGCATCCATTTTCAATAAGCTACCACAAGAACTTAAAAATCTTAGCAGTAGCCCAAATTCTTTTAAGTCTAAACTGAAGAGTTTCCTCATGGCTCACTTCTTCTACTCTGTCGAGGAGCTCCTGGAAGAGCTAAAAAATGAAGCAGATTCTAGTGTTACATTGTTGATTTTCTTTATTTAGACTTACCACTTGTCACTTGAATATGTTTTTTTTTATATTTCATGGTATCTGCTTCTAATATCGTGTTATAATTTCATGTATTGACTCGTGCCATGACCATGGAGACCTGTCCTTAATTTGGTCCTACGGAACAATAAATAAATAAATAAAATAAATAAATAAATGTAAAAAGGTGTAAAAGTGCGGCTGAAGATAAAGTAGGCTAATTTGAAAAAAAAGATGCAGTTATGCAAGGCAACGGATAATTTGTGTGTAGAGAACAGGAATACTATCAGGGAATAAATATAGAAGGTGTGTCTGGAATCAGAGGACATGCTATCAATACCAAGAGCTGGAACACAGGAAGTATAGTTGCTATTGGAATTTAGACAAGCAAGAAAATATTAACAAGGAACTTCAAAATAGGAGTGTTCAGAGGAACAGTGTAAAGATCTTAATTAACGTGGGTTGGGTGCTATGGTCACAAGCTGTAGTATGGAGCATATCAGCAACTGTGTATCAATTTGACGGTGTGTTGACGTGTACGCATTGAAGTTACTCGGTCAGGTGGAGAGATTAGGAAACGAGCTGTTTCAACACAAGTATTAGCACTCAGAAATTCCACATGTTCAAGTGGAATGGGAACATGCTGCACGCCTTAGCCAGGATTAACAGTTAGATCATTTAAATTCACCTTCATGGACGTTATTTGATGAGGTATAAGGTATATGCAGCTTATTCCAAGTAGAACCCTCTCTGAAGATGTGGCTGATCTCAATACAATGTGGGACATATCTTGTGTCCAAGGAAGCATTTTTGGCCAATTATTTGTCCACACATACACACGCCCAGGTCAAGAATGAAAGTGTTATGAGATGTGACTACATAGGGTCGTCACGGAGGAGTCCACTAAAATTCTTCGAAAGGATCGTGAAAAGGAATAAATGTCTGGAGGTACTGTGGTGTTCAGATGAGATGATTAGATTTTGATTCCAAAGATTAATCAGGTATTACCGGCACAGTCTGACTGGCAATAATAAAGTAAATGAATTTAACGGTTCTGTGTAGGAAATTACATTTGTCCATTGTGATTATCACTGATCGAATCAGTGAATAATGTACATAATTTTTTTCATAGCAACACAAAATGACGAAAGACAACTGAGGAGGACCAGTCCGGCCTTATCAACGGCACTGTGAACGAGGGAATCATTTGGGTGGCCAGCGAAGGAACAGTTACAATAGCTGCAATAATAACAGATTTATGAATAATAGATGGGAGTGTAATGATCAGGCATAGCCACAACAAGTTTCAGAAATTATTGAATTGCGAGGAACTAACCTACGTATGAAATTGATTCCAGAACCATCATCACAACAACGAACGAAGAACATTATAGACATAGGAAATACGAGACATGTGAATAAATTATGAAAGGAAAGCATGTATTGTGTAGCACATGAAGATTAATGAGAGGACAAAAGGAATACCCTGACTCAAAATTTATACCTGGTGGTAAATATACTGGTAGGAGAAACAGGTTTTGAAGCCATTCTCACCAGCGGCAGCAAAATGTCGGTGGTATCAGACGGTTTATATCATGGATGTATGCTTGAAAAAGACTGGGCAGTACTAATTTTACTCGAGAAAATAGTAAAGGAAACGTTAAGAGGAGAGAGCACTTATTTCCATCCTCAAGTGTATTGCAGTTTGTGTGTCAAGCGAATACTCTTGAATGAAACTTGTTAATTGTGCTAAACATCTACAACTACATCTGCATACATACTCCGCAATTCACCATACGGTGCGTGGCGGAGGATACCTCGTACCACAACTAGCATCTTCTCTCCCTGTTCCACTCCCAAACAGAACGAGGGGGAAACGACTGCCTATATGCCTCTGTACGAGCCCTAATCTCTCTAATCTTATCTTTGTGGTCTTTCCGCGAAATGTAAATTGATGACAGTAAAATTGTACTGCAGTCAGCCTCAAATGATGGTTCTCTAAATTTCCTTAGTAGTGATTCACGAAAAGAACGCCTCCTTTCCTCTAGAGACTCCAACCCGAGTTCCTGGAGCATTTCCGTAACACTCGCATGATGATAAAACCTACCAGTAACAGATCTAGCAGCCCGCCTCTGAATTGCTTCTATGTCCTCCCTCAATCAGACCTGATAGGGATCCCAAACGCTCGAGCAGTCCTCAAGAATAGGTCGTATTAGTGTTTTATAAGCGGTCTCCTTTACAGATGAACCACATCTTCCCAAAATTCTACCAATGAACCGAAGACGCCTATCCGCCTTCCCAACAACTGCCATTACATGCTTGTCCCACTTCATATCGCTCTGCAGTGTTACGCCCAAATATTTAATCGACGTGACTGTGTGAAGCGCTACACTACTAATGGAGTATTCGAACATCACAGGATTCTTTTTCCTATTCATTAATTTGCATTTATCTATATTTAGAGTTGGCTGCCATTCCTTACACCAATCAAAAATCCTGACCAAGTCATCTTGTATCCTCCTACAGTCACTCAACGACGACACCTTCCCGTACACCACAGCATCATCAGCAAACAGCCGCACATTGCTATCCACCCTATCCAAAGTATCATTTATGCAGATAGAAAACAGCGGACCTACCACACTTCCCTGGGGCACTCCAGATGATACCCTGACCTCCGATGAACACTCACCATCGAGGACAACGTACTGGGGTCTATTACTTAAGAAGTCTTCGAGCCACTCACATACTTGGGGCACCGAGCCAAACGCTTTCCGGAAGTCAAGGAATATGGCATCCGCCTGATACCCTTCATCCATGGTTCGCAAGATATCATGTGAAAAACCTCTCTATAGCAACGATATAGGGGATGGACTTTATGTAATCATATCACACAGTGATGGATGCAGTTAGAGGCCAGACAATTTTACGGAAAGACACTGCAATTTGTATACATTTTTAAGAGCATGCCTTAAGGAAGGAGATATCTCAGACTCAAACCTCCAGATGTCACACTGATATCGGTACCAAACGTTGTGTCGATAGAGCATCAATAAAAACACATTTAGTTCGTGTTGCGTGCTGTTGTCCAGAAAAGATGCCTGAACGGTAAATAAAAGTAACACCAGAACTACGGACTGTAGGGAAATCGTATCTGTCAGCTGTGCACGTGAAGGTCTGTGGCAGGTGAGTCGGTAGAGCATCGTATCGTCGAGTTGTTACATTGGAGAGCCTTTTTCTGACATGTAAAAGGACCATACTGAGTTTGTAGCAATGTTCTTTTGGCATTCTACCTTCGCTTCGTTAGTTGAAAGCCTATAGAGTACATTTGTATAGATAGGAAGCGAAAACAACTGCCAAAACATCTTTGCTACAAACTCCAAACGTCCTTTTACATGTCAGACAGATGTTATTCCATATAATAATTTCACTCGTAAACTGTTAAAAAAATAAAACGCCATCAGCAGATTTCGAACTCCGAACCTTTAGTACGACGGTCTGCCACTCCACCAACTCATCTACCACAAGTCTTCACGTCCACCGCTCAGAGATACTATTTTCCTAGACTACTTAGTTCTGGTGTTACTTTTAATTACTATTTACACATTTTATACTGGACGACAGCACACAACACGATCTAACTTGGTGTCTCGGCTGTACTCTATCGACACACAAGATTTGGTTCCGTCCTGATTTTCTGATGGTGTCTGGAGGTGTGGTTGTCAGATCTATCTGAAATCTTGTGTGAAGTTGGGCAACCAAGTAATAGGATGCAGAAGAGGACAAAACGATAGAGAATTTTCGATCTGACCACCGAAAAACAAAAGATGAAAATGGAGACAAATAGCGGAAAAGTGGAAGTGATATAGGAGGTTGATCTGTGTGCTAGACGAGAGTTAGTTAACACTTTAAGCAACAATTTGGACGAATTTCCAACTAAAGTAGGTGCATTGTACAATTTAAAGCGAATGTTTATGGTGAAGCCTCGTAAACTGTTTTTGTATGATGTACAGTGATCACATTGGCATTCAAGAACCAGACACGTGACGATATATGGAGGATGCTGGATCATGGAGTGATCAAACCAATGTTATCCCCATAACAAGCCCTTGAGAATTGTGGATTTGAGGCATGCTAGGATTCATCTTCTACTGGACAACAGACAAATTAATACATTTGAAATGGAGAAGATCGACCGGAAAATCTAGAGGAGTGGCCGAACAAGATTCATGGCTTAGAAATTGCCATACCCTTGGACTTAGGGCTGCTAGCTGGCAGACTGAATTGTAACCGAATTGCGGGAAATATATCGCATTTTTAAACGCTTCCCTTTCAGTCTTTCATTTTGTGTACCTTGAATATGTGACCAAGCTGAGACTGTGAGCTGATAGGAAACAAGACGAATTAGGAATTACATATAGGATGTGAATGAGCAACAGTTCAAGCACTGTCAGCCATGGTAGTGGCGCCAATATTATCCCACTCATATCAGTCCAGAGACTTTTGCTTGATAATACACCTCAAAGGCAGTCTTCCGTTTGGTTGCCTTCGAAGAAGCAGTAAAGACAATCCCAAACATAACAGAATTTGGCAAACATGGCTTCCAAAGGAAGAAAACAATTGTTCCGTGAGGAAACAGGAGGCTTTCCCCATTGATGGGGACTAAAAAAAATTAGATCCTCAGGAATTAGGATGTTTTATGATGATGAAAATAACATACGAAACGTTAGCTCAATGTGTAGTATGTCTATAAGAATTCCGCTTCACAGTAACACACATGCAGGTGTAATGAACATTGGGACTGATGTGTTATGTCGGGCTCCAGTAGCATTGACAGAAACTAAGGAGGTAGCATTTGAGAATTTTAGTACGGCATCTCTGAAGGATATATTGAAGTAATGGGACTGCGGTCCAGTCTTAAGGAACATAAAAAAGAAAGTGAAAGGTATGGAGTAGACAACTATATAACTGTTCTAGCTCTTGAAGAAAGGAGTACTACTGTTTGCTTTTCCTCTACAATATTACTTTTATTATGCTAACCGGTCTTCAGCATACAAGGCCTTCTTCAGACATTTACTGAGTATTGTTACCAAAGAAGTTACATTGTTTGCAAACATCATTGGAAGAGGAGTAACACGTCTACACTGAAGCAGAAACATACAGTAAGTAACATCTTTGACATGAAACTTTCTGGCAGATTAAAACTGCGTGCCAGACAAAGACTCTTAATCGGAACCTTTGCCTTTCGCGGGAAAGTGCTCTACGAACCTTAACAACAAAAAAAAAAAAATTGTTGGCAGAAGTCTGAATCAAACCCCGACCACCATCACAGGAACTTATCATTTTTTCTTTTTTTTAAACATACCTTGCCTTTTTTCACGTTAACACACAGCTTCTTTTAATGTTGATGCTACTAGCTAGCAGCTCTTTTTTATTTTTAAAAATTTTTTTAGACCTCTTCCACTTCAGGCGTTGGTCCCGATCACCCATACCAACCCCAAAATCCAACTGAGCTACCCAAGCACGACCCACACACCGAACTAGCACCCCTGAAAGAAAGGATATTGTGAAGACATCGATTAGCCACAGCCTGGTGGATGTTTCCAGAATGCGATTTTCACTATGCAGAGGAGTGAGCGCTGATATTAAACTTCCTGGCAATTTCTATAAGGTTCGCAGGAGAGCTTCTGTAAAGTTTGGAAGGTAGGAGACGAGGTACTGCAGAAATAAAGCTGTGAGGACGGGGCGTGAGTCGTGCGTGGGTAGCTCAGTCGATAGAGCACTTGCCCGCAAAAGGCAAAGGTCCTGAGTTCGAGTCTCGGTCCGGCACACAGTTTTAATCTGCCAGGGAGTTTCATATCAGTGCACACTCCGCTGCAGAGGGTAAATCTCATTCTGGAAGCGTCTTTGATAATGTGGTGGTAATGCAACGAAAAAGTAAAAAAAATGAACAGTAAATAAATATAAATGTAGTAGGCAGGAAACACATTAACAGAAAATAGGAACAGCATGGCTATATAACAATTTCTATTAATAAACAAAACTAATAAAATAAAATAAAATTAGTACTTGACAAGGCTACATCAGGAGGTACAAAACATGGAGAGTGATACACAAACCAATTAAAATAAGAAACAATTATCAATGTAACTACAGAATACATAAGGAACTTAAGCAATGTCAATAAGATAAACAGAAATATATAAATGTAGGAAAATAGAGGTGTTTAAGGGAACACACAGTAAAATCAATCTTAGAGAGTGTGGTAGTACCGCATTTTGACATACATTATATTCAAAACAATGGCTGTGTAACAGTTTGTATTAAATAAAAGAACAAAGTAAAGTACGAACAATATCTGATGAGACCACAACAGGAGGTGTTAAATATGGACAGTACCAGTTAAAAGAAAGCCTTAACTATTGAAATTACAGCCTGTGTGAAATACATAGACAACTTTGAAAAAACAAAGGAAATTAACGTATACATGAGAATGGGAATACGTAGGAACAGGCAGTCTGGGAAGTAATGTGCAACAGAGATGATGATATAAAATTTAGGTGTGGGTAAGTGTTGAGCTGTAACTGGATATTTAGATCTGGACTGTGAGCAAGATGTTTGTTAATTTCCAGGGCTTCCAGCAGGTTGAGTGAAGTACGTGGGGCAGTGGCTGGCAGTTGTGGCCCTCACGCCGTACGTGCTCAACAAATGTGGAGTAAGAATTCTGCAATCTTCGGCTGTGTTCATGTTTAGCCAGCCTAGTTGCTATGTGTCTACCCGACTGACCGATGCAAAATTTGTCGCAATAAGAACAGGTGATTTTGTAAACCCCATTGTTGGCTAATAACTGGATCTTATGGTGAAATGGTGCAATGGTCAGAAGCAAGTGTTGGTGTGCTAAGGAGCTGGATTAGCTAATAAACAATGTAATTTAAACACTTTTTACCGTTAATATCTACCAGAGGGAAAACAGGATTCTAACTAACCCTTTAATTGATCACATCCCTAATGGAGTTATGCAAACAAGCATTACCAAAGAAAACTCATTCGCCACTTCTCACTGAAACCTTGAGACACTCAGTTAACTCCAAGCTACAGAAAATTACTGAGGCTGTTAGACAGAGCTGTACCAGTGACAGGACTCACTAGTAACCGAAGTGAAATTGCAAGTCACTAACAAAGTTAAAATAGCAGTTAAAAGCTCACACCGTATTCCATTAAACGAACTACTTTTGAACCACTTAATGAATGAAATTCCACAAATCAGTATGACTGTGTTGTTTCAAGAATTATAAACTATAACTGATTAAGGGATCACATCCAGAACTAGAAGACGTAGGTACGGGCTTCAAGAGAGGGATTACTTACATGTAACCATAACATGGGACCACTAAGACATGACAAGTGTAAATATTATCAATATTCAGTACAAACTCTAGGATTTACTAGCACAAATACTAAGTTACCTCAGATACATGCAAGAAATGCAAGTGCAGGTTCAGAACAATTGAACATACAATTTAAAATGAACTCATTCAGGTTTTCACAAATGAACGTTTTATTGCTTGAACTCTGCAATTGTTGTAGTGATTAAGAAACTGGCTCCAAATATCTATTTAATGTGTCAATGGCTCCAACCTGTGTCTTACACAGAAAAGGTAATTATTTAACCACTGTGCCAATCTCAGTCAGGAAACTTGCCCACAAGCAGCACACTTTTATTACTTCACAAGTGTTAGGACGTATTTCATCACAGCCCGATAACTATACCCAACTCATTTCGAGAGTGTCTTTATTGTTTGCAAAGAACCTCACGGTGACAGACAATGAAGATTGCGATGACTCTGGGGACTGGGAGAATACCAGAGCTCACATGATCTCAACAAACGCCATCAAACCTTGTTTTCCTCTCCTGGTCGCTCACCAATCGAGCACAACTGAAAATAATCTCCATCAGTCATATCCTCTGGTCGCAGCCAGAGAGTTGACCACTATCAATATATTATCCTAAAGAACTGAACCGTATCGTGAATCGACCTATCGCACCAGAATTTCGTGGATGCTTATCTTCGGCTAGAAGGCGTCCACAGGCGGCTTCCAAGAGGTCTCTGGCCAGCTTCCTCTCTCGCCGACAGCCGCCGAGTTGGGGCAGGAGTGGGTAACAGGAAAGTTCATGGGGTGGGCAGGGCACCTCGGAGTCATGGGTTGGGAGCTCTGCTCTTCACAATGGGCATGAGGGTGGCATTCCGCCACAGTTCATGACATACCGGGAAGTGGAGATTTCTCCTCCGGGCCTAAGGACAGGGGCTGCAGACAGCCATCTGTAACATAGCTCCACTCTTCCTGCCGCCATCAGACCGCAACCTGAATGTTTACGTCTCTCCATTAATATCCATGGAGAAGAAGTGGTTGGTAGCGCTTAGCATTGTAGCACCGTTGTTCTAACTCCTATTACGTCATGTTATAAAAGCTGAGTGTCTTGTAAGCTGCGTAAACTTGGCTAATGATCATTAACTGGTTGTACCTCAGTGAGAATCTGATGACTGCTAATTATCATCTTCCCATTTAAATCACTTTATTTGTTTGACAATGTTCAGCTTGCTGTGATAAATCTTCCTTCCAGCTACTTGTTTGCTGTTTATTACGCTGGTCCTTTGGTGAGAAAAATGAATAAGGAGATGTGACCATATACTCAGCAAATTTTGCCGTTGTAAACAGCATAAAGCTTTAGTGTGACTATAACGGTTTACCTGTTGTTGTCTTTTATTTTGTCCTTGCGGGTGCTCCTACTGGAGTTGGCCCAGAATGGACTCCATACGCTTTTATCTGGTGAACTGAACTGTTTTACTAAGCCCAGTTCTGCAGGTTATGCAACCAAAAATTTCCTACTTCTGAAAATGCAGCAAAATTGTATCACCTTATTGTAGTACTGCGTTGTCATCTGGTACAAGGAATTTTTACTTACCCTTTCTTATTGTAAAACGGATTGGTACTGAAAAAAGGGGGCGACTAATCACTAGATCTAATCCCCAGTGCCTGAGTTCCAGCTGATTGTTGCCACGATAAATTTCATGTATTCAGTTTATTGCATTTATATTAACAGCTAACATATACCCCATTGTCTAGGGGAAGTTCAGCGATGTTCGGTCTGAGGGTTAGCTGCCCTCTGTAAGAAAAAACTGAGTTAATGGAGCACTAATGAACATGAAAAAGCATCATGGGACGTCCGCCGCGAACAAGTAGAACGAACAATCAAAAACAAAATGAGATAAAAGTGGTAGCGCCTTTGATAGTAATCTAAAATGTTCTCAGTTCAGGGTTTGAAACTCGCCACTGCTTACATTTTGATTAATAATAAGCATTGGCGGCCGAAGACTTTCGGCGTAAGAAGTCACCCTTATTCTGTCAACGGACTTGTCAAAGGCGGGGGAGAGCGGACGGTGTTTCAGGGTACTGTCTTGTCCTTGGGGCGGTGAACGGCAATGGTCAACGACACGAGGATTCAAAAGGTAATGGAAGTCACTGCATTACAGACATATAAGGTGTGACCACAAGATATTTAGTCTGTAACTGAGAAAGTGTCATGATGATCTCTCCAATGGCCACAGGTTGCGGAATTGTCCCTAAGCAGTTCATTTGGAGAGGACTGCCAAAGGGGAAGTGTCCATGCGAGAAAGATTGGATAACCAACGAAAGGACAACGTTCTACGAGTCGGGGCGTGCAAAGTCAGAAGCTTCAACGTGGTAGGGAAGATAGAAAATCTGGAAAGAGAAATGCAAAGGCTCAAGCTAGATATAGCAGGGGTCAGTGAAGTCAGATGGGTATAAGACACGGATTTCTGGTCAGTGTAAAGTAATACCAACAGCAGCAGAAAATGGCAAAGCAGGAGTAGGATTTGTTATAAATGGGAAGGATGGGCTTACGGTGTGTTACTGTGAACAGTTCAGTAATAGGATTGTTGTTAACAGAATCGACAGCAAACCAACATCGACTACTATAGTTGGGGTATATATGCCGACATCGCAAACTGAAGATGAAGAGGTGGAGAAAGTATATGAGGTTATTGAAAGGGCAGTATAGCACGTAAAGGCGATGTAAATCTGATAGTCATGGAGGACTGGAATGCAGTGGCAGGGGGAGGAGTAGAACAAAAAAATACAGAAGAATATGTCGTTGGGGCAAGGAATGGGGAAGATTTCAGTTAGAGTACATAATGGTTAGAGATTCAGAAACCAGATACTGGATTTGAAGGCACACACAGGAGCAGATATAGACTCGGATCACAATGTAATAGTTATGAGGAGTAGGCTGAAGTTTAAGAGATTAGTCAGGAAGATCAGTGCGCAAAGAAGTGGGGTACTGGAGTGCTAGAGAATGACGAGGTATGCTGGACGGTCTCTAAAGCCTTAGATAAAGTAATAAGTAGCAGCTCAGTAAGCAGTAAAGTTGAAGAGGAATGGACATCTTCAAAAGAAGTTATAAAGAAAAACATAGATACAAAGATGGTAACTCCGAAGAAACCATGGGAAACAGAATAAATGCTTCAGTTAATCGATAAACAATACACGAAACTGTTCAGACAAGTTCAGGAATACAGAAATAAAAGTCGCTGAGAAATAAAATAAGTGGGAAGTGCAGGAAAGCTAAGACGAAATGGTTGCATGAAAAAGTAAAGAAATGTAAGAAGAAAATATTGTCAGAAGGACTGACTCAGCATACAGGAAAGTCAAAAGAAGCGTCGGTGAAATTAAAATCAGGGGTGGTAACATTAAGAGTGCCACGGAACTACACTGTTAAATACAGAAGAGAGAGAGGATGGGAGGAAAGAGAACACTGAAGGCCTCTAGGACGGGAAAGATTTGTCTGATATGACACAAGACGAAACAGGAGTCGATTTACAAGAGACAGGGGATCCAGTGTTACCATCAGAATTAAAGAGGTTTGGAGGACTTACGATCAAATAAGGCAGAAGGGATCAGCAATATTTCATACGAATTTCTAAAACCAGTGGGGGGTATGGCAACTAAACGATTATTCACGTCGGTGTGTAGAATGTATGAGTCCGGCGACATACCATTTGACTTTCGGAAAAATATCGTCCACAGAATCCCGAAGACGGCAAGAGCTGACAAGTGCGAGAATTATGTCACAACCAGCTTAACAGCTCATGCAGCCAAGCTTGAGAAGAAGAGGATGTGTCACGTGAAGACGAGTTTGAGTTTTGGGAAAGTAAAGGCAGCAGAGAGGCAGTTCTGACGTTGCAGTTGCTAGTGGAAGCAAGACTAAAGAAATTACAGGAGAAGTTCATAGGATTTGTGGACCTTGAAAAAGCTTTCGACGATGTGAATGGTGCAAATTGTACGAAATTATAGGAAAAATAGGTGTATGCTATAGGGAGAGACGGTAATACGAGTGTACAATATGTACAAGAGGCAAGAGTGAATAATAAGAGTGGACGATCAAGAACGATGTGCTAGGATTAAAACGGGTGTGAGACAGAGATGTAGTATTTCGTCCTACTGCTCAATCTGTACATCAGAGAAGCAACAATGGAAATAAATGAAAGGTTCTCGAGTGGAATTAAAATTCAAGGTGAAAGGATTTCAATGATGTGGTTCGCTGATGACATTGCTATTCTCACTGAAAGTGAAGAAGAGCTACAGAATCTACTAAATGGAATGAACTGTCTATTGAATACAGAGTATGGGTTGAGAGTAAATCGAAGAAATACGAAAGTAGTGAGGAGCAGCAGAAATGACAACGCCGAGAACCGTAACATCAAGATTGAGTCACAAAGTAGATGAAGTTAAGGAATTCTATTACCTAGGCAGCAAAATAACCAATGACGGACGGAACAAAGACATCAAAAGCAGACTAGCGCAGGCAAAAGGCATTCCTGGCCAACAGAAGTCTACTAGTATCAAATACAGGCCTTAATTTGAGGAAAAGATTTCTGAAAATGTACGTTTGGAGCACAGCATTGTATGTTAGAGAAATATGGACTGTGGAGAAACTAGAACAGGAGAGAATGGAAGTGTTTGAGATGTGGTGCTACAAATGAATATAGAAAATTAGTTCGACTGATAACGTAAGGAACGAGGAGGTTCAGTGCAGAACGCAGAGGGCAGGAATATGTGGAAAATACTAACAAGGAGAAGGGGCTGGGTGATAGGACATCTGTTAAGGCACCAGGGAATCACTTTCATGGTACTAGAGGGAGCTGTAGAGAGCAAAAGCTGTAGAGCAAGACGGAGACCGTTTAGAATACACCCAGCAAATAAGTGGCGGACTGTATCAAACCAGTCAGAATTAGGGCTACTTAATCATGTTCTTATGGTGTGTTACAGGTTGTATCGCCTGGTGTGAACCGCTTGCAAAGCCAAGCGATTGCTCAGAGTATTTTGCAGAAGTGTCAACTTGAAATATCTTATTACAGTTGTTGTATCTTTTCTTACAACATTCTTTAAACTGATTTAAATTTCACTGAATGTACGTAATTCACGTTCACTTGGGTGTTACTGAGTGTTCATATAATTATCTGACATACTAATAAAAGCTTGTAAGTGCTCTTCTTTTAATCTCATTTGAAGGCCTACACTGTTTTATTATGTAATTTAATATCATTTTTTTTCGTAAGAAGTATTTAATGAATTACACCATATTTATGTATTTGTTTCGCACTGCCCTGAATTTACAACTCCCTAAGTCCATCTTTCGTTGGGGGTTATCCTTTAAAGTTTTCTTATTTGGTGACTTATGTGAATTTTTTGTAATTTTAATAAGTTATAGCCCAGATGTGCATTAACGAATGATGTTCAATCACCATTCGTCGAGGCCTTCGTTGTCCTCCTGGTAGATGTGTACTGAGCTGTCTCATTATTGGTAGCAGAACATGGCTCATTTTGGTGGTAAGTCTTATAACTGAATATCGTTCACTACATATTTGGTACAGGAAAGATATTTTTTATCGGAATATACCTGTATTTAGGTTTTCAGGCCCACTTGGAAGCAAGATGGAGTCTCGACCAGTGATGATTTTCGCCATATAAAGAAGGAACAGCTTCACTATGAACTGCGATTTCGGAATCAGGTTTAGGAAGACGATGTCGCTGAATTGGGCGCACATCTTCGTGGGACAGCTGACCCTACGGTCCAGGTGACTAGGGAACGGTTTGATCCAGTGAGTAGCACTCTCAAGTGGTGTGTTGCTTCTGTGTCTGATCTTGCAACGGTACTTAACAGTGAAGCATGAGGCCAAATTTTGTGGTATGCGCTTTGCCAGTTATTGCGCGCAAGTACGCACACAAACAGAGAAGAGCGCTGACGGCAGATTCGGTGTGAAATGTGATTGGAGGCCTTCTAAACCGTCGTGGAAATGTACGCGTCCGGTGTGGTCTAGTGGCTTTGTAGTACTCTGCATAATAGCATCTCATACCAGCAAACCAGATGCGACATTGCCAGAAATTGCTCGTACTTTAGGTACTTGTGTTATGCATGGCTCCATTTTAAAGAGCCATACATAGCCGAGGTACCTAAGGTACTATAGATATTTCTTGTTTTTAGCATCTCTCAGTAGTGACATTTAGTCTGTCCCAGGTAGATCTGTCTATTGCCGAGCAAAGGCCGTATTCGATAGCCTTGGTATTCCACTGCACTGTCTAGGAAATGAGTGTGAGGCAGAATTAAAACTGAATATTTTGTGAACTAGTTTTACAGCAAACATAAATGTTGTTCTGACCCGAGCGTTTGAAGATTTAATTTTCCTCGTGTTGTGCACTTAATTTGCCTGTAGCCTCTCAATTGTATGTATTTTATATTCTGTGTACTTTATTGAAATTGTCACCGCACTTAAGGAGGCATTGGTGTTCTGGGCTTAGCTACGTGCGGTAGGTGGCGTCAGTAATATAATATTTGTTAATGTATGCTCTGTACTCCAGGTGTGTACACTAAACTTCACAGCTTGAGGGCCTTGTATTGCCAAGCGCGGGTGCCAGCTTTGGAGCTTGGTTTTGCCTTGTGATCCTACTCATTCACACCCATAGTCTAGCTGCACACCTTCTGTGACTCCGCCTGCTGTCAGGAAGCCGGGCTAGCGAGGCATTTAGTGTGTCTACTGTTGTGTGTGTATTTCTTTTGTACAGCAACTCAGTCTTTTACACACTTTTGGAGTGTTTAGTTTGATAGCCTTTGCTTTCAATGCGGTCGCTAAATTCCATGTTAAATTAAAGTGTTTTAATTTTGTACATTACCTTACCTTTGGGTTGTAACTTATTGGATTTTTAAAAATCTTAATGTTGTTGAATTTTTTTATTTTTAAAACTAAGAAGGTTCAAATGTTAATGCTTTCCTAAAATGTTGGTTGCCATGAAGAATTTCGCCCATGGAATTTACAAAGAGCATTGGGTCCCTTGTCCCTACTAATACCGAGTATCACGTTTTGTTCAGAATTATTCTAATAAGCCGGGGTAGTAACCTCTCGTTTCCTTGGATCAAGATCTTGCCCTTTCCTTCCATCAGCTTGTTACTTCTACAGGTCAGTTATTATTAGCATGACTACTCCCCTTAGGGGTTCGTTACAGAATGTTTTAAACATTCAGAATCATCGTTCTTTGTTTGACAATTCGTTAATTGCTGAAATTATCGTTCGAAATGAGGTGTTACTTACCGATGTCTTACTCTTTAAGATCATGGAAGTAAAGATTATTTTCTTCTTAAATTAAATTTTTGTAATTTCTAACTGGAAGCCTTATATTGTTGAGCTCTTGTTTTAGAGTCGTAATTATTTTTTAGTTCAGTAACCTGTATAATTTTACGTAAGGTTTTGCTGTTGAAGTTTCCCCATTACACAGCTGCATAAGTCTAACTGTGAGGCTGTAGCTGTATTTTTATAAGAGGGTCACGGACAGCGTCGACCATTTGCTTATGCCTCGCCATCGGTAATGAGTGTAGATATTTCAGATGTTAGCTTGAGGCCCTTGCTGTGTTATTTTCCGCCGAAAATTTAAAATGGTACCTCGAGGAACGTGAATTTAACCTCGAGACGAACAACCTAGCTCTCACTTGGGTGCTGGAACGTCCATAAAAAACCGGGCATACCGCCCATTTGGTAGACCAAACCCCGGCATTCAGGTCCACCATCGAGCAAATACGTGACAGGAGAAAGTAATGGCAAATGCCCTCACTCACATGTTCGAGGACGATTTGTCCTCTTCCTCTGAGGAACCAGGGCAGGGAGATGGGAAAGGTTGTTTGTGCAGTGCTTTTGGGTGAGAATGTGCCAGTGTACAAATTAAGGAATGCATCTTTTATTTTCGTACTAAAAAGGATGAACAATTAAAATTTTTCCTGCGAAGGGCGCTGGTCCCAGATGAAGTTCCAGCATTATTGGGTCGGTTGTAGGGGGACACTTGGGTGTTTCTAAAACATTACACAAGATCAAGCACTCATTCATACAGCCGTCTCTCTATAAAGACGTGCAGAAAATGGTGAGTCAGGGCAGAGATAATAAGAATGCGCCACTTAATTCTGACCGACAAAGGGGGCTGCTCCTGTCTACCAGCACGGAGCGGCCAATGGAGGTTCTATTTATTGATTTTGTAGGGCCACTGCCTCCCGTCTAGGAAGTTTCAGAAGCAATGTATTCACCAAAGTCTCAACAACGTTAGACAATGCCTTACTAAGCCCAGGCAGTCCTTTGCAGAAAACTTTAACAGGTACCTCATGGCGAAACTGATTATACTGGTCAGCAATGAAAATGTTTCGGGCATAAAAATATTTAATTGATATGTATTTACATCTGCTGAACTGAAAAATTATCTTAAGTATTACAGATTAGCTCTTGCGTTGGAGTTAAAGTGACATTTCGTTTTTTTCTGTTTGGAGGAATGTTTTTATTAGGAGTTGGTTCGCCTGTCCAATAACAGAACGCAAGTGGTCTTAAGATGTTTGTATCACGAACATATATACTGTTGCTGTGACTGTGAATTTAATGTAGCTTCTGCTGTAACTAAAGGTGAATTTCCGGTTTGAGAGGGATCATGTAGTGTACCATTCGTAAAAGTGGTACGGAACTGTGTAAATGAATAAATAATTTTTGTTACGTCTGTGGTGAAATAACATTTTCCTCGCAGAAACGATATCTCACGGCTCTTGTGAAGACTGCCTATCAGCATTATTTCGGTATGGAAGAATGGGACCAGGGTAAATTTTGGACTCCACATATACGTTGCAACGCATATTCAGTTACACTGCGAGAATGGCTGAAGAATAAGAAACGATCTATGGCTTTTGCAATGCCTATAGTTTGGCGGGATTCTACAAACCATACAGATGACTGCTATTTCTGCCAGACTCCTACTACAAAGAGAGGATAGTCTATGAAGAAAAGAAGAACAGTTCAGTGCCTGAATCTTCGATCTGCCACTCGAACCGTTCCGCATCTAGATAGTTTACCAGTTCGTACTCCCCTCGAAAATTGTGTGATTGAAGTAGAAAATGAAGACACTCTGGAACAACTAGAAGAAGAAGTAGAAGAACGAAATAAGCCTTCCACATCCTGTGCCTTGATAAACCGCACAGATTGAGTCCAACAGAATCGAGTGATCTCATTAGAGGCCTTGACCTGCCAAAGGAGAAAACAGAAATTTTTCATCCTCGACTGCAGCAGTGGAATCTTCTCGAAAGTGATGTCACAGTACCACAGTACAGAAAAAGTCACACGAAACTGATTCCCTTTTTGGAGAAGGAAAACAATCTTGTTGTTTTGCTGCGACACTAATGACCTGATGAGATCTTCGAATTTGAACCATGATCGTATTATATTAAAACAACCTGGCCTGCAAGAAATCTTAACCCTAGCGATAAAAACGTCGTTGCCGAGCGTCTCGTGGACCCCAAAGATGTATTTTTCTCGGGCTACAAATTCGAGAACTTTTAAAGGATCCTGCGTTTGACCAAGTTTTGGAAGGGACAGGAAAGGAAGCTAGGGAAGCCTTCAAGGGAGTTGATTGTGGTCTTTTAGGGAACAAAACAGATAATAACTGCATTCAGTTAGTGACAGAGCTTCCGCAAAAATACAATAACCTCGGATGCAACATGTCCCTTAAAATCCATTATATCCACTCCCACCTACATTTTTTCCCTTCTAACTGTGCAGCTGTCAGTGATGAAAATGGAGAAAGATTCTATCAGGACATTATGGAACAAAGATATCAGGGCCACTGGTATGAATGAATGCTATCAGATTACTGTTGGTCTTTGTGTAGGGATCCTCCGGAACTCTATTACAAGAGGCAAACAGACAAAATACAATGATCTCATGCAGCCTCCATGTGATTCTCTTCCGACCCTACCATCTGCGAGGTATTCTTCCAGCAATTTTGAACTCTTAAAATGTAAGTATCGTTTTAAAAAATCCAATATGCTTTCAATGTCGTTAACATACGTCGTTAGAATTTTTTTTCTTAATCCGTTAATATTAAATACTTCCACCTAGTGTGTATCACAGAAGATAGAGATAAGGAAAATTATTCGTTGTCATATTAGTTTTTCTCGACCCAAAATAAGTTAAAATTGACTCATGAAGTGCAGGAAATAGTCAAAAATTGGTTTTCTGTTCTCGAGTGTTATATATCACATATAAGCCCAAACTAAGAGGGATAATCTTTGCCATGGCTTGATTTGGTGTTCACTACTGCAAAACATGGAGCTTACCAAGCGACTCCAGTGTCTCTTACACTCACCTATCTTTTGAACTTCCGTATATCCAACTTGTTGACAATTTCAGATTTTTGCTGCAATAGGTATCTCACGAGTCTATCAAGGATAACTGGCACAGGACTGGGTACAACACAGAAAGGGCCCATAAGAGAGAAGCAACGCACAAAAGCTGTGGTCAGTTGCCTGGAAATATCAAGGTGGAGAAGCAGTTTCCATCAGTAATTTTTATACATGAGACACTGCGAGAAAGGCTTTCTGCAAGTTTCTGTCTCGTTTTTCAATTTCATATTGCTTCTTACAGGTGCCAACCCCTGTCACTCTCAAAGTCTGGGTATGGGGGCTGGTCTTCACCAAAGGGTTCGCTTCAGCCAGATGAAAGCAGGCAATAATGATTACTTTTGGTTTAGAGCTTTTCTTTTCATCTCTGTCAAGTGAATAATTATGAAGCACGTATTTTTAACAATGAAAAAATTGAAACAAACAAAATTAAGTACTTCATGGATTTCAATTACTTGGGGATTTCTTAAGCACTACAGAGAAATAATTTGGGAATGAGGTATAAGAGTAATTCTCACTTTGAGCTCAAGAAAAAATCAGTAAGGTTCTGTTCTTTGATGGAGTGCTAATAATGATAGTACAGTTCCATAATGAGGAAAAATTACTGTAAAATATATGGAAATTCGTGTACCTGTTGTCACACACGAAGCAGAACATTCACTTGAACTAGAACAAGAAGGTCTCAGCTATCCAAAAACTCAAATTCCTTTCATTGAAGTACAAACAATTTAATTTGATTAAATATAAAAAGAAATTCTGATTTGGGTATTGCTAACTATCATAATTCTGTGGAATTTGAGATGCTGTACTTTATTATCGCTGTTTTTCAAACCAATCAAAAGAATAATCCGTTAAATCGTTATTCTTCTTTTGATCATTTTAAATTACAAAATACTCATATAAAAATGAAACAAATATAGTTGTTCCTCAAAAGTTATGGAATCTTGATCCGCAAATGACTTTTGAATACCTTACAATGCTTTTAGAGATTTTAAAAGAATAATTTAAATAATGTTTTAAACGTAAATCCATTCAATTTTATTAAAATTATTCTATGTCATTAATATAACTACATGAATGAATGTTTGTACTACTCAAAAGACAACCATGAAATTATATGCATTTTTAGTGAAAACATGCCTAATCACACAACTAGATGTATAATGACATGTAGTAAAAATAATGTAACTTATGATTCACAACATAGTATACTAACACAAAATTTTTAATCACATAAATGAATAAAATCTGGGAAAAGTTATAAAAGTGATCTCTTTTTATTACAGGGCCTTCATAAATATTTTCAAAAAGATTCAGTAGATGAAAACCGGAAAATTTAGATTTTGGAAATTAAAACCTCTGATAAGCATTTTCATTTCTGAAAACTTAAATATTTACATATAAATAAAGGCAAAACCACTGAACATGATTGATAGTGTTGAATTTCTAGGAAGTGAACTGAACAGTTACAGAAATGGTTGTGCAGAAGTCTTCACTAAATTATCAGAACTTAAAATAAATAAACCTTACACTATTTCAAAAGCTGAAATTTTAATAACTAAAGACGGTGAAATAGTTTTATTACTATCAGATGAAATAAATAAAATTACTCCTCCAGATCGTTGTGCTAGAATTTTTTCAGAAGATATGATAAATTGGAGAATATCATTGGTTTAAAATTTATTTATTGAAGTAAAAAACATAATAAAGGTAAATGAATGCATGTTATTCAAATTAAATAAGTTTTAGAATTTTTATATTTCTGGAATTAATTTTTCTGAATATTATATTCTTTATTCAATGAAAATTTCGTTCATGGGTACTGATAAATTTTTAAATGGAGAAGACACCGAAGTTAAAATCGTGGTTTAAATCTGAGGATTTTTAAAAAAATACGCACTTTGCGCCCAGAACTGTCATACGTATACTACGTATTTGACTACTCATCAAAAAAGACAAAGAGAACTGTCCAGAAGAAGAATGGCCAACAGCAAGCTACTGCCATCGGATACGTCTCACGACAGGATGAGGCAACTGCTGGGGCTGCACTCAGAGTGGGTACCATGAGCAGTGGCCACTGACGTTACTGTAGGTGGTCGCTATCCACTATGTTGGCACCGACCGCCGACCTTCATCCACTGCTA
This sequence comes from Schistocerca piceifrons, assembly GCF_021461385.2. Taxonomy (NCBI): domain Eukaryota; kingdom Metazoa; phylum Arthropoda; class Insecta; order Orthoptera; family Acrididae; genus Schistocerca; species Schistocerca piceifrons. The sequence continues at coordinate 371,990,843 of NC_060142.1, forward strand.
AGGGCCACTTCTGGCAGCCTTCTAGCCTCTGAGCACTCAAAATTATTGTCTCAGGAAGTTGTGTACATAAGCTGTCATGCAAGTAGCTATTACATACACTTGATACAAAATTTCGATACATAAAAATGGCTTTCGCATGTCAGAAAGAATAAATACAGTTACTTTTACGCCTAACAGCAAGCTACAATTCGCATTCCCCAACCCTTGTCACATACCATCCAACTAAGTAAAACTATGAAATTCGTCTATGATACAGTTGACGAAGATGTGTGAGAAAATTTCCGAGGTCGGAGCTTTATAGCAATACATCTGGTACTTACATTAACCTACTGCACATCTCTTTTACATGTCTACGCTACATAAAATCGATAACACATCCTAAATGAATTGGTAACTTTCGCTATTTTTATGTGAAAACTACTAGTCACCACAGAACGTCCTTGCTATTTCAGTACATCCATCTTTGTAAAAGTGAGAACCTTAATCTCCAAAATCATTATCAATCTACCGAAACATCCATGTTATAGGCTATTGCGTGATGGAACTCATCAGTGGAACAACTTAACTCTTATAACCGTCCAGCTATTGAAAAAACATACTTTCGCAACGATAATGAAACAGTCACGCTTCCACCAGAACAAATACAACCAATTCCATTCAGTATGATGGACAGATTGGCATAGTTGAGATAGTTTCCCACGTTTGTGGAAGTCTCGCAAATAATGTCACCAGGTAGATAAATCGATCAGATTTTTACCACATCTCTCCCTTCCAATATACTGGAAACAACTACCGTCCACACGTTCACTCTGAACATATGTGGCGATCCCATTAAATATACATGCATTGGTCCATTGGAGCAGGTTGCCAGTGATCGATGGCACATCGACAGACCTGTTTAAGTTTTGTTGTCTTTACTGGGAGAAGACCATATCTCAAAGTCTATCAGTCCCAATAGAATTCCTGTATTGCAGTTTTGTAGGCAGTTTGATACATTGTTTTTGGCTGTAACCCATCCATGAATGCATGAATGCTTTGTTGGACTTTCATACAGTCTGTTTCCGTGGCATGGCTGTGAGGTCTGTGTCAGGTGTTACATCGAAATTAACATGTTTAGATCCATTGGCTCTCACAGAAATCTGGACATAGTGTGGTGTCGGGCATGCTGCTCCAACAACACATACATGTTGGCGTAAATAAAAGACAAAAGCGTTATTTATTACTGAAAAAAATGTGGAATATATCACAACAAATGGAAACTGGAAGAGTCTGCAGCATTGTGGATCGTTTCCAAACAGCTGTCTGAATGTGAAGATTTTTACATTTTATCTCTGGTTCCACAATGATGGGGTTGGAGATGTCTCGTGTTTTCAAAGAGCACTGATTCCTCTTGTTCCATCCAGGTACAAGATCACAGTTTTGGGATCATAGGTGTTGGTCATCCTGACCTAGATCTGTTTGCAAACTACATCTCTAATTTTTGTGGCTTACAGACCATAACCACATGTGGAACAAGGGGCTATTCTGCCTAACCCCTACAGCACAGATGGTACGCACCGTCATTTGTCAATCGCGTCAATGCAGGAATTGAATAACTTTCATACACACGTGGCGGCAGGTAAGTACCATCATTTGTGTAGTATTTTCCTCAGTTTTACGCATTTGCCATCAATTTTCGCATTTTCAACAGATTTTCTGTCATTTCAAGACATTTTACCAAAATTATTATGGCTCACAATGCATAATTTCTTGTGAAAGAAGGGGTTTTCTGCAGCTCTTAAAGCCGTTGTGCACAGAGAGCATGCCCCATCATTTCTCGATCAAACAGGTGGAGGAATGGATTGATTTTCATATACCCAGGCAAACATGTAAGTATCCGCATTTTTGTTGTATTTTCCTCATTTTTTTCGTATTTTTCATTTTACCAAATTTTCCACAATTTCAAAGAATTTTACGCAATTACTCGAACCCTAAGCCGGTGCTCTCGACAACTTCTCATTTGAAGAAAACGTTTCATTGCGTCGATCCCGTCATGCTCTCAATCAAGGACACTGCAGCATAACTAGCAATTTCTGTATTATTGCCAAACCACCCTTCCCTTACTAATGTGCGTTTGACGATTGAAATAATACAATTAGTAATGCCGCTCAAGTAAACTCGTGTACGCATGAATTCTGAAGATACATATATACCAGAACGACAGACCTCATCCCAAATGTGGATGTGCATGCAAAGCTGTAGTAGAAAACGCAACTGTATTGATTTCGACCACCACTTCAACACATGCCTAGTTTCCATGACTGTTTACTTCAAATGCTAATAGTCCCCTGTCACAACCAGGTTTACCCATACATGATGTTTAAAGGTATGTGTCAAACCAGTTCACACATCTGAAGTTGTCTCGTCTTCTTCCCGTTACTGTTTGTCTTCACCGTATGCCACAGTTCTCGTTTCATGACTTCGATGCCGTGTAGCTACAGTTTTTATTTTAATACACATGGTACATTAACTGTACTTAGATCAGCAATTCCCTAAGTAGGGAACGGTTTAAGTCTGTTCAACACACTGATCCCTGTCGTTAATACTGGTGGAAAAATCATTGCTTGCGAGAACCAGCTGTAATTCGGGAATGTCCGGATTCGACGACATTGGGGAGAAACTGTCATGGATTGGGACAAATATGTTTCCCTTGATTTAATATAACTCTTCTGTGTAGTAATTATATCCTCTTTGTTGGAGTCCATGATACGAATTCCCTTGAAGTTTATAGGTGGATAATTAAAATTGAACGCAGACAGAGCATGATTTATAAGCTTTTCTCTCTTTGAGTGACATTTTATCAAAACGCTCCCAAACCACATCAAAATGTCTATCAAAATGCATCTGAACTCTACTAAAGGGTTTAAGAATTTATAACATCCATCATCATAGCTCTCAGCTCCTCCACCAGCACAACAACGCTCCCTTGGCTTTTCTCCAGTACAGGTCTTTGACATGTCCATGGAAATAACATTGATCACAGACCAACAGATGCAGCATGATAGATAAAAACTCAACTAGTCATTCTGTGAAGCATTTACACAAAACTCTAAATACAGACGTCCAGTAAGAACATGCCATAACAGAATTTTGCTGATTCTGTGATGCATTTCAATACTTCTGGTGTTTATCCATACCTACATGCACTCATTGCTTACCAGCTGTGGTTTGCCATTTCTGTTTACACCATGTAACTCTGATACATATCCCCTCCCCCAGTCAGATCATGGTATGTCAAAACTAATTCAAAAACACACATTCATCTAAATGAATTATTGTATTGAGACTGGGTGTTCAGGTTATTCTCTTGTAAACACACCAAACACACACACGCCAGAGGACAGGTCCGTAGAATGCTGTAGGCCATTCTTACTCTGGATGAATAGTCAACACACTGTACTGTACTGTACTGGGGGTCGGAATTCCCAAGAACTGACTTTGTTTTCCTCAGACGTAAAACAATATATCATAGTCAACCCAACGCCGGCTAAAGTAGAGAGTCGCTAGCAAATGGACCTTCTTACGTACCACCAGCGAGTGGTTATAACAGGCCGGGGAATGTAGTATCCCTCCCTGTATGAAGGTCCAGCTGGAGACCAGAAACAGCATATCATTGTCAACATAACACAGATCAGAGCCGAGCACCTGCGGTGGAAGCACTTATTTGTGAAGCATCAGTGACAAGTTAAAAGAGGTCTGGAAAACTGTTTTTCCTACCTGTGGTAGGAGGAGAAATAGGGAGGTGTGATGGTAAGAGAGGAGGTAAGACTGGTTCTTAGCTGCTAAGCCTGTATCCAAAATCGAGTTGGAAAAGTATGCACTATTCTGGAAGAAGCTTTTCTATTCGATTCTTGTGTGATAATTATTGTTCTCTTATAAGAGAATTGCATTTCTCTTCTAAGACACATTGGTTCCACTCACAAGAAAAAGACTTGTACCCATCCCAAAACATTCGCTCAGTATTCGTTATTGTGCTGTTGTTCGGTCCTATCAGTATTACACTATTGGCAAGGTCTTCTACAAAGCACAGTGTGTGGAACTTCTGGCTGACTGTATGGTTAAGGAATCCTGGATGGCGCTAACTGTTTGTGTTGTACTATATTCAATGCAAGATTCATTGTTGTCGATTCAATTTTCATTGTAACAAGATACGTTCACACCACGACAGTGCGTTTACAATTATTTAGCTGGAGGTTTCATTGATGTTAGTATTACATCCGCTATTTGCACTGTTGGTGTCATATTATTCATTTTAAAAGCATGAGACCACTACACTCTTTACAAGACGCGAGGTGAGGCCTGTCGACACAATATTTGTTGCAGTAAGCAATAGATACACAACTGGAGGATACTCAATAGTAATATTTCATGCAGCAAATAAGGGTTCATGTTTATTTTGTCACTTTTGTAAAAATAAATGAGCTGACATTAGACAGTTGAGCTGTTAGGAACGTCAGCACTTCAGGCAGACATACAGTCTGTTACTCCCTGAGGAGCAAGCTACCTGTTTAAAATTCCTCCAGTATGTATTCTTCATAGTCTGTACAGCGGGAATGCCTCTCTTTCAGCACAAACATCCCTCAGTGATTGGTTGTGCATATTGTTCTCGGACTATGTTTCAGCCACCCATGGATGTATCTAGAGCACTGTCAACAAAACATTTTACGTAGGTGGAGGTTCCTAAATAATATATATAAAGACAATATTCTGTGAGGCGAGCGGAATATCTCATCCTTCTATCGTATACAAGGACACACATAGACACAATGCTGCTATGCGGTACAGTGGAGGGTCTGAAGACCCTACCAAACAGCCTTTGGACAATTTACACGAAAAAGTAGAGAATACACAAGTAAACATGAGAGATGATGGTTTACAACTGCATGTATCAGCGGAGATGAGCGATTGAGGACACTCATCTCACCTCACATGGGCAGAACGGGTAGATCGGTGCATAATGAGACGACTAATAAAAAGATCCGTGTTTATCTCATGTACTCACGACGTATTCCTTCAATGATTTTTCTACATGAGACTGAATTTACGTAACTGAGGACCACTTGAAGACAGCACTGGCATACCCAGAACGTTTAAAAGCACAACACAGTTGATCTTCAGTTCTTCATCCAGGACAGACATTCAGGTACATTCCTGTTGTTCCTGGTGGACCAGTATTTCCAAGAAATACATTCAACGGCTTGCAGGAAGCATCCGATTCTTGAGTCTTTTAACCATCTGTAAGTAATTTATGCAGACCAGAATCAGTATATCACAGCTAGCAAATGGATCTCTTTGTGTACCATTATTGACCTATTAGAAGAGGCCTGGAAAACTCGTATTCCTATCTACGCAGGGGAGAGAACGAGGGAGGAGGGAAGGTAGAAAAGAGGTAAGACTGGTTGTAAGTCGCTTTGTCTGTATTCGGGAAACACAAGTGCAGCTACTGTACCTCCAGTCTTTCGTGGTGAGATCTTATGGCGTCAGTTTTGTAGTATGTGTTATTACAGTGATTTTTATCAATTCCCAGTGTTCTATCATGATCCATTGGTCACAAGTGGTAGCTTTTCATGGCAGTCTAGATGTCTACTAAGACAATGAAGCATTTTCCGTCAGTTGTGGTAACGTGTATTGGTGTTCCTACATAACAGTGACACTTTGCTACCTTATGCTTTCTTCCATTTATTTATATACATGTTCCTCAGCAACTATACACCTGAAAGAACGGTGGGAGACTACTCTTTCTCTCTGCACAACACCAAAATTTCATCAACTGAACCCATTTACTTTCAAAAATAAGAGAGTCCGTCCTTCAGTTCACAACTTTGTGATAGGAGGCAACTGCAGGACAGTCCAGCAGCAGAATAACACGCTGAAACATAAATAAGTAAATGAAATAAATAACGGGACTACCTTAATCCTTGCTCTCTATCAACTCAGCGCTTGACAAGTAAGCCACTGTCCTCAATAAATTTGGCAACAACTAAATATCTCACTGGGATAACAGTTTAACTTCATCACAGGGACCCAGGAACTAAGGTACCCATTTACTAGCTATAATTTGTAGTCTTTTCCTTTGGGGCTAAAATGTTTTCATATAAATCTCCTCACATATCTTCAATGTAACTGGACGCCTGTCGTAACTGTACGGTCTGTCTCCTTCATGTGCGCCATGAGAAGCTTTTCCTCGCAGCTTCCCAGTTCCTCCTGTAACACATCTTTTATTGATTGTAGATTGGATAACGGGCAATTGATGCTGTACTATGCATGCCATGTACAGCCATACTGAAGGCGAAGTTAGCGCAGTCGGAATCAAGTCTCATCTCGTCTGCGAGTTTCCATTACATATTTTCAAGGCTGAATTTAGGTTCCAATTCACTCTTTCAGCAAACGATGGCTGTAGGTGAAACGGTATGATGGCAATACGTGGTTTTGTTCTCCCCAAAAAAGTATCTTCCACTCCCTGGACACAAATGCTGACGCGTATCACTAACATGAGTTTTAGCAGCGCCGCAGGTACCAAATATTTCCCTTGGATATTGTATGATTACAGCAGCTGTAGTACGTCTTGCCTGCAACCAACCAAGTAACCAAGTGAAGGAATCAACGACAGCTAAAACAGTGATCTCCCTGTCAGGAAGGAGGCGGAAGGCCCAAATGGTCAAGCAAATTTTTTCTAAAGGATGTCAGGCCTGATTCGACGTAATTTCTTCGTTATGAGATTTCGGATTTGGTCTCACCGCCTTGGGCTCTAAACACCCATTGACCAACTTTCTGATTTCGCGCTTCAAGGTGAGCCAAGTCTAGTAGGCTACAGGCCGTTTTTGGCGCTTCTTTTTCTGCAACAAAACGGCCACTGTCCCTGAATTCGAGGTATCAGTCTGTAAAACAAATCCTCTTCGGCGTCGGAGGCCACAAAAACCAACGAACTGTCTAGAGGGCTTTTCAGCCCTTAGAATGCTGCCAGTTGACTCTTGTCCATTTAATTAGTATTCCATTTCGTCTTAACTGATTCAGCGTTTCAACTATCTGGGCGAAAGTAGGCATGATATTTAAAAATATAGATATATTAGAGCTATTACCTTTGCTTTTTTCGTTAGGTGACGTAAAAGAATGGATTGCCCAGGTATGCTCAGAATCTATACTGATACCTTAGCTGAAACAATGTGCCTCTGGAAGGATATCCCCCTAAGAAACAAATCAACATTCGTGGGCTTCACAGATAGGCATGTATCATGAAAGTGCCTCAAGTGTAATTGAGTATAATCCAGGTGTGCGTCAAAGAAACAACTTCAGATAACAATGTCGTCCAAATAAATACAACTCAAATAAATTTCAAATCACCCAAAACCAACAATCAAGATATCACTGTGGCACCCGTTGCTAACTCAAAAGGGGCTCGATCATACTCGAACAACTTTCAGATCCGTACTGAAAGCTGTTACCACATTTGATTTCTCCGCAAAGGCCACTTGATTTTTACATAATTTAGGTCAAATGCTTCCTGTTAGTGGTTCCCGACGCTCCCTGTCTTGACCAATAATTCATCTCCCTTCACGCTATTTATTTGCCCAGCTGACCTATGCTTTCACAAACTAAATTTTCCAGGTTGAAAACTAAATGAAACCTCTTCTCCCAGCAATTGAGGATGTACCCTGCCTTCTGTAAATAAAATCCCACCGTAACGAGCTCGTCAATGACAATCCCTTAAGACAGTAAAATTCATAGGCCATATAAATAACTGGATGCCAAGCATAATTCTCAGTTATCCAGCTACGGACGACCTTCCACCATTTACATATCTGCAAACTGCAGTATCCTTAATTAAGTGGGGCAGTTTGCGCACAACTCACAACGTCTTATACGACGAACACGTTGCACCCATGATCAATAAGCAAACCGGTTCATGATTGAGCCAATCACACACAATTGCTAAAAACAGAGGGCATACTGATGTAATCCTTTTGGCTTCCCTCGAAAGCCCATGCATATTATTTGGCTGAGCTCTATATTTCTGACGTCACCTCTGCCACTTCTTGTCTCTTGGCTCCTTACAATTTCACACCAAGTGCCCGGAACTCTTACACCTGTAGCGTACTCTTGTCTCAACACCTGTCCTCCTTTTCATCCTCGGTTGTGAAACTGCTACGCTCTTTAGTAATCCGCCTGTATACAGCCTGTCGATACCTTTCTCGTCACTTGGTTGGTTGGTTGGTTGGTTTGTGAGAGGACCAGACACTAGGGTTATCCGTCCCTTTTTCCACGAACTTGAAACACCTACAAAGAATAAAAACAAACAATGGAGATGACAAGACACAGGACAAGAAAGACACAGACAGAGACCTGACAAAAAGAATTAAAATCACACCGATAGTGACAGTGATTGGCAGAACATACAAACAAAAAAGGAAAAACCAACCGCCAAGAAACCCACTAAAAATCCCTGTCTGAAATCGTAGGCCAAAGGCCACACTCAACACAAAAAAGGACAAACACTTAGATAAAGCGGTAAAAAAAACCTGCAAGAATAAACCTCAAAACTAAATCTGCCATCGCTACATCATCTGATAAAAGTGCAAGAAGGCTATCAGACAGTGCAAACATCTGCCTGAGCGGAGTTAAAAGCGGGCAGTCCAACAAGTTGTGGACGACCGACAAGGCTTACCTGCAGCGACATAAAGTTGGGTCCTCGCAGCGCAATAAATAGCTGTGTATTATTCAGGTGTGGCCAATGCGCAGCCGGCAGAGCACAATAGAGTCCTTGCGAGAGAAAGGAGAAGCGCCACGCACCGGTAGCCTCCTTGATGGCCTGAAGTTTGTTAGGTGAAGGAAGGGTGCGCCAGTCTTCACCCCAGGTGCGAAGCACCTTCTGCCGCAAAACTCACCTGAGATCACTCTCCGAAAGGTCAATCTCCAAGGTTGGTGCACCGACAGCCTGTTTAGCCAACATGTCAACACGTTCATTTCCTGGGATACCAACATGACCCTGAGGCCACACAGACCACAGAGCGGCCGCAACGGGCTAGAGTATGGAGAGACTCATGGATAGCCTTCACCAGACGAGAGCGAGGGAAACACTACTCGATAGCTTGCAATCCGCTCAAGGAGTCACTACAGATAACGAAGGACTCACCTGAGCAGGAGCGGATGTACTCTAGGGTGCGAGAGATGGTGACCAGCTGGGCAGTGAAAACACTGCAGCCAGCCGGCGATGAGTGTTGTTCATAATAATCCCTTAGAGTGAGAGCATAACCAACACGAGCAGCAACGATCGAACCGTCAGTATAGGCAACCTCAGAGCCCGGAAACGCGGCAAGAATTGAAAGAACGCGGCAGTGGAGGGCCTCAGGAGGGACTGAGTCCTTTGGGTCCTGTGCCAAAACGAGGCGAAGGCGTGGGCGGGGTACACACCATGGGGGTAAACGCAGAGGGGCCTGGAAAAGAGGTGCCAGAGGGAAAACCTCAGGCCCAGAGCTCTGATGTGAACCGCGATCGTACACTCTCACTGGGGCCGCCGTTCCAGAAGATGGACGACCGACTGAGGGAACAGGAGACGATAATTTGGATGCCCGGGCAAACTACAAACTTATGTAGCATAAGCGGCCAGTAATCGTTGGCGCCGGAACCGCAATGGAGGGGCACCAGCCTCCAAAAGTATGCTGTTGACAGGGCTTGTCCGGAAAGCTCCAGTGGCGGGTCGGATCCCGCCGTGAAGGATGGGGTCCAGCAACCGCAATGTGGAAGTGGATGCCAGGCCGTAAGCCAGGCTCCCATAATCTAGATGGGACTGAATTAATTCTTGGTTCAGCCATAGAAGGGTAGACCGATGGGTATCCCAGCAGGTGTGACTCAAGCAACGAATAGCGTTAAGATGCCGCCAGCACGTCTGTTTAAGCTGCCGAATATGAGGGAGGCAAGTCAACCGGGTACCAAAAACCAATCCTAAAACCCATGTTTCTCCACCACAGCAAGAGGTTCGTCGTCAAGATAAAGCCGTGGCTGAGGGTGAACGGTGCGTCACCGGCAGATATGCATAACGCAGGCCTTGGCAGCCGAAAACTGGAAGCCATGCGCTAAAGCCCGAGACTGCGCCTTGCGGATAGTGCCCTGCAGCTGCCTTTCAGCAGCTGCAATGCCAGTGGAGCTGAAGTATATGCAGAGGTCGTCAGTATACATGGAAGCTGAGACAGACGTTCCCACAGCCGCAGTGACCCCATTAATTGCAATTAAAAAGAGGCAGACACTTAAGACATCCTTGCTGTACCCCATTCTCCTGAACTGGGGAGGAACTATGGGAGGCCGCAACTTGCACGCGGAAGAAACGTAGCGACAGAAAATTTTGTACGAAGATCGGAATCGGACCCCTAAGACCCCAACCATGAAGCGTACAGAGGATGTGATGTCGCCATGTCGTATCGTATGCCTTCCGCATGTGAAAAAGGATGGTGACCAGATTCTGAAGGCATGTAAAGGGTATACGGATGGCAGACTCCCGGCACACCAGATTATCGGCTGCAGAGCCACCCTTACGGAAACCACCGTGAGACGGGGCCAGAAGGCCCCAAGACTCAAGTAGCCAACTAAATCTCCAGCTCACCATGCGTTCGAGCAACTTGCAAAGAACGTGAGGCTAATTAGGTGGTAGCTGTCCACCTCCAGTGGGTTCTTGCCAGGTTTCAACACGGGGATTACGATGCTCTCCCGTCACTGCGACCGGAACTCACCCACAACCCACATACATCTGAAAAGGTCTAGGACGTGTCGATGGCAAGCCACCAAAAGGTGTTTCAGCATCTGACAGTGGATGCGATCTGGCCTGGGAGCCGTATCAGAGCAAGTGGCTAAGGCACTTTGGAATTCTCACTTACTGAACGGAGCATTGTATGATTCAGGGTGGCGCCTGTGAAATGAAAGGCTCCAGCTTTCCAACCGCTCTTTCAGGGAGCAGAAGGCCAGTGGGTAATTCGCAGGAACGGAACTTTGAGCAAAATGCTCTGGTAAGTGGTTTGCAATCGTGTCGGATTAAGTGCAGACTGCTCCAATGAAAGCGCAGGTATGCTGACGGGAGTCCGATAGCCATAGAGTCGACTAATCTTGGCCAAAACCTGTGATGGAGAGGTATGGAGGCCAACGGTGAAGACATACCTCTCCCAGCACTCCTGCTTGCGTTGGTGAATGAGGCGGCGGGCTAGCGCACAGAGCCGTTTAAAGGCAATGAGGTGTTCCAATGAGGGATGCTGCTTGTGACACTGGAGTGCCTGTCTGCAATCTTTAGTCGCCGCAGTGATCTCGGGCGACCACCAAGGCTCAGTCCTCCGCCAAGGGGACCCAGAAGAACAGGGAATGGCAGATTCTGCGGCAGTAACGATGCTGGTAGTGATGGAGTAAACCACCGCATCAATGGCGTTATTCGAAAGAGGCTCAATAGTGGCAATGGAGGTGAACAAGTCCCAGTCAGCCATATTCATAGCCCATCTGCAGGGGCGCCCAGAAGAGTGATGCTGTGGCAGTGACAGAAAGATCGGAAAGCGGTGACTATCACACAAGTCGTCATGCACACTCCATTGGACAGATGGTAACAGGCTACAGCTGCAGATCGAAAGGTCGATGGCTGAGTACATGCAATGTGTGAAGGCACCATTATTTAAAGGAGAAAGTTCGAGCTGTGCCAATACTTGCTCAACGATGCTGCCTTGGCCTGTTGCCACTGATCCACCCCACAGAGGGTTATATGCGTTGAAGTCACCCAGTAACAGAAATGGTGGTGGCAATTGGGCAATCAGCACAGCCAGGACATGTTGTGGGATATCACAATCCAGTGGAAGATAGAGACTGCAGACACTAACAGCCTGAGGCGTTTACACCCGAACAGCGACAGCCTCTAAAGGTATATGTAGAGAGACAGACTCTCTGTAAAGAAAGTGAAGGACATAGATGCAGACGCCACCAGATACCCTCTCATAAGCTACCAGGTTCTTATAATAACCCTGATAGCCATGGAGAGCGGGGGTTCGCATTGCCGGAAACCAAGTTTCCTGAAGAGCAATGCAGAGAAAAGGGTGAAGGCTGAGATGTTGTCAGAGCTCAGGAAGATGGTCGAAAAAACCACTGCAGTTCCACTGGAGGATGACATTTTCCATGATGGAGAAAGGTGTGAATGGTCCGAGGAGGCCGATTACACCACTGGTTCACCTGCTGCCACTGATTACCGACAGGAGCGACATCCATCATGTCTGAGAGACCGGCAAGATCTAGGTCCTCAGCAGACACCACAATCTCCGCCGCATCCTCAGACGCAGAGGTAGGTAGCGGTGGATTGGGTGCGACGCAATCTGTTTGGTCTTAGGGGTCTTCAATTTCGATTTCTCAAGCTATCAATTTAGTTGCCATTGCTGGGAGGGCTTCCTTGATTCAGACTCTGGGACTAAGGAGGAATGCAAAACTCTACAACCAGCTACCTGGGACTTCCTCAGCCATGGCAGGTGTCTTGTTTGCCACTGGTAGGAACCAGGGAAGGGAGTGACCCAAGGGATCCCTTCCTAGCGAGACAAGCCGAAGAAGACTTACACTTCTCCGGCTTAGAAGTGGGGACTGTTGTCCCCGTTGGTTCGGGGGGGGGGGGGGGGGGGGATGCTGTTCCCAAGGTAGTTGGTGCAGGAGAAACAGGGAGGTTAGTGCCCCCCCCCGCCCCCATCAAGGGGGCAGGTGTGGTCCTTTGGCTCTGAGAGCTGACTGTATGTGCTGCAACGTATGGAGCTGTAATAGGACTGACAGTGGCAGCACAAGATGACGTCAAGCGCACGGGATAAAGCCATTCAAATTTCCGTTTAGCCTCAGCATAGGTCAGTTGCTACAGGTTCTTGTATTCCATTATTTTCCTTTCCTTCTGTAGAATCTTACAGGCCGGCGAGTGAGGGGGATGGTGCTCTCCGCAGTTGACACAGATTGGAGGCGGGGCACATGAAGTATCGGGATGGGATGAATGACCACAATCGCGACATATGACGCTGGAAGCACAGCTGGAAGACATAGGGCCGAACTATTAACACCTGAAGCTCCTCATCAGTGGAGGGATATGTGGCTTGACATCACAGCAGTAGACAATCACCTTCCCCTTCTCGGGTAACATGTCACTGTCGAAGACCAAGATGAAGGCACTGGTGGCAACCTGATTACCCCTCAGATCCCGGTGGACGCGCTGGGCGAAATGGACACCTCGTCGCACTAAGTTGCCGCGCAGCTCATCATCGGACTGTAAAAGAATATCCTTGTGGAAGATAACGCCCTGGACCAAATTTCAGCTTTTATGAGCCGTGATAGTAACAGAAACATCCCCCAGCTTCTTACAAACGAGTAATACCCGTGACTGGGCAGAGGATGCTGTTTTTATCAAGACTGACACGGACCAAATTTTTGACAAGCCTTCCACTTCCCTTAACATGTCCTCTAAATGCTCTAGAAAGAACTGAGGCTTCATGGACACGAAGGATTCCCCATCAGCTCTTGTACAGACTAGATACCGTGGCGAATATGCCTCATTGTCATTCATAGCCTTTCGTCCCTCCCATGGTGTGGCCAGGAAAGGGAACTATTTGGGGTCATACATGTTTGAATTAAAGTTAGCCCTCGAACGTTTAGAGACTGCTGGTGGTTGGCCACCAGCAAGAGAAGCTGTGCCACGCTTCATTGCATGCCATCCACCCTGATGCCACCTACTCCAACCAAGGGTCCTTCCCACAGGCGCCACCCAGGCACAACATGGGCCACCTGGCAGGATGGCCATTGCCGGAAGTCCCGATGCCCCATGGAGATAGGTATCTACTCCTTGGCATATGTGGGGAGTTAACGGCACAGGCATCAGTAGAGCGATCCCTGTGTTGTCAGGGGGCTACAACCAACAGCGTACATGGCGGCCTCACCACAATGTACTGGCTGCCATGCAGGATATGAGGTGGCAAGTGGTCCATGGCCGTCGTCAGCGAAGAAAGCGACACTGCAGAATGCATGCCGGAAATCGCACCCAGGAATGTGTCCTCGCTCAAGAGATGTAGAGCGAGCGGGACTGCAATGCGAATAAGGTGCCTAAAGGTCTCAGTGCACGATGGACACAATGCACCAAGTAAGGCACCCTTCCCCAATGGGCTCGTTCTTCAGAATAATTTTGAAATATGGTGGTGAAACCCAAGAGGGGACCATCTCATAAGGGCCGAAACATTTGAGACTCCTTTCAGTTGCCTCTTACGACAGGCAGGAGTACCGCGGGCCTATTCTTACCCTCGAACCCGCAGGGGGATTCTCGTCACTGAATCTAATGGTTTCACTCCTTGACACCATTTTATTTTAATCGTGATAACTATCCGGTTTGGTAACAAACAGAATACGAGATCAATCTACTGGACGCATTCCTTCTAAAATGTAACTCCAACTGTTCTAAACACAGTAATCAAACCGCTATTCTAATATCTTCTCTATAGTATGCACCCGATTAACTTTGACTCCATCTGTTCGAAACACAGTACCCAAACCGCTATTCTAATATCTTGTCTATAGTATGCAAGTATTTCATTCGCCTCTTGCACTATATAATTTTACTGATTAGTCAGTTTATTTCATTTTTCAACGCCCTTTTAGGGTATTAACCGAATGATTCTTGTCATTTAAAACTAAACTAACTACTCTTCGTTATCACCAACGATCTAATGGATACATAGCTTCAAATGCTGTACAGCCAGCGATGCACATGGCCGTAGCCTCTTCTTCCAATCGCACACAGCACCATAAAAAGTGCACGAATGTTACCATCAATATCTTTGGCTAACATTTCAATCTTTTACAATACAGAGTAGGTTGGGTTTGGCAGTTTTCGGAACACAGCCTCTCATCACTGTTCATTCTCAAACGACTTCTCCCTTCACAAAGACTATCCTGCACTGGAAGTGAACCCGCTACCCGCTCTTTACTACTTCCCCAACTAAGTAAATTCGTTTGAGGTTGTAACTGATTACTTCCCGCACGCAATTTTTTCACATGCGGTTTTAAATCGGACTCCGATTAATCTTATCTAAATCTTGGGCATGGATTCTAAAAACTTGAGCGCAGATGGGAACGCTATCTTACAATAATTCCGCATTCCATACGCGCATTGTAGAGCAAACTGTCAGAAATAGAGCAAGCGTCACTCACGTGGCTAATATGTGTTGTTGTTCCTGGTTCATTCACTGCGCCACGCAACTGTCAGCCCAGTACAGCCAGTTTCCTTTCCGTGAGCATGGTTCTGATTGCCAGTTGGTACTGCAGCTGCGACTTACTTAAACATGAAATTCCCACCGCTTCCCCCTGTTCCATTATCAACTCCATTTAAAATATGAAAATTTAGATGCAGAACAGTATCCACAATCAAAACACTTTTTCCTACCTGACCATAAATCAGCTCCTCACGACTCCCACATTCAAACCCACGCTAGCTCCTACCACTGAAATGGTGCGGTTGAGAGAAGCTATATAATGAAGTGGCGAGGGTCTGCATTACCTAGTAAACATATAGTACCTCAAAACACATTTATTACAGATACAATGTTACAGAAGATAAACCGAATCTTAATTAAACATTTAATTAACCATTTAATTGATCACATCCACAATGGACTTTTCAAAACATCATTACAGAAGAGAACTCCATCCCAGTTCCCATTTAAATTTTCAAACGCTTAATTACTTTTAAACTCCAGGAAATTACTGTGGCTACAAGACGAAGAGTTCTTGTACCGGTAAATTTATCTGGCAACAAAAATAATATTGCAAGACACTAACAAAGTTTAAAACCTAGTTAAAAGATTGTACAGCGTTCCATTAAATGTATTATTTTCTGAGCTAATCGAAGAATTAAATTTCATGAAATAGTAAGGCTACACGTTGGCTCAGGAATTACAGTAATAACGAGCTCAGTAATAACGAACTCAGGCATTGCGCTTAGCTGCTGGCATAAGGCGGTGAAATAATTACACGTAGCGGTAACAACGGACCACTAAGCGATGACATACATAACGCTAATCAGCGATCAGCACAAGCTCTAGAATATACAAGCAATGTTATTAAGCTATCAGAAACACATGCAAGAAATATCAGCGCATACTCAGAACAAATAAACACACAGTTTAGAGGGAACCTGCTCTGATGTACAAAAATGAGCAAAATTTAATTATTAGGACTTTAGCTACTATCGTGCTGATTGAGGAACCTACCCAAAATATCCAGTTAACTATATCAACGGCTCCGACCTACGTCTTACGCAATTCGGTAATTATTTAACTATACACTGACAGGCACCAAATTTTCCAGCACCAGCACACGTTGATTACGTCACAAGAATCTGGACAAATTTTATCACAACCCGTATATCTACATTCAACTAATTCCCGGACTCACTTCTGTTCTTTTCTTTAAGAGAAAAAGAAAAATGTCCCTTACAGATAATAGGAGTGCGATAAGGCTGGCAGGCTTCTTCACAAGAATGACAATTTCGTAATTGAGAACGCACCTTTAAACAAGGAAGTGTCCGCAACAATCGTACATATCAATCCAGATCCACAGGACGTTAACGGTCTAGGTGAGAAGTCACCATCGCACTGCCGTATCACAACAGCCATGGCTCCCCCAAGGCGTTTAGTAGAGGGTGGCGTCCGCGATGCCACAGGCCAGCGAACCCTCTCGCTGCGACGCGCTACAGGCGTGCCCCCTTCGTGCGTGAACTTAGTAGCAATTGCACGACTACACTACGTGATCAAAAGTATCCGGACACCACCAAAAATATATTTTTTAATCTAGGTGCATTGTGCTGCCACCTACTGTCAGGTACTCCGTATCAGCGACCTCAATAGTCATTAGACGTCTTTAGAGAGCATAATGGGGCACTCATGGACTTTGAACGTGGTCGGGTGATTGGGTGTCACTTGTGTCATACGTCTGTAAGCGAGATTTCCACACTCGTAAACATCCCTAGTTCCACTGTTTCAGATGTGAAGTGGACACGTGAAGGGACACGTACTGCACAAAAGCGTAGAGACCGACCTCGTCTGTTGACTGACAGAGCCCACCGACAGTTGAAGAGGGCCGTAATGTTAACAGGCAGATATCTGACCAAACCGTCCCCAACTGTTTAGTGGGAGACGAGATAACTATGATTTCATGGTCGAGCAGCTGTTCATAAGCCACACATCGCGCCGTTAAATGCCAAACGACGCCTCGCTTGGTCTAAGGATCGTAAACATTGGACGATTGAACAGTGGAAAAACTTAGTGTGGAGTGACGAATCACGGTTCACAATGTGACGATACGATGGTAGTGTATGGGTATAGCTATTGCCGGGTGAACGTCATCTGCCAGTGGGTGTAGTGCCAACAGTAAAATTCCGAGGCAGTGGTGTTACTGTATGGTTATGTTTTTCATGTAGGGGGCTTCCGCCCCTTGTGGTTTTGCTTGGCACTGTCACAGCACAGGTTTACATTGATGTTTTAAGCACCTTCTTGCATCCCTCTGTTGAAGAGCAATTCGTGGATGGCGATTGCATCTTTCAACACGATCGAGCACCTGTTCATAATGCACGGCTGGTTGCGTAGTGGTCACACAACAATAAATCCCTGTAATGGACTGGCCTGCACAGAGTCCTGACTTGAATTCTATAGAAAACCTTTGAGATGTTTTGGAATGCCGACTTCGTGCCAGGCCTCACCTACCGACATCGATACCTCTCCTCAGTGCAGCACTCTGTGGGGAATGTGCTCCCATTCCCCAAGAAACCTTCCACCACCTGATTGAACGTATGCCTACGAGAGTGGAAGCTGTCATCAACGCTGAGGGTGGGCCAACACTACACTGACTCCCATCATTACCGACGGCGGGCGCCAAGAACTTGTAAGTCATTTTCAGCCAGGTGCCCGAATACTTCTGATCGCATAGTGTATCACTAGGAGCGCAGCAGAGCTCAACGAACACCATCCAACGTCGTTTCCCGCTCCTCACCTCGCCAAACGGCTGTTTTTGGACATCTGAACCCCTCTGTCATACCCTCAGGCTGCAGCCAAAGTACTGACCAGTATAGATGTATGAAGGAAAGAAGATATTTGCACAAAGGTAACTCGAACTGCCATGCCACGGCTAAGATGAAAATCAATGGTTACTGTGAATAGTAGAGGAAATGATATATAAACAAATATGTGTACCAAAGTGAGTCATGCACATTATGGGCAGAGGAAAAGTGGCTTGAAATTACTGGTGTCTTTTTTTCTTCAAGAATATGGAAAGAAGAATCAGAAAGCTGTTACCTGTTAGTGAACCCGGCCAGAAGTAAAAACACCAATGTCATCGAACCAAGAGCCCCATTGCATCAACGAGATTAAGATAGCTGGTAGCAATAGATTTAATGAGACCATTTCCTCGTAGGAGAGGGGATCTAATTATATTCTGATGATGGTATAACTAGCGCTGAAATTCGTGACGTTGGTGCCATTGCAATGAGCATCAGCCAAGAGGATTTTGGAAGCATTCCGTAATTTATTTCTGAAGCAGGTTTGGCGAGTGGGAAAGATAATCTTAGGTAACGGGCCCACTTCTGTTCGTGATATGTATAAAAGAAGCACAGGATTTTTCTGATGTTCACAGCGACTTATCATCCCCCGCCCCCCCTAAACTCCGTCTCAGAGGATTATGAGAGAATTGTGACGTCTCTGCCGACCGACTATATTTCAGTAAAAATCCTATGTCATGTGATGTGTTCCTCAGAGACTTACAGGAGGTGATTAACAAGTTGTCACATAGAGAAACAGTGATCGCACTAGTAATTGAACTGAAGAAGAGCTAGGTGTACACAAGATTACAGTAATGATAGTTCCTGGATGGACACCATCAGCGACTCAAAGAAGAGACTGCATTGGCCAAAATGAAGACTAGAATTAAAAGTATTCCAAGCAAAGCATCAAAAAAAAAAAAAAAAAAGAGGAAACGTGGCATAAACTTTAGGATGAATGCATCCATACTCAGGGTATTTCCTGTTATTGATGATGCAACCCTGCTCTTGGTTACATCTTAATGTAGTTACATTCTACTCTCTAGAATTTATGCATTTGTGTACTTGTGTCGGTTTATTCTTAAGACTCACACCATACATGCAACAGCGAGTAGGTCTAAGAACACTTGGAACGCAGAGTTAACACGTAAAAACGCGCGAATATGTTTATATGTTTCGATTTAATTCCTTTGCAGCTGCCAGGTAACTGGAAAAGTTAGCTCTCTTCGTTTATATCCATAGCCATGCCGAAGACATATTCGCAGTTTTTGTGTTGTAATTCGATCATTTTTCATTCTGGTTCTAAATTTATACAACATTTTTCTGGGCCTTTGTCCCACTTCAGCGCCGGTTCGGCCCTCTTCCCGTGGATTTGGCAATGTTAATGTCAGAGGGTGGCCGGATGCCCTACCTGTCACCACCCCAGCCCCCCCCCCCCCCCCCCCACCAGGATGGAAGTAGTGTATCCCAGCTGTCTGCATCTAGTATAAGCCATGAAATAATGTGAACGTTTTCAAATGTCCGCGAGTCGTGTAACTGAGGTGGTACATGGGGACCAGCCTGGCATTCACTTAGTGGGATGTGGAAAACCGACTATAAACCACATCCAGGCTTGCCGGCACACCGGCCCTCGTCATTAATCCACTGAGTGGATTCGATCTGGGGCTGATGCACCTAGACAAGTTGAGGAAGCAGCGCATTAGTACTCTCGGCTAACCTGGCGGATCTGGTTCCCAATTTATACTCAACCATAATTTTGACGTTACACCGCCTTAGCTAGGATACTAGGATACCGATGTACACTTTTGTTGACCTGGGCAGCAACTGATTTGGTATATGTTTTTATATTGTCCTTAGAACCATGTTGCATATATCGTGACTATTGATGGTGCTATCACAAAACAACAGGAACAACACTAATTACGCGTATTTGTCTACCTCACACGAAACGTGTTTTATGAACGTAAAATCTAAAAGATGTGAAATGTTTTCAAATAATTAAAACTGCTTTTAGACCATGATCCGATACACACGCTGGTTAATTGTGAACTGCCAGTCTCGCTTCAGTCCCGAGTAGTTTAAAGGTTATTTTCTCTACACATAAAATTCGAACGACGGTAACTGTTTTTGCTCGTAAAATCCGAACAGTGTACATGCAAA
Source organism: Schistocerca piceifrons (assembly GCF_021461385.2). Taxonomy (NCBI): domain Eukaryota; kingdom Metazoa; phylum Arthropoda; class Insecta; order Orthoptera; family Acrididae; genus Schistocerca; species Schistocerca piceifrons. Next base: position 372,011,100 of record NC_060142.1, read on the forward strand.
TGGGGCCATTAGCTGAGAATTAATTTCAGCCCAATTAAAATCTTTTGCAAAAGAAACAAATAGATTTGCGCAATTTTCGTTGGTGTCAACTCCTGTTCGTCGTTTAAGACTAGTTTTTAATATACTGTAACATAGCTACTGTAAGACATATGGTCTGGGATAAATCAAACATTATTTACCCCATGTTCCTAGCTCAAGTAGAAACCGAACCCTAAGAGCCCAAACAAACTGTGATTTGGGTGGCTTTTTCAGACTTATCTTTTACACCGCGGAAGCTCTGCAATAAGAGCAACAGAGACAAAGAGGAAAGAAAGGAGGAATAGGAACCCGAAAGCACGAATCTACGAAGCACATCGGGAGGTTCTGATATGGTCGCATAGACTATCATGTAGACAGACGTCGATATATCATAGATTCTTCCCACTATATTATGGACAAGTGACGATTCAGAGCATTATTACAACGTTGTAGAAGTAGAGACACTCAACACAGGTAAATACGGAGGAAAAACCTGTCGGCTATATTAACTCCTTTTGAGAAAAGCTAAATAGTGGATACAAGGCCTTTGGGATCAGACGAAATATTGGAATGACATAGCTTAAACTGAAATCAGTGGTTAGTTAGCCACATTTGATGTCATTAAAACCGTATTGTCTGGAAGTGGAAGGAAATATTGACCTGTGGTTAAGAGGAGATCAACTTCGGAGAAAAGTGCACGGCTTTAGACGTATGATAAAGATGGGACAAATGTACATTGTGTTAAGTAAGATCGTGATCGGGTTAATCTGTAGAAAAATGTATTTGACAATAAAGCAAAATGTATACGTCCATCGTATATAAACAAAAGAAAAACGCAATTACAATTAATTATGTCAAATCATTACAGCATCCGTAATTGCTTGGCATCTCTGAGGCATTCTCGAAACCAATTTTTCTGCTTATACACGTGGAAGTGACATTCGGATATGCCGACTTTGCTTTGACAGCTGTATCAAAGTGAATTATGCTTGTTTGCCGCAATGTTAAGAATGGGTTTCCCGAAAAAACGGTAATAGTCATTTTGCATCTTTGGAGTCACTTTACCCACTGAGCCTCGTTCTTGAAAGTAATCTACGTTTTTAACCAATTTATAGCGTATTATCAATTTTTGTACAAATGACTTTGATTTGGCCATATATTTAGACGCTATGGCTATCTTACTTTTCCGCCAGCTGGAGTGACTACAGAGAAACGCTGTTTCAAAACGCGTATCTTAAGCTGTATTCTTGTTCATTCTTATGTATCTCAATAATTCGAGGTTAACTAATCTTTACAGACAATTAAGGTGATACATATACTACCATCTGTGTGCAATTCCAACCACACTCTTCCTTAACAAGCTGTATGAGGATGATGAATAATGACGAATATTAATCAGGTGGATATGTTTAGCAAGGAGGCATATGAGATCCAATGGAAGGGTGGGAAATATTTTATGGTATGAAACGAAGTGTTCGGACGTAAAGTAATACACTTGATTTCTGGGAAACTAGGATTTTGTTTGACAGTTTAGGAAGCATAAGAGAGAAAGGAAACTTGTGCCGGAAGTAGTAGACGATTTTGTATGTCAAGAGAGCGTTAGCTCGGGATATGTGAGGTTGAATCGGAGGGCACTCCTCGAGAGTGTGTTTTGGTAATAATTTTTGATACATTTATGAAAAATGAGAAGTTGTTTTACAGTGTTTAAGGAGAACAGAAGAAAATGTTGATAACAGGAAACAAATATTTTGACTTAAGAGTAGTCGAGGGAAGTAATGAATTAAATGATAAGTGGATAATAATGTGCACAAATGTATATCTAATGAAAGAGAAGTTATATAAAAATGCAAGAATTTATGCATTTGCTGTTTTTGTTACATGTACTCAGAAGTGGCATTATTGTCAATGGAGTGACAAATAACTTATAAGGATGGGTGATGCGTATGCATCGTCCAAGACCGCATGAACTGCCATGGCCAAATGTAAGCAAGAGAGGAATAACTGACTCCAGAGGCTATACGTATTTCTGGTCACAGTGATGAAAAAAGAGCGAAAGAGTATCCCACTATGCAGCTTGAAGGTGGAAAAGGAATACAGTTGAGTAACAAGTTACACTGTGTTGTTCTGCATTGTCGAATGTTCACAAGAACCAGGTAGTTGCACTGAAATGGCGCGATGAGGAGGAGGGGACAGTCCTGCACAAGGGTCCACAGATAATGTGGGACTGACAGAGCTGTTAAAGGAATGAAAAGAGGAAGAGGCAGAAGTACGGGGACCAGGATGCAGAAGGGAATGGCCAAGCCTGGCACTGACGTTTAATTTATGTTGGATGATGGTATCTTCTTTCTCTGTTTGAATAAGTAACAACTAATGAAAAGGTAGATATTGAGAGAAACTAAGCTGGGAAACATGAAGGAAAAACTGCTTGCATATAAAAGGTGCTTAAGTGACCGAAACCACGTGTACGAATACCAACGTATCAATACCAAACCTGTGTTCAATAAAGCAAACAGATGCGATGTCAGTTAGAAACTTTTTAGTAAACGAGAAACTGTAAGATAATATAAGAGGCAGAACGGAAAGCAGAGACCAGATACAAATGATTGTATATAGTTAAGAAATGTAAATGTCGTGTGACTATGGCCTCCCGTCGGGAAGACCATTCGCCGGGTGCACGTCTTTCGATATGACGCCACTTTGGCGACACGCGCGTCGATGGGGATGAAATAATGATGATTAGGACAATTCAACACCCAGTCCGTGAGCGGAGAAATTGTCCGACCCAGCCTGGAATCGACTACGGTCCCTCAGGAATAATATTCTGTCGCGCTGACCACTATTTTTTATATCTCATTTTGTTCTGTATTGTCGTTGAATTTGTTTGAGGCGGACGTCCGATGGACACCCGTTCAGGTTCTTCGTTGATCTGACCACTCAGATACCGAGGGCGGACATTGTATATAGTTAAGTTGTGTAGTAATAATACGAGTGACGTGGCGCTCACACTTTGACGGAGAATCTGGCCACGGTGAGAGCCAGGCTTTTGTGTGCGCGCGCGTGTGTGTGTGTGTGCGCGCGCGTGTGTGTGTGTGTGTGTGCGCGCGCGCGTGTGTGTGTGTGTGTGTGTGTGTGTGTGTGTGTGTGTGTGTGTGTGTGTTTGTGTGTGTGTTCTGGCTGGTGGTCTGGAGCAGAGTTGGTTCGCTAACTTGTGTCTGCCCTGTCTGAGCGCTGACCACTGTCCGTCAACTGAGCCACGCATATCAGTCAAAGTCTGAAATTGATGGACATAATGTCAAATGAGAAGATGAAAGCACAATGGCAGCTAACTATTGTTACATTTTGAATCGCACAAGGCAAACTTTTAACCATACAACGAAGGGCGATGCGAGGTTGGAAAGTGAGGAACTACGCGTTCCTGCCAATGTGCAGATATTAATAGCAATCATCATATATAAAGAGATACGGGTTTGAGAAGTTTTCCCGTAACTGCCAATCAGGAAAAGTGTAATAATTTCGTTAGTTATTAATGTGCAATGGAGATTCAGTAAACAAATTTTAGTTCTCGGAGAGCGGCTTCGATTGGCACATTCACACTACTTACAGCATAATTAGTTCAACAGTGAGACACATATTAACTCGAATTTCATTGTAAACGTATATAAAATCTACCGGAAAACAAGAACGCTAAAGCAAGGCAGTATCCATTGTCGGTGGTCGTAACACAAATTCACAATCAGTAGTTCTTAAGATTTATAAATTCTATTGTTTCTTTTGCTTGTTTCAAAATTCGCATAGTTTTGTTGATAACTAATGAAGTTAGACGTGTAAATGCTGAGTGATGCTTACGTACGTGTCACCTGTCAGAGTCGTATCACTCCAACTGCACACCCACCACAGCATTACAAAGCCTCCACCAGCTTGAACAATCCCCTGCTGACAGGCAGGGTCTGTGGATTCGCGAGGCTGTCTCCATACCCGTACACGTCCATCCACACGATACAATTTGAAACGAGACTTTTCCGATCAGGCAACATGTTTCCAGTCATCGACAGTCCAATATCGGTGGTGATGGGCTTAGTTGAGGCATAAATTTATGTGTCGTGCGATCATCAAGGGTACACGAGATGTCCTTTGGCTCCGAAAGCCCATATCGATGATGTTTCGTTGAATGGTTAGCAGGCTGACACTTTTTGATGGCCCAGCATTGAAATCTCCAGTTAGTTTTGGAAGGGTAGCACTTCTGTAACGTTGAACGATTCTCTTCAGTCTTCGCTGATCCCGTGCTTGCCGGATCTTTTTTGACCGCAATGATGTCGAAGATCTAAAATTTTACCGCATTCCTGATATTTACTATATACTCGCGAAATGGTCGTACGGGAAAGTCCCTACTTCATTGCTACCTCGGAGATGCTGTGTCCCATCGCTCGTGACCACGTTGAAACTCACTTAAATCTTGATAACCTGCCATTGGACAGCATTAACTGTTCTAACAACTGCGCCATACACTTGTTGGCTTATTTAGGGGTTGCCAACCACAGCGCCGTATTCTGCCTGTTTACATACCTCCGTATTTGAATACTCATAGCTATATAAGTTTCTTTGACGCTTCAGTGTGAATAACAGCGACGGTCATCATGATGGGGACAGAATTTGGTACGACCTGGTTCGGGGCGGGACCTGCATTGGTCAATGAGTGTTCTGTGAGAGCTAGATGAACCAGTATCTATGTAGTTCAGGCAGAACGGTGATTCCAGCTACGCGTGCTTTAGGCAGATAAAAGTTTTGTGGGTGGTCCATTAGCTGGACGCTGAGTCAGCTGTCTGTTTTCTGCCGGCTGACTGTCGTTACTAGCGATTCTGGTGTCATGTGGATTTCAAACTCTATCCCTGAACATTGCAGTTGGACTTTGTCTCACTTTTACCTGCGAGGGACTCTGGTGATTCTTAGTACAAATCGACACTTAAGATTTAGCGTTGTTTGTCGTTTATCTGTAATATCGTCCTAGTTAGTCTGTGGCTTATTTTCTTTTAATGAATTGCAGTGAATGTGGTTAACGTTTTAAAGTAATATTCAATATATTATATTTTTTGTTGCGAGCTTAACGGCCGCTACTTTGGGAGGGTGGAGTGGGTTTTAACGATATAATGAAATAGCTGGTTTCATCAGACTTCCAGCTTACGTGATATTGAAAAAAAAAAGTTCTGTTAAAGAAAATACTGATATTGTAGTTACAGATCGTCATTTCACATAATTTGCACATGCATAATGCAAGTGATTAACTAACTTACTGATTAATAGCTGTTGGATCGTTGTATTCAATTATTTCAGTTACTTACGTGCTTGGGTTTAGGACCTGCATTTATCATCCCCAGTGAAGACAGTGCTTGTTACTGTATTTCATTTACAGACCCACATTTTTTCCCTGTACCATTGCAGCAGTCAGCGCAACACCATCCCTATCATAGGTGTGCTCCACGAATGTTGTTACGCAGTTCTTCCTGATTTCTGAAATACAAAATTTTTCATAATGGTTGCCGTTTATTTTAAAGTCTCTGGAGTCACTCTATTTGCCGCCCTTTTCCAGTCACCAAAGACAATTCCGCTCCAGTAAATGAGATTGCTGGCCAAATAGGTGTCTGGAAACGCCCCAGACGGTATCTAGAGACAAATCTGAGCGTTGCCCACCAAGCGGCCCGACTACCGGGAATGATGGTTTGGGGTGCCATTTATTATCAAGGTAGGATCCCTTCGATAGTCACCCGCCAGGGTAGTCCAGAGTGCTAACGCGCTGCTTCCTGGACTCGGGTAGTCACGCCGGCCCTGGATTGAATCCGCCCGGCGGATTAATGACGAGGGCCGATGTGCCGGCCAGCCTGGATGTGGTTTTTAGGCGGTTTTCCACCTACTGCTAGGTGAATGGCGGGCTGGTCCCCATATTCCGCCTCAGTTCCACGGCTCGCAGACATCTGAACACTTTCGCACTATTCCATGGATTACACTCGACGCAGACAGTTGGGGTACACTAATTCCATCCCGGGGTTTACGGGGTGGCGGCAGGAAGGGCACCCGGCTACCCCTTAAACATTAACATGCCAAATCCGATTAACGGTGGCTGACCCTGCGTAACTGCGGGCCAAGGCTCAAGCGATAGATAGGTAGATAAATAGATAGATCCCTTCGATAGTCATCCGCAGCATCCGTCGACGATATTCTACGCCCCAATTTATTGTCTTCCGTGGCAAGTCATCCTGGGCTTACATTCAGCACGGTAATGCTCGCCTGCGCACTGAGGGAGTCTCTACTGTCTAAGTGTTTTCGGGACCTGCCTTGGCCGTTAAAGTCGCAGGAACTCTCCTCAAATGCGTCGCTTTTAGCGTTGTAGGCAGGTCCCTCCAACCAGCTCAGGATTTTGACGATCTAACTTGCCAAAGGGACTGAATTTGGCACGATATTTCTCAGGAGGACATCCAAAACCTCTGTAAATCAATACCTAACCGAATAACTCCTTGCATAAGTGCCAGTGGTGGACTAACGCGTTATTGGCTTGCTCAGTTTGTGAAGGTGTTTCTCTTGAGTACGTCATCAATTATTTTGCTGTAATGGTAGTCGTTAGTGTGTCTGTACATGTAAGTCTGCTAATACCCGTCCAATTCGTGTAATTCCTTTCTGTTGCGTCTTTTTTTTCTTTTTTCTTGGAGCGTATACTCACTCCGTATTGAGCCCGGTGTTGCACAACATTTAACTTTAAAAAATTCGTTTCTGGGTGTGCTGTTGTACATTTTTACCGTTAGCTATATTTTGCTACCACGTATTAAACAACGGTCTGCCTCACTGAAATCTGTTCACAAACGTTACTCAGCATTGAAAGTAAAATCTTCTGGGTTGTTAAGCCATTAATATTTCTTTTATGTGGTTGCATAGCAGAAATTTGAGATGACCTAGTAATCCTGGACATTTTATTATCAGTGCTAATGATCACAAAAGCCTATCTATTCTTCTGATTGCCCATGTGTGGAATTTATGTAACTTTTGCTTAATTACAACGTTTCTATTCTATGGCATATCACAGTCTAGACGTTTAAAATGAGTTGAAAGCTGTACATATTTTTCGATCAATTATAATCGTAGTTCTTACAGGATATCTCAGACTGAATGACATTATTTTGGTGCACCAGAAACTGCAGTTCATCTTATGTGTTCGGAAAGATAACTTTACTGTCGGCAAGTAAAAGGGTGCTTAGAATTTTCGCACATCCTATTTTAAAACCGTGTTAGTCATCCATCCATTCTTGTAGAATGTTGTTAATATAAATGTCAAACATTAAAGTCGGCAGACAACACCCATGACATAGGCAGTTGTTGACATTTATTGATTCACTCAGTTGTTCACGGGTTCCTATGACTATTTTGTATCATTACATAGATTTAGAAGAACATCAATTAATTTCCTGGGGTAGTCGATCGTACGCAGAATCTCCTAGGGGTGCAAGCTCTGATTATGGAAAGAAGGGGAAGGATATCGGCTGTGTCCATTCAAAGGAACCATCCCGGAATTTGCCTCAAGCGATTTAGATAAATCACGGAAAACCTAAATCTGGATGGCCAGGCGCAGGTTTGAACCGTCGTCCTCCCGAATGCAAGACCAGAATACTAACCACTGCGCCACCTCGCTCGGGTTAATACTTTTAATACTTAATATTCTTTACTTCTGCACAAAGATAAAATTATTCTCGTCGACAAGTGCAGTCTCAACTTTACATTCCATCATTAGTAGAGTCGCGTGTGATTTGTAACGTTACAGAACTGGTGTTTTCGTGGTTTGACAAATAATGCGGACAGTATTTGGCGTCTTTGAGTATAATCGAACAGTCTAACTATGCTCATTGATTAAGTTATATCAATAGTTCCTATAAGCATGTACTTTAATAAGCATTATAGTGTAGTTAGATATCCAAATATTGTGCATTGCTAAGTTTGGTACAACAATCCGACTATTCTTGCTGAAAAATGCAATTTAACCTGTAAGTTGTATCAGTAGAGCTAATATACTAGCCGTGTTTCATTTTTCTGAAATCTTAAAGAACAATTAAGTCATGACAGTAGTGTCACATATGTTTTCATGCAAGTGCTGACAATATTGCCATATCGCTTATGTGTCCTAAATCTTCATTTGTCATCACAAACAATACAATCATTTTGTGAAATACTCGAATTTTTGGATAAAACATTCAAGGACTTCTTCCCGAGTCAATTGAGGGTAACACCTCAAGCTTTCGACAATTACTTCCATCGTCTTTGCCAGGAGCAACTGGCTGCCAATCTGCTGCTTTGGAGGCCTTAATAACCCAAAGGCCTGATTGGTAGGCTAATACGTCATGCTGTCCCAAATGGTGTCAATGTCTGTGATGCCGGCGCCACCGTTCTTGACGTACCATACACATTACGACAAATATCCATGGCTCTTCTCCGCGTCGAGAGCTCGTTTCCATGCACCGTTAGGATTATATTTCGGGTCACGGCTGATGGTTTTCTCACACATTCTTATTTATACAGCCTATTTCATTGAAGAGTCTCCATATCGAGGAGACTGGGACGAAGGACGTGTTGGCTAAAGTACTACGCTAGGAGGGCAAGTGTTGACTGTTGACAAAAACAGAGTCTGAATTACGATTTTGCAAGTGTCAGCTACCGTAAGAGTGAAATTCATGTGTAACTTTCACTTGACTCCCAAAACACAACTGAACTGTCAAATCAAGTGCAAGAGTTCTATTCCCAAGTCTGATTTAGCTTAAAGTTTATTAAAATAAGTAAATAGATTGGCATTGCGTACTAACTCTTTGTACAAATACCGAACTACTCAACTCCTGACAATTTTAGAAGTATTCAGTAAGGCGCCACCTCACCAGGCACCATTTTAAAGGGAAGATGACAATAAATCACGTTCTACAGTAGAACATAGTGACTGACGTTATTGATTCTCTAGGACTCAATTTTTATTACTTTTTATCTGATGGAATATTTTATGTTTGATTGTGAGGCTGTGATCAGCAGTAGCAAATTTCTCCAGTTTCTTTATTTTTAATATGCCGTCGATGTTCTGTATAGCAGTCGGAAACGGTGCTGATATACTAGGAATGTTAACTGCTTCCACACTCACAAAGGAGATTGTAAAATCTGAGGCCGAGACTGCCCTTAACTGGACAAAGAATCTCCTTTACATGCCCACCACAGTAGCAGTTTTGACATCCAACTGCACGTGACGAATACGATGGAGGTAATCGGGGAAAGCTTAAGGTTTCACCTTGTATTAAAGTAGGAAGAAGTTCGATAATGTTTGATACGATAGTGCCACCGAGGAAGACTTCGTTCTCTATAGAACTTTTGTTCACGATCAGAGATGTGTAGTTACACTTGTGTATTAGAATAAGCAACGTATGTAAGTGTTTTAATAAAAATCATTACGTAGTTTGATAAAAAGTTATGGTGCAAATAAAGTATTTCCGAGATATCGAATATTGGTCGCTGTGCAGAAACGCTTCGACCCTTTTCTTTGGCCATGGTGTGTGTTTACATTTCGTATTATGAGCGTTATCACGTTCTTCGTCTGTATTATAAAAGAATGTACCAGTGATACAACACATTTTATATCTTGTCCAAAAGCATCACCTTGAGCGCTGTTTGTGGTGCTTATGTTACGGAAAACGTAACATCGGCATTTAATGATCACATCATATATATATGCATCAGAAGCTGCCTGTTAACACCCCTTTTTCCCAAGAAAAGGTAGAGGTTACAAAGACGTATCAGTTTCCTTACTTTCTCTATGCTGATAAGATGTGTTTGATAAATATCCTGAATTGATTCTACACTGAGCTTTAATGAAATGATAGGAGTCTGTGCAAACACAAGATACAGCCATTTTCGTCAGATCCTTTCATTCTCACAAGTATACTTCCTCCCTTTAAAATGGCGCCTGGTGAGGTGGCGCCATTCTGAGTACTTCTAAAATTGTCAGGAGTTAAAACGTTCGGTATTTATACAAAGCGTCCATCACCTCAAGTATGCGTTAGTTCGCAATGACAATATATTTACTTATTTTAATAATCATTAAGCTAATCAGACGTGGGAATAAAACTCTTGCACTTGATTCGGAGTTCCGTAGTGTGTTGGGAGTCAAGTGAAAGTTACAAATTAATTTCACTCCTACAGAAGCTGACAGTTACAAAATCGTAATTCAGACTATCTGTTTGTTTGTGTCAACTATCACCACTTGCCTTCGTAGCGTAGTACTTTAGACAACATGTGCTTTCTACAATTATAGACTTTGCCACGTTTGTTTTCGTGTATAGCCACATTTAGAACTAAAGTAGTCAACAGTCTGCTTAGAATTTACTTTTAGCCACTAGTGGCTTGTATTATGGTAAAAAAAAGAAACCATTATAGAGAGTGTAGAATTTCACTGATGCGCCAGTATTGTACTAGATCTAAACTTGATTTTAATAGAGAGTAAAACAAAGAAATAGTAATGTTACTGACGAAGCAGTACAGTAATTAATAAAAAGATATTAACGGTCTCGTACCTCAGTCGGAAACGGGCCCTTACATGGTAAATCTGTTGCCCATCTGTCTGCCCGTCTGTTAGGACCACTTTTTGTCAGTAATGGGTAAAGGTGCAAAGTTGAAATTTATTTCACATGTTACGGTCAACCGTTACTAAGTCTGTGCAAACACAAGATACAGCTATTTTCGTCAGATCCTTTCATTCTCACAAGTATACTCATCAAAACCTGTACTGTACTTCCTGGAATCATGAGATTTAGCTAGAAGCATATTGTCACAGTACAAGTAAAAGAAAATCAGTAAATGATTAATTTGTAATTACATAACTTAAAAATATGTGCCATTTATTGTATGTCCGTCAGTATGACTGCCTGTTAACACCCCTTTTCCCCAAGAAAAGGTAGAGGTTACAAAGACGTATCAGTTTCCTTACTTTCTCTATGCTGATAAGATGTGTTTGATAAATATCCTGAATTGATTCTACACTGAGCTTTAATGAAATGATAGGAGTCTTATTTGTAAAACATATGAAAACAGAAGTGTACACAGTTTAAAGAAGATGGGGTTGAGTTTTTACCTTTGAAGTGATGTTTATCATTTGTCTGTCTTCCTTTGCATGTCACTTTCCTCGATACCTTACCTCCTCTTGGAGTTTGTGTGTAAACGTATATAAATAGTTGTAAATGTAGTGATGTGAATAATTATCAGTTTTGTATCAGTACGTCTCTTGTTTTATTATTTCCTAAAATTAATCTCTCTCTCATGTTGTTAACAATTACTAAGTGGGAAAGTGAATGAGGGCTGTTGCATTAACCGCAATAGCCGGCTTGGGTGAAGTTTGCAATGCCGCCATTGCGCACATGTCACGGAGAGAACCACTAATTGTCGTAATTGTTTAGAGCCTACTCTTCTTTTAATCAAACCTAATTCCGACCGCCCAACGCGAATTAAATTACCGCAGTTGGAACTATACAAATTCGCACAGTTGCGAACATACTATGACGCTACGTCACATAAATATTCACATTTTTATCGGTTTGTAAACCGTAGTTAACGTATGTTATGAATACAATTAGTATAAAAGATACAGTTAATGTTCTTGAAACAACTGATATGCAGCGATAATTTAAGAGTAGCACATTTATTTAATGTCTATGGAAATAAAAAAGGATCGAAAGAGACGCGATTGTACAGCCGAGGAGGAAGGGCGTATTTTATGGTACACACACTGTTTTGCTTAGCGATACGGAAGGCAGCCATTGAGTGGCTACACATATTATATGTAAGTTATTCGTACGGCTAAAATAAACTTGTTATTGTAATCACGGAAAGAATTTCCTTGTTACAGTCGTCACCTCAAATGCTCGCTCGTAGCGGCTAATTATCTTTAATAAGCTTTTTTTCAGTAATTTGCGCTGCGGGAAGCTCATCTTCCGATGCAGCCTCTGGTCAGTCATTCCGCGCTGAAGCATTAATTTATTTTTCAGTGTTAACAATAACTGTAAATGACAGAGATTTCGTTGTAAGAACCTTCCTAAATTTCAACACATAGTTAATTTACGTTAAAGCTCATTTTTTAAAAATTATAAGGATTCCATGAGTTCAGTAAGTTTTATCTTGGCCGCTCCACGGCAACAATCGAAATTCTCTCGAGACTTGCTTTGCAATCAATAAATAGAAATTAACAAAATTACATTCAATTTAGTTAGCGGCAACTATATTTTAGTCACCAAGTTCAGAATCTAAAGTTGGTACATGAATAACAGTGGCCCTTCAAGAACCCGTTTCATATTTACTTATGCACGTAAGTAAAAGTGATAAGAAAAGATAACATACCTGAGAGAAAGAATCATGCTCTAAAACAAAAATTCATGCTGATAAATTAAAAATAGAAATATATAAAATATATATAATCTTTATATATAACGCAACAAATGGCACCGACTTAACAACACGACGCCATGAAAGCTATTATACGAGAAATTTCTTTAAATCCAAGGACTTTTAGTCAATTTAACTCATCGAGTCCGTATTAAGGTGAGTAAAACTGGCGACAGCTCACTGTACTAATCAAAACAGATCATTATACGTAATTTCATTTCACAATTTGTATATTACGTGATTGTTTCCTTATCATATAACTCGAATAGATGTATATATTAATACTGAAAGGCTAATATAAATTTAAAGGAAGCGACATTCATTGTAAATTAGCGAAGAAATTAGAGTAAGGTGTTCAGAATAACAAAATGCCGTGAATAAATTATAACTGATATTATTTTTTAAGATCTTATCGTTGACGTCTACACCACGGGGTAAGATAATAAACCCCTCATTCCGCCTAGTTCTGCTTTCTGCAGCAGATAATTTTTTTCAGTCTTTAACAACTGAAAATTAGATCAATGCTGAAATTTTTAATTACTACATGATTATAGTATACTTTGTAAAAGACGACCACAAGATTGCGAATCTTATGTAATTAAGTGCGCCCAACTTGAAGTAGTGAATACCATTTGTTTTTCACGGAAGTGTTTTATGTTGTTGAGCTGGACGCAGTACCATCTGTGATCTGCTTAAACTTAGCTGCAGTACGATAAGTCATAAATTTGACAAACTCCATTGTACAGTAATAAAAAGATAGCCGTTCAGAAATTTAGAATAACGAAGTCTTCACATAGAGGAACTCTCCGATAAGGTACTAGAAGGCGAATTCGCCAAAGGAAATTTAATTGACCCGACAGCTGCGACGAGTGAATTTACGTCGCCGGCTATAGCCGAGACTATTGCTGAACCTGTTAAGTGTGGCCACCGACGCTATTACGTAAGTACTAAAAAAAGTAGAGATAACGACTGAGGACATGGCCATCGTACACAACATGATTATTTATCTGATCAGGTTGCACAAATAACTGACAAGGTCAGACATCAACTTAACCAACTAAAAACAGAAGTTCACTAGTCGCGTGGCCACTGTGTTGTGAGCCGATCTAGGAACTATAACGGGCGAGATTACATACTTAGAGAACACTATTAGTGGCATTCCTCAATCTGTAGAGAAACTGACTGAAAATCTTAGTTCTTAGCAACTAGTGGAAGAAACTTTGGAATCCACCCTTCAACACGTAGTAGCCTAAGTAAAGGATCTGCTCCCTGATAATGAAAGAAAATAGGATGAACTTTTAGCGTGAAAGGTCGAACAAATTACAGAACGATTAGAATCAGAACTATGGCAGACTATTGCCAAATGTATTCCGAAGAGTAATTAAGCTTATAATCTTAGAGATGAGTTAGGGTGTATACAAAAAGCTTAAGATTTGCCTGCATGGCAAGAAAATGCCCATAGTCAGCTTAATGATAGCAAAGAGCTATGTTAGCAATGACACATCCCAAGCAGCTCAGATGACCGAGACCTGTGATGGTTGTCGTAGTCTAGAACTCTATGAAAATACTTACATTGATTAAATGCACTGTAATTGTCAGTTACCACGAAAGGATATGACTAGTAGTATGGAAGCAGAGCTAGTTTTTTCTATTATTCTGTCTGACAAGTCTATTGAAATACAAAGAGCTTCAAATGTTCATCTTTATGGTAAGCAGTAATAGTGCAAAATGTTACGGGTGCGATTTATTCCCCGCAGCTACATCTAAAGTACTGTTTGCCTGCTACGTCGCAAGATGGAGGTGTCAGCAATCACGTTATGTTACGCACACCACGTAGAGCGCTGCTCGCCTTGTACCAATGAAACAGCTACCGTCCTCGAGATTACGAAGTACTCACGATACGTGGCTTATTATACACGCAAAGACTCATTATACGAACAACGAAAACCCATGATGGTTTGGGGTTTTATATTCTAAATCTCTTATTTATTGGCATACACCATTTGGCATATCACACTTATAAACAAACAATTATAACTGTTTGTTCATGTAAGTTATTCTCGATGTATAGTGCACAATGAATGTTGAGTGTGATGTTTAATGTGTGTGAGACTCTGCACAAATGGACCATAACAAAACTTAAACTCAACAAACAAAGTATAACCTCAAACATCTAAAATATTACTTAAATATTCCAGAGTAATAACAGAAAACGCAGTTGAAAATCGGGATCATTTCCCGAAATATTTAACGTAAAATATGAATAAAAGAAAATCGTGGCTGGTAGGAGAAAAATTATTTACAAACAAACCCATTGTTTTCACAGCCGCAGGCTTTCAAAAATCATTTATAACGGATAAAATCGGAGTATTATGTGTTAAATGACCAGAAGAGCTAAGTGTAATTAAAAATTGTTCTCTGTGATAGTTACCGAACTGTTGTCGCTTTAAGAAATTTCAAACTGTTGAAAATTAGGATTCAACATAATGAAAAACGATCTTATATTTTATCGGTATGTATCTGAACAACGTGTGGATTTGATTACGGAAACAGTAAAAAGTTTTAATGATGGCTGGAGATACATACATTCATTTGAACTGCTGATCTATTCAGGATACTGACTATTTATCACTCTTGGACATTTGAAAGTAATGAAAGACAATTAA
Organism: Schistocerca piceifrons; assembly: GCF_021461385.2. Taxonomy (NCBI): domain Eukaryota; kingdom Metazoa; phylum Arthropoda; class Insecta; order Orthoptera; family Acrididae; genus Schistocerca; species Schistocerca piceifrons. The sequence continues at coordinate 372,026,225 of NC_060142.1, forward strand.
GTTTGACTTCCTCAAGTAAATGTAATTTCCTTGGCTCAATCCAAGGGGGTTGTATAACGTCGTATCAGTAATTTTTCTTGCTTTTCCTGTGCTGATAAGATTACTTTGACAAATATCATGAACTGATTGTACACGGAGCAGTTAATGATAAAGAGAGGAGTCTTATTTATAAAACACGTATGAATCCATACTGTTTCAAAATGTGGGGGGGGGGTCCAATTCTCATCTTTGAAGTGATGTTTATTATTTGTCTCTCTTTCTTCTTGTGTCACTCTCCTCGATACCTTTCCTCTTTCTGGCCTTTGTGCGTTAAGATGTATATATGGTTGTAAATTTATTGTTGCGAATAATTTTCTGTTTTGTAGCAGTAATTAATCTTGTTTTATTATATCTGAAAATTAATCTCTCTTTTATGTTGTTAAAAGATTGCCAAGTGAGAAAGTGGGGAAGACTTGTTATATAAGTCGTAATAACCTGCTCGAGCAAAGTTCGCATAACTGACATTGCCGTCATCGAGATGACTACAAATTGTAGTAATTATTTAGAACCTGCTGATCATTTAATTGAATGTATTTCCGATTGCCCAGTTCGAGTTAAGTTATCGCACTTGAAACGTACTAAATTCACATGGATGCAAAAATAGGAAGCCAAGCCAGTTATTCTAAGAAAATAATATCTTGTGCCTAGTATCTTTAGATCCTAGACTTTGTGCCACTTTCAGTAGCTCAGTTCTCATTAAGATCGGTTACAATGTATCGCACACTAAGGTGTAAGGTCCCTTGTGTCCCTTGTCATTGCAAAGTAGCTGATCTTCTGAGTCAACGCAGCCAAATGATGCGACTGTAGGTGTCAGATACATAGATACTTGCAAACTCATTCATTAAAATTTTATAGGTGAATTATTTATCCCCATAGTCTAGCTTTTACGGAATGTGCGAGTCCTACGTTTTTAATTTTTTTAACTCATATTTTGTAACGGTGCACGCCAAGAAGAAGAAGAAAAGAAAGACGAAACAGCAGATGGCTGGCTCACACGAGTGAACCGCGGATGAATTTCCTTCGGTAAATATGTTAAAACTGTGATAAATATGAGCTTTCTGATGTTTATTCGCACGAGCACATCACAGAACGGTACCAGTGGTTCGAAAAATGCGTTAAATATCTTCGCTGGAATAATGAATTAATGGCCGCGAGAATTTCCCACGCCACGTGAATAGAAAGAATGAATTCATTGCATTTCCACGAACGACCCCTTGGTGGGCTGCAATGAGTGAAAATCAATATGACGTCAAGAAATAAGTTTTGCAGCGCACAGTGCAGCCCTGTAAAGTGCGCAAGACAATAATATCGCATTCTGTCAGACTTGTGTTACGTCAATTGGCAGTGTAGCAACTCTCTTGGAATATGCCGTCATGAATTTAACTTGGAAAAAAGAAGAAAGAAGGAAAAATACCCTCACCTGTTACTTTTATGTATAGAACTCCATATAGGGACTTTGATGACTAAGTTCGCTAGTACTGAGAGTTTTAAAATATTGACACAAATGCCCTATCTTTGGAATGCATCTACTTAGAAGCGTATTTTTTTGCACCCCTAAGGGCCCGTAGATCTTAGTATTTGACATAAATGCAAGTTGATACGTCTACATGTCCTTGATAAAAGTGGTCTAAACATACTGACGGATTGACAACAAATGATCCTACGACGGTTCGATTTTCAACAACTGAGGTACGGAACATTAAAAAGAGAATGATGGGTAAAGGGAAGCGCATACCAATTTGAAAGGAATCATATACTATCTTTCTGCTCCTAAACATTGGGTGGTAATCTACAACTTTTCCAGCTGTGCTCAAGTTTTGCACAGTTTTGTTGTTGATTGGAACAGGATAAAATAGTCGAGGCAGCAAAAATATTGTTGTTATTGTGGTCCCCAGTCCAGAGACTAGTTTGATGCAGCTCTCAATGCTACTCTACCCTGTGCAAGCTTTTTCGTCTCCAAGTAACTACTGCAACCTACATCCCTCTAAATCTGCTTAGTGTATTCATCTCTTGGTCTTCCTCTACGAATTTTACCCTCCACGCTGCCCCCCAGTACTACATTGGTGATCCCTTGATGCCTCAGAACATGTCCTATCAACCGATCGCTTCTTCAAGCATAGTTGTGCCACAAATTCCTCTTCTCCCCAATTCTATTCAGTACCTCGTCATTAGTTTCGTGATCTACCCATCTAATCATCAAAAATGGTTCAAATAGCTCTGAGCACTATGGGACTTATCATCTGAGATCATCAGTCCCCTAGAACTTAGAACTACGTAAACCTAACTAACCTAAGGACATCACACACATCCATGCCGAGGCAGGATTCGAACCTGCGACCGTAGCGGTCGCGCAGTTCCAATCTAATCATCAGCATTATTCTGTAGCACCACATTTAGAAAGCTTCTATTCTCTTCTAGTCTAAATTAGTTATCGGCCATATTCCACTTCCATACATATACTTTCAGAAGATACTTTCTGATACGTAAATCTATACTCGATGTCAACAAATTTCTCTTCTTCAGAAATGCTTTCCTTGATATTGTCAGTCTACATTTTATATCCTCTCTACTTCGACCATCATCAGTTATTTTGCTCCCCAAATAGCAAAACTCATCTACTACTTTACGTGTCGCATTTCCTAATCTAGTTCCCTCAGCATCACCTGATTTAATTCGACTACATTCCATTACCCTCGTTTTACTTTAACTGATACTATCCATTCCGTTCAACTGTTCTTCCAGGTCCTTTGCTGTCTCTGACAGAATACAGTGTCATCGGCAAAGTTTTTTATTTCTTCGTCATGGATTTTTCTTTTGTTTCTGTTACTACTTGCTCAATATACAGATTGAATAACTTGGGGGATAGGCTACAACCGTCTCACTCCCTTCACAACAACTGCTTCACATTCATGCCCGTCGACTTCTATAACTGCCATCTGGTTTCTGTACAAATTATAAATAGCCTTCCGCTCCCTGTATTTGTACCATGCCACATTCAGAATTTGAAAGAGATTATTCAAGTCCGTATTGTCAAAAGCCTTCACTGAGTCTACAAATGCTACAAACGTAGGGTTGCCTTTCCTTAATCTATCTTCTAAGATAAGTAGTAGGGTCAGGATTGCCTCATGTGTTCAAACATTCCTACAGAGTCCAAACTGAACCCCCCCGAGGTCGGCTTCTATCAATTTTTCCATTCGTCTGTACAGAATTCGTGTTAGTATTTTGCCGCCACGACTTATAAAACTGATGGTTCGGTAATTATGCTCTTAAAATTACCCATAGCTCTTTGTCACCCTAGTGGGGACAAGTCATTTTTCATACATGTTAACGCGTCAGTTGAGTTAAACACCACCGGGACATATGGCATCAGGATTTCCAACAAATTGAAAGATTCTTGTTCTTGGCGTCGGAAACTGCCCCTAAAGGCGGAGGAATGAGCAATGATTTATGGCATGATGTACGGAAGGCAATGGAAACTGCTAATTAATAATCGCGGGATGTGTGCCCTCAGGGAGTGTTACCTTTCATGATCATTTGTCATAACATTCTACTCGTCGAAGCGTGGAGTGCAGTAAGGAAGCTAGTAAACACGAGAGGGGAAGTGGAAAGAGTAAATAATTACGGCGCAGAAGCGTCGTTCATCGCTAGTCCAGTAACCCCGGTACTCGCAAATTCTGGAGGAGCTTGGACGATACTAGTGCATCCGCGTGAAGGGAACGTCAAGCAGCCATCGCGCTCTTACAGACGTGTAAATTTGAGTGGCATCTGTTCTGACGGACACGTCTTTACTTCTGACAAATAGAAAATGTTTTAAAGCGATTTTATTCAAAAACTACTATGTTATGTTGCAGAATTTTTTTCGGACAGAGAAACCTTAAGTTCATCAATTTAAATATATGATTGAAAGGTTGGTGGCATTTTGTTGTGCATACGGATACACTGTTTTGCAGCTCTTCTGTTTATTTCAGCCAATCATACTAATACTGAATTCAAATTGGTTGTCGCAATATTACGAACGTGGATTTTTCTAATGGCGGTATATTAATTTTCAATTGTTATTATTGGTTACTTCAAATTTTAAGACAAGAAACAGAAGCAAGATGTAGGCCTTCCAATAGTTTATTATTTGTTGGGCGAATCATTCAGAGTGCGACATACTAAGATTTTGAGCACGTTTATCGATTAATAAGACAGTATCATTAGTTTATCTACGTAATATAAAATATTTACATAGCAGCTAATAAATTTCGAAACGTATTTAATATTAAGTACTTAACTTATTTTGTGGATTATATGAGGTACATACCGTTATTTTTCGTATGCCTGCGTAAACAATAACGATAAACAAAAATAAATAAAAATTAAACAAGAAAAAAAATTAAAACCATAAAACTAAATAACGAAAAAATGACAGACAGAAATATTAAAAATATAAAAACATAAAAATCTAAAACAAGGGATCTCCAAGAGGCTTGTGACCTTGAGATGGAGGTGTGGCTTATGTGTTCTGAGGACACAGTAGGTTGTACAGGAAAAGTTCAACACTATGAGGCAGGTAAATGAAAAGGAGCCATACCAATGAAGCCTATGTCAAGCAACAGGGTTAGAAAGACAACAAAAATTATCTATACCGGATTACCCTTTGCCTAAGTCAACAGAATCAGCATCGCTTGACAACCTATAGCAACAGTACCCATCATCTAGAGGTACCGCCTTTGATAAGTAATGAAAACATCCTCGGTGCTGCGTTCGAACCCCACTGCTGATTAAATTTCGAATAAAATCATAAACAATGGCCAACCGCTTTGTCAGACAGGGAAGAGGATTGGGGAGAGGTTCAGCTAACCCTTTTACCCTTGGAGTGGGGAACTTTCCCTAAAAGGCATAAGAACATTGGCAAGAGGATGCAGAAGGCAGTGGATACCACTGCATTAAAGACATATAACGTGTATCCACATGATATGTGGCCTGTAAATGAAAAAAATGTCCTGGTTATCTCTCCGTTGGCAAAAGATTCCGTCCTAGTCTCCCATTCGGATCTCCGGGAGGGGATTGCCAAGCGGAGGTGATCATGAGAACCAGAGGAAGTATAGTGTTCCTCGATTCGGAGACTTCAATGTCAGAAGTTGGAACATGGTAGGGAAGCTAGAAAATTGGCAACGGGAATTCCTAAGGCTCACTCTAGTTGTTGTGGGGATCAATGAAGCGAAATGGACAGAAAACAAGGGTTAATGATTAGATGAGTATCGGATAAAAACAACAGCAACAGAATATGATATGACGGTAGTAAGATTCCGTATGGAGAGGAAGGCTGGACGGATAGTGACTTACTGTGAACAGTTCAGGGATAGTGTTCTTCTCATCAGAATCAACAGCAAACCAGCACCGTCAACAATCGTTGAGATGTACATTCCGGCGTCGCAAACCGAAGATCAAGAGACAGACAGTATTTGAGTATAGGATATTGAACAAGTATTTCAGTAGACCTACGTAAAGGGAGATGAAAATCTAATAGTCATTGTGCATTGGAATACTGTTGTAGGGGAAGGAGTTGAAGAAAGGATTGTCAGAGAATATGAGTATGAGGAATGAGAGAGGAGAAAAAGTATTATAGAGCTTCAGTAACATATATATGGTAAAAGAGAATACTCTGTTCCAGAATCACAAGAGAAGGAGGTATACTTGGAAAAAGCCTGAAGGTACGGAAGGAATGCCGGCAGTTGTTGTCGAGCGGTTCTAGGCGCTACGGCCCGCTACGGTCGCAGGTTCGAATCCTACCTCGGGCATGGATGTGTGAGATTTCCTTATGTTAGTTAGGCTGCAGTAGATCTAAGTTCTAGGGGACTGATGACGTAAGATGTTTAGCCCCATTGTGCTCTGAGCCATTTGAACCATTTGAAGGGGAGGATTTGAGTTACATTACACCATGGTCAGGCAGAAATTCCGAAATCAGATATTCGATTGTAAAAGGTACATAGGGGCAGATATAGACTCAGACCACAATGTGGTAACGGTGAAGCGTAAGCTGAAGTTTAAGAACTAGTCAGGAAGAATCAGTGCGCATGGAAGTGAGATACGGAAATACTAAGAAACGAAGATACACGCTTGAAGTTCGGAGAAATAATTTTTGGCCTGCGGACATCATGGTCGGCTTTGACGTGAAGTCACTATTTAAGAGTGTGCCAGTAGACGAAACTATCCTCACCCTTCAGGAGATTGTCACGCCAGATACATGCGATTAGGGTGAGTTGTGCCTGACTTCAACGTACTTCAAATGGCAAGGAAAATGCTAGGAAAAGACAGACGGGGTAGCAAAGGGTCTCCCCTCTCTCTGCTGGCAGCCGACATATATTGGGTGGCTTGCGGAGTATAAATGTAGATGTGTGTACATGGCTCTGAGCACTAGAACTTAGAACTACTTAAACCTAACTAACCTAAGGACATCACACAACACCCAGTCATCACGAGGCAGAGAAAATCTCTGACCCCGCCGGGAATCGAACCCGGGAACCCGGGCATGGGAAGCGAGAACGCTACCGCACGACCACGAGCTGCGGACAATGTAGATGTGTAGATGTGTGTAGATATTCATGGGAACCCTAGAAGTAGTGCCCCTTGGTCCAATTCCGTTACACCCACGTTGCTGGTTCAGTTAAGTGGACGACACATTCGCCTCATGTTGAGACGGAGCTACACGAGTTTCACGAATATTTGAATAACATGCACAGGAAGATACAGTTCATGCTTGAAGCTGAGATGATACTGCAGTTCCATTTATAGACGTCGAAGTATACAGGACAACTGAGGGAAAACTGGGGCACAGAGTATATCGCAAGCCTACACATACAGGCAGGTATCTGCACGCCCAATCCTGCCACCACCCAGCGCAGAAGAACTCGGTCACCCGTTCTTTGGCAATCCGTTCGCTGCGCCGAAGAGATGATCAAAACATAGTACCTGAGCTTAAATGGCTACGCACAACGATCTTAGCCAATGGCTACGGCCATACGTTGATCCACACACCTTGTAGACCAATACAACTAAGCACGACAAGCCAGAAATAGACAAATTTCAGCCAGCAGTGCGCTTACCTTATGTGAATCTAAGTGACCGAATAGGCAAACACTTTCGCTGGGCTGGGGTGCAGCCTATGTTCTATAATGGTCGCAGGATCCAGGACGTGCTATTTTTCTCTAAGGACAAGATGGATGCATTACACACTGCAGGCGTGTACAAGGTTGAATAGCTCTGAGCACTATGGGACTTAACTACCGAGGTCATCAGTCCCCTAGAACTTAGAACTACTTAAACCTAACTAACCTAAGGACATCACACACATCCATGCCAGAAGCAGGATTCGAACCTGCGACCGAATTTACAAGGTTGAAAGTGAATGTGGAGAGGCATACATCGGCGAGACTGGCAGGCCCATCGCAACGCGCATTCGGGAACACGAGCGCTGTATACGTCTAGGTCAACACGACAAATCTGCATTGGCAGAACATCAGAAAGATTGCGGAAAAGAAATAAAATTCAGCAAAGCCTGTGTGTGGCCACGCAGGCAGTTACGACGAACACAAAATTAGAGAGGCCAACGAAATACTTAAACACTGTAAGTACCTGAATAGATAGGATGGACTCAGGCTTGACCCATCTTGGCTGCCAGCAATCGGAGCCCAACAGACTGCAGTGTCAACACGAGGCGCGAGCACTACCAGCGAGTAACTGCCGCCGCGTGGCCAACGTCCAGCATTTGGTAAACAGGAGCCAGCTTCTCATTAGCCGGTGAGCACCAATCATGGCACACAATAAAAGAGCCAATAGACAACCGAGGTTACGCTCTCCCTCCACCGCAGTAACCTATTAAAATAAAGATCTCTCTCCTTCTTCCTAAAGTGACCAACGAAATGAACTAGCTTCTTAAAATCATGACGTAATAGCATGCGCAGCGAACAGTAATAACAAAATATAAGGGACACTGCATATCTAGAACGCACCAGTAGACCTAGAAGAAGGCCGCTGCAACAGTGGCCGAAACGTTGGTTTTCTCTAGAAGTAGTTTCCTACAGTTTGACGCGGTACCACTACAACAGATAGTGCGATAATGAATAGCGACGTTAGGCAATTCATTGGAAGTGGAATGGACAACCCTGAAAAGGGAAATCACATAGGTTGAAGAGAAAAATGTTGGTACAAGAACGGTAAATACTAAGAAACAATGGGAGACAGAAGAAATATTTCGACTGATCGACGAAAGAGCGAAGTATAAACATGTTCAGGAGAATTCAGAAATACAGAAATGGGAGTCACGCAGTATTGAAATAAACAGGATGTGCAGCTAAGTCAAGACCAAACGGTTACATGAAAAATATGAAGAACTGGAGAAATAAACGATTGTGGAAATTCTGACACAGCACATACAAAAGTCAATACAACCTTCGGTGAAGTTAAAGCAAAGGCGGTTACATTAAGCGTGCGATAGGAATTCCACAGTTAAATGTAGAGGAGAGAGAGGGTTGGTTGGAAGAGAACATTGAGTACCTCTATCATATCGTGACAATAGGAGAAACACAGTCCACATCGAAGAAATAGGGGAGCCAGTATTTGAATCAGAATTTAGAAGAAATAAAAAAAATGGCATCAAAACTAATACTGACGTTGGTGTGTATAATGTATAATGGAGATATACCATCAGACTATCGGAAAAACATCGTGCATACAATTCCCAAGAGTGTAAGAACCGAAAGGTGCGAGAATTACCGCTCAATCAGCTTAACAGCTCTTGCGTCTACATTACTGACAAGAAGAATTAACAGATGAATCGAAAAGGAAATTGACGATTAGTGAGATGACGATCAATTTGGCTTCACCCCCTGCGGGTCCGGGGTTAGAATAGGCCCGAGGTATTCCGGCCTGTCGTAAGAGGCGACTAAACGGAGTCCCTCCCGCTCAAGGGGGTAGTTAGCGCCTGCGTCCGGAGACGGACGGTTCCACGACCTATATTTGCGGTCATTTTGGTTTTTCACTTCTTCTGGTTTCTTCCTTCCTTTGGTTGGTTCCTTTCTTTGTTCTTCTCCATCTCACTGTCTTACTTACTCTTTTCCTTGCTTTCTTTTCTTTGCCTTCTTCTCCTTGCCTTCTCTGGTCTCTGCCCCCGCGTTTGAGACAATCTGTCCTTTCTCTCCCTCTCTCCCTCCTTTTTACTCTTCTTCGTTCCTCCCTGTGCGTGCCTGAAGGCCGACCCACGCGTTCGCACGCGTTGCCGGTGACGGGGTAACGCGTAATTCCCCGCCCTGCGTAGACAAGTAAGGCACGCACGTACCCCCTGGTAAAGGCCAGGCCCAGGGAGGGGTGATTGCCTGAGCTGACACATTCCGACCATGCCGATTGGTCCATCCGTCCGTTTCTCGGGAGGTGTGACCTGAGGTGTAAACATTCACCTAAGGCGGGAGTGCCCTCTGAGAGGGTCCCCACTAGGAAGGAGCACGCCATCGGAGACGCTGGCAATCATGGGGGATTCCTCCGCAATGGATTTCTCTTCTTCTTCTCTCTTGACTTCTGCCTAAAAACGGAAACTTGACCAGCCACCAGTGACAAAAGTACTACCGCCTGCCCCACAGTTCCTCGTAGTTTCTCGATCTGAGGACGGAAAGGATTCTTCCTCTGTCAACCCTTTCGTTATCCCGAAGGGAGTAGATGCCATAGCCGGATCTGTCAAGTCTTGTACCAGGTTGCGTAACGGTACCTTGTTACTAGAAACTGAGAGCGCCTTTCAGCCACAAAAACTGCTTCGGGCCACACTCCTGTACACGTTCCCTGTCCGGGTGGAGGCTCACCGCACTTTCAATTCGTCTCGTGGTGTGGTATGCACTAGATCACCCGACGGATTGACTGGCGAGGAGATTCAGTCTTTCCTCGCTGAGCAGGGCGTGACGGCTGTCCATAGGGTCATGAAAATAGTCAATAATGACCTTGTACCGACCCGAACACTTTTCTTGACCTTTGATAGTGTTCAGCTGCCGTCGCTCATCAAAGCGGGCTACGAGGTTATTTCTGTTCGCCCCTATGTCCCGACACCTACGCGCTGTTACCAGTGTGAGCGTTTTAATCACACGCGCCAGTCTTGTTCCAATGCGGCTAAATGTGTCACTTGTGGCAGGGATGCCCATGAGTGTCCACCTCCGTCTCCTCGTTGTGTGAACTGTCAGGGTGACCATGCAGCGTCCTCCCGCGACTGTCCCATCTACAAGGAAGAACGGTGTATACAGGATATTCGGGTCAAAGAGAAAGTGTCCACCTCGGCTGCTCGCAAGCTGTTTGCTAGTAGGAAGCCCACGTTGTTGCCAGCAGGGAAATACAGTACTGTTCTCGCCTCTCCTCGGACTACCAGGGAGGTGACGACGCAGACATGCGATCTGACCTTCAGCACTACGGTCGTCCGTTCGGCCAGTGCTAAGATCGCCCGGTCAACGTCTCCTCTTCCTCCCGTCACCTCTCAGACAAAAGCACCTTCATCAGCTTCTGCTAAGACGAAGACCCAGAAGTCAGATGCACGGGCCTTCAAGAAGGAACCGTCCCGTGCAGACTTCCTACGTACCTCGAACTCCCAGCCATCGACCAGTACTTCTACCAAACGACCTTCCAAGAAGGTTCATAGGAAGCACAGTTCTCCTTCTCCGCCACGGCGCATTTCTTCTCCTGCGCCACCCAGCAGTTGCCGCCCCAGGCCGTCATCCGTTTCGCCTGGCCCCACCGCTGGTAGCCGAATATCTGGCCGTTCACCGGCGGAGGGAGGTCCCCCTCCCGGCCATCTTAACAAGATGGCCGATGAACCTATAGAACCAATGGACGATGACTGTCCGCCTACTGATAGCGGCGGCAGTGCTCGCTCGAAACCAGGCCCTCAGCGGCCTTCGAGGTGGCCCCTTTTTGCTTTTTCTTTTTCTTTTTCTTCTCACGATGGCGCTTATTCACTGGAATACTCGCAGCATTCGCTCCAACCGAGAGGACTTGAAGTTGCTGCTCCGCTTGCACCGTCCGCTCGTCGTAGCCCTCCAGAAAACGAAGCTACGCCCATGCAATCAAATTACCTTGGCACACTACACCTCTGTGCGTTTTGACCTACCCCCTGTGGCAGGTATTCCGGCTCATGGAGGGGTTATGTTGCTGGTCCGGGATGATATTTACTACGATCCCATCACATTGCACACCGGCCTGCAGGCAGTTGCCGTCCGAATTACTCTCCCCACTTTTACATTTTCCATTTGTACCGTTTACACTCCATCGTCGTCTGCCGTTACCAGGGCAGACATGATGCAAATTATTGCTCAGCTACCTGCACCGTTTTTGTTAACTGGAGACTTCAATGCCCACCATCCCCTTTGGGGCTCTCCAGCATCCTGCCCGAGGGGCTCCCTGTTAACAGACATTTTCAACCAGCTCAATCTTGTCTGCCTCAATACTGGCGCCCCTACTTTTCTTTCGGATACATCTCACACCTATTCCCATTTAGACCTCTCTATATGTACTACCCAACTTGCACGCCGGTTTGAGTGGTATGCACTTTCTGATACATATTCGAGCGACCACTTCCCGTGTGTTATCCATCTCCTGCATCATACCCCCTCTCCGTGCTCAACTAGTTGGAACATCTCCAAAGCAGACTGGGGGCTCTTCTCTTCCAGGGCGACCTTTCAGGATCAAACCTTCGCAAGCTGCGATAGTCAGGTCGCACACCTCACGGAAGTCATTCTCACTGCTGCTGAATATTCCATCCCTCACACTACTTCTTCTCCACGTCACGTACCGGTCACCTGGTGGACTGCAGCATGTAGAGACGCTTTACGTGCTCGTCGACGTGCTTTACGCACCTTTAAACGCCACCCTACAGTGGCGAATTGTATCAATTATAAACGATTACGTGCGCAGTGTCGTCTTATTATTAAAGAAAGCAAGAAAGCCAGCTGGGCTACTTTCACAAGCACCTTCAACAGTTTTACTCCTTCTTCTGTTGTCTGGGATAGCCTGCGCCGGCTATCTGGCACTAAGGTCCAATCACCAGTTTCTGGCTTTACGATCGCGAATGACGTCCTTGTGGCTCCTGAGGATGTCTCCAATGCCTTCGGCCGCTTTTTCGCAGGGCAGAGAAGGCTAGGCCACCTAACTTCCGCTCCTCGAGTCGTGAAAGTTATAATGCCCCATTCACCATAGGGAACTCGAAAATGCACTTGCCCGGTCACGGTCCTCCGCTCCAGGGCCTTATTCGATTCATATTCAGATTCTGAAGAATCTTTCTCCTGCGGGTAAAGGTTTCCTTCTTCGTACTTATAATCGCATCTGGATTGAGGGCGCCCGTCTATTGTTGTACCGATTCCTAAGCCGGGGAAGGACAAGCACTTGCCTTCCAGTTATCGACCCATCTCGCTTACCAGCTGTGTCTGTAAGGTGATGGAGCGAATGGCTAACTCTCGTTTGGTTTGGCTGCTCGAATCTCGACGCCTCCTTACCAATGTACAACGTGGATTTCGTAGGCGCCGCTCTGCTGTTGACCATCTGGTTATCTTGTCGACCTTCATTATGAATAACTTCTTGCGGAAGCGCCCGACCGAGGCTGTGTTCTTTGATTTGGAGAAGGCTTACGACACCTGTTGGAGGGCGGGCATTCTCCGCACCATGCATACATGGGACCTTCGCGGTCGCCTCCCTCTTTTTATTCGTTCCTTTTTAATGGATCGACAGTTCAGGGTACGTGTGGGTTCTGTCCTGTCAGACACCTTTGGCCAGGAGAATGGGGTGCCACAGGGCTCAGTTTTGAGCGTCGCTCTCTTTGCCATAGCGATCAATCCAATAATGGATTGCCTCCCAGCTGATGTATCAGGCTCCCATTTCGTGGAAGATTTTTACCATCTATTGCAGCGCGCAACGTACATGTTTCCTGGAGCGCTGTCTTCAGAGTTCTCTTAACCGTCTTTACTCCTGGAGTGTCGCCAATGGCTTCCGTTTTTCTGCCGAGAAGACGGTCTGTATTAACTTCTGGCGCTACAAAGAGTTTCTCCCACCGTCCTTACGACTCGGTCCCGTTGCTCTCCCGTTCGTGGAGACAACAAAATTTTTAGGTCTTACATTTGACTGGAAACTTAGCTGGTCTCCACATGTGTCATATTTGGTTGCCCGTTGTACCCGTTCTCTAAATGTCCTCCGTGTTCTCAGTGGTATGTCGTGGGGAGTGGATCGAACCGTCCTACTTCGCCTATATTGGTCGATCGTCCGCTCCAAGCTGGATTATGTGAGCTTCGTATACTCCTCTGCACGGCCGTCCATCTTATGCCGCCTCAACTCCATGCAACATCGGGGTTGACGTCTTGCGATCGGAGCGTTTTATACTAGTCCCGTCGAGAGTCTTCATGCTGAAACCGGTGAAGTGCCACTCACTTACCGGCGCGATATACTGCTTTCTCGGTATGCCTGTTGGTTACTGTCAATGCCCGACCACCCGTCTTATCGTTCCTTTTTTGACGACTCTCTCGACCGTCAATACGGGTTGTATGTCTCTGCCCTGCTACCCCCTGGAGTTCGCTTTCGTCGCCTCCTTCAACACCTTGATTTTTCACTCCCTGCAACGTTTAGAGTTGGCGAGAGCCACACGCCACCTTGGCTCCAGACTCAGGTTCGCGTTCACCTTGACCTCAGCTCGCTCCCAAGGGAGGTTACCCCCGGTTCGGTATACCACTCCCGTTTTGTCGAACTTCGTTCGAAGTTCATTAATATGACCTTCATTGATACAGATGGCTCTAAGACCAATGATGGGGTCGGGTGTTCTTTTATTGTCGGGGCACAAAGTTTCAAATACCTGCTCCATGGCCATTGTTCGGTCTTTACAGCTGAGCTATTTGCCCTCTACCAGGCTGTTCTTTACATCTGCCGCCAACGACATTCTGCTTATGTCATCTGCTCCGATTCCCTGAGCGCCATCCAGAGCCTCAGTGATCCGTATCCGGTTCACTCTTTCGTGCACCGGATCCAACGCTCTCTTCAGCAGCTGGTGGACGACGGTTCTCCGGTTAGCTTTATGTGGGTTCCTGATCATGTCGGTATCCTTGGGAAAGAAACTGCAGATGCCGCGGCCAAGGCTTCGGTTCTCCAGCCTCGGACAGCTTCTTGTTGTGTCCCTTCATCAGATTGTAGCAGGGTCATTTGTCGGCGCATTTTATCGCTGTGGCATGCCGATTGGGCTGCACTTACGGACAACAAGCTTCGGGCCTTGAAACCTCTTCCCGCGGCTTGGACGTCCTCCCCACGCCCTTCTCAGCGGGAGGAGGTCTTTTTGGTCCGGTTACGATTTGGATACTGCCAGTTCAGCCATCGCCATCTGCTGACGGCTGCGCCGGCGCCGTTCTGCCCATGTGGGCCATTGCTGACGGTCCGCCACATTTTAACGTCCTGTCCGGATTTTAATACACTGCGTCTTGATCTTGGCCTGCCATGTACTCTGGATGCCATTTTAGCGGATGACCCAGGAGCTGCTGCTCGCGTTCTTCGTTTTATCAACTTGACAAACCTGTCTAAGGACATTTGGTTATGCTGTTTTATTTAATCCTATGCCTGCCAATCTGTCTTTCATCGTGTTTTCCGTTTTAGTTGCTGTTTAAACTTGTGCCTCGCGGTGCATTCCTAACGTAGTCTGGGCGCTAATGGCCATTGTAGTTGTGCCCCTAAAACCACAAAAAAAATAATTTGGCCTCAGGAAAGGCAATGGCACTGGAAAGGCAGTTCTGACGTTGGACTTGATAATGTAAACAGGACTGAAGAAAAATTAAGACACGTTCATAGCATTTGTCGACCTGAAGGAAGTGGTCGACGATGTAAAATGGTGCAAGATGTTCGAAATCTTGAGAAAGTAAGAGTAAGCTGCAGGGAAAGGTTGGTAATATTCAGTATGTAAAAGAACGAAGAGAGAACAATAAGAGTGGAGGATCAAGAACGAGGTGTACGAAATAAAAAGGGTGAAAGACGGCGATGTCGTTTTCGCCCATACTGCTCAATCTATACATCGAACAAGCAGGGTGTGGAGCACAGGTGCTACAGGATTTTGAGACAACCCTAATAAAAGCCCCAAATTTGGTGTACACACTGTCCGCCGCCTCCCTGCAAGTTTGTCTCTCTGAAAGGACATCTGCTCACGCAAAGGGCTTGAAATGTTTTGTGATGTTGTTAGTGTCTGTGAGAATACTTTTTTTAGCATAGCCTTACTCCCTCTCGACCGTTTCCGTCTGCTTGGCAGAACACAGACACAGTTTCGGCTTGTTCCCGACAAGAATACCGGATCTTTCTGCTGCCCACAGTACATTGCGTAAGTCACACAGCCTGCAACAAAATGGGACACACGGCACGTGATCAGAGGCACTGCCATTCTTCGTCGTCATCGACAATGGCAACGATGCATTGCTGGAGACATGGTCATAGGACTGTTTTCCTCCATTTCCATTCAGGAATCCTCCCCTGCAGTTTGTCAATTTTATTAATATACACCCCGTATAAGTTCAAGTAGCTATGACAGAAATAAAAGAAAGCTTCATGAGTCGGAGTTCAAAAGTGGCACTAAACTGCAATGTGAAAAGTATCAGTGTTAAGATTCACTAGTGACATTATCATCCTCAGTAAAAGTGAATAACAATTACGGTCTCTGTTGGAAGGAGCGAACAGTATTATGAGAAAAGAATATGGATTGAGTCTGAATCGAAGAAAGACGAAAGTACTGAGAACTAGCAGAAATGTGAACAGAAAGATACTTGACATCAGAATTTGTGATCACGAAGTACATGGGATTAAGAAATTCGACGACGTTGCCAACAAAACAACCCAGGAGAACATAAAAAGCAGACTAGCGCTGGTGAAAAGGGCGTTTCAGGCTAAGAAAAATATTCTTAATTTGACAAAGAAATTTCGGAGAATGTACATTTGGAGCCCAGCAGTGTATGGTAGGGAGACATGGACTGTGGAAAAACTGGAACAGAAAAGAATCTAAGCATTTGAGATGCGGTGCTACTGAAGAACGTTGAAAATTATGTGGACTGATTGGGTATGCACTGAGGAGGTTCTGCACAGAATCGACGATGAAAAGAATGTATGGGAAACATTGACAAGAAGAAGGGACAGGATGGTAGGACGTCTGTTAAGACATTTGGAAATAAATTTCATGATATTTGAGGGAGCTGTAGATGGCAAGAACTGAAGAGGAAGACGGAGAGTGGGATACATCTAGGAGATATCTGAAGACGTAGGTAGCAAGAAAAGTGCTGCTTTGAGATGAAAAGGTTGGCATAGGAGAGCAATTTTTGGTGGACCTCATCAAACCAGTTAGAAGACTAATGCCTGAAAAACAAATCCCGATTAGTTGTCAATTATATTGAAAAATGCTCCTTTCCCAGCACAAAACAGACGTAATGTTCTGGGCAGAGTGAAGCGACCTAGCTTTTGACTTATATGACAGCTTCAAAGACTTTTAAATTAAAACATCATGACATATTCGCTTTGTTTTTACGAGATAATTCTACTTAGCAAATTCAAAATGCCCTCTTAGAGTTACCGCTTGTTACATGTATGGTGGTGGGGGGGATGTAAAATCAGAAAGGAACTAGTTTAACTACTTCTAAAGAGTGGGATGCAACTCCTATAGGAATTAGCAGACAAATGGCTTGAATCTATGATAATAATCATCCCATTGTGGGGATGCATGCGTCCTGAACTTTAATGACACTTCTTGTCATATTTCATGACGTGACAAATGCCATGCTGTATGACACGATAGCTTATGTCATGTTAAATGACATGATGTCATGTATTATGTTCGTTTACTTGATACGATGCGTTATACTACGTTACGTGCATGCCAACACTAAGAAGTGACAAATCGTCAAGCTGGTTTGGTTTAAATGGTCTTGGACTGCCAGATAGGACGAAATCCCAAAATTTGTCCAGGACCTATTCGAGTCCTTTTGTACTGTGATGGGGACAAATTCCATTCTGGTTCTCTAAATATAGTGAATGCCAGTGAAGTCAAATGTTGGTTAATATCAATAGCACAACAAACCGTTCAATGAGATTCCTAATGAACAGAAACGTTGGACAAATGGGTAGTTTTTGTAAAGTTCAGTAACAGCACGTGAGAGACGACAACGGCCGTTCGGATTTAAGTTGCAACGGCACAGTCAGATTATTTGAGAGCATTGAATGGATTAATCAGTACGCAAATCGGCATGAAGAGCTAATTGGCATCGGGTGACAGGACACATCCTCAGACATCATGGAATCTTCAATTTGTTTGTGGAAGGAAATGTGGGGTGTAAAAATTGTAGACGGAGATGAAGGCTTTGAATGCAGAAATATTCATTTCTTTTAAATGCGAACATTTTTTAGGTTTGGCTGTACCGTGACTGTTACTGACATTAAATGAAACAACAAGTTTACTGTTACCAGTCACCGTTTTATTTATTCCCACGACGCTTTATTTGTTTACAAATGTGGCAGTATACTTGTGATGTATTACGACAGCAAAAGGAACCTGTGACCACTGGAGGCAGTGCCACAAGTTCCTCCAAAAATCCTAACACAACACACACACAAATGTCGTATTAACTAACGTAAATCCACCCGATGATGGAGGTTTAAACCATAGAAACGCTTCGTGGAAATAAATAAAACGGTGACTGGTAACAGTAAACTTGTTGTTTCATTTAATATCAGAAATATTCATATGGATACAAGGTTACGTAATTATGCAGAGGCGAAGAGGCTCGTGCAGTATAAACTATCATGGATAGGGGCAAAATGGCAATCCCTTGACATTATGTAGGACCAACATTTCTGAGGAGTCTTCTTCAAGTCAGTTGCCAAAATTCATAGCACACATTTCATATTGCTGTTTCTGGCTTCGTTCAGTTAGACTTTGACTTTGCTTCAATTTACAATGCAGTTCCGTTTGCCTTTGTAGCAAATTTATAACACTACCATTGAACCACAGTTTCTCTTTGCCATCCCTCACAGACTTGTCCTGCTCTTATGATTGTCGTATAGTAATCCGAATTTTATCCATTTGTGCTGGACTATTCAGATGAGCTGCAACTTATTTTATGTCACTTTTACAAAGGAAAAGTATCTTCCCTGCTTTCTTAACATTACTAGTACCACTTGTAGAATTGATGTTACAGGGGTTCTATGATCACAAATAAACATTCGGAACAGTCACACGAAGCTTTGTTTCTGTCACTAGTTTTAATAGCGTGATTCACGCATTCTGCATCTAGCAAACTGTCTCCCACTACACCACGTGAAGGACTCAGCCAATGGATCCTGAGGGAGATGGTCTAATACAGTCATCCGATTACCAATTTTTCCTAAAGTATTTCATATTCCTATATTATAGTAACATAGTTTTTACTTAGCTCTTTATGGCCAAAGCGATTAAGGAGAAGTAGTAGTAACGATAAAAACACGTAGTTGTCGCAAAAAAACGGTTTCATACTTCATAAGTAGTATGGTAAGGTACCATACAATACATAGTTCTAGCATTTGCACTAGTCAGTGTTGAAGTTGTCGCAAAATCCGAGATGATGCTGATGGGAAAGTCACATATGCAACATGATGCAGGTGGGAACTTCAAAAATGCAAGAGGGCATTTCTGGGAAACTTAAGAAGTCAAGATGCCATTGGTGAAAAATATGAAAATGCAAAATGACGCCAGACAAATTTAAAAATTCGAGACGGCTGTGCAACTGGGATGCAAAATGATTGATCTAGTCCAACTGTGCTTTTCATCTCGTCCCTCTCCTCACCCCCTCCCGATTTCCAGCTGATACCTGTGTAGTGTTTTAGCAGGTATTAAAATGAGGAAGCCAGTCACAATGTACCTGATACAATACATAAGTTTCACTGGAACTGCATATAAATATTATGTTCAAAGACAGACAATATTTTCGTGTCCAAAAAGTACGTTAAGTTTCACTAGAATTTTCGCCACATTCAAGGGTATTTGCCTCTGAATTACGTGAGTTGTTGTCATAAGACACACAAAAACACACACACACACACACACTCACTCACACACCAGTATTATTTGCTAAAATTTCATTGAATGTACTGTACCACAAGCTAAAATTCCATTGACTGTGCGGTACCACCAATGATATCCTTTGTAAGTTACAGAATATCCAGTAACAAAAGAAGGAAACACTAAAAATTCCCTCTCTTTCTCTCTCCAATGGAGAAAAAAGAACTCAAAACAAAAATACCGTAGACAAATCTTTACTGTAAAAATTGTTATATTGATCTAAGGCAAAGTTTCTAGTAAGTTCTATCTCGTGTTTAATTGCCTGCGTTTTAATTTCGTCAAAATATTCATAAATTCCATGTTCCCCCTCCTCTGTGTCCTCCTCCTTCCTCCCGTAATATCGCAGAATGTAAAGAATGAACAAATAATGAGGTAATGTATTTCCCTGCGGCCAAGAGGAGGACAAAAGCTTGTGAAATGAAGTATTCTGTAAAAACTGTGATAAGCTAGGTAGATCAAGTAACTAATGTTGGATTGTGCCATCGATTTGGAGCTGAAAGTACATTGTGGAAAAATGTAAGTAAATGAAGGAATGCGTAGATTGGATACATTCTGTGACATTAAGGAATAGTCACTTTGGCAATGGAATGAAATGAGCAGGATAAAAATTTTAGATGGTGACCAAAACTTGAATATAAACGTATTCTTAGTGACTTTATAAATATCCCAGCCTATTGAACAAGTATCGGAAAAATAAATCTAGTTAAGGCTGTTGAATCTGTACATTCTTTTCAGTATCAACAGTGTATTTCTTCTTCCTTTGTGGAGACACGAATATTTTGAGTATAAATTCGCTTGCAGTACCCTTCTCGACTGAACTACTGCAGTTTCCACAAAGTGGAATACAGAAGGTGGTAAAAAAAACACTTTCTGTAGAAACTACTTCTACAATGTTTCTGCAAAACTAGTAAAGAGACTGGAAAATCCAAATAAACGTCTTTTTTATTAAAATAAATATTACTACGACAACCCCCCCCCCCCAAACACACACACACATAAATCAGTACAAAACGAAGCATCTGGTACACTTAACACATTACCTATGGCTCGTTTCCTTAACGGCAGTTTTGAGATAATAAAGAAATTTAGTGAATGAAAACAATTATTTAGTAATTCCTGCTAGCAGGTGAAATAATGGGCGTGAATGTAACCAGTGCAGAATAGTGAGCTCAGCCTGAACATCACTCTGCTACATGATTCATCAGAAAACCTGATCAGTCACACTGTCACCAGCAACAAGCCAAGCTGTAAGCAAGCGAAAGGGATAACACGGTACCTCAGATTGCTGTGCGGAATGCATAGGGAACTACAACATGTGCTTGTCAAAATCAATTATAAAAACATAACTTGCTCTGTCAAAATTAACAGTGCAGCGACTCTCATTCTCTACAACTGAATGGCAGCAGAATTATCAGGCGGCAGCTTGTCTCGCACAAACAACTTCAAACCGGCTCAGCACTGCCTCCTCGCACCAACTCACTTTAACATGCAGCTCGTGCGCAAAACTGCTCAGCACCGAGTACCTCAAAATTACATGCACTGCACTACATGGCACGGCCACTTAGGATTGCGCATATCTGACAACAGGCTGACTGACTCAGTACATCCGTTTCCCTACAAATGACTCTTTACAATTGCCAAACTCCTACTGCTTCTTTTCCTTCTTTCACATACAAATTGCTCACGTGAAGCATCACACCCTACGCGTTCACTGGCTTAGATACTCGGTGTGAAGATCGCCAGTGAAACCTAAATACCTGCCATGTACCAGAGGGATATCGAAATCGGCCAGTGAGCGCCCGGAAAGTGCTCTCTAAGATAGAATGCAAAATTAAAATAAAATTAAATAGTAAGAAAATGATTCATGGCGAAGGAATTATTCGAACGGGACGGAAATTGGTAGATGTGAAGTAAGTATACGAACAAAGGATTACAATTTCAGAAAAATTTGGTTACTCATTCACAAATTGGGCAAGTTAATAAAGCGCTGGTCCCCGTCTGGCTCTTAATGAACATGTTATTAAGCTTTTCATTGATCGATAGAGTTGTTAGATGTCCCTGGAGAGATTTCGTGTCAGATTCTATCTAATTGGAGCGTTGAATCGACGAAAGTCCAACCTGTTTGAAGGTACCTGCCCGTAATCCACAAAACGCTCTCAATTGGTGAGAGATACGGCGAACTCGCTGGCCAAGCAGTAGAAACTCTTGCCGTCTGTGGACACGCATTATCTTGCTGAAATGTAAGCCCCGGGTGGCTTACTATGGACTACCACAAAACGGGCCGGAGAATAACTTTGACCTACCTTTGTTCCCGTGGTCTAGGGGTAGCGTCTTTGATTCATAATCAAAACGTCTTCGGTTCCGGGTTCGATCCCCGCCACTGCCTAAATTTTGATGTATAATCAGCATTGTCGGCCGAAGACTTCCGGCATAAGAAATCAGCCTCATTCTGCTAACGGCCTTGTCAATGAGGGTGGAGGAGCGGATAGATGTTCAGGGCACTCTTGTCCTAGGGGTAGGAAATTGCCCCTAAAGGCGGAAGAATCAGCAATGATCAACGACATGACGATGCAGAAGGCAATGGAAACCACTGCATTAAAGACACTTAACGTGTATCCACAGGACATGTGGCCAGTAATTAAAGAAGTGTTATGATGATCTCTCCATTGGCAAAAGATTCCGGAATAGTCCCCCATTTGGATCTCCGGGAGGGGACTGCCAAGGGGGAGGTTACCATGAGAAAAAGATTGAATAATCAACGAAAGGATAACGTTCTACGAGTCGGGGCGTGGAATGTCAGAGGCTTGAATGTGGTAGGGAAACTAGAAAATCTGAAAAGGGAAATGCAAAGGCTCAATCTAGATATAGTAGGGGACAGTGAAGTGAAGTGGAAGGAAGGCAAGGATTTCTGGTCAGATGAGTATCGGGTAATATCAACAGCAGCAGAAAATGGTATAACAGGTGTAGGATTCGTTACGAATAGGAAGGTAGGGCAGAGGAAGTGTTACTGTGAACAGTTCTGTGACCGGGTTGTTATAATCAGAATCGACAGCAGACCAACACCGACAACGATAGTTCAGGTATACATGCCGACATCGCAAGCTGAACAGATAGAGAAAGTGTATGAGGATATTGAAAGCGTAATGCAGTATGTAAAGGGGGACAAAAGTCTAATAGTCATGGGCGACTGGAATGCAGTTGCAGGGGAAGGAGTAGAAGAAAAGTTTACAGGAGAATATGGGCTTGGGACAAGGAATGAAAGAGGAGAAAGACCAATTGAGTTCTGTAACAAGTTTCAGCTAGTAATAGCGAATACCCTGTTCAAGAATCACAAGAGGAGGAGGTTTACTTGGAAAAGGCCGGGAGATACGCGAAGATTTCAATTAGATTACATCATGGTCAGACAGAGATTACGAAATCAGATACTGGATTGTAAGGCGTACCCAGGAGCAGATATAGACTCAGATCAGAATATAGTAGTGATGAAGAGTAGGCTGAAGTTCAAGACATTAGTCAGGAAGAATCAATACGCAAAGAAGTGGGATACGGAAGTACTAAGGAATGACGAGATACGTTTGAAGTTCTCTAACGCTATAGATACAGCAATAAGGAGTAGCGCAGTAGGCAGTACAGTTGAAGAGGAATGGACATCTCTAAAAAGGGCGATCACAGAGGTTGGGAAGGAAAACATAGGTACAAAGAAGGTAGCTGCGAAGAAACCATGGGTAACAGAAGAAATACTTCAGTTGATTGATGAAAGGAGGAAGTACAAACATGTACCGGGAAAATCAGGAATACAGAAATACAAGTCGCTGAGGAATGAAATAAATAGGAAGTGCAGGGAAGCTAAGACGAAATGGCTGCAGGAAGAATGTGAAGACATCGAAAAAGATATGATTGTCGGAACGACAGACTCAGCATATAGGAAAGTCAAAACAACCTTTGGTGACATTAAAAGCAACGGTGGTAACATTAAGAGTGCAAAGGGAATTCCACTGTTAAATGCAGAGGAGAGAGCAGATAGGTGGAAAGAATACATTGAAAGCCTCTATGAGGGTGAAGATTTGTCTGATGTGATAGAAGGAGAGACAGGAGTCGATTTAGAAGAGATAGGGGATCCAGTATTAGAATCGGAATTTAAAAGATCTTTGGAGGACTTACGGTCAAATAAGGCAGAAGGGATAGATAACATTCCATCAGAAATTCTAAAATCATTGGGGGAAGTGGCAACAATACGACTATTCACGTTGGTGTGTAGAATATATGAGTCTGGCGATATACCATCTGACTTTCGGAAAAGCATCATCCACACAATTCCGAATACGGCAAGAGGTGACAAGTGCGAGAATTATCACACAATCAGCTTAACAGCTCATTCATTGAAGCTGCTTACAAGAATAATATACAGAAGAATGGTAAAGAAAATTGAGAATGCGCTAGGTGACGATCAGTTTGGCTTCAGGAAAAGTAAAGGGACGAGAGAGGCAATTCTGGCGTTACGGCTAATAATGGAAGCAAGGCTAAAGAAAAATCAAGACACTTTCATAAGATTTGTCGACCTGGAAAAAGCGTTCGACAATATAAAATGGTGCAAGCTGTTCGAGATTGTGAAAAATGTAGGGGTAAGCTATAGGGAGAGACGGGTCATATACAATATGTACAACAACCAAGAGGGAATAATAAGAGTGGACGATCAAGAACGAAGTGCTCGTATTAAGAAGGGTGTAAGACAAGGCTGAAGCCTTTCGCCCCTACTCTTCAATCTGTGCATCGAGGAAGCAATGATGGAAATAAAAGAAAGGTTCAGGAGTGGAATTAAAATACAAGGTGAAAGGACATCAATGATACGATTCGCTGATGACATTGCTGTCCTGAGTGAAAGTGAAGATGAATTAAATAATCTGCTGAACGGAATGAACAGTCTAATGAGTACACAGTATGGTTTGAGAGTAAATCGGAGAAAGACGAAGGTAATGAGAAGTAGTAGAAATGAGAACAGCGAGAAACTTAACAGCAGGATTGATGGTCACGAAGTCAATGAAATTAAGGAATTCTGCTACCAAGGCAGTAAAATAACCAATGACGGACGGAGCAAGGAGGACATCAAAAGCAGACTCGCTATGGCAAAAAAGGCATTTCTGGCCAAGAGAAGTCTACTAATATCAAATACTGGCCTTAATTTGAGGAATTTCTGAGGATGTACGTCTGGAGTACCGCATTCTATGGTAGTGAAACATGGACTCTGGCAAAACCGAAACAGAAGAGAATCGAAGCATTTGAGATGTGGTGCTATAGACGAATGTTGAAAATTAGGTGGACTGATAAAGTAAGAAATGGGGAGGTTCTAAGCAAAATCGGAGAGTAAAGGAATATGTGGAAAACACTGATAAGGAGAAGGGACAGGATGATAGGACATCTGCTAAGACATGAGGGAATGACTTCCATGGTACTAGAGGGAGTTGTAGAGGGCAAAAACTGTAGAGGAAGACAGAGATTGGAATACGTCAAGCAAATAATTGAGGACGTAGGTTGCAAGTGCTACTCTGAGATGAAGAGGTTAGCACAGGAAAGGAATTTGTGGCGGGCGGCATCAAACCAGTCAGTAGACTGATGACAAAAAGAAAATCTTTGGTCTGTAAAAGTGCCGCGGACGACAATCAAAGGGGTCCTGCTATGAAAAGAAATGGCAATGCAGACCATCACTTCTGGTTGTCGAGCCGGGTGGCGGGCAGCTATCGGCTTGGAATCCAACCTCTGCCCGATCCGTCTCCTAACACGACTTCAGTCGGGAATCTCATTGACTCGAGTAGAATTTTCATCAGTCGTGCGTCCCGATTCTAACTGTTCCAATGACCAGTAAAAAATTGTGGGAAGGTCCTATGAGACAAAACGCTGAGATCATCGGTCCCTGAGCTTAAGTACTGCTTAATCTAACTTCAACTAACTGCCGCTAAGGACAACACACACACCTTGCCTGACGGAGGACTGAACCTCCAACGGAGGGAGCCATGCGGGGCCGTGACCAGGCGCCTCGGACAACGTGGCTACCGCCCGCGGCTGACCAGTGAAGAAGTGTCTTCAGAAACCCCGGAAGGCACGGGCAATCAGCCTGACTGTCGGCTACCATACGGTCCGACAATCCTGATAGGTGGTGTGGGGAGACATTTCTTTACATAGCAGGACTCTTTTGGTTGTTACCCGCGGCAACCATACAGCACAGCGGTACGTCGGCGATATTCTACGCCTTGTTTTGTTGCCCTTCATTCAAACCATCCTGGACTTACATTTCATAACGACAATGCCTGCCTACACAAGACGAGAGTTTCTACTGGTTGTCTTCGTGCACGCCGTGTCTTATCTTGGCCAGAAGTGCGAAAGTTTCGAACATGTGGATCGTGTGAAGCTCTAGGTTTTGACGATTTAATGTGGCATCTGGACAGAACTTGGCACAATATACCTCAGAAAGGCACTCAACAACTCTAGTAATCGGTGGCAAACCACTGAATAACTGCTTGCATAAGGGCCAGAGGTGGACCAACGCATTATGGATTTGATGAGTTTGTGATCACTTTCTCTTGAGGAAAATGTCCAATTTTTCTGAAATAGTAATGATTTGAATATCTGCTTATGTACATCACATCTATCAATTCAAAACACATTCAAATAATTATTTGTGGTGATTTAGGTTCTTAGATTACAAGTTTAAGACAGTAATAACTATACAAAAATAATAACTTCTTTAAAACAATGTCATTAAAGAAGGACTTTCCATCATAGTCCATTATGCCCAATTCTGTTCCAATCACGGTACGTAGTTCCGCCAGGATTCTATGTCCAGGTGGAAAGCCGGCAAAAGGTATGACGGCTTCTTCATTTTTTTCTTGAATTTTTTTTCTCTGCTTCTAATTTCAACAGTCCCACACCGAAAATCCATGCGATGTAGAATGTTGTTTTAGTAGTACTAGCATGGGTTGCATCCAGCCTGGTTGAGCAAATTTAGAAAAATTAATGTCTCAACCGTGATGAAGTTTCTGATATATATACGTGAAAATTAACAAGCGCAACAGAATACACGGAACTTCATTTTATAGCAATGGTACTGTCTATTGTAGCCTCAGGTATGTACCACTTTCTCTTTGTTTTTCGTTGCTAGAGCTTTATTAACTTCTCAACGTTTTTCATCATCGCCAGGTTTTAATCTTTTTTTCCTGGTCGTCAGTTTTTTGTTAACTTTAGTGCTAATTGGGTGCCTAACAGTGGTTTAAAGTACACTTGAAACGAGTTGACTTTACGTCTGGTTTGGTCCAGAACTGAGCTAATGATAACTATAATCACTTGCAGGAAGTCCATTTTGGCTCTTGTTGGCAGCGACTATGGACACAGTCCAGACAGCATCTTGACGTACCATTGATACTCTGCTGGTGGTGCCACAATGTCCGAGTGTAGCTGGATGTCTAGTTATATCCGCGTTTGGCAGATGGATATTGTGAAGAAATAGGAATCCCTCGTATGCTAATCGAGCTAGAAATGACCACGTTCATCTGCTGCAAGTGGAGGATGTCTGATACATCTCCCCTGGTGTCTCAAGTACGTCAGTTTTAAAGAGAAACTCATTTTTAACTTCCCCAGTATAGACTGTGTATTACTCCTACACACTCAAGCAAGGCTCATAATACTACAACAGGATGAGTATTCACACATCTGTCAAAATCTAAAATGTTTCCCTCTAACGTATTTATTGACTGAACACACTGTAATAGTCGTGCTCAGGTTCTGCTTGCTTACGTAATGCTGGGCTTTGTACAACTGCTCAACACACAATAATCCAGATGAGAAATGGCACAAAAATAAACGAAAATGCTTGTAGAAAAATGAAATCAGCAAACATCACAAATAAATATGTATAAGCAATTAAAAGAGAATGAGAAATAAAGACTGAATAACTTTAGTGAGGTAATTTTAAACTCTAATTTTGAAAGCTTTTGAGAAACAGTTCAATGTTAAGTGCAACTTCATTTATTCTATAAATAATAGCCGTGAAAAAGAATCAAATTTCCTCATAATTAATAAGTAGACTATAAGTTGGTTTCCAGTAACAGTTTTATGGATTTAGCGTTTGTATAAGTTAATTTTCACTGCTGTCACCGAGTCGTCGACGTCCGTGTTGTTGATCCATAGCCCTTGAGCGTCCAGTCCAGCAATTAGTGGCATCGAGCTAATCTTCTTGATTTCATTTAGTTACCGCGCGACGTATACCCACGTCAAAATGTTCGTTAGCCGTCACTAGTCACAGCACAACCGCCCTAAGTAAGGAGGAACATTTAGTTACTTGTAACTTAATACTGCGCAGAACACATCAAACAATCCATACCACGCACAGTATGTTGCGCTTCGTTTGGTACACCGTACATTAGAGGTTACAGTTATTGATAGGAGTCCACGTTAGAGAAATATTTTACCACATTTCTGTTTACTTTTACAGTAAACGGCAAGCACAAAGCATCTGTTCTGTCTACCACAAAAAAATAATGAACCTACAGCATTCACGTATCTTAACGGTCTGTACATCATTATTTTTAATCACAATTTCACAATATATTTCTACACGGCTCAACCCATATCGCTTCACATTATATTTTCATAATTCGAATTACATCGATTTACAGTTTCATACAGAATTACAACTTCATACAGTTCTGTTTTCGGAAAAAGAATTAAAACTTCATGTTAATAAACATAAAAAATATATCATCGAAACAAATAAAAATAGGAAATTTTTTCATAAGGTCTGTATGGACACGTAGCAGCACAAAGAAATGGCTGTACCAAACTTATGGAAAAAATTCTTACAATGTATCACGAAAACGCAACGGAAAGGAGGGGGAAACTTACAGAAAAAGGAATGAAACTTACCTATATGGAGTGTTGTTCTCACATGTGCCACCATTTTATCATGTGATGTTCTTTGAAACATAAATTAAGTATGTTGTTTGTGTACTGCCTGTATTCATAATTTTAAATATTATTGTCATCTTTTGAGCATATACAAGATTACTTGTAAACTGTCATTACAACCGACTGATACAATATTCCAAAATTATTCTACCAATGATGTGTGGAATACCGGCTACTTCAAATGGGTCTTAATACACATCGAAAACTTTGATATTTTACTACCTATCTCTTTACATCTCTCATATATCTTCACTAGCACCAGATCCCTGACTTGAATATCGACACCTTTTATCTTATCATAGTGTCATATCTTTCTCTATAACAGTTTTTTTCTGCACTAGCTCTCTCACTCTCTCTGTCTGCTTTTCGCAACTTAACTCACTGCTAGGAGGGAAAACCTTTTTCTCCCAGACGACATTTAAAGCTCATTATAGCCTCACCGTCCACTACCGCGTCTCTCCATCAGCTGTGGTCGTAGCTGCAGCATGTGTGTCATAGCCTGCATATTTCCCTCACTTCATGCGCTGCAGGATTTCCTGCAGTACAAAATGTGGATGTGTGTATTACTGCTACTCAACGATTGGCAAGACTTTCTTTTAATTTTAAAGGTAAATTGTGATCTATTCTCAGAAAGTATTGCTTCAGGTTTCCCAAATTTCACAAAGTAATCATCTTCCAGGTTAGTCAAGATTGCTCTGTCAGTTGCTTTTCGCCAGGGATTAAGCTCTGCAAAGTTAGGAAGCACCTCCAACGCTACAAAAATTTGGAAAAACTGTCCATTTGTCTTGGACAAAGGTCTGTAGAAATCCACAGTTAAAATTCCATTAAATCATTTGGCTTAACATGTTGCATGGGAAGTCTGCACCTTTGGTTGGTAACTTTACTTCTTTGATATTTATCACATGTTTCAGTATGATTAATCACCCCTTTTACCGTACTGTCCTAAATTAAGTCTCTCTTAACTTCTGCATACACTTTTTAGCTACATGTCCAAAGCTCAAAGGAATGTAGTCGATTACCTCAACTATGTACTCACTGGGTCAATACACGTTTCAGTCTTCTAAATTAATCAGATCACCTAAAATTTATGCCACCTCATATTGTACAGTATTTTGACAATATTTTTTCACTCTTTCTCTTAATCATATCCCGTTATAATAGCTTACATATCTCATTCTGATTCTGACACTTGTTCTGATTCGTACAGATTGTTTCAGTGTCCTTCTCCCCTTGAAATCCCTATACATAAAACCGTTTTACATGTTCCTCACATGCACCATGCCGTACCTCATCAATCTGTGTTATCGAAAATACGAATAAGGCATCTGCTACCTTGTTCTGTGTGTCTTTAACAAACTGGATTTCAAACTGAAACTGTTGAGAAAACAACGTTCATCTTGATAATTGTCAAAGAAACTTTGTAAATTTTTTGAAGAACTCCCCTCACTCAATGATCCCATGACGAAAAAGGAGGATCTTCTCTATGTCTTCTATCAGTCCTCCCGGTTAAGAATCGGTCGAACAAATGCCTTGTAAGCCACTTCTCTTCTGAGTAGTTACATTTACTTAAGAATCATCCTTTGAATCTCACTCTGTTTTATGTGGTCACTCCACTTAAGGTCACACTGAAGAACTACTTCACGATATTTTGCGGTCGATAGTTCCTCCAACAACTTGTCATCAATAGTGCAGTTTTACGGTATTGAAATTCTTTTCCTATGTATGTGTTATATGCTAAAATTATTTGCACTCAAGATCAGCTGCCAGAGCCTACACCATTCATCAGTCCTGCACAGGTCGTTCTTCAGGTAGATACTATCTTCTGGCGTTGCTACTTTCTTACAGACAACCGTATAACCTGTGAACAGTCTTCAACAGCTTCTGACGTTTCCTATAAGATCACTTATGTATATTGTAAACAGTAACGGTGCTATCACACTTCCTTGACGTACTTCGGAAATTACCCCTAGCATCTGTCGATTTACTTCCGTTAAGATCGACGTACTGAGTTCTGACAGCAAAGAAGTCTTGCCGAAGTCTCTCATCTGCTTCGATACTCGGTAAGCCTTTTTTTTCACTGAACGACAGTGTGGCATGGTGTCAAATGCTTTCCTGAAGTTAAGGGACTCGGCATCATTTTGAGCACCGTTGTATACAATATTAAGGATCTCATGGAAGATTGGAGCTAGTTGAATTTCACAAGACATCTGTTTGTCGAATCCATTTTGATTTTTTTGGAGCTGATTTTCGTTATCTAGAAACTTCATAATTTCTTAACATGAACCAAGCTCCATAATTCTACTACAGATTACATCAACGATGTAGGCCTACATTCGTCTGTCCTCGGACCCTTCTTGAAAACGGAAATGACCTGTGCTTTTTCTCCAGTCGCTATGTAACGTTCTTTGCTTTTTCAATCTGCTTTAAACTGCTGCTAGAAAGGTAGCAAGTCTTTTTTCTGAATGTTACAGGTATCTCATCTGGTCCTGATAACTTTCAACTACTAAGCGATTGTATTTGCTTTTCTATGCCGTGATTGGCTATTTGAGCAACTGCCATTTAGACATTCGTACGATGACTGAAAGGAGGGGTCATGTTATGATCTTCAGCGGCGAAAAGTTTCATTTGACCGTGACCGAGTGAGGAGGCGCAATGGTTAACACACTGGACTCGCATTCTGGAGGACAACGATTCAAATCCGCTTCTGCCTATCCGGATTTAGGTTTCCAGTGATTCCTCAATCGTTCCAAGCAAATGCTGGCATAGTTCCTTTGAAAGGGTACGGCCAATTTTCTGCTTCAGTCCTTGAACCATCCCGAGCTTGTGTTCCGTCTCTAATCACCTTCATTTCGACGGATGTTAAACCATAATCTTTTTCCTTCCACCTTTCGGTAGACTGAAATCAGTATTTTGGCCTTCTCTCTATTATCTTCAGTTTCGGTGTCAATGCAGTCAGTAACTGAATGAATATAGAATTTCCAACCCCTTACTCATTTTACATAATACCAAAACCCTTTGGGTTGCTCCTCTGTTCGGTTGACAAAATTCTACTTTTAAAGTCATTGAAGGCCTCTCTCTTTGCTCTCATTACATACATTCAATTCGTTCAACTTCGGCTTCTCAGTTAGGTTGTAACGTCTTTTTAATCTGTCAAGAAGCTCTCCTGAGCAGCACGCTATTAGAACACGGTGGATCTTCCCCCTCCCCCCCCATGACCTTGGTCGGAACATTCTTATCCAAGGCACATTGAATGATGTTTCTGATTTTTTCCCACTCGTGCTCCACATCTTGGTCCTCAGCACAGAATATTTTATGCCAACTACTCATATACTCTCCGATTTGAATCCTGTCACCCTTGCTAAGTAAAAATATTTTCCTACTTTTATTGATCTTCATAGGAAAACACGTGGCTCGTAGTTACTATCTCAGCCTGATATCTGCCTACACATTAACTAACAACGTAAGTTTAGGTCTGTTTGTTTGCTGGGTCTAAGACGTTGTCTTCACAAGTTAGTTTTCTAATTATTTGCTCGAAGTAATTTTTGGACAATAATGTCACTAGAGTCTCCCATAAGTCCAACCCCTCGTCCAAGTCGTGGGAGATGGGCAATGGCACAAAGTAGGGGATTGCCTTTAGGGGCGATGTACAGCGGGGACTTCGTGTGCCCCAGGACCGCTACGGTAGCTGAGAAGGCCCTATGGGAACCCTGAAACGTGACGGCTAACGGGGCTCTGGTGAAGCTGCGATAGGCCTAGCAAGCCAGTAGTGGATAAATCAACTGCTTTCAAAAAGGGAACATGCCTCGGATCACGGAACGGATTTAAAGGAAACGGACCAAGCAATGGAAAATGATTACGAGATGGTTTACGGCTGGGCACCTTAAACGTAAGGACTCTAACTGGGAAGTTAGAAGAAATTGTAGAAATGATGGAAAGGAGGAAATTGGACATCTTGGGACTTGCTGAGACTAGGTGGAGAGGAGTTGGTGAAAAACCACTAAGTAAAGGATGTAAACTGTACTGGATAGGGAATGAGAGGGGAAGAAATGGAGTGGCAATAGTGGTCAGAGAGGATCTGCAGGAGGAGGTGGAAGGTATCAATGATCGAATGATAAAAGCCAGAGTACGGGTGAAAGGAAAAAGCATTGAAATCATCCAAGCATATGCCCCACAGGTGGGGTGTACAAAAAAGGAGAAGGAGGAATTTGAAGATGACATGCAAAAGCAGCTAAATGGAGGAAATCAGATTATAATAGGGGACCTCAATGCACATGTTGGCACAGACAGGAAAGGATTCGAGGAGATAATGGGACCAGAGGGCTGGGGGAACCGAAATAGAGAAGGAAAATTGTTGCTGGAATTCTGCAAGAGGAATGGGCTGGCGATCGCAAATTCGTGGTACAAGAAGAGGAGTAGTCACAAAATAACTTGGTACAGTGGGGACTGGTCCCAAACTTCAGTAGTAGACTATGTACTAGTGGATAGGCAGATGATGAGCAGCCTCACAGATGTTAAGGTCATACCATCTGAGGCCTTAGACAGCGACCATCGGCTGTTGGTAGCCACCCTAAGAGAGAAAAAAGATAGGAGGGCAACAGATATACAGGAGAAAAGGTTGAAGACATGGATGCTGAAAGAGGATGAACGGAGGACCCAGTACCAGACACTGATCAGGAAGAAGCTGCCAAAGGAAGATCAGAGAACAGTGGAAGAAGAATGGGGCGATTTTAAGAGGGCTCTAGTTGAGGCAGCTGAGACTGTGTGCGGAAGAACTAGCACAAAGAGGAGAAGTAGGGAAACCCCATGGTGGAACAACATATGTAAAGAGGCAGTACTTCGAAAGAACAAAGCCTTCAGAGAATGGTTCCAGACCCGAACAGAGGAAGCTAGGGTAAAATATAAGGAAAGCAAGAAAGCGGCACAGACCATAGTAAGGGCGGAGAAGAAGAAGTGGATGGAAAAACGGACAAGAATGTTAGAAGAGGACAGTGAAGGGAACAAAAAAGTACTTTACACCATGGTAAGAAATAAGAGAAATGACAGAAGCGAGTGCCTGAGGATCATGGATAATAATGGAAGAGTTGTGGAGGAAATGCATGAGCTCAAAAAGATTTGGAAGGAGTACTTTGAAGATCTGTTGAATGCTGCCAAGCAAGTAACTAACAGCGATGGAGAGCCTAAGGCAGCAGACGATTATAATAGTGGGGAAATTGATGATCTAACTTGGAATGAAGTGGAAGAAGCCATAAAGAGGATGAAAGGGGGCAAGGCACCAGGTTGGGACGAAGTAACAGTGGATATGATACGAGCAGCAGGAGAAGTAGGAACCCAGTGGCTATACAGAGTGCTGAGGGTGGTGTGGAAGGAGAACAGAATTCCTGAGGATTGGAAGAAAGGAATTATAGTCCCGATCTTCAAGAAAGGGGATAAAAGGAGATGTGAGAACTACAGAGGAATCACCCTGCTATGCCACTGTGGAAAAATCTATGAAAAGATGCTGGAGAAGAGAATAAGAAGCAGTATTGAAAGTAGACTGCAAGAAGAGCAGTACGGTTTCAGACCGGGAAGATCAACAACGGACCTCATATTTGCGGTAAGGCAACTGCAGGAAAGGCACTATGAGTACGGGAAGGACTTAATCATGGCCTTTTTGGATATTGAGAAGGCGTATGACAGTATCTGTAGGGACAAGCTCTGGGATGTGCTGAACGCAAAAGGGATAGATGAAGAGATTACACGAAAAGTCAGAAAAATGTATGAGGGAAGTGAGAGTTGTGTGAAAGTGGGGAGGGAACGTACTGCATGGTTCAAGCTGGAAAATGGGCTGCGACAGGGAAGTGCACTTTCGCCTTTATTGTTTATTATTGTTATGGATGAAATCCTACAGCAAGTATCAGATGCAATTGGAGATCATAAAATGAAAGCAGTGCTTTTTGCCGATGACCTGATGTTATGGGGAAATTGCGTGAAGGAGGTGCAAGAGCAGTTAGATGCATGGGAGGCAACGGCAGCACAATATGGAATGCATATCTCTGCAAAGAAAAGTGAAATAATCGTCACAACAAGGATGAAGAATAGGCCAAATGTGGATATAACTTGTGGAGGGGAAAAACTACAAGTGGTAGAGAACTTCAAGTACCTGGGAAGCGCGATTGAAAGTAAGGGGGGAAACGCAATGGAAATAAATGAAAGATGCAGAAAAGCAGGGCAGTTCTACAAATGCATTAGGGGGCTTATTTGGAGCAAGGAGGTGCCACAGAAATCCAAGGGAATTATATACCGAACCTACTTTGTCCCCATATTGACATACGGAAGTGAGACATGGGTAATGCACAAAAGCGACAAAAGTAGAATACAGGCTAGTGAAATGAAGTTCCAGAGGAGCAGGTTGGGTGTAACAAGACGAGACAGATTGCGAAATTTGTATGTGAGGGAAAGACTAAAGGAGGAACCAGTACAGGACAGGATAGAAAAATCAAGACTGCAGTGGTATGGACACATGAAGAGAATGGATGAGGGAAGAATTCCAAAGAGGATGTTTGATCTGCAACTGGAGGGGAAGAGGCCCAGAGGAAGACCAAGAGATAGATGGGTGAAGGGAGTGAAGGAATGTGTGATGAGAAGAGGAGAGAACTGGACGAAGGTGGAAGAGGGGGAATGGTGGAAAGACAGAACACGGTGGAGAGGCTTGTGTTCCCGACAGACCCAGCCAGTGGCTGGAAACTGTCCAAGATGATGATGATGAATGTCACTAGAATTCCGTTTTCTGGGACCAGTTTTTGTAACACGACTTACCCAATCTATACCTTGCAAGTTGCAGCTATCTCTTATTACGAAGGTACGATCACGAAAATGACTAACGATAAGCCGCAGTTTCTATCTGAAGAGCTGTACCACTGCAGCTTCTGACCACAGTAGTCTTTAAAAGCATCCGACCACCATTTTTCACTGACTTTGGAGCCTTACTTCATCCAGATTAATCCACATTCGGAATCCGTGATAGCCTCACTTGGTACTATCGGATTTCCTACTACAATAGATATGCCGCCATCATTGGTCACTGCTCTGTCCTTAGGATAAATATTCGAATTTTACCTTCACATTTCTTTGCTGTTCGCTTCTGATTCCAAGCAACTTTCTGTTGGTATTACTGAGTATTATAGCCGTCAGTACGCAATACTAATTCTGGGACCTTTCCTTGACAAAACACCAACTTTGGGAGGCAAATTTTCTCTCTTTCCAGGAGGTTAACTCTAATCTAAGCAACCCTCAGTGCATGCTAGACATATTTTGCCACCATGGTACTCACGTCCTGCATGTAGTACACGCCTGTCTTATTAACGCGGTAGGTGACGTCAAGTAATTCGCAAGCGATACCGTTGCAAAATCAACGCCTCTGAATTAGACTTTTCACTTTGTTCGAAACCAGATGACCGCAATCGACTCTAGGTACGATGCCACAAGTAGTCAGTTTAGCCTGTACCCGTGTACAATGCTAGATGCATTCATTAAATAAGCCATCCGCTGTAATGATCTGAGGATGGACTCAGAGCCCAGACGGCAGGTATCACTAGAGCCGACATGTGCCATTATTTGCAGCTGGTAGCGCCCAATGTGTTCGACAACTGCCGGCAGAGTCTTCTGCATGACACAGACTAGATCCCTCCGGCAAACATAAAGTATACATTGGCATTCTCTCCCACCCTGCATGACATTTCCTTGAGTGGCTCCATTAAGTGCATCATCGCTGCCTTGAGCTGCAGCCAGAAGCCTGTCGACTGCAAATAACGCAGCCTCCATCTGTTACAGGCAGAAGCCAATTCTTCTTGTGTCTTCTCACAACAAGCACAGTCCCCATATACTTTTTACTGCGAAAAGTCTGAATAAAAATCTCAAAAATACGACCAAAGAGAGAGGAGCAACTGAAAAAGTACGAAACAGGCCCCCGCAAAAGAGAAAATGTCCCGATTGTATCGCTTCTGATGTGAGAAACTGAAGTTGACATACAAAGGCTAACTCACTGAACGCAACTGCACAACGTACTTTGGCTCTTTAAACGTTCAGACTACTCGACTGTGACGCTGCAGGCCGCTTAAATCTACACTACTGAAACTATAACGAATATATATATAATCTCCAAAAATCTTGACCAATTCGACCCTAATGCTATATCCATATGATACCGTTCCTTAACAAAATATCCTACTGAAGTCAAGATTTTACAAAATCCTTTCCTCCCTCAAAAGAAACTCAGGTTCGTCAAAAGCTTCTATACGCTCACTTGCGCAAACAAAAGCTACCTTAGGACTCATTAACTTATTTAAACGTGGGTCGCTGATGTCTTGTCCAGGCACAAAACTTCTATACAAGTTGCACAAACCTGAAAAGGACTTAATTTGCTTCCGATTTTTCGGTGATTAACATTCCTTAATCGCTTCAGTCCTTTCAGGATCAACTCTGCTAACAATAGTAGAAAAGATTCTTCTTAAACCTGTTACCTCTTTCACAAAAAACTCAAAATTTTTAAGTCTAATGGTCGTGCCCAATTTTCTGAACGCTTCAAATACCTAATTCAACAGGTTAAAATGCTCTTTTTATGACCCAGTGGTAATCAAATGGTCTTCCACATATGTTGTTATTTTGTGAGTCAACTCTGATCCACAAGTTCGCCGGGTAGCCGTACAAGTACCAAAACACAAATGTTGAACCCAAATAGGACGGGACAACAGCATATTTGCAACACTTGCCATTTACCGAAATGACTTAATACTTTCGATACTCTTTTGGAAGTGGCACTTGTCGGTAACCACACATGAAGTCAAGATGGCTTGTGTAATTCGTCTTATAATATTGGTCTCATCCATATTGTCAGGACCATCATCCTCTCTTCTCACAGTCATAATCAACATTCTGGCATCTATAACAACTCTTACACTACCATAGTTTTTATCCACAACAATTAAACGATGGTTTTATTTGCACTTGCCATTCTTCCAAATTCTTTGTACAATGCATTTCTTACCGAATAAAGCATAGTAAAAATTATTCTCAGCTTACAACCAAATTCTCAACTTCTTCTTGTCTATGAGATAATCTTTCTCTATATACCAATGAAATTTTCTCAACTCCTCCTTCTGTCACTCATCTAATCCTACAATTTATTTTAGTTCTTCCACCACCCAACTTTCATTTTTATCATAACCATAATTCAAGTCCAGCTATAACTTATCAGTGTTAGTTCCCATTGGCATCACTTTCACCTTCAGATGTCCCAATAAACAGCTTCTATCCGCTACCAAATCAATAAAATTCACAGTCACCCTTCACTCTTAAAGATAAAAAAAACTGTCCCCATAGCAATATCCGACATAGTGAAACTGAGGCGGAATAAGGGGAACCAGCCACATTCCCCTAGGCAGATGGAAAACTGCCTTAAAAACTGGCCGGCACACCGGACCTCGACATTAAACCGCCGGGCGGATCCGTGCCGGGGTGCCGGGCACCGGCACGCCTTCCTGCCTAGAAAACAGTGCGTTAGACCGCACAGCTACCTGGATGGGCCTGCTCAGTATTACTATGTATCCAGTAACGGTTTTGGGTTTATACCTTCTTCTTATTCTTTTCGAATTGCTTGTAAACTTATTTCCTCCTCATTACAAGATGCAATAATCGTATCTTTCCTGATTATGCCAACATTAACTCTTTTCTCGTCTCGTACATCTTTTTCATGCTTTGAAGATCTCGTACACCTTTCTCAAGCTTTGAAGAATCTGTGGCATTATTTCCATGAATTTCAGAATAAAGTCGTTCTACATCCTTCCTGCAAAGCATTATGTAAAAGTAATGCATGCCTTTTGCGTGTTCTTCTTCCTTTCCACTACTACGATTATTCACTACTAAAACTACTACTACTACTACTACTACTACTACTACTGCTACTACTACCTCTACTATTATCACTAACATCCTTTTCATTACCATTATCACTTTCCTTTTGCCAAACATCGTTTTCTTCCCCCAATCTCTTTGTTACTTCTAACATTCTTTAAGTCCACCATGCATCTGGGAAAACATTTCCATACATTACTCTCCTGATGCCACATCACTTCAACAATTAACCTCAGACGCAATCTCTCCAGGCACTAGATTGGGAAATCCACACATTCTATCGCCATAGTTAGTATCACTATCATTAGAAACTACGCATTTTTCTGTTTCATCACGAAAATGTGTAACACTGGTAGATTCATAACTTTTATCCTCCCCAGCATGTAGCCTTCACTATTGCAGGAGTCTGTTTCCCTTCTGGGACGCTCTAGTACTGTGAAAGTTATTTGCTGTTACTCGATTGTTTGTTCGTTCATGTACATTAAAATGTTTGCCTGCTTACTACTCAAAACTGAATCTCCTATCCTCTGTTATAAGAAGGTTGAAGTGAAATTCCTATTGTGAATATTGTGTCTCAGTGCACACTGTTACATACACTGTGCAGGAAATTAAATCAAAACTGTTACTCAAACACCTCTACCAAAATAAAACTGTGCACTGTGCAAAAAAAAAAAAAAAAAAAAAAATGGAAACACTGAAATTAAGTAGCAACACTATAAAACACACAGAGTTCACTGGCACATTAAAAATTTGAATTGCAAAGAAAGTGATTAGATTTTGCGAAATGGAAACGTGAAGTTAGAAACGAAACAACTCACACAAACGAAAAATTACAGCATAATCGGCAGCAACAGAGCAGCACGGAGAAATCTTACCAGCTAAGATATACTAAAGTAAAACTAAACTACTGTAAGAGAGATTAGGATAATTTTCTCAAGGTTTAAAATACTAATCCCTTCATTATAATGACAATGCTGTATTTTAAACTCTTATTTTACAACAACATAAAACTCACAGGAAATCCGAAACTTTCATGCAAATTGAAGTGAATTAAACTGAAATGACATAAACTGAGGTGAGCTGTTTTGTTGTGAGAATCGCTACTATTATCAGACCATGGCAGCGAAAGAATATTTATTATCTTAGAAACATAATCATATTGCAAATCGGTTCTCTCTGTCCATAAATGCTGTGTCCGTAATTCCCTCCACTACATTAATAATTGCTAATAGTTCTATTCAGCAAAGTCCTGCTCCAGTATGCACTACACTAAAAGTTCTGCAAACTTACTGCATGTCCAGCACTTGACTACCTTCGGCTCTACAACTGAGCCAGAGATACACAAGTTAAGGGGTACCTCTGTCACTGCCGTAAGGCCGTGTCCTATGTGAGCCGCAGAAGCGACGGACGGCGAGCGACTTCTGGATACGCGACACTCCAGCGACAAGCATCAGCATCGGGTGAAAAGTTCGGGTGTCCTGGGTGCGAGCGACCATGTCGCACTACAAGATGGCTGCTTAGAGCCAACCAGCTGTTCCTATAAAACGGCGCTCCTAAACAGTAGAATACTGGAGCTGGTGAGCTAGACTACAGAATTACGCTTTCTTAAGAAAATAAAACGGAAAGAATAACTGTGCATGGATTTACAAAGGGACGTATCTCCATGGATAATTTCATAAATATCATGGACAACGAAGACACGTGGACGAGCAGAGGAGTATTCGACTATCTCATCAATAAATTAAAAACGAATACTTTTTGCATGAGCAAAAACTTTTAGTGGGCAATAAATGTAACTATGATGAATAACGAAATAAAATTCAGACCTTTATCATTTAAAGATATCAGGCTATGAGACGCGGAAGAATAAAAATTTTTCCACCGAATACTTTTCTTAACATCGCATGATAAGTATTTCTTAGCTGCCGTCACGTCCGCTCCACTGCTTTGCTGAGAAGGCACTTGGCTGTCGGACTCTGTCACGCGTGCTGCAGCGACAAGATTCAAACACGTTTGAATTCAAACGTCATCAGTTGCAGCAGGAGACAGGCAGGAGACATGTCGCACATGTAGAACGCTTCAGTAATTATACCTGCGGTTGCGTTTTGTCGCCTGAAGCTGTCGGTCGCTTCTGTCGCTTACGTAGGACGCGGCCTAAGTCCACTATTCCACAGACGTCACACGGGACTGCTTCGCTCTTCTCACATGAAATTTCCACACATTTTGAGACTATCCGCAAATAAATGTCCAGTTCACCGTATATTCATGTCCACCTTTCAACTGAAATTACCTGTATTATTACGTCAAAATCTCAGGAGACCTATTTCTCCTCCACATCTCACATTTATTACATTTACTCTGTTTGTCTGATCTGTGCTCTCATGATACCACTATGAATCTCTGTTTTCATTAAATAAGCTATTTATTTGCCACTTATTTACGTTCTTCATTCTACTAAAGAAATCTTAAACGTTATTATTGTGTCCTATGAATCCAAATCCCTTATTGGAAGGCATCTTTCTCATTAATATCTGTACAAAATCCCTTTCACTATATGGGCTCCAAATGTTTTAACTTAAAGTTCACATACTTTCCCTGTTTCTCCTGACATTCTACGTAGTCTTCTTAAAAGCTTATATAACATCACTTTGATTTTCTTTGGACCGGTATTCTTCCAGAAATGTTGATACGAATTCCTCAAAAGTTTAGTACCTATCTCGTAGATCTGCTCCCCAACAAAACTTGCTCCTTTAAGCAGACGCTTGCCCTTCTCAGTTCACCCTTCACTACGAAATCTGCTGTAAACTGACTTCTCAAACTATTTATAAAAGACACATGCTCCATGTTTCCGTTTGGATGAAACACTACGTTATTAAAACTACTACCATCCCTTATTTCCACAACAAATAATAGCCCTGTAATACTTTTACTATGTACACATTTTCCTGAATTACCTGCTTTGTCTTTATCCTGGAAATGATCTCTCCAATGTTTGGAATGTGCCATAGTCATTTTACTATGTTCGTGTAAAACTTCATTTCAATAGCCTTTCATTTCTATTTACACTTCCTTACACCCGTGAGTTTGGGCATCAGTGTCTTTATACAAGCATTCTACACATTTCTTTATGATGATCTCAAATTTCTTTTTTCACTTAATTAAAATTCTGTTTCCTTAAATTCCTCTTTAATATAGTCTTTCAATTTGTTAAATATTTTATTCAGCAACAACTGGACCTCAAAAATGTTCTTTCCTAATGTGTCTTCCAACTCCTTTTTAAAACTCCTTCAAGTTTTGCTCGAACTTTTCATCCTGCTTTTTTAACGGTTGTCATTTCCTTAAACCCTTGTTCCATCTTCTCCTATTATTTGCTAACAGAATCTATCAGCCCACTCAGTTTTTTCTCCATTTCCTTCTGCCCTTCTATAGGCAATGCTACCCTATTTTCTATTCCTCTCTTCCCTTCTACTTCTGGTTTGATACCTAGTTTGTTTAATGATTGATTCTTTCTCTACACTTTCCGTAAGGGTTTATGCATCTTTCTCTCCCCTGTTCATTTCTCCATGCTTACGTCAGCTGAACTCCATCCTCATTAATCGTCATTTTGTAGATCTAACGAAAATAAAATAAAACAAACTACACCACGCACTATTCTGGGAACTTCAACCCGAAAATTAACAACTCCTGTAAAGGCAGCATTAAAACAACACTATCCTTTCACAACTTGGTCGATATATGTAACTTGTTTATATGTAAGTTGTGTATATGTAACTTGCCTGTCACGAAATTCAGCCATCACAGCCGTCAAAGTCCTGCCACTAACTGACCCATATGTGACGAAAAAGGACACCTGCGAATGCTAATGTAGCTAGAAATGACGGTGTTATTTACAAAAAATGAAAAAATCCTGATATGTCTCCCCTGACTATTCACGTATATAAGTTGGAAAATAACAGAAACCAAAAATGTTTAACTATCCTCAGTATTAGCTGCGTATTATGTCTGCATACGCAAGCAACGCTCCTAATACTATAATGATGGGTATTAACACATCTTACGAAATCAAAAATGCTTCCCTCTAAGGTATTTATTCGCTACGCACACTGTGCTAGTCGTACTGAGCTACTGTTTGCTAATGTAATGCAGGACAATGCGCGACTGCTCAGTACACAATAATCAACTTGAGAACTGGCGCTAAACGAAAGTGATGTCCAAATGAAAAAGTAACAGTTCGAAACACCACCAATAAATATGTATACGCAAATGAAAAATAAGTACTGAGTAACTATAATCTCACTGATTACGGCAGCAGTTATCTAAAATGTTGAGGACTGTGTCAGAAGATAATGGGCTTGAAAAGAAAAAGACCTCTGTAAAACCAACTGATTTACTGAACAAAACTGACTTTAATATTCTATTATGAAAGCTTTTAGAAATGCATTTCGATGTTACTGTTAATGCAACTTTAGTTACCTGAAAAATAATGACCCTGAAAAAGTACCATTTTTCCACACAATTAATTAATAGAATATGTGTTTTCAGCAATAGTGTGCTTGAATCGAGGTTTTGAATCAGTCAATCTTAACTTATCTAGTGCTGTCGGCGAGTCGTCGACGTCCAGGTTGTTGGTCCCTAATTCTTGAACTCGTTGCCCTGTAATTAACGGCGTCTTGCTGATCCTATTGATTGTTGCTGCCTGTTGTGAATGTTGCACGAACACGCAATGTTTGTAGAATTATCTTTAATTAGCACATCTAAATGCAACGAGAAAGCAAGACCTGTTTATTCAACTCGCGCGTGACGCATCCCAACGTCATAATATTCGTTAACCGTCACTAGTCACAGTTTCAGATTCACAGTTTTCCTTTCGACTGCTGCTTATTACGTTCCCCAGCACAACCGTCCTCAATACGAAAGAAAATTTAGCTACTTCTAACTTAACACTGCCAATATGCATCAAACAATCCTTACCGTGAACCGTAGTCACCAAAGTCACATCAATTGCGCGGCTATCGCCAAACACTACATTCAAAATTACCATTACTGATACTAGTTCACATCATGGAAACATGTTAACCATATTTCTGTTTGCTTTTACACTCCACGGCAAACACTTAACAGCCTGTGCTGTCTACAGTCAAAGCAGTGGACTTACAGTGTTGACGCAGCTTAGCGTTCTGCACATCATAAAAAAATGGTTCAAATGGCTCTAAGCACTATGGGACTTAACATATGAGGTCAGCAGTCTCCTAGAACTTAGAACTACTTAAACGTAACTAACCTAAGGCCATCACACACATCCATGCCCGAGGTAGGATTCGACCCGCGACTGTAGCAGCAGCGCAGTTCCGGACCGAAGCGCCTAGAACCGTTCGGCCACAGCGGCCGGCGGCACATCATAGATCTCAGTTGTGTCACTTCGACCACGGGTATAGTGTACACAGTAGTAGGCAACCGACGCGGCGCAACAATCCCCTTCGTGATCTCGCTCCCGACTCTTTGTTGGTGCTTTTCTCTGCCAACCTATCGGTATGTTTGTACACCGTTCAACCCATATCGCTTCACATTAGGCTTTCCAAATTGCAAGTACAGGGCATGGATTAGGAGTTTCATACAAATTGTGACTTCATATAATTCTGTTCGTGGAGAAAGAATTTAAACGCGCTGATAAACGTGAAAACTTCCATAGACCAAAGTAAATGAAAGTTGCAATTACATTCACGACCACTGCATGACAAAGACAGAAACGTAGTTGTATAAAGAAATAACTTTACCGAAGTTCACCTAGAATATTTACTTCACTGTATCACCAAAATACAACTGAAAAAAAGGAAACAGATATTACAGGAAAAAGGGAAAGAAATCGAAGTCGTTTTGTAGTTTTATCTTCACAATTTCCGCGAGCTAAATGTATGCGTGACTTAAGAGTGAATCGTAAAGTAGTCACTAACGTTTACGTCCTCAACTGTTCCCACGGTAACTACACAACTATGTTACATTTCTCCGCCGGATGGTCTAGCTGTGTGACGCCCGTTTTGTGTCACACTTCTACGTAGCGCACAGGAATATACAGGACATACACCGTCTGTACTGTCAAGTAACGTATAGCATTGGCTGCAAACTATCGTGTACCTCATTTACAGTTATTATGAATTAAGACATAACTTTGTATGAGAATTGTTTCGAAGTTAATGAGAATTTCGCATTATATCTTGCGTATTACGTACTTTGTAGTGACAGCTACTCCTTACCGAATGATCCGTGCAACCATTATGCA
Organism: Schistocerca piceifrons; assembly: GCF_021461385.2. Classification (NCBI taxonomy): domain Eukaryota; kingdom Metazoa; phylum Arthropoda; class Insecta; order Orthoptera; family Acrididae; genus Schistocerca; species Schistocerca piceifrons. The sequence continues at coordinate 372,070,489 of NC_060142.1, forward strand.
GCTTATTAATAACGTCGATTGCTGCGCTGCAACGCCCAACCGCTCCGTAATTGCTGGCGTCGCACCTCCAGGTGGGTACTGTTACTTTAACAAGGCAATCAGCGCTCCTGTCGGCGGAGAAAGTGACGGCGAGTCCGCTGAATGCGACCACATGCCGACGGCTGCGCGAGCCACCACTGTCCTACCACCGGCATGATCGGCGCCGTCGTTTTTTGCTTACAGGATGTTGTTATACATGGCATGCACCACAACGCTAAAACGTATCAGAAAGCTGTTAGCTAAGCTTTATACTGACCTGTTAATCTGCCATTAAAAGATGTATGCAAAAATAGTGTATTTATCACGCAAGATAAACATTTCACCTACCTTGTTTCCTAACAAACCATATATTTCTTTGTGCAAACAGTGATGTCTCTCAGGCGATCATTGGAAGATGGTTTCATCTAAATGAAGTGCAACAGTACACAGTAGTGTGGCATATACCTGTTTACTGGTCATCAGTTTCATATAACGATTGTGGCTTATGGTCTGCAACCTATTTGGGCATTTTACAGATGTTCTCACTTTTACTAATGACAGATCTGCATTATATGACCAGATAATCTTTTCTAACAAGGTCATGCATTTCATATCGGTCTCATTTCTTTTGACATAGAAATAACGTAATTAATCATGGTGTTTATATCCTGTTTTTCATGGTTGTCGCCTTTCTTGTTTTCGTGATTTATACTTATATAGTTTATTTCAGTTTTGTACCTGGAAATGACCTAAGGCCGAAATGTGGATTGTGTAGCAATAAAAGAAAAATTATTACAGTCAAATGGTGGCAAAAGAATTTACCAAAAATATAAATTGAAAATAAAACAGAAGTCTCAACTATGGGATTGTATATATCGATTGCCTGGAAGGTGACATGGAGTTCGGCATAAGCTGAGAAAAAATAATTCAAATTGATCAAAGAAACATTATTGTCAGCTCCACTTCTATACCCCTCGATCTGACTAAGAATTAGGCCTGTCCTCAGATTTTTCTTATTCTGGTCTTGGGATCTTTTCCTAGAGGTGGATTAAGGTGATGTAATATGTAAACAAACAACGTTTGGTGGTAATGTCTTTAATGGAGCTGAGAGGAGCTACTCAGTGACCAACTTAGGAGCACTGGCACATGTATGGAGGTTCGCCGAATTTAGATATTTTTGATGGGTAGAATGACCAAGGTCTATAGTGACTACTGGGTTATATTACAACTTAAGTGTGCAGAATTTACGAATGGATGGCTCTCTCGCTGGGCAGTATATCTCCTAGAATTTAGATTTCGCTCTGTGTATGTACTAGAGAAGGACAGTGTTGTGGAAAATACCTTGTTCGGAGAATTCACTGAGTTTAAGTGAAATATTGACAATGAGCTTAGGGAGACAAGTTTCAGTATTCTGTACATCAAGGGCGAAACATTTGAGCGGACTGCTGGTGTCACTCTTGGTGATATTACCCAAGAACTTAACTAGAATCCACCAAAATCTCAAACACAAAGGCGAGATGGTGACGCAGCCAATAACACACAGTATTACCTCGTTGGAAGTAAAGGTCTGTTCAAGTGGACTAAACTTAATGAAAGTAATTGGTTGGTGTGTTTGATAGACCTATTTGTTACACCCACCTGAGTCATGCACAGTTTGGACCACGCAAATGCTTCCACGAATTTTTAGATTGTGTGTTTTAAGAGGCACTTTTGGAAGGGGTTGAGGAGGTGTATGTCCTGACAGAAGGCGAAATCCACGACTGTAACACATTGTTCACCTATATATCCCTTAGGGCCGAAGGGTTTGTGTGGCATCACCACCTCGGATGTTTTCGACCTTGGTCCACATTTGCATATAGGTCACAAGTGGTTTGTGGTTTTCACACAGCTGAGAAACGCCACTGGGTGATAAGTAATCAAAGCATTCCAGAGGCATTTTCTGCGAGCATTCAGATGGGTGAAGGGGATTCTGACCGACAAGTGACCTCAGTTCTGATCTCGAACCTGGATATGTTTCATGACAAGGAATGGGATACAAACAACTCCCCTCTAAAGCTGTCAGCCAGTGTCGAACCGCAGCGAAAGGATTACGACAGAGACTGTAAAATTTGATTCTCGTAACTGGTATAAAACGTAGGATGAACTTCTGACTTCCAGGATACATCAATAATCAGCCTCATGAGGCGAGAGGGTTACCACTGAAATTTGTACCTGTGAATCAGCCGCCTACCAACACAATAATGTAGATAGTAGATTACACACCATGTACTACGTAATCGTCGTCATGAAATAGTGAACTTGGCTCTCGTACCATAAAACAGGCTAAGAAACGCCTAGAAATCTGGAAACGCACAACAAAGCAAAACCTGTTTGCGGCAGGCGATAAATTGCTATTGAGGAAAAGAGCGAAACCACACAAGAGCAAGTTTGTAAGTCATAAATTCTTCTACATCTATTGTGGACTGTGTCTCGTGAGAAAAATAATACATAATAATGGATTAGAAATCAATACCCGTGGGAGTTGCGAATCGAAAGGTCGGTGACATGCAATGCACCTCAAAAGATTCGCTGTATAGGCTTTGTCAGGCGGCAGTCTCACAGTTGAGGGTGAGTGTACAAGGTAGAATAAAGGAGAATTGTGTGGAGGAGTTTGTTGAGAATTGCATATAGACGATTTTCTAATAAGGTACACACCATTCATGGAGTATTGAAAGATGACAACGGTGAAACCATCAGACGAGACATTGAAAAAATTTACCCTATAGGGATTATTATGTATTATTGTTTTAATACTGGATGCTGTAAGTAGGAAGGAATGAATTGCAATTGCCGGTAGCAATGGATCCATTCATGTTGTGTTGGACATGATGGGCTGCCGTGTCCATGAGGATATTTTTTTATTGGATGAGGCACTGAACGATGATGTAGGGAATGGTCGATTACTGACACGCCACCTCACGTAGAGGTCTGTGAATCCTATCAATCCAGGGAGAAAGATTTTGTTGTGTATATTGTGTATAATGTTCACATTGATGTGACTGTCATCTGGAAGAAATCAATTATTCTAATGTTGAAACTCTTATGGGAAACGGAAGTACGTCCCAGGAATGTAGTGACCTGGTCAAAAGTATTTTAACTCAATAACTGGACGAAAGGGGACATCAAAAATCTATGTATGGGAAAAACGCTACGTAAATGTATTAAAAAATGTAAGGCATAGCACAATAAAGAATTTACTGTTTCCCCGTATTGTCAGCCATATTTCTTGCGCGGTTGTATCGTGTGAGTTTCAGAATAGCCATCTGAGAAGTACAATATACAGTTCCTTTCAAAATTCGGAAAGTGTAAAGAGGTGGAAGTATTGGTGATAGAGAGGAAAGTCTGTCATGAAAACTAAGGGGTATGAATGTGCATGCTGCCAGTGCAATAAATGTAAGGCACAATAATAATGAGATTAGTGTACATTCTCAACTGAGTGGAGAGTATTCCATTTAGTGTCTTCAGATACCTCAGGGAACACCGTCAACTACGTACATTGCACATTCACTTCTTCAAGGTCACTGCCTAATAACGAAATATTAACTGATAATTTGACATAAACTTCCAGTGACCAACCAGGGATAAGAATTTTAAAAATGTATTTGATATACAGTTGTTCATCTGTAGAGTTATGTTTGTATATTAACAAATATTTGGATTGCTCACGTGTTATAAGAACAAGGAGTCTGAGATAAGTTTTTTAACTTTTAAGATCCCAGGGAGCGAGATAAGTTTGTATTATATTGAGAGTATGTGATGACAGTTTGTTGTTCTTAAAGGGCAAAGACCATTATATTTTATTACTCGTTGGTTTTTGTTGAAACAAGAGAGTCACAATACTATGTACCCATGTGAGTTTGTCAGCAGTTTTTTTAGGCAAGGACGTTGAGTGTCATTTTTATTAAATAAATTTTATTTCTTTGTGTCCAATATTCCCATGTAATACTCTCTGAGGGCAATATGATCGATGTTTCTGATACCACTAACACGAAATGCCAAGACAGGTCACATGACTGGGAAGGTAGCTGTCTGCAGAGAGTGACATGACCCTGACATACATGTGAAGTGAATTCACATGTCATGCTGTGAGACAGCTGGCAAGGGGGGTGCCGATTTCCTCGAACCATATGAGCCTCCTTCCCAGGGTACTTATCTGTAGGTATGTGCCTACCACAGCCCATGCCAGCACAGCTAACAGCCTCTGCTTGGCCAGTTCTACCTCTGAATGAGCCGATCCACTTACCAAGGGCACTGATACAAAATATTATATTGTGCTTACCAGCTTAATATGACCTCGGTGACAACAAGCAGTCGAATCATGAAGCGAGACTACAGAGGACATCAAATCGATGTCCACAACACCAGTTTTCATGAAGGCTGTTAGTCAACTTGAAACATTAGCAAATCTGTGTGTGGGAACTTCATGAGGTACTGCTTATATATTGATTATTGTATTGCCTACAAGGTCCTACTAAAATGTGAATATTACTGATTTGATAATAGCTATTCACTCTTCCTAGGTTACACTTTTAAACCATGACTCTTGTGATACAGATGGATTCACGCTCAAGTTTCAGATGATGTCTCATTTCTTCATTACTTGTTCGTCAAAATGACCGCTATTGTGATGCTCTCCACAGTATAGTTTTGTTTCGAGTCATGGACATAAACTTTTACTCTTACTCACACTAACTATTAGAAAAATGGACAGACATTAGAGCAGAAAATTCGCTGTATGTAATGTGGGACAGAACCAATTGTTGGCACTAGTATGCTACAGATATTAACCTCTACAGAAATTAACCTTTATGCTAGTCAGCCGATTAATAATGATCTATGTATGCCAGTAGTTACTTGAAGAAGCTTCTAACTTGAACTTAGGAGTCAACTCACACTTCCTAGCGAAGAACGACAATGGCTGTAAATGTTAGCACTTTCACATAGATATCATTTCTTGTATTGAACTATTAGTAACAACAGTTCGTTTAGTGAAGAGTGTGTTTGCTCGAGAACAGTGAAATGTATTTTCCTTATGTGCTTTATGCGTAATCTTTCAGTGCCCACATCAATGCCTGGCCTGTAGACATCACCAACAAGAACACATTTACACAAAGACTTTGATCATCAGTGGTGTTGCAATTTGTAAGTGTTTATAGTCTTATGGTATTTTATTAAGAAGATGAGCTTTAATTGTGTTACTGCTTCGTACAAAATTGACAGTCTGCGATGTTACAATTACGACACTCACTCGTAATTAGAAATATGTACTTCTACCTATTTTATTCGGTGATGGAAGTGTTTATATATGAGACTTGATCTACTATTTTTGGTATTCGTGAAATTTTCTTTATATCTGCACATCTGGAACGTCGTAACAGTTGTACGTTTTAGGAATTTACAGATCTGTACTTTTGCAAAAATACAGCAACACATCTGTCACACAGGTTGCTTTTGTTGAGTTTTTCTGTAATTACTTGTGCTTCCTGATAAGTGAATCTATTTTTTATGAATCTAGATGTTCAGTGTAAAATACTATGTTGTAGGATATGTTTACAACGAAATGAATTATTTTGTATTCTGATATACCAAGTGTGGATGTAGAAACTAACTTTTAAATTGATTTTGAGTTCATGTGTAATTTGAACAAAAGCCATCCACATGTATGGGAGATTGCAGGAGCACTACTCTAGTTCATAATCTGTAAAACCAATTTATGTGTGTATGTAATATGATGTTAACTATTGTTCCCTTCCTTACTTGCTGTATCCTCTCATCAGTTATATGGGTGAGCAGCAGGAGACCTATTAGTAACTTTTTATGTGTATTTTCATGTTCGTAACCCAATGACTTTGTCAAGCACAGAATGCAGGTGACCAGACCACAGTGTTTGTCCAGACCAGTCCCCCCCACAAAGGAGCAGAATGTAATACAACAAGTCCTTTAATTTTGACCACATTTTAGATCTCCAAACTAAAAGTTTGAGTATATTTATGTAAAACAGAGAGCAGTTTGTTAATTAATTAACTAGTCATAAATCTTAATTACTCAACTAATACAACCTAGCTAATTTGTCTGGGTCTGCAGATACTACAGAATTATGGTCTACATATATTGAGGATTATCACCTGGTTGGGGCAGGATAAATTTGCCATTCCCCATTTATTTAATATAGAAAACACTAAAAATAACGAAATCTAGCTTGGTTTCCTGGCTGTTATTTCGAATCGTCATTGAAGCCACAGGGAGCTGGGGACATAGAGCATTCCAAATTTTTGAAATCCCCCCAGTTGAGGCCAGCAAACCTAAGCCAGAATTTGGCCACTCCAGTTGGCCAGAATAATAGTAACAGCTACACATCCAGCTTCTCTTAGGTTCTCGTTCTCACACACTGTGAAGGTGCACTGCTGTCTGTTGACCAAGTCTTTAAGTAGTCCAGACAGCTGGTATCGAATTTATTCCATTGGAGTTACAAGAGGTAGAGAAATAAACCTGAAGTCAGTGCAGTCACAACTGTTGCCAAATTTATTAAAGTTGGTGGCTTTCCTTGTGTGGTCTCCACACCCACTCTTTTGGGGGAAGATATGGCAATGTCGCACTGATGACATTACCACCCCCACTCCTACCCTTCTCCTCCCCTCATCCACTTGTGAAACGGCGAGAAAAGGGATCAGCTGTGTTAGAGAGGACAGACGTAACGTATTTATTTTTTTATTTAACTTTAGTAGCGGACGGAGGGTCATTGGGATGCTTAACTCAGTCTTATGGAGCAGGAATGTAACGAGCAGAACTAAACAATGTATATACAAATCTATATTAGAGAGTGTGGTTCTGTATGGAACGGAGACCTGGACAATTAACATGAAGCACATTAAAAAATTACAAGCTCTAGAGATGGACTTTTGGAGAAGATCGGCAAGAATCTCCAGTAAAGAAAAGATAAGGAACACCGAAGTAATAAGGAGAATGGAAATAAAAGGAAGAATATATGACGTAATGGATAGGATGAAATTACAGTGGTACGGGCATGTACGACGAATGGAGAAAACCAGAATACCAAAATTGATACTGGAATGGGAGAAGGGAGAGGACGACCTATGACCACCTGGCTCCAAATGTACAACACACAATGAGGAGAATGGGCGCAGAGGAAGAAGACACACAAGATCGAAACACCTGGAGAAATATTTTGAGAATATAGTTTAAGAACGTGTATTGTTTGTATTGTAATTTCCAAGTAAATTATTATGTTGGAGATAAGCGTCTGTAATGAGGAAAAGCCCAAAATAAAAAATAAATTTAACTTTAGTGGGAAATCTGTTCAATTGACGAGATGAACAGAGAGGAGCTTAACCCTTAAGAGGGTGCGCAGATTTTCGCAACATGAGAGTGTATGTGGTGTACTCTGTGCACGTTTTTGGAATAAGTGTCTTTATGTTAGAAAGGTAGATATGTATGAGCCACATTACCATTCAATTTTAGTTTAATTAAGCTTCGACAAAATAAATTTATATGTGGTAAAACAATGTTTAATCAATGAATAATAAAACAGACTTTCAATTTATCACTTTGTTGTAGTGTGCAAGTGCTACCTCGCAATAATCACCGACTTGGAGCGTTATACAGCATAGTTGCATTGATTGCCAGACAAACTCTTATTCGTTTACTATTTATCTGGTAGGGAATTACCTTATTATGGGATTTCTGCTAGCTCCGATTCTGTGACATTTCCTGCACGGATCATAAATTTTTTCTCCCATAAATCGCTGGTTATGTTATACGTATTACGTTGCCCTTTTTTGTGAATGGCAACACAGTTTATCACTGTATTAGCTGAGGTAATTATAACAGAATAAGTATGGGCTCGCAATTGTAAAACAAATGTGGAGTGATGTAAGACAACGTTATTTGTGGATGGCGCACTTCACATATTGATGCTTCTGCTCGACGGTTAATAAGTATATTCCGTATATGCATACAGCTGGAAAAAATGGTTCAAATACCTCTGAGCACTATGGGACTTAACTGCTGAGGTCATCAGACCCATAGAACTTAGAACTACTTAAACCTAACTAACCTAAGGACATCACACACATCCATGCCCGAGGCAGGATTCAAACCTGCGACCGTAGCGGTAGCGCGGCTCCAAACTGTAGCGCCTAGAACCGCTCGGCCATTCCGGCCGGCCATGCAGCTGAGAATCGCCCCTGTAGCATCCTGCACAAAAAGTGGAAGATGATATTGGATATACGTAGGGGAAATACTTTTCAGCAAATAAGCCGATGCAGCGGCATGGACTGAAGATGCACTTTGCAAGTCACAGAGACATCTGCCTATACTGGAGCTGTTTGTAGCTGGTCAATCCACAGAACCGGAGATTACTTCGTCCTCTTCCAATACCCGAGACTGAATGCACCAGAGGTGCTCACCATGGTCTATGGAGCCCAACAGAGATAGTTCACAGAGGACGCTTGATGGGCGCTGATGACCACGCTGTTTAGCGCCCGTAAACCTCAAACACACACACACAGGACGCTTGAAAAGGATTTTGTTCCATTGGAAACCAGTGGGAACGTGACATTCACTCCCTCACTGAACTGAAAATTGGCAGGAGCCAATAGCAATGCAGAATGCTACATCTAGTCATATGATTGTGACACTGAAGGATATGAGACAGATGCGATCTTATTTTCAGTCAGTTGGTGAAAAGAACCATGAAGCGCCAATAGCAACAGAGATCGTCATCTGCCTCTGGCTCACAGAAGAAGGACAAAAGTAAATACACATGTTTCAGCTTCATATCTATTTTCGACTATATATCATTATCTCTAGATTGTTTCTCCTTTTTCTTTGTAAGCATATCCAGACCAGCAGCATCCACAGGCCTGTGGGAACCTGTTGCGACCTCTGGAGGCTTGTCTGGATCTGCAGCGACCTGAGGCCTGTCGCGACTATTAGCTACAGCAGCACCATTGAACCCTGTAGTGCACCTGACCATCATACTGAAGCATGGCAACCGGCTGCTGTTATCAATCCCGCTCATCAACAGGTGTAATGAAGACCCCAAAACAGTCCCCAACTGTCAGAAGATTTGTGGTGGGGGTTTTACACCACACAGTGCCGGTCAGTACTGGTTTCGGACATATACACCATCCCAGATTATTCTAGTGTTACTGAATGGACAGAGTGTTGTTATGGTGTAAGGCTGCTGCTTACTCCCAGTGCTCTACTGCTTTCCACTTCAGCTAATATTATAACTGCTAGCGGTTCATCATTAGACAATGACAGGCGTGTGTGTTACAGACTGAAAATGCCAGAGAAATGTTAAAGTGCCATTTACAGAATAGGGATGGGATGAACTACATTGTGGAGAAGCCTACAGCAATCACTAGATGAAGTCCAAGTATTGGCCATCTTGTTCACGCTGAGACATTTACTGTGCTAGTCTGATGCTATCTATAACATCATTGCACGATGGCGTGGCAATTATGGTGGGATCCGGAGATCGATCCATTTATCTGCAACACTCCACGATTACAGCCTTGATTAGCCTACAGATGATGCTATCCCTTGCGTTGGGAAGACTGAACAGAGTGCTGCAAACTATCTATATATGTATAGTCTGCACAAAGACGGTTTAGAACACAACATCAATGCTGGCCAAAAGAATAAACTAAGGGAGCACCCATCATTCTGAGAGAAATACATGTGAATTTTGTGCATATAAGAAAGCTTTATTTGCTAAATTCTGTACACGTGTGAAGATATAGAAGAAACCAATCGATTTTTTGATGTAGCGGGCCTTACGTATGGTTGCTGAATAAATATATGTACCTCACTGCAGAGAATGTTTTATTTTTTCAAACTTCTCATAACAATTTTACTGCTACCAGTATATTCACTGCAATATTTAGAATCCCGCAGCAGCACCAAGCAGCCTGAATCACAATAAAGCAGTCACCATCTTCAGTCATTGATAATCTGAATGATAGACCAACTTTCATATATATCAATAGTTTGGCACTTATTGTCTGATAGCGGCTATTGAGACGAATCCAATGATGGGTAACAGTAAGGTCTTCGAAGGTCAACGAAGGTCACAAAGGTGGCATGAACGTCCATTTACAGATGGTGTTCGAAGTGATGACCACTGGTATCAATGCAGTGCCGCTATCTTCTTATCATGGATTGAGTGGTATTCCTTATCACATTGGAACTTATCGAAGCACGTGCTCTGACCATTCTCTCTCTCATATCTTCAGGTGTAGTTGAAACATCTTTATAAACAATGTCTTTTACAAATCCCAACAAGAAAAAATCAAAGGCGTCAAGTCTAGTGAACCAGCCGGCCGCAGCACATCTCCTCCATGTCCAATCCAACGATTTGGGAATTGTCTCTGCAACTCATTTCTAGCCAACAGCGAAAAATGCGCGGGACACCCATCGGTTTGATACCACATTCTGTTCCTTGTTCCTAAAGGTATTTCTCCCAATAACAGACCTAACGTTTCTCGTAGGAATGTGGTGTACGTCCTGCCATTAACATTTCCTTTGATGAAATAGGACCTATAATTATGTCCTCCAGAATCCCACACCATACATTTACAGATCACGGTTTTTCGTGTGCAACTTCCTTCTACAAACAGGGATTTTTGTTGCCCAATAATGCATGTTATGCAAATTAATATTTCCATGGTTCGTGAATGTAGCCTCGTCATAGATAATACCAAATTAATAAATGTGTCATTTATCTGAATCTGAAGTTGAGTCCATCGGCAGAATTCAATGCGATGCACACAATCCATACCAGTTATTTCTTGGTGGAGACATAGTAAGGAAGGTATTTATGGCGATACAGAATATCAACAACACTACTATGGCTCATGCCAGATTCCCTTGCGATTGACCCTAACTAACACAAGGATCTCGAACCACAGTGGCAAAAGTATCAACTATCATACTTTCGGAGTTGTTCTCGGAAGCAGTAGTTAGTGACTCACCCTGTATATATATACATAAACAAACAAACAAACACACACACACACACACACACACACACACACACACACACACATATATATATATATATATATATATATATATATATATATATATATATACTCTGTGAGCAATACAGCTCAGTTGGTGAGCATGGTGTGGTGTATGAAGCATCCTCGACACAAAAACCTGATGGAGGATGACCAGAAGAAGAAGAGGAAGGGGAAAATGAATGGGTTACTAACCTGATAATATATGGGCGATAATTGTAGGTCCATCCATTTACCGCAAAACAAATGTTCTCCTGTCAATGCTAACGCATACAGGTTGAGTCTGCTTTGAGCATGTATGTGCATTTTCAAAAACACTGTTTCAGTCCAAGTACTAGCTGGTGCAAAAGATAATACAACCTGTCGATGGTGTAATATACATGACATTCAGTGAAATGTAATGCTGAACAATGTTTTTATATTTGATGATTTCTCTGTGGAAAACCAGGATAAAATTCTACAATATCTCTGTCTCTCGTCATATGTGCGTTGACATGTTGTATTTGAGTCAGAAATATTCCAGAAACCTGAAACAATGGTGAGGGATGATGAAAAGCTCATTATTAGCTTCTAACAAGAAAATCTGAATCTAAACCACATTTACGAGGCCCATATTGGAACTGACATGTCATTCTACGAATTTGTAAAGATATCAGGAGATTTCTCGAATCATAAACAGTATGAAGTTCTTGTTGTTTACAAAGCAAGAAATTGGATAATGGTAGATAAAGACACAACTTCCAACAGTTTCTATATATTTATCTTTGAAAGAGGTGAATACATTGTAGTTCACATCATGTTGGATGGCAGCCCTATGCTCATTCCCCACCATTAACTGCTACCAATAAGATTCATTCTCATTCCGAGCGGCTAGACGCGCGTTACAAAGTAGACTGCTAGAATCCCTCTCTCACATTCTGCAATGTTGCCGCATTTTGCGACAATGTAGTTTCATTCACAGAGTGACCGAATTATCCAAACAGATGTCGATGTTACTTTCTTGTAGTAATATAGGTGTGAATATGTATCTGTAAACATTTTAATATAATTTCCAAATGAAAATGTCTTGTGACGGCAATAAACGTGAAGTCTCTCACAAGCAACTTTAATTAAATTGCGTACCTGTGGAATATCGTCTTAGTTGTGCGACTGGATTCGTCATTTCCTGACAGAAAGATCACTGTATGTAGTAATCGACAGAAAATCAGCGAGTAAAACAGAAGTGATATCTGGAATTTTCAATGAAGTGTTATAGTCGCTCCTCTGTTCTTGATTTAATAAACGATATAGGAGACAGTCTGAGCAGACCTCTTAGAATGTTTGTAGATGATGCTGTGATTTACCGTCTTATGAAGTCATCAGAGATTAAAATCAATTATAAGATGACTTAGAAAACATATATGTATGGTCATAAGTGTGGCAACTGACTCCAAATAATGAAAATTCTGAAATCATCCATGTGAGTACTAAAAGGAATCCACTAAATTCGGTTTACAGGAAAAAAACACACGATTATGAAGGCTGTAAATTCAGTTAAATACTTAGTGATTACAATTACGAATAACTTAAAATACAACTATCACATAGACAAAGTTGTGTGGAAAGCAAACCAATGAAGCGATTTATAGGCACAACACTTATAAAATGCAATACGTCTTTTAAACACAGTGTTTAACTATGCTTTTCCGCCCTCTTCTGCAGTATTGCTGACAGGTGTGTGAGCCACACCATATAGAATTTATCTAAAAAGTTCAAAGAAGGGCAGTTTATTTAGATTTTCGCGAAACAGGGGAGAGACTACCACAGATATAATCAAAACAAAGGCGTTTTTCGGTGTGGCAGAATTTTCTCACGAAATTTCAGTCTCCAACTCTCTCCTCAGAGTGTGAAAATACTTTGTTGGCACCCACCTACATGGGGAAGAATGATATCATAATAAAATAAGAGAAATTACAGCACGTAAGGGAAGAATAAAGCGGTCGTGTTTGCTGTGCGCTGCTCGAGAGGGGGACGGTAGAGAAATAGCTTCAAGGTGGTTTTATGAACGCTCTGCCAGTCACTTAATTGTGAATTGCAGAGTAATCATGTAGATGTGGATGTTTCACAAGCAGTGAAGGAGGTTTATGTCCAGCGTTATAGCTTCTTCAATTGTTATTCTGAAAGCGATATTTCTGTTTTTGAGATTTTGAAGGCACAAGAACGAACTGCGGAAGTATGTGTAAGCAATAGAACTCTATAGAGAATAGTAAACATTAGTGTCAGAGCTGTAGAGACCTCAGGAAAATTTGTTTTCGTGTCGCCTGAGAATCATCGAAATCGCAAGGAACCCGTAACTCAAATAGATGGCTTGAAGAATGAAGTGTTAAAGCCCTCCGTATTTGAAATGTATATAAGAAGGGAATACCCAACATCACAAAAGTTTGTTATAACTACACCTTAGCAAATTTACTCCGAAGGTAGCACTTAGTCAGTGCAAAGAATTTTAAAGTTTTTGGTTTCAGATATGTTAAGAAGAGAGATTTTAATTGAAAGAAGTGACACAGAAGCAGCACGAACCACGTCCATTATACAATGCACGATACAAGGGGAGGAGGTAGTTCTACAGTGTACTACCTTGATGAAACATAGGTGAATCAGAGTCATTGCATGAATACCTGCTGGAAAATAAGAGATGGTACTGGTGGTTTTAACGTAACTGTTGTCTGTAGGAACACAGTGCGGCGACACGAACTTCGTTTGCCCACTCTCTGCTCCCACACATGCGCAAACCCCGTCCCCTCCATGCTTCCTTACCACTCCGCCTCTACGCGCGGAATCGCCATCCTATGTGAAGCGGGCTATACTATACATCATGCCATGGGGAAGTTCCCATGTATCCTGCACGTTCCACCCGACAGGATGAGTATACATAGAGAATTCGTCTATACATAGGTGGAAAATAAAAGCCTCTCAAACATAAAGTTACCAATCTAGAGATATGTATCCAGATTCTTCTGAGATTGATCAACGAATTAAATGCTAGGGTTGCACAACCTTAAAAGAACATAAACGACGTAATTGTAAAGGTTGACAGAAATGCACGGAACGTATACAAGGTGGACCCTGCAAATGAGTCTGCTTAGTATACACTATGATTTCAGAAGTATCCGGGCACCTCCAAGAAAGTTACGTTTTTCATATCAGGTACATTATGCTGCCACGTACTGTCAGGTACTCCATATCAGCAAACTCAGTAGTCATTAGATATCGTGTGCCAAGGTCCACTGTTTCCGGTGTGATAGTGAAGTGGAAACATGTAGCGACACGTACAGCACAAAAGCTTACGATCCGATCTCGTGTGTTGACCACCGACAGTTGAAGAGGATTTAATAGGCAGATATCTGTCCAAACCATTCCAGACTGCATCAGGATCCACTGCAAGTTCTATGACAGTTAGGTGGGGGGGTGAGGAAACATGAATTTCATGGTCAAACGGATGCTCATAAGCCACTCATCAGGCCAGTAAATGCCAAACGACGCCTCGCTAGGTGAAAGGAGCGTAAACAGTGGACGATTAAACAGTGGAAAAACGTAGTGCAGTGATGAATCACGGTACACAATGTGGCGATCCGATGGCAGGGTTGGGTTTGGCAAATTCCCAGTGAACGTCATCTGCCAGCGTGTGTAGTGCCAACAGTAAAATTTGGAGGCGGTGGTCTTATGGTGTAGTCGAGATTCTCATGGAGGGGGCTCGCACCCCTTGTTGATTTGCGTTGCACTGTCACAGCACAGGCCCAAATTGATATTTTAAGCACCTTCTTGCTTCCCACTGTTGAAGAGCAATTCGTGGATGGCGATTGCATCTTTCAGCACGATCGAACACCTGTTCATAATGCACGGCCTGTGGCAGAGTAGTGACACGACAATAATATCACTGTGATGGACTGGCCTGCAAAGAGCCCTGACCTGAATCCTATAGAAAACCTTCGGGATGTTTCGGAGAGCCGACTTCGTTCCAGGCCTTACCGACTGGCATCGATAACTGTCCTGAGTGCAGCACTCCCTGAAGAATGGGCTGCCATTCCGAAGGAAAGCTTCCAGCACATGACTCAACATATGCCTGCGAGAGAGGAAACTATCACCAAGGCTAAGGATGGGCCAACACCATACTGAATTCCAGCATTACAGATGGAGGGTGCCAAGAACTTGTAAGTCATTTTCAGCCAGATGTCCGGATACTTTTAATCTCATAGTGTACACTAAGATGTCGACTAAGAATAAGGTTGTTGTGTCATGGAAGTCTGTTTGAGAGGAGTTACGACTGCTAACGTTACGACATTTGGTTCGAGGTCAGACAACGAGAGAAACCTTTAAAGAAGTTACTGAATCAGTAGGCAAACTCTCAGTGAATTTATATGATGATGATGGCGTTGCTGATTTTGTTAAGCGTCACAGCGATTCTAGGATATACAGAAAAATGGTGTCAGTAGTAGAAAACCATACATGTAGGGCATGCAGCCTATATGATTGGAGGAAAATACACCACAGGTAGCTGACAGGGAATTTTAATAAACCTCATTTTCCTAAATCCCACAAAAACAGAAAATTATTTTCCCTAAGATCTGGAGATGTATCCTGAAATAATAATGACCAGTGTACATAGGAGAGTGGGAAACCAGCGCAGTACGAAATACAGAACCATTGTGAAATCTACATCAGATGCTCGATGTAGCATTGATGATGGTATTGCAATACAGCGTAAAGGAATCAGCAATCGACCCCCGTAGTATATCTAGTGTGACAATCCCAAGGAGTTAATTCATCGACTACAATTGCTCATTATGTCAGCTGCTGGTGGTAATGCTACTCATTTGAATGGAGCTATTCCAGTAATCTCCAAGTTTAGAGACTGATATATATAATCGAATAAGTATGGAGTAACTATTCGAGAACTGCCGCAGGCTGTACCTTTCATCAGTTCTCCGCAGGTCATTCTGCAAATTCTTATTATCTTCTGGCGTAGCTACTTTGGCATAGACAATTAAGCCATCTGCGAATAGCCTTAAAGAGCATCCGACGCTTTCTGCTAGGTCATTTATATACGTATATTGTAAATAGCAACGGTCCTATGAAACTTCCCTGTCGTACTCCGGATATTATCTTTACATCTGTTGATTTTGTTCCGTTATGAGGGACGTGTTGGGTTCTGTTTGCAAGAAAGTCTTCAACCCAATCGCAAGTCTGCTCCGTTACTCCGTAAGCTCGAATTTTTTTCGTTAAACGGCAATGCTTCTGTATTGAACCCGAAACAACAACCACCAAACAACAGCAACAACCACATAAAGACGAATTAGAAAATTTTCATCTAAACGAGGTTAACTATGAAATCTGATTTGATAAACAAACATGTACTTACATGGCTGTTGATAATGGTTTATCAGGGATGGTGTAACACACCCCTCAGCCTCCTCGAACTCACCTTCAACAGCAAGAACATATCGATTAAAAAGTGTTCAGTGGGGATACAGATACATGAAACACAACACTACGAACAAAAATTTGTAACGAGAATATGTACTTATATGGTAGAATTTCCGCTGGAGACTACTCATACTATTTTCATCTGCTTCCCTACAAGTTCCAGCAGCAGGACAATATAATTGAGATTGACTACTGTAAAAAGGAAAGAGAATCTTTAACTTCTAATTTGAATTTATACTACGGAATTTCAACACTAAATTATGTACTGAAACACGTATGTAACATAGCAGCGATGGCGAGGCATTGTAGCATCTGTGACCAGAGAGTTTGCGCTTGACCGCGCGAGTGTTGCGAGCGGTTCTCAGTCTGTCAGTCAGTCGTTGCGAGTCTGTAGCTCTGTCTAGTTGAGAGCAGTACTCTGTCAGTAGTCGTCGCGTGCGGTTCGCTAGTTGTCGCTATGCAGAGCAGTACTCTGTCTGTAGTCGTGGCAGTCTGTAGCTCGATTTAGTTGCGGGCAGTCGGTCAGTAGTAGTCGTGCAGTGCAGTACGCTAATAGTCGTCATGCAGAGCGGTCGGTCAGTAGTAGCAGCCCAGTCGATTGTGTGATGTAGGCGGTCGGCAACTCTGGTCAAGATGCTGAATGAGGTATACTGTTAATTAATATAATCATTAGATAATGTAAAATTTATTTATTGTAATTAATCTCCAACAAATTCCCCAATAATAATTTTGATTTGAAAAGCATTTTTCAAAATTTTATTTTTTATTGAACTAAAGATTTAATTGCACTTCCCATTTCATTCCACTTCTTTTAAAGAAAATTTTCAGTAAAATCACAGAAAAAAGGAATATTATTATTTGCAATGCAGTTCCTCCAAGCGGTGCGCAACAACAAGAGCAGAAATTTGACTAGGTGTTATACTGAGGTAAGAATTTAATTCTGATTGTTTTACACAGGGCCAAAGACCGATATTTCGGTTTAATTGAATTTTCTTATCACTGAATGGACTTTAATTTTTGGTGAAGAATTTATATTTGAGTCAGATTGCGAATTTCACATTTTGTTGCCATTGTCAGTACATTTCATTGTGGGCAGGTTACGCTTAGAGCAGTGTCCATTAGCATTCATAATTAAATATTGTCATATTTCATTTTTCTTTTAAAATTCCGGTGAGGAGGTTACACTTGGCGACACCCAGTCCAGGATCGTATTTCGTTGAGAGTCTTTTGAACAACAGTCAGATATCTGCTCTTATTTGCTTAGATATAATTAGGATTTGGCGCAACGCTTTTATTAACTTATGACTTTCTTTCCACAGATCAACGACAATTCGTTTGCTCTGTTGTATTTGTGTGCTTTTGCATTGTGCTTATTTGTTTTGTGAATAATTGTGACTACTGTAAAAATGCCGCGAAAGACTGTGAATAGTGTATCGCGAGGTATTATGAACGAAATTACCGACTTAAACAACGTGACTGATAGTAATTGTGACACGCAGTGTAATGATGTCAATCCTGCGTTCACTAACAATCAGTGTATTCCAACCACTAATGATGACTTTTGTCTTAATTATGAACAAACGAACTCGGTTGTGTCTTGTGTTGATTTGACAACAATTGATGACGCGGAGCGGTCTATAGTAATGAGCGCTGCCGAGCTTAACACACCCGATTTGGAAAATTCAAGTAACGTACAGACAAATTTGTCTAGTGAAAATGAACAGTGTACTGAAAGTAGGACGGATTTATTTAATTCCGAAATAATGTCTGACAGTGTACATCCGACTGACAAACTTTTTTCTAAATCTCAGAATAACCAAATGGTTACAGTAAGCGAGAAAGTTCCAGATCCACTATTGAACAGCACAGAGAATAGAAATGCTAATCTTGAATCGGATCTAATTATGGCATTTTTGCGGCAAAATTTCAAACAGTTTAATGAAAAATTTAATAAAAATGACGAAAATCTCAAACAACAATTTAGTGAACAGAATAAAAAATTAGACAAACAAAGTGAAGATTTTAAACAACTCAGTGAACAGGTCAAACAACAGAACGAAAAACTTGACAATAATGCGGAAAATCTCAAACAACTTAATGAAAAATTAGACGACAGTTCCAGACAGCTTAGTGAACAAATTAGAGCCGTTGCCGCGCAGTGCCATGACACTAAGGAACAGTTGCGCGTGGAAATTGAGGCTTGTTCACAAAAAAATAGCGAAGAAATTAAGTCTGTTGCGCAGGAATTAAGGGAAATGCAAACAGCCGCAACAGACACACTCAGAGACGAAATTAGCGGAGTCGCTAAACAATGCTCTGAAAAAGCTACACAATTACGGGACGAGTTTAAAGCAATGACAGCAGAACTTTCGCGCACAATTGATGAAATGATCGACGCGAAATTCGAACAGCAGAACATTCAGATTAACGAGCGCTTTAATCAACACATACAAAACAGTGATACGCGTTTCCGCAAATTTATTCAGGATCAAAATAAAGTGAAACGTCAGGTTATGGAAACAATCACTGCACAAAGACAAGAGGACAAACGTAAAATGTTCGCGAAAGCGAAGACGTATGTAGACAATAATATTACTACAGTGTCCGACAAAATTAATACCATAGAACAGTTGAACGCGGAATTACGGGATGAAATTTCTGATCTTAAATCAAAAACAGATACACTCACAGTAAATATTCAAACAGTGACAGACAGATTCGAACAATTAGAATTAACACAGGATTGCGATGTCATCAAAGCTGATGTTAAAAAACTGAGCGAAACTACGCGTAAGTTGCAAAAACAGATTAATGCGTCTGATTCTAAAACCGACGATCAGGTTAAAATACTGACTGAAAAATGTGATGAATTGGCCAGTCGTATTGATGTTATCGAAAATACTCATGACAATAAATCAGACGATACTGCACCGGTTTCATTTAACCAAACACCTGAATTTCAAAATTTACAGCAGACAATTAATGAGATCGATTCGTCTAATAACACTTTGCATAGAAAATTGTCGAGTTTACAACAAGAAGTAACAGAGATGAAAAGTATTTCAGTTAATAACGCATCACAGCAGACGCCACGTTACGAGCATTTGTCAGACTCACGCAGCGCGTATCATGTGAGCAATTTACAGAGACTACGAGACGTAAAATCCGAAAAGCCACGCGACTTAAAATCTGAAAAGCTACGCAACTTGAAGTACGAAATGACACAGACAAACAGATTCACACACAAACCCGAACGTGTTTTCAAATTCAATGACGAGAACGTAGATTACGAGCAATTTTTATCAGCCAGAAAATGTAAAGAATTTAATAATGACAGAACACAGGTACACGCTTTGCATTGTATACGTCAATTTATTTTTGTACCTTCACCGCTATTATCTGTAATGGAGAAACTAGCTTTGAACCTGAGGCGACAATTTATTATTGCACTTTCAACAGCATTGCCTGTAATGAAGAAACTAGAATTAGCATGCAGACAGCAATTTATTTCTGAATTTGTACCGCCGTTGCCTATAACACAAAAGCTAAAAATTATTTGCAGTGCGTAATAGACCTCAGGGGATTCATTACGCTTTAATGAATATGTGCCGTAGCGAGCATAGGGCCCCGAGCTGTAGTAGTGCTGTTTCATCTTTAGTTTTCTGCACTGCTGCCTTTTCTTCTACTATCCTTTATATCTATCAAAACTGCTCTTTAACTATTGCTCTACCTAGTATTAAGAAACATGTAATGAAAACCGGATATGACAAATATTTTACCGAATGTGACAATTTTCAGTAGGCACTCCCGTAATGACAACTACCGCCGTAATTTTAATAACAGATAAAATCGTAATCATCAGTATGTGTAAAATTAACAGCAAACGCATTTTTTGGTAACAATAGACCTCTTCACCGCAACAACATGAAAGTCAACCGCTTAGCATACCTAACTAACAATGTAGTCTACAAGGTCAACCAAACTTTAATGTTTCGCCGCGTGCACGTATAGTCCCAGCTCCAACAAATAGTAACGCATGGCAGCAAAGAAATAACTACGTACAGACAACACACTATTTCAACTCGCATTGCAATGCGCCGTATAGAAATTACTATCATGACAAACGTAAAAATAACGAGCACAATTTTCAGCGTACATTTAATAACAGTCGATCTTTTCAGCAGCAAGAACATCAGCAACAACAAATAATCATGAATGAAACAGACAATAGGTGTCATCGATAGCGTAACACGTCAGTAAGAAATAACAGAACAGTCCATGTAGTGGATATGCCACAACATTCTCCCGTAAATAATAACACGTACGATAGATTTTAACCAGATACAGCATATTACAGTAACGCAAACATTAATTTTGACACGCAGAATTTTGCTCACGAGAATGTTATTTGAAACATGCTTTGTTGAATGCTCCACTTTTATCGCACCCAGATCTTAGTAGACATTTTTTCATTGCCACTGACAGTTCCAACACCGCTTTAGGCGTACACATTTTCCAGGAAATCGAAGAAGATGGTTCTACATTAATTAAAAACATCGCATTTGCAAGCCGCATTCTGTCACCTGCTGAACGAAATTACTCCGTTACAGAACTTGAAACATTATGTGTTGTATGGGCTTTTACGAGATTTAGGCATTTTCTTTACGGCAGACATACCACAGTTTACACAGACCACAGAGCGATACAATTTTTACTTTCGGCTAAATTTACTCACGACAGATTAAGTAGATGGAAACTTTATTTACAAGAATTTAATTTTACAATAGTTCACATTCCCGGTACACAAAATGTTATAGCAGACGCACTATCGCGTTCTCTCAGCAACAATCAGCAAGACGTAGCAACCAACTTCTGCAAAACAAATTTCAGTGTCATGTACATTCAACAAGTTGCATTTGAAAACTTTATTTCATCGTCATTACAGGACATAGCACGAGAACAGAATAAAGACAATGTGTGGAAAGAAATTAAACACCTTTGGCAAGATAGGAAAAATGTTACGATTAGGAACCACTACACTGTACGCAATGACGTTCTGTTTCGCCGCTCTCATCCTGACAGCAACAATTGGTTATTATGCATACCTGACGAACTGGTTAACAAATTAATTTGGTACACTCATTTAAGTTACGCACATTACGGAGCAAGAAAATGTTTTCTTATACTGAGACAGAACTGTTATTTTACCAACATGGAGAAACGTATACGACGAGTTTTAGCGTCTTGTAAAATTTGCCAGAAAGCTAAATCAGACACCACTTCACATATTCCTCCTTTATATCCCATTATACCTGTTAAATTAAGACATATGGCCGCAGTAGATATTTTTGGTCCGATTCCGAGAACTAACAGAGGTTTTTGCTACATCTTTGTCGCTGTTGAACTCACTTCAAAATTTGTTACTTTCACTCCATCACGCAAAGCTACTGCTAAAACTGTTTCGAAAGTGTAGTATCGGTAGCTGGACCGACACTGTGAAGTGGATTGCTGCAAAAGAAAGCTTGACTAACGCTGTAGCCGATAGTGCACGCATTAAGCATACGGGCGTGAAGTCTGGAACATGAGAACTTATTAATGAATAAGAAGAAAAGTATGTAGATGCTTTGTACTTATCTTTTATTTCTCTTGAATACTCGTAAGCTATAGGAACTGATACAAATGGCGCCTTACTAGTTCGTTGCCATGAACTTAGCTGATGGCTATTCTGTCTCTCGGCTAATGAGAGAGAAAGGCTTCATACAACTGGGCGATAGCTAGGTTCGCGTACAACTGGTCGGTAGCTAGGCTCTCGTACAACTGGGGCCGAGTCCACTCTCGTATCACGAGACCTGCCTTGGTGGTGGCGCTAGGTCTGCGATCACAGTGGCGACACGCGGGTCCGACATGTACTACATGGACCGCGGCCGATTTAAACTACCACCTAGCAAGTGTGGTGTCTGGCGGTGACACCACATTCCTCCCCCGCAAATCGGCGAACGGTCGTGAGATAAGGCTTCCGCCCGCCGTGGGGAGGACCACATGTTGACGTATGCGATGAGGTGGGGAGCCTAACAACAGGCGAGGCTGTGCCACCCGCACCCGGCCATCCGGTCCGAGGGGAGCTAGGAAACGCCTGCAAAACTAGTCCAGGGTGCACGTCAACATGCGGTGTATGCGCCCGTAAAGAAACATGAGGGGCCGAATTGTCGACCTCCATTGCGTCGGGGTAGCCGACGCGCGATGACGTCATGTGGTCCGGAGCGGTCGGGAGTTCCATGGCGGAGGACAGCGGGTCACGGTAAGCGATCGGCGGCGCGTGACCCTGGGAGGCGCTTGGCGGCTGCAGCGAAGCGTCGAACGCGGGCGCCGGCGGCGGGAGAACAAGCAGCTGCGGCGGCGGCGGCGGCTGCTGCTGCGGCGGCGGCGGCGGCGCGTCGCCATCGGGCAAAATGGAAGGCATCGTCGGTAACACCTGGGGATGAGGCGAGCCAGTAGATGGGTCCCCAGGGCGCTGACCGGACGGCACCGTCGCTGAAAGCAGACGGGGAGCGGCAGAACCCGAGCGACGACAGAGGCGCAGCTGATTGAGATGCCGACGCACCTCACCAGAGGCCCCCAAAACCAAATACATCGCGCGGCCGAGGCAGCGAAGAATGCGCCCTGCGAGCCAACGCCGTGAACCTCGATAGTTGCGATAAAATACAACGTCGCCTGGAGCAAAAGCAGGAGTCTGCCGCTGCACAGGAACCTGATGCGGCGGATGCAGCAAAGACATCAAGGTGCGATGAGGACGACCGTGGAGCAACTCAGCCGGCGAGCGACCATCTCGGGGCTGAGAGCGATACGAAGACAAAAAGAGCAACAATGCGTCCTCCCGAGAATGCGACTCTTTCAATTTCAACATCTGTGACTTGAAAGTCCGGACCAATCGTTCAGCGGCACCGTTGGACTGAGGCGAAAACGGCGCGGAAGTCAGATGTTGAATACCATTGGCCTGGCAGAATGACTGAAATTCTGCGGACATGAATTGTGGGCCATTGTCGGAAACAATAGTCTGCGGAAGACCTTCAATGCAAAAGATAGCAGACAACGCTTGGATGGTGGCGGAGGACGTCGTGGAAGACATCCGGACAACAAAAGGAAAATTACTGAAGGCGTCGACCAGAACCAACCATCGAGCATTCCAGAATGGACCAGCAAAATCAATGTGCAAGCGTTGCCAAGGGGAAGTGGCTCTTGGCCACGCAAAGACTTTCCGCGGCGGTGCGGATTGTTGTTCGGCACACGCCGGGCACGAAGAACACATATTCGTAATCGCAGCATCGATTCCGAACCAAGTACAGTGCTGACGAGCAAGTTGTTTCGTTCGCACTATACCCCAATGTCCTTGATGAAGAAGCCGTAAAACAGAGGACTGTAACGAACGTGGGACCACGACTCTGGACTGATCATTATCAGAACGCAACAACAAAACACCACGTCGAACAAAAAGTCTCTCCTTGTGAGCAAAAAATCGGCGAACCAACGGATCCTCGATCCGAGACTTTGACAAAGGCCATTGCGTAGTAACAAAACGTAAAACAGTAGCAAGGACAGGGTCAGCAGCTGTGGCTGTAGCGACACGACGAAAATCAATCGGAAACGATTCGACCACTTCATCGGTTTCCGAATCAATGAACATGCAAGCAAGTTCGGAAGAATCGAATGCTTTATCCTCAGCAACAGGCAAACGGGACAACGCATCGGCGTTTCCGTGCTTAGCAGTGGACCGATACAAGATATCGTAGCGGTACTGCGAGAGGAAAATAGACCAGCGAATGAATTTCTGCGCTGTACGTGGAGGTACAGGCTTGTTCGGATGAAAAAGCGATGTCAAAGGTTTGTGGTCTGTGATGATGGTAAAGGGACGACCATACAAGAAATCATGGAACTTAGTAACACCAAACACGAGAGCCAAAGCTTCTTTCTCTATCTGTGAATAATTTCTTTGCGCAGACGAGAGCAATTTGGACGCAAAGGCAATAGGGCGATCATGGGAGCCAACTTTGTGCGCAAGCACAGCACCGATCCCGAAATCCGATGCATCTACCATCAACAAAAGGGGTTTCTGGGGATCGAATGGCGTAAGGCAAGTATTAGAAAGCAACGCCGATTTCAACTGGCGAAAGGCGCGTTCACATTCCGTCGTCCAGACGAACGGAACACCTTTACGGCGTAAGCGATGAAGCGGAGCTGAAATGGAAGAGGCATTGCGCACATATTTATGGTAATAATTAATTTTACCCAACACACTCTGTAGCTGTTTCAGATTTTGAGGGGAAGGCAAATCGTGTATGGCACGGAGGTGCTCTGGACTTGGATGTATGCCTTGGGCATTAATGACATGTCCCAGGTATGGTAAGTCACGAGCAAAAAACACACATTTGTCCTTCCTCAAGCGAAGACCATTTTGCCGCAAGACCTGAAATAATGTTCGTAAGTTCGCAAGATGATCTTCTTCTGTCTGTCCGGAGATCACTATATCGTCCAGATAGTTTGCGGCAGTAGGGACCGACGCACAAATAGTTTGTAAATATTGCTGAAACAAGGCAGGGGCGGATGCACACCCGAATGGCAGTCTTTTGAAGCGGTACAACCCAAGATGCGTGTTAACCACCAATACGCGCTGGGATTCGTCGTCCACCGGAATTTGCAAGTACGCATCGGCTAGGTCCAACTTTGAAAAATATTTTCCCGGGCACAGTTTAGCAAAAAGATCTTCCGGGCGGGGCAAAGGAAAAGTAGCAGTCACTAGCTGTGGATTCACTGTGGCCTTGAAGTCCACGCAAAGTCTCAATTTTCCGGAAGGTTTTGGCAAAATTACTAAGGGTGAGGCCCAGAGAGAAGCTTGCACACGTTCAATTACACCCTGTGATTCGAGATCGTGTAACGTTCTTGCGACCTCATCACGCAATGCGTGGGGAACATTGCGCGCCCTGAAAAATTTCGGTTGCGCGTTTACCTTCAGTTCTAAATGTGCTTCATAGTTTGTAGCGCAACCTAAGCCCGGTGCAAAAAGGTCTGCAAATTCGTCACACAGCCGGGAAACACTGTCTGTAGGCACAGTCTGATTCACAGATAGGACCTGATTTACAATAGACATGTTAAACAACTTAAATAAATCTAGACCAAATAAGTTCACTGCAGAAGAAGACCGAAGAACGTAAAATGACACAAGTTTTGTTTGTCCCTTGTATGTTGCAAGAAGGCTGCACTGTCCTAACACAGGAATTTTCTGTCCGGAATAGGTAGTTAGCTTAACATTTGCGGCACGCAACGGAGGGGCGCCCAGTTGTTTGTATGTGTCGTGATTGAGCAATGAAACTGCAGCTCCGGTATCGAGCTGGAATGGTATCACTTTGCCTTCAAAGTCTAAGTCCACAAAAAGTTTATTGTCCTGCTGACGACAAGAGCGACTGTTTTGTGCAATTGGAACAGACACTGGTACCGAATCACTTGCTAATTGACGTGATTTCCGGCGACGTCGACGCACAGTTTTTGTGGGACGATCACTGTCACTGTTAGAGAAAGTGTCACTGGACGAAGCGGAATTAACGACATGAATGTCCATAGGCGAAGGTCCACGAGCCTGAGTGTCCTTGGTTCGATTCTGGCGCGAAGCAAAGGGCCTGGAATGATTGTGATTGTCTGATCTGAGCTTTTTCTGGCAAACACTTTGAACATGTCCTGTCTTATTGCAGAAAAAGCAAATAGCTTGGCGTGACGGGCAATGTTCACGCGAATGTCTAGTAGCACACCGCGGGCATGATTTCCTTGCATTTGTGGGCTGGCGCGGCACACCTGGCGTAGCACGCGGCGGTCGCTGGGCGGCCGTGCGCGAGGCCCGGTTACCGGGCCGCGCGGCGCGTCCAGCGGGCCGGTTAATGTTACACACGGCTGGCGAAGTTTCAAAAGATTCCTGAGCACAGTCCAGTGTGTCCTGTCTATCCAACATGTCTATCACTTGTTGAAGGGAGGGATTAACTAGTTTCAAAATTTGCTCCCGTATGCGAACATCAGAAACGTTCTGTGCAATTGCATCACGCACCATTGTATCTGAATAAGAAAGACCACAGTCACATTCAAAGGCACAGTCCCTAGTAAGTCCTTGCAATGTTGCTACCCACTCCCTATTAGTTTGACCGGCCGTACGTTTTGTACGAAAAAACGTATACCGTTTTGCAACCACATTAATTGTTTCTTTGAAATAGGCATCTAAGGCAGACAAAATTTCCTCGTATGACAAAGTTGCTACGTCGCGTCGGGGAAACAATTTCACTATCACACGGTATGTGGACACACCGACACAAGAAAGCAAAAACGGCTGCCGCTCATTACCTTGAATTCTGTAGGCCGCAAGGTGAAATGCAAACTGACGAGACCACTCTTGCCAGGTCTCGTCGGCTGCCACGTATGGTCGAAAGGGAGGTGCAACAGCGTTCAGTGGCAGCGGTAGCGAAGAAGCGGCGGCGGCCGCATCGGTTTGAATGGTACGTTGACCCTGGACGAGCTGTCCAAGGGCATCCAGTAACGCCTGCGTCTGCTGAGTCTGCAAGCGATAAAATTCGGACAGTACATCTGGAGAATGTGGCGAAGCCATGACACAATTAAATAGAAACAATCAGAACACTTGAAACGTCATCAATGG
Organism: Schistocerca piceifrons; assembly: GCF_021461385.2. Classification (NCBI taxonomy): domain Eukaryota; kingdom Metazoa; phylum Arthropoda; class Insecta; order Orthoptera; family Acrididae; genus Schistocerca; species Schistocerca piceifrons. Next base: position 372,097,738 of record NC_060142.1, read on the forward strand.
TACAAACAAAGGAATACAAACTCTTTAACTCGTCGCCATATGTAGTATCGGTAGCTGGACCGACACTGTGAAGTGGATTGCTGCAAAAGAAAGCTTGACTAACGCTGTAGCCGATAGTGCACGCATTAAGCATACGGGCGTGAAGTCTGGAACATGAGAACTTATTAATGAATAAGAAGAAAAGTATGTAGATGCTTTGTACTTATCTTTTATTTCTCTTGAATACTCGTAAGCTATAGGAACTGATACAAATGGCGCCTTACTAGTTCGTTGCCATGAACTTAGCTGATGGCTATTCTGTCTCTCGGCTAATGAGAGAGAAAGGCTTCATACAACTGGGCGATAGCTAGGTTCGCGTACAACTGGTCGGTAGCTAGGCTCTCGTACAACTGGGGCCGAGTCCACTCTCGTATCACGAGACCTGCCTTGGTGGTGGCGCTAGGTCTGCGATCACAGTGGCGACACGCGGGTCCGACATGTACTACATGGACCGCGGCCGATTTAAACTACCACCTAGCAAGTGTGGTGTCTGGCGGTGACACCACAGAAAGCATTTGTAAAACATTTTCTATTTCATGTAGGGCATGTAATGAAAGTAATTTCTGACAATGGATCTCAATTTCGTAGTACCATATGGACACGCATGTTAAGAGCCAGAAACATTTCTCCGATCTATATATCCAAGTACCACGCTTCTTCGAACCCCTGTGAACGATTAATGAAAGAAATTGGTAAACTGTGCCGAATATACTGCCACAAAAGACATATTGATTGGGACACACACATATTCTCATTCCAAGATGTAATTAATTCCATTCCAAATGAATCCACTATGCTATCTCCGTCTGTTATACTGAAAAATGCTGAACCACCTAACAAAATTAAAGAATTAATAACATTTCCTACATCTCGTCGATTACGACACCACGAAATAATTGACATTGCGCTGAACAACATCAAACGTGCCGCAGAGCGCCGGAGAAGACAGCAAAAACAGGTTTGTACACGCCGCGTCTTTCACGTTGGACAGAAGATACTAGTACGTACACACTATTTATCCAGAAAATTAAAAGGTAAGTGCAGTAAATTTGAACTTCTATACGCAGGTCCATATCGGATTCGCAGCATCCCTCACCCCAATGTTGTACACGTCGAAACTTTGAGAACCAGAAAATCGAAAGGCAATCACCATATCTCAAACATTAAACCGTTTATTGAGTGAAACCACTGTATGATTCAACACACTATGATGCCATTTACTAATGCAATTATTTCACCTGACTAATTACTGATGATTATCGTATTTTTTCTTGGCAAGTGCCCGGCAAGGTAAGGTTAGCAGGTCGCTTTTCTTGTCGTTACACATCAGACCGTGCATATTTTTCCAGACGAACTTACATATTTTATGAATAATTATGCAATTGTATGTAATGACGTATTAATTTTATCAAATTCTCTCTCCATTAAAGTTCTTGCGTCGATTAACTACACTACATACAAGCTGAACACAACGAACGTCACATTTTGTCTTTTTATGTATGATTGTATTCCAGTTTTGTTTGTATGCACTGTGAAATAGTTAAACAGTTAAGGTATAACACACACCAGTTGACTTTGACATTTTTTTTGCCCTATGACATCTCAACATCGTGACTGTTTTACATTTTTTGCTGCTGCATTGTGATATTCTCTGTACATTTTTAGCTCTGAACACTGTCGATGTCTTTGACATATTACGTTTTCTGTCATGTTATGCTGTATGGTTAATTATGTCACCATAAACCAGTCATTATTTAGTGGGTATAGGATTTAAATGCAAGAAATTAATCTTTGTTCATGAATTTCAGAAAGAAATGATGCGTGTAAGAGATAAATTCAACAGAAATGGGAATTTCACCTACGGAATAAACGAAAGAAGATGCAATAACTTTATGAGGAAGAGTAAATGGATCAGGATTGGCAGGCATTAACAAGAATATACTATACTCATCACAGAATAGCAGTCTTAACTAATTTTTTCTTTCAGAATACAAGGTGATTGATGCAGGCTGTCAGACAGAACTACACATCTTAGTTTTAGTGATGAAATATGCTAGAGATAAGGAATAGTTGTATAATGAGTAATGAAGTGATTTTTGCAGATGATAATGAATGCTGACGAATAATGATGAAGGATTATGAATAATGAAGTTTTTCTTTACAGGTGATGATAATAGTGAAGTTATGATGATATGGATAATGAAGTTTTTTCTTTACAGATGAGGATAATGTTGAAGTTATGTATTTATGCTATGTAGTTATTTAAGTATTTGTTGCAGTTTGTTTTGACAGCAGGTGTTATATTGCATAGTAGGATGACGGAAAGTTTTGGAAAGGACAGCTATGGAACACATTTTTATACACATTTCACTACCTGTTAATTCGAAGTTCACTACTTTTCAGCATAGTGTGCGTTTCTTCTTTCAGGTCAATAATACATTTTGTATTTTTTTTTTCAGGAGAAGCTTTTCATGATACTTACTAAACCTGTTAGTTATTATACCTGTTCTAGTACTTGCATTTTTATTTTTTTTTTACCCATTTGTGTCTATCATTTATAAATGTGATCACATATACTGCCTTGTTACATAACCTTGGTACAGCTGACTCATGATGAATGACATTACCTATCCTCATTTGCAGCAATAGGTCAAAAGCAAGTAGTGTTATGCCTCAGCAATTAATTAACGATCCCAACGCAATGCATTGCTAACAAAAAAAAAAAAAATATATTACCAGTCCCAAGTAGTGATACCAGTTTGAGAAAATTCTGAATAATACTGATTAGCTCTGAATAGTATGTCACTTGAGTAATGACCTCTTAATGAGACAAAAAAAAAGTATATATTTAAAATAATGCTTTGTCAGTAGCTCATAACTGCCACTGTTTATTGTAATGAGACTACTTATAATGCCTGTGATTATTAATGATTTGACTAATTAACTGATTTTAATAATGACTTTGTAATGATCTGAGTACTACTGAAGGAGAAACACTGTTTATTGTAATGAGACTACTTATAATGCCCATGATTATTAATGCTATGACTGTAATTAACTGATTTTAATAATGACTTTGTAATGATCTGAATACTACTGAAGGAGAAACACTGTTTATTGTAATGAGACTACTTATAATGCCCACGATTATTAATGCTATGACTGTAATTAACTGATTTTCAATAATGACTTTGTAATGATCTGAATAATACTGAATGATGAACTATGTTTTATTCTATTCAATACTTGCTGGCCACTGAGTGCCAATAATTAATGTCACTCGATGAATTGTTATTAATTATGCCATTAATTAGCTCTTGTTTTCAATGTTCATACTTTGTAACCAGAAAAGAATGTGACTGTTTAATAATGTTTTGTAATTAGGAGAAGACTAATGATTCTTACTATTGGAATGACAAATGATTAATTAACGACAAATGATTAATTAACTGTAATTAGACAAATGATTAATTAACGACAAATGATTAATTAATTGTAATTAGGAAAAGGCTAATGATTATTATTGGAATGACAAATGATTAATTAACTGACAATTAATTAACTATGCTATACTTTGTAACTGAAAGGAATGCGATTATTTCATAATGATTTGTAACTAGGAAAAGAAGACTACTGATTCTATGTAAAACAATTCATGAACATTTTTCTGTAATACTACATACTTGGTACAGAAATTTTCAATAACTGGGCTATGAATGCCACAAACTATCAATGAAAACTGTAATTGTCAATATTATGTGACATAATGTCCTTCACCTCATGAGCTAACTACCCTGAATTACTGCAATGTCCATTTGTCCTGTTTATCCTAGTGATCATGGAGAACTATCTTTGGTTTTGCACTAATTCTACGTTGGTGTGCCTTGTAAGAGCGTGGTGTTGACACGACATGCTGTCCACCACCGTGAGCAATGAAGAAGTTATTATGGTCCCACTGTTTGGTGTACGTAATGTACTGCCAAAATGAAAACATGCAACATTACTACGACAGTTCAGTGTCTTGGCTACACTGATAAATTCTGATGGGAAAAGAACTTCAAGTTGTGTCACTTGGTGTTGTACTTCTGTGGAAAGATATGGACTTTCAGAACAGCTGTGTGCAATCTAAAGTGCTACAACCATGATGCAATCCTTCCGTTTCCTGTCCTAATTCTTGTCACATAGTGAAAATCATTTTTTTGGTAACATCATTTATGTTCGTGGGTTATACATTTTTTTCGATTCGCTGAACTCCAGTGCGAGTACACTTATGTCACTGGTCGACATGATGTTTGCCATTATGTTTATTTGTTGTGAAAATGCTAAAGACTTTTTTCAGTGCGTGTGCACTTTGGACATGATTTTTTTTGCCATTATGCTTATTTATTGCGAAAATACTAAAGACATTTTTTTGATTTGTTCTGAAGTACAGTATATGTACACTCTTGTCTTCTATATTGTATATACATTTTTATTGTAATGATATGTTCCGAACTACAGTGCATGTGCACTTATGTTAGGTGTTAATATGTTTCCTACTGAACTTCAGTGCCTGTGCACTTTTCTCATTTTTCAATATGATTTGTACTATTCTGTATATTCAATACTTCAATGCGTATGCACTTATGTCATTTGTTACTAATTGTATATACATTTCATCATTTGCTGATATGTTCTCAACTGCAGTTCATGTGCACTCATGTCACTTTTCAACATAATATTTTTTGCCAGTCTGTTCATTTGTTCTGAATATGCTAAAGAATTTTTTCAGTGCCTGTGCACTTTGTTATCTGTCAAATAATTTGTATATACTTTTTTCTGATTTGTTACTATGTTTTGTACTCACATTTTGTCTTTGTCTGATATATTTTGTACTTAGTGCGTGTGCACAACATTTACTTTATGTACTACATCTAATTATTCTGTAAATTGTAGAAGTTTATTAATTAGAAAAAAATTTGCCGCGATTGGCAAGTCCAAATGACTCACCATCGCTGCCAAATTTTTGCCCCCCCAGTGGAGGGTTATGAAACACGTATGTAACATAGCAGCGATGTCGAGGCATTGTAGCATCTGTGACCAGAGAGTTTGCGCTTGACCGCGCGAGTGTTGCGAGCGGTTCTCAGTCTGTCAGTCAGTCGTTGCGAGTCTGTAGCTCTGTCTAGTTGAGAGCAGTACTCTGTCAGTAGTCGTCGCGTGCGGTTCGCTAGTTGTCGCTATGCAGAGCAGTACTCTGTCTGTAGTCGTGGCAGTCTGTAGCTCGATTTAGTTGCGGGCAGTCGGTCAGTAGTAGTCGTGCAGTGCAGTACGCTAATAGTCGTCATGCAGAGCGGTCGGTCAGTAGTAGCAGCCCAGTCGATTGTGTGATGTAGGCGGTCGGCAACTCTGGTCAAGATGCTGAATGAGGTATACTGTTAATTAATATAATCATTAGATAATGTAAAATTTATTTATTGTAATTAATCTCCAACAAATTCCCCAATAATAATTTTGATTTGAAAAGCATTTTTCAAAATTTTATTTTTTATTGAACTAAAGATTTAATTGCACTTCCCATTTCATTCCACTTCTTTTAAAGAAAATTTTCAGTAAAATTACAGAAAAAAGGAATATTATTATTTGCAATGCAGTTCCTCCAAGCGGTGCGCAACAACAAGAGCAGAAATTTGACTAGGTGTTATACTGAGGTAAGAATTTAATTCTGATTGTTTTACACAGGGCCAAAGACCGATATTTCGGTTTAATTGAATTTTCTTATCACTGAATGGACTTTAATTTTTGGTGAAGAATTTATATTTGAGTCAGATTGCGAATTTCACATTTTGTTGCCATTGTCAGTACATTTCATTGTGGGCAGGTTACGCTTAGAGCAGTGTCCATTAGCATTCATAATTAAATATTGTCATATTTCATTTTTCTTTTAAAATTCCGGTGGGGAGGTTACAGTACTTACACGGCTGATGTGCTGGTGGAATCGCAACTGGCAGGTATCCCACAATCTCAGGGAGCGGCATACCCCATCAACCGACCCCTTTTCAGCCTCCAATTCTCAGATTTATTTCTCCTGAATTTCGTGAATGAATGTTGTAACAATAACAAACAGAAACTTTCCAAGGGAAAATATACTACTAAATCTGAAAATTAACTATAGAAACATACTACAAATCTGTCTCTCTGTCTCCCTCTCTTTTCTCCATCTCTCTTTCTCTCTCTGTCACTCTCTTCCTCACACACACACACACACACACACACACACACACACACACATACACACACACACACACACACACACACACATACACACACACGCACACATGGTATTAGCGGATGGGAAAGCAAACTGTCACCGAAATCTAGGAGTTGCCTCCTACCAAAGCAAAAATGAAATATCTTCTTAAGAACTTGTACGCACATACATGGTAAGAAGTGTTTGGACAGCCAACTATCACTGTGGTGTAGGGAGAGCCGCCTTCTAGTCTAGTAAAAGAGTACACCTGTTGAGGAACTAGTAGGCAGACACGCAGATACACAGATACAATGTTTTAAGGAAATCTAAACGGTTGAAGGCAAAAATATGTACTGATACAGCAGTCCTTCTTCATCCAGTTCAGGGGTTTGCCATTGGCAAGGTCAGTGGGCGAGGAACGCTTCATGGTGATCATAGAGAGGAAAATGATCATAGCTGTGGGACTTAGGAAGATGACTGTGGAGTGGGTAGGATTTATGTAACCTCAAGATCCTCATTGCAGAAAATCTGACCAGCAAGATGCAGTAAGTCGACTAGTCTACCTCTGTTACCCAAGTGTTAACGGAGAATCTTTGTTTTGCTAGTGTGCAGTTGTTACAGTTGTCTATAACAGACAGAGACCTGCACGTCTCCTCAGAAGTAGCTGGTAGATCACTAGTGGGATAAACTTCCATGTTTCTGACAAAACTCTTAATTCTCACAGACGATGAAGCGGCCTACTTCCTCTCTTGGGATATCCCAGATTCGTATGTGAGTGAGGAATCGTCATCTTCCAACGAGGAGTCGGTTGTATCCATGTATCTGTGTATCTGTTTGATAGAGAATATTTGGTTCTGTTTCAGAGAAATCTGTGTCTCAGTTTTCCTAGTATACACAAGCTGGGACAATGCAGGCTCTCCAGGCCGCAAGCAGGTAGTGAGACAAAGGGATCAGGTATGTACCGTGACACAATAGCCACTGGTTCATTGCCACAGGCCATTTGTGGGAGCCTGCCACAGACGGAATGCCAGCTGACGCAACACCATCAGTTGAACGACGGATGTTGTGGTTTCAGGAGCATGGCGAGACCGACAGTGATGGTGTATGATTTATTGAAATTCATGGACATCAGCTGTTTCATGTATTGCATAAGATGAATCTTACTAACGTTTTTTTAGCACTGTTTATTCACAATACAACAATTTATGATACTCTGTTCTGTATGTGTAAAGCATTTATGGTTTTTGTTTCACTATAATTTTCCTTAGGACTGTGTAATTAAAACAAGTTTCATCGATATTTTTCTCATGCTACTTGGTTTTGTTGTATGAGCAATTCAGCAATTTTTTTTCGATGTACTCGTTTTTATACTTGTACAGATGGAGTTCCTATATCTTTAGCAAGTACTGTGTTATTAGAACAGGTGTTTCCTTTATCAAAGTTTTCAGATGTTTCTCGATGTATCGTTCGAAGGTTTTTATGACATGTGGTGAGCTACAAAGCGCTTTTCCATTTCTAAGAGAGGTTATGGTTGAGTTTCAGTTATTGATTTTTGAGAATTTGTCTATGTGTGGACGATTTTATTTTCATGTATCACGTATCGCTTATGGTTCTGACGCACCTCGCATCCCTGACTCTGCCACTGTGTTGCTTTTGTTCCCAGTTAGTCCTGAAACAAACCACTTAAGTACAAGAATAAGCAGAGTCCGTTCCCCTCAGTATCATCATACTCAGTAACATCACATTCAAACGAATACAAAAGTAATTAAATGCCACGAAAAAAAAATGTTACTGTCCCAAATACAATAACACTTACTCTGACAGCAAAAAATTCTATTCCAACGCAAAACATCTACAATGACCTGCCAAGAGCCATACTCAAAAACACAAAAGAAAAAAAGAAAACGTCCAACTGGTCAAAACTCACCACATCTTGTGAATGTAATCCAGGCGGTGGGCTCGAACGTCGTACTTCACAGATGATGTCCACTATTCTCACACCACAAGCACTAGGAACTTCTGCCACCGAGTGTATCAGGATGAACAAATGTATCGGGAAGCGGTAGAAGGCACCGTATTAAGACTCGTCCGAACTTTCCAAATGATTTATTGTTTCCAACCACAGTACACCGATCATGGACTCTAGAACAATACTTTACACATGATAGATCGGATGATTTGCTTAAAATCTATCTAACTACGGTGTGTATAAATATCGCTCCGTTCTTGTTCTTCTTAACTGTAAGCTATTAAATTAAGGCACTTCCAGATCTGTTACTGTAGATCGATATGGTGTGCTAAGCTCCAAGACTTGGTTACATTTCGAGAAATGTGGTGCACTTGGATGGATTAGGACTAGGAAAGCTCTATTCAGTCAAGAGAGGTGGAGTGTAGCTGTATTCGTCTGCTCGGTTGAGGAATAATTGGTTTGCGATGTTGCGGGGTAGGTAGGTCAATGCCGAGGTGACGATGGTCTTTTAACGTAAGAGGACTAGATAGCTCTGCGACCGCCATACGCAGAGAGATTGATCGAGTACTATGTGCGAGGTCCTAGAAATATGTATAGTGTTCTCTGGTACAATTTGATCATCTTTATGTGTTCGAGAATTAAGTGTGAATGACATGCTGAGCAGTCATCTATGAATAGTCGCAATGATACTTGCAAACTAGAGGATGTATGGTTTAGGTATGACACTGAAATTAAGAAAACAAGGTGTCTTATGATTGGCCAGTGATGGACTTACTGTAAATTTTTTGGCGATATCAGCTGTGATGGATAATATTACAGATGATATATGGTGTCTTATCCATCGCATCTGTGCATTGGGTATGACATAATGATTGACTGACAATGCTTGCTTCAGTTGGGGAAGAAATTTTGGTTTGACGGACCGCAACTTCCAGTGTTGCTGGCACCAAAAACGGTGATCCTGTACTTGTGTGCAAAAATGACCAATCACTAGCAATTGAATGCAGAGTTATAAACAATTCGGTCACTGCGACATATGAGTTTAAATGTAGAGGTGGTCAATCACTTTTGAGGGAAGTGGCTACAACGCCAGCAGGCTCTTCTATTTTCCTTGTGTTGTGGGTGTCCTTTATTTAAAATCATTCAATGTTATGCTATCGACTGTAAGAATATGATTTATAAGGTGCAAGGTATAGTTTCCTGTGAGAGACCGTGCATTAGTCCGTGTTAATGTCTGTTTAGAATCAGACAATGACTTCGAAGTCGCGGCAGAAAGACGAAATGCTCGGCAGTGTGCAAAAGCGTGTCAGAAAACACTGTTCGAACAAGGGCCAGAGGCAGCTTCTCATTCGCTTAGAGTATGGGTGATCAAACTTTAAAGGGGTATCTGCAGCGTGTGTGTATATTTAATATGATCTTGTTCATATAGGCATTTGTAATTTGAGGTGTTGGATTTGGTGAGCTGTTAGGAATTCTTGGATGGTTGCACTCTGAGTTATTTGGGGGGGATTGTGAATTCCGTTTGTCCATGCTGGAGGTGGATCGCATTGGTGCGTTCATGACTTTTCACTGTTTGATGGTAGAGGATAAAGATGATAAGGTGTTGAGGATCTGTTGCACTTGTACCTAGTTTGAGGCTTACAATATTGCGCGCATTTCCGCGAATGATCAAAACAAGTTCCTGTTGCAGTAACAGAGATCGTTCTGTTTATAGACAGGTTGCAGAAGGTAATAGATACGTCTTCCTCCGACTTAAATTCCAAAGATGGGTGAAGATAAATGCATACCCATCTATGCTTAGAAAGGGAGACTGCTTTTTTTTTTTTTTTTTTATTGAGTTTTGGCCGGAGTGAATTTGGTTGTATATATGCGAGTGGAAATTGTGAGCGAAGGGTGAATGACGTCGGGTTCGCTGGCTGGGGGAGACACTGTTTACATGTCCTGTTGGAGATTCAAGGGGGAGATAAAAATCTGCGCTATTCAGGAATCCATTTGTGCACTGTATGTCGTTAGACAATAGCTCGAGAGCAGGTATAGGGAGAGCCCACTTCAACATTCTGGTCCTGGGGGCTGAGTGGATGGCTGTTTAGATGGACAGCTATGTGGCTTTGACCTGCCGCCGGCGGCGCTCAGACACTCGCTTTGTAAGGCGCTATGGGATTAGTTTGAGCATTTAGTACTTGTTTCGGTGGTTATTGGATTAAGAACTATAATATTGAAGGTCATGTCCTCAGCGGGACCACTGTGTAATTGAGTAAGTGTGTTTACGTATTTGAAGATATGTTTCGCGAATGGTGATGTTAAGTTGGTGGCGCAGTTTAGCTACCACTGTAAAAAAATTAGCTGTCTGCTGCTGAAAGAAAGAAAGAAAGAAAGGGATGACCTTGTCCCAGACCTGATGGATGAGTTATTAGATAAGAGCAAGTGATAGTTGAATGATGCTATGTGTTCAGATATAGGAGTCTCTAAACAGTGGGGCGAGGTTTTTTTATGTGGAAATTTATGCAATCTATAGATAGTGGTATTCGACCGCTAGTGACAACAGTTAAGAGCGGAAAAATAGGTACAAATCGAGCGCTGACAGAATGTTGCGGCAATGGTAATAATATTTAATTGAAGGTGGAAGTGGTAAATATAGATCAGGCTTTGAATATTGTCGTATGTGCTTGATGCTCTGTATAAAAGTTTGACTCTTTAATTGCATTTGGTATTTCTGGGTGTGTGTAAAATTAATTTTACTGTTGAAAGTGCGAGAAAGATGAGTTGATTGGTGTTTAGATAGAGGCTACGTTTGTAATTCGAAAAGAGGGGATGAGAATGGTAAATTGATTGATGGCCATGGTTTGTGGGGTGATATCTGAGTGTCAAGATAGGGTTGAGGACGTTTGCGTATGTTGATGGTGGGATGGTTGTGAGGTTAGGTGCGGTGGGAGGTGTAAATTAGATCTTATTTTTTTTAAAAAAGAAATGTTGTAAAGTAAGAGTAATATTGAGAAGGTTTTTAGATGGCTGTTCACGCGACGAGGCGAGAGCAGGTATGTGTAGTTATGTTTAGTTAAAGGGCCGTGTAATGTCGTGTGAGGAGCAATGTGCAGTGTGCTACAGTGTCATAGGAGGTAAAGACAGGTGCTGCTATGATGTGTCTAGCGTATGGAGGCTGCGCTTTGGAATTATGCTACGTTGATATAAAGTTGACTTTCACCCGCGTTCGGTGGTCGCGGCTCGGGATTGCGGTCCTGGACGGACGTATGTGTGTGCTTTGACCGCTGACGAGCGCTTTGACCGCGCCAACCGAGCAGGGGCTGTGCGAGGTCTGAAATCAGACGGATGGGTGACTTCACGATCCTGTGGGCATGGTGCAGAGTGGGGGTACCTGCGCACGTGTGCTGAGTTATTTTGCGCGCGGATCGGCAGGCTCTGCTATGCGTTATTAGGATAGTTTACGAGTACTGAGCGTATCTACACATCTGTGTTATGTATTATTTACTAGCAGTTTGCTATAGTGTGTACTGAAATTATGATTTTGTGCGTGTGTGTGAGCTGTGCAACATGGCCCAGGACACATCTGGGATTGGTGTTTTGTGATAGCATGATACATACACTGTATACTTACATAAGTTGTTCGAAGAAATAAATAGAGTGTTCTCAATGATTACACGCGCCTGCAGTGCAGATCAGAGTGATTGGTTTTCCGTCATCATCTCGGTTGCATGCGAGTAGTAAATGTCCTCCCCTCTCCATCACACCTCATCCGCCTGTCTCCTCACTGTACCCCTGCAGTACCAATGTCACTGGTGGTCCACAAGAGATCCAACTGATGACATTGATATACCAATAGGACACAACACCGGCAGGCCACAGAGCAAAGTGTAGAAATGACAACTGCCATGAACTTAAGCTGTTTGTTTAAAGGTACAACTGCCACTGCCCATGAGACACGGCGCACACTGCCAGCAACACAGACGTTTTAACAAGGAAAACACTTCAATGTAGTAATTCAATTTGATGACAACGCATCTCTTATAAGAGAGCATCTGCTAAAAAAAGAAAACAGAACTTGCAATGATAATAAATATCCTGTTTCCATAGAAATCGCACAGTCCATTTGCTTTTTCTTTTGGAGCAAAATCGGTATAGTTTGACAGGATTCCTCATGTTCCAACTATAAACTGACATGTAAGATAGAACTGAATTGCCAATATAGAATATCATCTATACAGTCGTTGTATTATATCGGGCAGCAGGATACAATTCACATCTCTCTCTCTCTCTCTCTCTCTCTCTCCCCGTGTCGTGTTATTCTGTGACATCCAGTGACAGGGGGGGAAAAACTACAGCACTGCTGTCGATTACAGATGAGCAAACTGCTGAGGTTGGAGCTCTACAGTGATACACCTGACAGATATATTAAGTTATCTCACGTCTTCAGCATATGTCCACTATGTGTGAAATCTGAAAAGTTTATATTATTTTGCTGCAAAACTCTGATCACTACGGAACAGCGTTGTTATTTCGAAATTTTCATTGGAGTGTAGAAAAAGTGAGAGTTTATACCATGAATATAAAAGGATTGACGTTAAGTGATTTATTTCTATTTCGTGGACAAATTTATATGGTTTGAGGGCGTCCCTGGCATTCGAATCAGAAATCATAAATAAATTGTCGAGCACATGTGTATTACAAACATTTCACATACATGAAATAACATTCCACAAAACTGCTTTCCTATCTATTTGTTCTTATGTCAGAAAAAACACAATCATTTACATTCAACAACAGCAAGCTATAATTGAAGAGAACTTTATCACTTTGTCAACTATTCTGCAGGTTCCGTTTCATCAGTGCAATGCTATATCGCATTAGAATTTATGATACATAAAATAACAAATTGTGAGAGCATGCCTTGTAATGTTTTTGTTGTTGTGGTCTTCAGTCCTGAGACTGGTTTGATGCAGCTCTCCATGCTACACTATCCTGTGCAAGCTTCTTCATCTCCCAATACGTACTGTAGCCTACATCCTTCTGAATCTGCTTAGTGTATTCATCTCTTGGTCTCCCTCTACGATTTTTACCCTCCACGCTGCCCTCCTATACAAAATTGATGATCCCTTGATGCCTCAGAACATGTCCTGCTAACCGATCAGTTCTTCTTGTCAAGTTGTGCCACAAACCCCTCTTCTCCCCAATTCTATACAATACTTCCTCATTAGTTATGTGATCTACTCATCTAATCTTTAGCATTTTTCTGTAGCACCACATTTCAAAGGTTTCTATTCTCTTCTTGTCCAAACTATTTATCGTCCATGTTTCACTTCCATACATGGCTACACTTTATACAAATACTTTCAGAAACGACATCCTGACACTTAAATCTATACTCGGTGTTAACAAATTTCTCTTCTTCAGAAACGCTTTCCCTGCCATTGCCAGTCTACATTTTATATCCTCTCTACTTCCACCATCATCAGTTACTTTGCTCCCGAAATAGCAAAACACCTGTACTACTTCAAGTGTCTCATTTCCTAATCTAATTCCCTCAGCATCACCCGACTTAACTAGACTACATTCCATTATCCTCGTTTTGCTTTTGTTGATGTTCATCTTATACCATCCATTCAAGACACTGTCCATTCCGTTCAACTGCTCTTCCAAGTCCTTTGCTGTCTCTGACAGAATTACAATGTCATCGGTCAACCTTAAAGTTTTTATTTCATCTCCATGGATTTTAATACCTAGTCCGAATTTTTTCTTTTGTTTCCTTTACTGCTTGCGCAATATACAGATCGAATAACAACGGGGAGAGGCTACAACCCAGTCTCACTCCCTTTCCAACCACTGCTTCCCTTTCATACCCCTCGACTCCTATAACTAACATCTGGTTTCTACACAAATTGTAAATAGCCTTTCGCTCCCTGTATTTTACCCCTGCCACCTTCAGAATTTGAAAGAGATTATTCCAGTCAACATTGTCAAAAGCTTCTCCAAGTATACAAATGCTAGATACGTAGGTTTACCTTTTCTTAATCTAGCTTCTAAGATAAGTCGTAGGGTCAGTATTGCCTCACGAGTTCCCATATTTCTACGGAATCCAAACTGATCTTCCCCGATGTCGGCTTCTACCAGTTTTTCCATTCGTCTGTAAAGAATTCGCGTTAGTATTTTGCAGCCGTGACATATTAAACTGATAGTTCGGTAATTTTCACATCCGAAGTCTAAGGGTATTTCGCCTGTCTCATACATTTTGCTCACCAGATGGTAGAGTTTTGTCATGACTAGCTCTCCCAAGGCTGTCAGTAGATCTAATGGAATGTTGTATTCTCCTGGGGCCTTGTTTCGACTTAGGTCTTTCAGTACTCTATCGAATTCTTCAAGCAGTATCATATCTCCCATATCAACTTCATCTACATCCTCTTCCATTTCCATAATATTGTCCTCAAGAACATCGCCCTTGTATAAAGTATTGCCTTGTAATAAAACCAACTAATGACAAGCATTTCAAAATCCACCGATACGTAAAAATCAAATACTGTATTGGTGCTGACAAGTGATATATTTGCTCCACAATGGAGGGGTATCTGTTGAGGCGCCACACAAACGTGTGGTTCCTGAAGAGGAGCAGCAGCCTTTTCAGTAGTTGCAAGGGCAACAGTCTGGATGATTGACTGATCTGGCCTTGTAACACTAACCAAAATGGCCTTACTGTTCTGGTACTGGGAATGGCTGATTGCAAGGGGAAACTACAACCATAATTTTCCCGAGGGCATGCAGCTTTACTGTATGATTAAATGATGATGGCGTCCTCTTGGGTAAAATATTCCGGAGATAAAATAGTCACCCATTCGGATCTCCAGGTGGGGACTACTCAAGAGGACGTCGTTATCAGGAGAAAGAAATCTGGCGTTCTACGGATCGGAGCGTGGAATGTCAGATCCCTTACTCGGGCAGGTAGGTTAGAAAACTTAAAAAGGGAAATGGATAGGTTAAAGTTAGATATAGTGGGAATTAGTGAAGTTCGGTGGCAGGAGGAACAAGACTTTTGGTCAGTTGAATACAGGGTTATAAATACAAAATCAAATTGGGGTAATGCTGGAGTGGCTTTAATAATGAATAAAAAAATAGGAGTACCGGTAAGCTACTACAGACAGCTTAGTGAACGCATTGTTGTGGCCAAGATAGACACGAAGTCTACGCCTCCCACAGTTGTACAAGTTTATATGCCAAGTAGCTCTGCAGATGATGAAGAAATTGATGAAATGTACGATGAGATAAAAGAAATTATTCAGGTAGTGAAGGAAGATCAGAATTTAATAGTTATGAGTGACTGGAATTTGAGAGTGGGAAAAGGGAGAGAAGAAAATAGTAGGAGAATATAAATTGGGGCTAAGAAATGAAAGAGGAAGCCGCCTGGTAGAATTCTGCGCAGAGCATTACTTAATCATAGCTAACACTTGCTTCATGAATCATGAAAGAAGGTTGTATACATGGAAGAACACTGGGGATACTAAAAGGTATCAGATAGATTATATAATGGTAAGACAGAGATTTAGGAACCAGGTTTTGAATTGTAAGACATTTCCAGGGGCAGATGTGGACTCTGACCACAATCTATTGGTTATGAACTGTAGAATAAAACTGAAGAAACTGCAAAAAGGTGGGAATTTAAGGAAATGGGACCTGGATAAACTGAAAGAACCAGTGGTTGTACAGAGTTTCAGGGAGAGTATAAGGGAACAATTGACAAGAATGAGGGAAATAAATACACTAAAAGAAGAATGGGTAGCTTTGAGGGATGAAATAGTTAAGGCAGCAAAGGATCAAATAGGTAAAAAGACGAGGGCCAGTAGAAACCCTTGGGTAACAGAAGAAATTTTCAGTTTAATTGATAAAAGGAGAAAATATAAAAATGCAGTAAATAAAGCAGGTAGAAAGGAATACAAACGTCTCAAAAATGATATCGACAGGAAGTGCAAAATGCCTTAGCAGGGATGGCTAGAGGACAAATGTAAGGATGTAGAGGCTTACCTCACTAGGGGTAAGACAGATACTGCCCACAGGAAAATTAAAGAGACCTTTGGAGAAAGGAGAACCACTTGCATTAATATCAAGAGTCTTGATGGAAACCCAGTACTAAGCAAAGAAGGGAAAACAGAAAGGTGGAAGGAGTATATAGAGGGTCTATACATAAGCGATGTACTTGAGGACAGTATTATGGAAATGGAAGAGGATGTAGATGAAGATGAAATGGAAGATATGAAACTGCGTGAAGAGTTTGACAGGGCACTGAAATACCTGAGTCGAAACAAGGCACCGGAGTCGACAACATATCATTAGAAACACTGAAAGCTTTGGGAGAGCCAGTCCTGACAAAACTCTACCATCTGGTGAGCAAGATGTATGAGACAGGCGAAATACCCTCAGACTACAAGAGGAATTTAATAATTCCAATCCCAAAGAAAGCAGGTGTTGACAGATGTAAAAATTATCGGACTATCAGTTTAATACATCACAGCTGCAAAATACTAACGCGGATTCTTTACAGACGAATGGAAAAACTGATAGAAGCCGACCTCGGGGAAGATCAGTTTGGATTACGTGGAAATGTTGGAACACCTAAGGCAATACTGATTCTACGACTTATCTTAGAAAATTGGTTAAGGAAAGGGAAACCTACGTATCTAGCATTTGCAGACTTAGAGAAAGCTTATCACAATGTTGACTGGAATAATCTCTTTCAAATTGTGAAGGTGGCAGGGGTAAAATACAGGGAGCGAAAGGTTATTTACAATTTGTACAGAAAACAGATGGCAGTTATAAGAGTCGAGGGGTATGAATGGGAAGCAGTGGTTAGGAAGGGAGTGAGACTGGGTTTTAGACTCTCCCCGATGTTATTCAATCTGTATATTGAGCAAGCAATAAAGGAAACAAAAGAAAAGTTCGGAGTAGAAACTAAAATTCATGGAGAAGAAATAAAAACTTTGAGGTTCGCCGATGACATTGTAATTCTGTCAGAGACAGCATAGGGCTTGGAAGAGCAGTTGATCAGAATGGACAGTGTCTTGAAAGGAGGGTATAAGATGAACATCAACAAAAGCATAACGAGGGTAATGGAATGTAGTCGAGTTAACTCGGGTGATGCCGAGGGAATTAGATTAGGAAATGAGATACTTAAAGTAGTAAAGGAGTTTTGATATTTAGGGTGCAAAATAACTGGTGATGGTCAAAGTAGAGAGGATATAAAATGTAGACTGTCAATGTCAAGGAATGCGATTCAGAAGAAGAAAAATTTTTTTAGCATGGAGTATATCTTTAAATGTCAGGAAGTCGTTTCTGAAAGTGTTTGTATGGAGTGTAGCCACGTACGGAAGTGAAACGTGGACCTTAAATAGTTTAGACAAGAAGAGAATAGAAGCTTTCGAAATGTGGTGCTACAGAAGAATGCTGAAGATTAGATGGGTTGATCACATAACTATTGAATAGATTTTTGCAAAGGAGGAGCTTGTGGCAAAACTTGACTAGAAGAAGAGATTGGTTGGTAGGACATGTTCTGAGACTGCAAGGGATCACCAATTTAGTACTGGAGGGCAGTGTCGAGGATAAAAATCGTAGAGGGAGATCAAGAGATGAATACACTAAGCAGATTCAGATGTAGGCTGCAATAGGTACTGGGTGATGAAGAAGCTGCACAGGATAGAGTAATATGGAGAGCTGCATTAAACCAGTCTCTGGACTGAGGCCCACAACAACAACAACAATTAAGCTCTAGCGACCTGTAAGTAAAGTTTATGTCACCCAACACACAATAATTCGCAATAGCAGCAGATTCTTATGTTGAAGCTTTATAAGCAATTTGGTCATCACAGAGCAGCTGTCATGCACGAGGTCAATACACTCATTTCAGATGTATCAAATATCAAAACAGACCAGCATCTATGCAGTTATTCATTACATATGAAAGCACTTCTCATCGTTATTTTATAACATCCAGGGTAAAAATATATGAACTGTACACATCCAAAATTTAACTAGTCTCCTTGTAACAACACCTCCTCAAATCACCCTATGAGATATTACACCATTTCTCTCTTCTGATATATCAAAAAATAAGTACCATCTGCATGTTGACATCGAGTACAATATACATACACCTATTGGGCCACAGGAACTGATGGTCATTGATCGAAGTCATTTGCACAGACCTATGTGAAGTTTTGTGATCTGTACTAGAGAAAGATCATATCCAAGCATTGTATCACTGCATCTTTGTACACAGCCATATATTTTTTTTTCCACCAAGACCGGGTGCTAAACCAACACTAAAACATTTCAATTCATTTGCTCTCACAGAAAGCTGGACATGCACATTGTGTAAACTGTGCAGCTCCCACAACACATAAGATGATAAAAAAACACAAAGGAGATGTTTCTTATTGACAAAAATGTGGAAGTCATCGCTACACATGGAAACTAGAAGAGTTTTCAGCACTGTGAAACATTTCCAAGCAGCTTTCTGAAGCTGATTAGCTATACATTTAATCCCATCTTCCATAGTGACATGGTAGCAGATGTCCCAGTGTTCTGTTTTGAAGAGACCAAGAATACTGTTTCCTCAGTTTTCAGTCATGTATATGAGCACTGTCTGGTCTTCAACATCCCTGAAAGGAGGTGTTTGCAACACACACTGGCTACCTGATATAAAATGAAGTACTGTTACTTTGTTGGTAAAAAAAAATATGGAGGGCATCATGGGACATAAAAATAGGACGAGCATGCAGCATTGAGGTATGACTCAACTGCCTGAAGGTGATGAAATCTACATTGAATACCATTTTCTACGGTGACAAGTAGCTGATATCCAGTGTTCTGACTAGTCTCTCTCCATCTCAAACAAATGTTGTCAGCAAATCATCGATTGGTATTCAGCAGTGTACCAGCATACAGATGGGATGTAAAAGAGACCATCAAAAGTGGGGTTATGTACTGTAATAAGCCAACCAGTTGATAGTGCGGTCAATTTTAGCTAATTTACCCTTTGTTCTGTAATTTCAGTGCCAGCTAATGAGACAGCAGAATACTTCCGAGTTTCTGTATCATCGCTAAACGACCCCTCCACTACTTCGTGAGTACCATATAATGGATTGCGAATGTACATTATTGATTGCACAGTACATCTATTCACAGTCAATGGTCAGACATATGCACAGAAGTATTCCAGACAGCGTCCTGTACCGATGCAGTTAGGTTATCTATACATTTCTAGCACATCGATCATAATTCGGAATTTACGATTACAAGTGGCCATATTTCCCTATTCGGATGGTGTCACAGAGTATTCTCCCATAAATAGGACAAAGCTGGAGATAGAAATATCTCCCCGCATTGTGGTCGACAAACCCTTGTTATAACATGGTCACTGATTTAATCTGAAAGTGAGCACATGTAGTAGAATAGTACACCCCTACATTCCACATCTTGTGAACAAACAGAGTGAGCTGACTCCATAATTGCTATTCAGAAAATACTGTTCCTCACCAATCTTACTCACAACACCCGTCTGAGTGCATAAGACCTCTTCAGATGTGTGCATATCAAGGAGGTTAGAACCACTTATTGGCATATAGTAGACATGGAAGTGTTGTGGTGATATAACATATAGTTGAGAAGAAAGGTGTGGTTTATGCATGGAGCTTCAGACGGACAGAGTTTGAAACACATATAAATGAATGACACCATTTGTTTGAGGTGGAATGAGCCTTGGTGGAACACTGGACATCGGCTGCTTGTCCCTGTGAATCATGGGATTAAATGTAGAGGTCATCACGTTCAGGCAGTTATTTGAAGGCATATATTTTTTCACAAACTACATTAAAGTGCTTCATTTTATTTCGACCAGCTTGCACATGTTGTGAACAGGTCCTTTTAATGATGGTCAATACCGGGCAGAGCCCTCAAAGAGATTATGGTCGTATACACCTGCGGCCAGATGCAGACAATACCGCCACTGTGCGATAGGTAATGTCACTGATAATCTTGTCACTAAACCAAAATTTCTTCACGAAAGAAGAAGAAATAAACAGTCCAGAATTCGAATGAAGAACAACTGTCATCATGAGTGATACAGACATAGATATCTTCGATATAGCGAGACACCTTAATTTAATCAGTGAAGACAAGGCCTCCGGTCTAGATCACACACAAGTTAGTTTTCTTTTGGAGTACACTGATAAAATACCTACCTGCTTAGCAATCCTATACAACTGCTCGCTTGTCGAAAGATCAGTACCTGAAACTATAAGATCACACATGCCCTACCAACACTAAAGGAATGGAATAAGAGTAATTCGCTAGAAACCGACCCACATCATTAACGTCGATCTGCAGTACGGTTTTGGAACAGGTACTTTGGTCGAACATTGAGAATTACCTCAAAGAAAACTGTTTATTGTCAAATAACCAACACAGACTTCGATAGAAACAGAACTAGCTCTTCATTCTCGGGAAGCAGTGAGACCCATCGGCAAGAGATGTCAAGTTAATTACATGTATTCAGATTTCCAGAAGATTTCTGACTCCGTTTCTCTGAAGCAACGTCTTATTAAATTTCGTGACTACGGAGTATCATCTAGTTGTGCGACTGGATTAGTTATTTACTGTCAGAAAGTCCTCACGTCGTAGTAATAGAGAGAATGTCATCAAGTAAAACAGAAGTAATATCTGGCGTTTTCCAACGAAGTGATGTACGCTTTCTGCTGCTCCAGATCTACGTAAACCATTAAAGAGACAATCTTAACAGCCCTCTTAGAATGTTTGAAGATGGTGCCGTCATTTACCGTCTCCTAAAGATATCAACTTACCAAAACCAATTCAAAATACTACAGACAAAACATCTGTATTAAGCGAAAAGTGGCAATTAACTGTAATTAATGGAAAGGGTAAAGCCATCCACATGAGTACTAAAAGGAATCCGCCAATTTTCAGTTACATGAAGAATCACACAAACATAATGGCTGTAGTGTTCTGGAAAAATGTTTTGACGATAAGCCGTGGCTAAAATTCTGCATGCTAAATAGTCATCTTAAGTATTTTGAAGGATTTAGCATTCAGTATTTTATTTTATCTTTTCTTGCCTTAACTGAAGTTTCCTGTACTTAATATATGTTTTAGGATATCGTTGTAGCATTGCTTGTAAGATCTATTTTTGAAGTACCGCCTCGTAAAGGTAAGCTTATCATTTTCATTACACAGCAGTTTGGTTCACACATGGTTCCTTGCCGTGTGCTTTGACTAAACTGCTGTCAGATATTATTCTCTGGACATTTATTAAGTTCTACTGTATCAAATTTTAATAATCTGAATGGTTTAAGAGACATGGCCTTCGCCACTGCTAAGCATTCTTGATATTTGGTTGAAGATAAATATTTCATATTTGGTGGGATATTAAATATTAAGGGACCTTATGCTGCACATTTCACGAGAAAGTGGCCATTAATATTTGCTTAACTTGTTTGTTTGGCGTATGTTTCATCCAAGTGTTTTTTGTTAACAGCCCTACGTAGTCTTTTGAGATTTACCGCCGACTTTTCAGCGGCTGGTGGCCGAGGGGCTTGTTGCTGTTACGCACCAGCTCGTTTTCTGTTGGCTACCTTTGAGGTCCGTCCCTTAGTGAGCTTGTTCAAGCTGCCTGCTAATTAATTATAAGTTAAGTAGTGGCTACATTACTTAATGTTCTAATCTATGGAATCTTATTTAAAGGTTTACTCAAAGTTGGGCATCTACTTTGGAATGCTTGCAATTTCGGGTAGCTAAGTTTGTTTTTTTGTCGTTTTTTAACTTCTTAATGCGCAAGATAGTGTCTTCATTATTATGTTAGACGAATATCTCCTGACCATTTAACCATAATTGCTGGTTTGAGACTAAATTGGGATTGTAAGGTGTGGACCATCTTAATTATTTTGCTGTTTTGATACTTGATAACATCTTCCGGAGATTTGACAGTGATTTCAGCAGTGTGTTTTCCCTCTTGTGTGCTAAGGGTCTGTTTGATTAAAAAAAATTAGTGGTTTTCCGAAAATCCTTTGAAGACCTTAAGCGACCTTTTCTTAAATTGCCGTAAAGATAATTTTGCTGTTGTCCTTTGAACAGCTTCTGTTACATAAAGGAAGATGATTTAGAAGAAAACACTTTCTTACCGTTTTATAATTACTCTGGCTCTGTTTTATGTGATTTGTTGGAGCGAAATCATTCGTTAAGGCCGATTATCGCTGTAGGCAACTAATTAGCCTTACACTTTCGCTCATAACTATTTCTGATTATTGTATTTATATATTAATGCTATTATCTGATGGTTAAATACATGCAACCTTACAAACGACAAATGACACTTCTATTCCCAGTTGGCCCTTCCGTGCTTTCCTTGTCCTACCCCACCAAGTGCGTAGGGACCATACTTGCGACAGTCGAGTTCCTTCCTGAGGTGACACAGATTCACCCTGCCAAACTCATTTGATATCTTCTTTGAATCACACTTAAAGACTTCAACTTGTGGATTGTCATCTATGAACTCCACGTCAGGTCAGATAGATCATTCCATGCATAAAATACAATTAATTTCGTCTTTTTAGTTGCGAATTAACTATTTTGACTATTACTAAGAAAACGAGGGCTCAATAAATGCTGCAGTTGATGCTATGTCTGTGAACACTGTAAAGCCAAAGCTGCGTTGGATCTAGATTCACGTCTCGTGTGAGAACAGCATTTTCACTCGAAAGTGACAGAGCCACAGCCGTTGCGCTTCCTGTATAAGCCAAATAATTCTTGTCCGAACGATCCTACATGAAAAATGAAAACAATTTTAAGACGCGATTTCTTCGATAGCACTCACCCCTTACCAGGCACTGATCTAGCTTCCTCCACTACTTTTCATACCTCTCTTAAATCCAAAGAGAACAAAATGTCACTATTGTTACACCTTCTTTCATTTAACGCTCCCTTTTTCTAAGCCATAAACAACCCTGCTCATATCCTTTAAATATGCTACATTCAAAATGTCAACCCAAGAACAGTGCTGGAACCTCAAACAAAAAATGACTAGTCGTACATAAACTTATAGTAACCAGCGTACCAACACGCCAAACAAACTTGCCACGAGCACTGCATCAACCTCCTTTTTCCGCATACATTTTCCTCGCAGCTATTGATTATATACTTAATATTCCTCCAGTCATATGCTCCGTGATCAATGGTTACAACGTTGTTTTTACTACTGTTACTGCATGGTATACATCCAGTTTATGAAAATATTTCACACCGAAGACCTACCTAGAAAATAAAATAGCATGATGCTTGCCAACGTTAGTGCAGGAACCTCCACTGTCGATCGTTGGGTCAAGGCACGATGCATCGCGATCACCTGGGCTGACACAGGCTGGCGTCCGGTGCCATGGGCCGTGGGAGCAGAAATTCCTCTGATCAGCACAGACAGCCACGAGCTTTATCTGGGGAACGTATTACAGAGGATTTGTTATTACTGGCACGTTAGATACTAAAGTAAATTATCAAAATAATACTGTTAGCATACACACGAGATTTGGTAGAGTGAATTACCAAAAAATCGTGTTCCACAACACAGCTATCTTTTGGTCTGCGCCACGTTTTCCATGAACGGATAGTGCCGCACAGTAAGTTGAAGGCAACAATTTCTGCGAAAGCTTCGCATCCTACAGTGCCAGCTGCTTGTTACATTGATTAGAAAATCAAGTTGAACGTACGCAATGGGTAGCCTAAGTAGCTGGTGTATAGTGATTTGATCAAACAATAAAATTAATGTGTTTAAGAGGCTATAATCTACTCCAAGAAGTAAGCGAGTCTGAATTCTCATCCAGTTTGGCGTGCCGGCCGTAGTGGCCGAGCGGTTCTAGTCGCTTCAGTC
Source organism: Schistocerca piceifrons (assembly GCF_021461385.2). Taxonomy (NCBI): domain Eukaryota; kingdom Metazoa; phylum Arthropoda; class Insecta; order Orthoptera; family Acrididae; genus Schistocerca; species Schistocerca piceifrons. Next base: position 372,121,897 of record NC_060142.1, read on the forward strand.
AGGAACCGCGCGACCGCTACGGTCGCAAGTTCGAATCCTGCCTCGGGCTGATGACCTCAGATGTTGAGTCCCATAGTGCTCAGAGCCATTTGAACCAGTTTGGCGTACCTGCGCTACAGCAGGATTGTTAGCAGCCATCTGTTGCGTCTGATAACTTCGGATAGTGGTTGGTTTTTACACTTAGGGCCTAAACTCGAGCTCCACCTACGACGACGGTTTTTAACAGAGAGAGTCAGATCGTATTCACCTCTCGTTACGCCAAGTGAACAACGTAGGATTGCACCGTGGTTTATAATTCGTTATAAACGCTATGTCCCTTCGCTACTACCTAGAAGTTAGGCTGAGCCACGACACAAGCGGAGTCATTATCACCAATAACCATTCTCTCACTTGTAACTTTAGTTTAGTCTGTAATCCCAAAGTCATGTAATGGCCAACTTTTATTTGATCTTGATTTGTTGAATATATTAGTTCTGGACCAGATATCGAGCCTGGGTTTTCCCTTTCGCAGGATATGTTTCTTTCATGACAATACAGTTCTCTCAGTTCTTGCCTCTATGTCTTCATTTAAGTATAGTGTCGGGGTTCGAATCCATCTCAGCACAAAACTTTTTATAATGCCCTTTCAAGCTCAAATATGAACACATCTAATTGTGGGTGTAAAATAATTTAAGTTTCTTGCCTCGCTTCATTCGATGTCAACAATGATGAGAACGGAGGTTTTCGACTCCCAGTAAGACACAGAACTTTTCGTCCATCATTTCAAGTTCATAAGCCTTGCTACTGGTTGTAGTGATACGAAATATTCAATCGATTCGTAACTGCTCTTTCCAGTCGCAGTGATAAACAGTAAGTCAGATTCATATTTTAAAGTAACTGTAACTTATTATTTTATGTCATGTAATTTGTGTATTTTTGGCGTTTAATCACAAAATACGTTGCTTTATTTTATTTCAAGAGCTACGCAGCAAAAAATAGTACTGACAGCGATGACACTCTTCACATCCGACAGACCACTTAACGCCACCAGACGTACTCGCTTTCAAGTCCGCAGCCAGAGGGGCAAAGAAAACTCCAAGAGCGTCAAGCTCTTGCCATGCCTATTTTTGGTAACAATGTAAAAATAAGAATGATATAAACTGTACTGACACAGCTTTGTGTTGATCCTGCGACACTGAGAGATCAATAATTGAAACGTGATCATGTTCCTACACGTTATTACGGTACTCGACCTTGCGCATGAAACTTCGTGAAATTGTTGGAATTAATCGTAAAATGTTGGTGTTCTGATTTATTTTGAAAACTTTGTGAAAAGAATACTTGAAGAAGTGGCACTGGAAATAGTGATGACATTTTACCAGTATACACAAATACAGACAAAGTTAAAATTGACTCTGATTTAAAGACGACCGTTATCTCTGGATTCTAAAAACATACACAAATGGGCAATTAGACTATGTTAATCTGATTGCTGATAGAATATCCATTAAAAGTTACAGACGGTACTAAGTTAGAATGATCTAAATAGTTCTGCAAAGTGAGCGTTGAAATCTAAACGGAATTTCGCATTTAATATGAAAGGAAGCTATTACGTATAAGAGACTGTAGCATTTAACTGTTCGGATGTAGTCATGATCTCTGATGAAACCAAATTATGCGAGTTGTAAATAAAAAGGATAAATGTTTGAAATTTCAGATATTGTTGGCCCACATCTCACTGATAAGTGAAGAATATTTTAAATCAGACAGCCGATGTTTTCAAAGAAACGGATAACGATATTATGGCTAGCCGAGTTGACGGATCGTAAAGGACGTGGCTGCTAAGTGTAATCTTAGGGTGAGTAAAGCAACAGTAAACTGAACAAACCCAGTTGCGACTGACTTCACAATTGGTTTGAAATAATTACAGAATTTACATTAAAGACATAATATACACATTCAGAACGCAAAGGCTTTCAAGAGCCGGTCAGTATTAAATTATCTTCGGATGCATGTGAGATACGATCTTCGTGGCTGTAACACTCGATCTGGCGAATAGCAGGAACGTCGCGTTATATATATATATATATATACTGATCGGGGAACGGCAAGGTTATCCCACATTAAGGCGGTCGTACCCATACACGGTGAGAAACAATTCGATACTTAACTCCTCCTGGTTTGCTGTCAACGACGATATGTACGGAGTTCGATTCCAAACTTTTCCACTGTAATGCCACAGTGACGTGAAACATGTTCCATATAAGATAATCAATGATAATGGTGTTTCCGTCAGTACTTTCTTCAATGTGGGAGTTGTTATTAGCAATTCTTACTGCAATAAGTTCTTGCTTATCATGCATAACGACGCGTTTCATATCTTCAGCATACCTCACTAGCCTCCTAAGAGCTATACACTCACTATGACGTCTGTACTCAGCACTTGTTCTCGCTGCCGATCCTCAATGGACCATCCTGCGTTTTCTATACCCCTATGTCCAAGACTAATGCGCAAACGTACGTTTTAATAGTAGATGTTATCTCCACATTCTGTTGGCAGTCAATCTCAATCAAATAAAGTTCATACCTTATTTTTTGAAACAGGAATCCTAAAGCGTTAAATGTAAGCGTTGATGCCACTGTAGCAGTGCCATTCTTTTTCCGAGATCTTCCATCTAGATATAGGGAACACTTTCATCCAATAATTAGAACATCATCGTTCTCGTTGACAACTCTGATTTCATAATATTTATTGAACATTGCACAACCATGGTATCTGCGTGAGAAATATTCATGACACACAATTTGCTCAGCACATTGTACGGGGATTGTTATATCGAGCGACAGCACTGTGACGTTTCAAGCACAGACATTTGAGGAAGCGGTAGATATACTGTGTTATCACATTGTGTCCTCGTTAAGAAGTGACACACTGATAATTCCATGCACCTCTGTATACTTTACACCAACACTCCTGCTGAAGCTGAAGGCATATTACGATTTCCTCGCCATGAAAGTTGACTAGGGACGCGTCTTGATCCGCAGTACACAGATCGAGACGATCTAATGACTGGACAGTCACTGGAAGCTGTACCAAGTCCCCGAGGCTGTCGACGATCTTATATCCTGGACTGACTACATGGAAGAACCCGTAAATTGTATGAATAAATCTGTTGCAGAGATATGCATTCATTGCGATTTTGCACTCGCTGGGACTTTAACTGTCTGCTGCTATATCTGCCTGCTCTGATCACTCATAAAATTCGTCTCAGTTATCAATATTATACGTACCAGTTAGTATTTCCACTACTTTCTTTTTGACCTTTTAGTTGTACACTAAGTTTACTATTTGTCTTGGTGATATTAGGGCTGACACAGCTCCAGTTCAATCACAGCAATACTTCAATACAATTTGCTTAGATCGATCGGTAGAAAGGAGCTTACATGTAAAGATCACGCGCAACTGATGCAATGATGTGCATACTGCCTGTTTTTATGAATTTGTGTTGAGCAAATTCTAACTAAATCCACCCGAACAGGCCTTGGAAGGCCCATCTGTACCGACCGTCCGCAGTGTCGTCCTCGACATACGATCGTCAGTGGCTGCTGATATGGAGAGGCATGTGGAGAGCACAGCGCTCCCCTCAACGGAGCCGCTACTTCTCTCTCAAGTAAGGCCTCAATTTGCCTCACAAGGTCTGAGTGCACCCTGCTTGCCAACAGCTCTCGACAGACCGGATGGTCACCCATCCAAGTGCTGACCAAGCCCGAGAACGCTTAACTCCGGTGATCTGACGGAAACCGGTGCTACCACTGCGGCAAGGCCGTGGGCTGTCTGGAAAAACTGATAAAAAGACTACAGAGAAGTCAATAGAAGTCTTCATAGCACTGAAAACTTTAGAAAACGCGATTGTTGTTGAAGTGTCGGCGCAATTCTTCAAGTGGCCTGCAAGTCACAAAACGAGTCAAAGAAGTATATGATATTTGATTTTAATTTTTTTTTAAATACGCAACCCAGTGAGTTCCATGCCCATTGGCAACATCTAAATTCACAATCCCGCATTCTTTAGATTTCCATATAGTCTTGGGCAATATATTCGACATTAACACAGCCCGAAATTTTAGAATTGTAAATTTTTGACAGGTTTAAGGAGATTGGCATTTTTGAGTTACTTCTTCGGCAGTATAACTGTGAGGCATTATCTTATGAAGGTTCCAGGCTTTTTCCCGTGAGGGTTTGGATAAAGTTCTTTCCCAATGACGACTGATCTCATAATTTTCGCCCCATCAGTCTGTTTCTGGACTTTATCACTATTCTGTCAAAAGCTACCGCCGCTCCAGATAAAGAGCCAGTTGCTGAAAGACCCTTCATCACGTGAATTATAAATGGGATAAATCTATCAAATGTTTTCAGTATTGACGTAAACCTACGCATTCAAATAGTTTCTCTTCCTCATCTTGTTTTTCTTCTTATTTTTAGTTTTATTCATCAACATTTGTGCTTAAGATCGTTTTTAGCTCCTGACAGTGTTGATTGGATACAACTTTTTAAGTGTCCAGTGGGTTTTCATTTTGTCATATTTAGTTCACAATGCACGGCTGTCATAATTTGTCAGATTTTTTCCCCAAACCCAGTTTGTTCGCTGCACATAGTTTGACGGACTTTCAATTCAAAGATGTACTGTCCTATACTGATGGGCCTGTTCTGGTATATTTCTCTAGGTTTCTCAGGTAAAATTCAAGCTAGAACAGGATTTACTGCCCAACTTTGTTCACAAAATATGCAATATCCTGTTACCTGCATGTCTCCTCAGATTAAGTTATCCACTTATCAATACACAAACAACAATATATATTCAAACTCATGTGTCCTTTAACTGAAAAAGTGACATGACGATCTCACCTTGGGAAAAGATTGCGGATAAGTCGCCCATTTGGAAGAGAGTGAGAGAGAGAGGGGGAAGAGGGGGGGGGGGGGAAGCGATGAGAATAATATGGATTAAGGAAGCTCCTTGAGTCAGAGCAGGGAGTATCTGAAGTTTGAACTAGGTAGGCAAGCTAGAAACTGTAAAAATGGAAATGCAAAGCCTCGATCTAGATATAGTGTAAGTCAGTGAATTGAAACTGAAAGAATACAACGGTATCTGGTGACCCGATTTAAGGTAACATCAACAGCAGCAGAAAAAATGTACAACAAAATTAGGTTTCGTTATAAATAGGAAACTAGGGCAGAGTGAGTTACTGTGAACAGTTCCAGGTTGTTGTCAGGTTGTTGTCTTCAGATTCGACAGTACATCAATGCTGTCAACTACCGTTCGGGTACTCATGCCAGTATCATGTGTAGAGGATGAAAACATAGAGAAGGTATATGAGGATATTCAACAGGTAATTCAGTAAGTAAAGAGAGAAGAAAGTACCATAGTCCTGTGGTACTGGAATGCGTTTGTAGGGAAAGGAATAGAGAAGAGCAGATCGTTGCGGCAGAATATTGGCAGCAGGAACGAAAGAGTATACAGACTTCTTGAATTCTTCAATATATTTAAGATTGTGGTTGCGTGTACCGTGTGCAAGCATCACAAATGGAGTAGGTACACATGGAAGGGTCCTACAAACATGCAAAGATTCCTACTGCACTGCGTCTTGATCACAGAGAGACTTGGAAATCAATTACAGGATTGGAAGATGTACCCTCGAGCACTAATAGACTCACATTGCAATTTAGTAATGATTAAGAGTAGATTAAATATTAAGAGAAACATATGGTAGAATCAGCATGGAGGGAGGTGGGATACTGAAGGAATGAGGAATGATGAAACGCATTTGAAGTTCGCTAAGGATGTGGATACTGCAATAAGGAATATCGAAGTATGCAGTGCGATTGAGGAGGTATGGGCATCTGTAAAAAGAGTAATCACAGATGCCGGACAGTCAACCATACTTATAAGGAAGGTATCTGCGAAGACATGGGTAACAGAAGAAATATTTCAACTGATCAGTGAAAGGAGGAAGTTCAAGTATGCTTAGCAAAAGTCAGGAATACAGAAATATAAGTTACTTAGGAATGAAACTATCGGGAAGAACAAGAAAGCTGGGGCGAAATGGCATCAGGAAAATTGGAAGAAACAGAAAAAGAAATGATCGTCAGAGGGAGTGAATCGGCATATGGAAAAGTAAGAACAAACTTTGGTGAAATTGAAGGCAAGGATGATATCATTATGAGCTCAGCGGGAAGTCCACTGCTAAATTCAGAGGAGAGAGGAACAAGATGGAAGAGTATATCGAAGACCTTCATGAGGGGGGGGGGGGGCGGAATCTGTCTGGCAACGTGCTGTTCAAGTTTTTATTTACAACATATGACCCTGGTGACGTATCATCACACTTTCGGAAGAATATCATCCACACAACTCCGAAGATTGCAAGAGCTGAAAAGTGCGAGAAGTATCGTATAATCAATTAAAAATCTCATGCATCCAGGCTGCTGACAAGAATAATGTATAAGAGAATCGAAAATGAAGTCGAGAATCCGTAATTTGACGGTCAGTTTCGTTTTAGGAAAGTTAAAGGTAGCAGAAAGACCCTTTCACATGGTTTTTTGACCTGTAAAAATCATTCAACAATGTAAAATGGTCTAATCTATTCAAAGTTCAGAAGAAAGCAGGGGTACGCTATAGGGGTAGGCAGGCAACATACAATGTGTACAAGAACCAACAGAGACCAATAAGATTGGAAGACAAAGAACGAAGTGCTCGTATTCTAAAAGAGCGTAATACACGGATACAGTCTTTCGGCCCTAGTGATCAGTTTACACATCGAAGAAGGATTGACGGAAATCAAAGGAATTTTCTAGAGCAGGACTAAAATTCAAAGTGGAGGAATATCAATGATAAAATTCGCTGATGACATTGTTATCCACAGTAAATATGAGGAAGAATTACTGTATCTGTTCAATGGAATGAACAGTCTAATGAGTACAGAACGTACGTTGATAGTAAACAAAATGAAGATCAAAGTGAAGAGAAGCAGCAGAAATGAAAGAAACGAGAAACTTAATATCCAGATTTTTGAAGTAGACGAAGTAAAGGAATTCTGCTGCCTTGGTAAGAAAACAACCCAGGATGGGCGAAGTAAGGAGGACATAATAAGCAGACTACCCCAACCAAAGAGGGCATTCTTGTCCAAAAGGATTGTACTGGTATCAGACATAGGCCCTGAGGAAGAAACCTCTCAAAACGTACGTTTGGAGCACAGCATTGTATGGTAGTGAAATATGGACAGTCGGAAAACTGGAACAGAAAAGAATCGTTGTGGTTGAGATGCGGTGCTACAGAAGATTGTTGAACATTAGGTGTACTGCTGAATAAAGAACAAGGATGTCCTCTGTCTGATTGATTAGAAATGAACGTGTAGAAAATACCCGAAACAAGAAGTGACAGGATGACAGGACATGTGTTACAATATCAGACAACATCCTCCATGATACTAGTGGGAGCTGTAGAGATCAAAAATTCTAGGGGAATACAGAGAGTTGAACATACATGGCAAGTAAGCGAAGACGTTTTGGGCAAGTACTATTGTCAGATGAAGAGGCTGGCGAGTCATATCACACCATCAGAACACTGATGACTCAAAAAAGCAACTACCACACGCTATTCGTTTTTCAAGCTTTGTTCCTCTTCCACAATAGTCATATGAAGGGATACACAACTCCACCGGTAGCTTTTCGACATTAACATCACCATCTCTGATGCATTTCTCATCACTCATGTTATGATACTGCTCAGTTTGAGGATTGTGCCCACTGTTATGTCGTATGACACCCTCTATGAGAAACAATTCTGGCTGAGAGCTTCACTGTAATTCCTCTGCGTAAAAACTGTCAGCAGTTTATGCATCGTCAGCACCTTTTCGGATGTAAGTTATACTTATTGCTCTCTGTACTTCGGAATAGTAAATATCTCTGTTGACCCATAAGATAGGTAAGATTACATAACACTTTGACATGCACACTGAATTCCCTACTTTAAATTTCTGTTGTATACCATGTTTAGAAACTTATTATCATGATTATCAGTGTACTTCATTTTAGTCCATTGGAGTTTAGCTTACTTATTCCGTTCAGCTATTTGCAAGTATGAATGTTGATATAAGCTTCATGATTTGAATGCATGCCTGATTTACCTATTCCTGTTAAACAGCACTACAAAGGTTTTAAAAAGGAACCAAATGACTCACTATAAAAAATGCTGCACGGTTACCATATCTTAGTACACAGCACGACTTAGCTCATCCCATCCTATGTTCATAAACTGCATTAGAACACGAGATTTCACATTCTCAATTCCCATTATTTCATCTCAGTCACTGTCTGGTGGTATACCTATATTTATACATTTGGATCCACTAGCAGTCAATTTAAGTATACTGGTACACAGAAGTACACAGGGCTGTTTAGATGAGGCTGGATGAGTTGTGGTGCTGGTGCAGCGAACGGTTGTGTGTCTTGCTCTGAAATATCTGCTTGCTACTGAGGCTCGAGAGTGAAGTTGCAGTGAAAGTATCAGGCAGTACTGCATAACAGTGCTGTTGCTCTGTTGAAAAAAGTAAACGAAATCGTAAGATCTTGTGAAATTATGCGGATAGACGCAACGAGTAATGATAAGTAGAGATGTAATAGATAAGCAACACAGCGAGAAACAACCGCAGGAATCAGTGTGGGACGTACGCCGAACGTATCCGTCAGGACAGTGCGGCAAAATCTCGCGTCAATGGGCTATGGCAGCAGACGACCGACGCCAGTGCCTTTGGTGACAGCACGACATGGCCTGTAGCGCCACTTCTGGTCTTTTGATCATATCGGTTGGCCTGGACTGGAAAACCGGAATTTGGTGAGGTGAGGCCCGATTTCAGTTGTTAATAGCTAATGGTAGGGTTCGAAAATGTGGCACAGACGCCACGAAGCCATGGACCCAAGTTGTCAACTAGGCTCTGTGCAAGCTGATGGTGGCTCCATAATAGTGTGGGCTGTGTTGGTATCTAATGGACAGGGTCCTCTGGTCCAACTGAACCTGTCATTGAATGGAAATAGTTATGTTTGGCTACTTTGAGCCCAATTGCACTCATTCATGGACGTCACGCCCCGTAACGACAATAGAATGTTTGTGGACGATGCACCGTGTCATCTGGCGACAATTGTTGGAGAATGCCTTGAAGGTAATAGTCCGACAATTCGACCGAACGATTTAGCCACTCAGATCGCCCAACATAAATCCCATCGAACACATAGAATATAATGGAGAGGTCAGTTCGTGGAAAAACTCCTGCACCAGTAACACTTCCGCATTTATGATCGACTATAGAGGTAGTATAGGTCAGATTTTGTGCAGACGACCTCCAACGACTTGAGTCCATGCCAAGAGGAGTTGCCGCACCCGCCGGGCAAAAGGAGGTTCGACATGATATTACGAGATATACAATGAATTTCGTCACCTCAGTGTTAATACGTCGGTTACTAGTGCTCAAGCCCTTTGATGTTATGTCGTATATGTACGATTCCTTGAGCCTAAAAGAGGCAGGGACAATGCTAAGCGATGGCGCGAGCTAAGGAAGTTCTACCATCGGATAATTACTTAGAAACTTTCTTTCGGCCAATAAGGGAAGTCGACGTAGCAGCGTAAAGCTCCTGCCTCCATACCTGACACCAATGCCGGGAGTTAAATTTCAAGTACTTTCGTAGTGCTGATGGTGTTCAGTCTTTCGATCGGCGACGTTACAGTAGGTGGCCCCCTTGTTACATTACTGGAATAGGCTGTGTAGCAGGGCTCCCTTGTAATTGTATATATTTCAATGTATTTCTCCATGGCTGCTTCCAGCAGCACAGAAGCTATTCTCTCATATCTTGGCATGATGTCCCTTGTTCCATTTAATGTTTTCAACATATTATAGGGACTGAATCGTGGATTAACTAGCGCTGAACTAAGTTGAAAATGTTACGAGGTATATTTTTATCTCTGAATATGTGATTTATTCATGTGCTAGTTTTAAAAAAAACCACCGATGTGATTCCTCACACTCGAACTTATAATTCGCAGGCACTGTCCCAACTATTAACCACACACCAGGGAAGATAGCAGAGAAATTGAAAATGTTGAAAATTAAATTCCCGTGCCTCACCTACAGTCATTTTAGCATCAACCCTACCATTCTGAAATTTCTTCACAGCTTAGCTCCATGAAGATAGTAAATTTAAAGCGCAAATTTTGGCGGTGCATGGCGATCAAGTCACAGTCAACGTACCACCGTTATTCACGTGACTTTACGTTGTTCCAATAAATATTCCTGGCAGAGCGTGTTATATACATATATGAAGCGACATTTTTTTTATCTTGCTGCTGTAGTTATTATTCACGTTGTATGTATCACTGAGAATTACATAATTTGGAACATTTGTTGTGGCCAGCGTTGCGTATTTAAATGGTGTTAGAAAAAGTATTCCTTATTTCGAGAAGTGGTAGTAACAACCAAAACAAGAAAATTATATCCAGTAAACGTGGCCTCTAAAACGCGTACCATAAGAGCTACAGGCAACTGCTCACCTTCGCTAATACGAAATGCATCTCTTCTACTGCATGTTCTTTGCTATTATGAACGACCTATGAAATCATACATAAGAATCACACGGTCAACTGGTTGCAAATAACTGTTTGGAAAGTACAAAATGCAGTAAACACATGAGAACACATTATTTTGCTACTGTGTAACAGCAGAGATTCCCCTGTAACCGACTTCCTATTATACCGACTCCACCTGTGAGCCATCTCTGAAGGAGATACTCGATACGATGTCCGTTCGTAGTAACGCAAGCGTCTAACCGACGCCTTTCTGGGAATAAAGCAGTCTCGAAAAACTTCAGGTTGCTTACCGATGCAATGGCAGGAACTGATGATGCTTTCCTGTAGTGACTGTACATCATACACCAAAAATAGGAAGTGTCTATTCAACCAGTGACCAAGGTAATTAATATCCAGAGAACTAGCTGACAAACGTACTCGATCTCCGCTTCCTACCCATTGCCCATTAAACGCCTGTGTGAAGCGTACGTTTACGGAGAAAATGAGCTCGTGCTTCATCATCCATCAACAACTGTTCCAGTCGTTGTTCGAAGTCGTTTTATGGACTGCCGATACCTTGCACCACTTCTATAGTATGTAATGTTATATGTCTATTGTCAATAATTGCTGCCCAATCATTAATTCAAAATCGACGCTGATTCCTCGCTTCATCAGCTGCTTGACGATTTGCATTATCTCACACATGTTGCGGATGGAAACTTACAGTGCTATCGCGTGTGAAACCAACCTCGTCTGTGAACAGTACCTTTGACATGAAAAGTGAATCTCCCACTATACAGGGTGAGGCATATTTGGCGAAATAAACATCGACTTGAAAAAAACGTGTTAATAAACCTTGTTCATCCCGAAGAGGGACATCCATTAACATAATACTCGATCCCCTTGCACCACCCCAGGGGGAAGGAAAGGGGGGGGGTTGACTTTAAAATCATAAATAGGTGACCGTATTTTTTTTATTGCAGATTTGGAAGATCTGGATTTTCCGTGAAAAAATATGTAACTTTTGAAAATTCCTGGCGGATTCAAACTGTGTGCCGGAGCGAGATTCGAAATCGGGACCCTTGCCTTTCGCGGGCAAGTGCTCTACAATCTGAGCTACCCAAGCAAGACTCACCCCCGTCCTCACAGCTTTACTTCCGCCAGTACCTCGTCTCCTACTTTCCAAACTTCACAGAAGCTCTTCTGCGAAACTTGCAGAACTAACACTCCGGGAAAAATGGTTCAAATGGCTCTGAGCACTATGGGACTTAACTGCTGAGGTCATCAGTCCCCTGGAACTTAAAACTACTTAAAGTTAACTAACCTAAGGACATCACACACGTCCATGCCCGAGACAGGATTCGAACCTGCAACCGTAGCAGTCGCTCGGTTCCAGACTGAAGCGCCTAGAACCGCTCGGCGGCATCGGCTGGCAATGATAATTTCATTTCACAGATACTTTTCTCCGATGAATCAAATTTTACGAATCGTGCTCAAGTGAATCGGCATAATATGCATTATCGGTCAGTGATGAATCCCCATTGGATAAGGCAAGCTGAACACCAACGCCCTTGGAGTGTCAACGTTTGGTGCGGTATTTTAGGTACGAAGGTAGTTGTCCCATACTTGATGGAAGGTTATCTGACTGGTCAAATGTACAGTGACGTTGTGGCTAATGTTTTCCCATACTAACAGACGATGTTCCACTTCAAACGAGACTGGATATGTGGTTCGATGGATTGGACGAGGAGGACCTCAGATGTGGCCCTTACGTCCACCCGATTTGACTTCTTCCGATTTTTTCCTATGAGGATGGCTAACAGAATGAGTTTACATGCATGTATCAACAACCCTCGAAGATATGCGGTAGTGAATTCGCAATGAATGTGGAAACAGTAGCGTAGAGACTCTAATACATGTCGGATTGTCATTCAGATACAGAGCTGAAATGTGAATTAGAAACAACGGACAACATTTCGAACATTTGCTGCACTGAAACAGTCTCGAGAGGCCAGGGGACTCGCAGTAATCAAGTACCCTGAGATAGTGATGGGCAAGGGGACTCGCCAAAGTTAAGCACCCCGAAGGGAACACTTTACTACTACACCGGAGTCGTTGTTCCTGGGTAAAGCTAAGTGCATTACGGGAGGTTAGACAGTGTCACATGATAGCATTTCACAAATATCAAATACTGTACCTTGATTTTCCTAATCGGATGTGTATTTTTGTGAGATACTACCGGTTTGAAACATTTGGCACCCAATATCCATGTGTGCCTGTTACAGCGCCATCTATCATGAAACGAAAAACAGTTTCATACAAAAATTAAAATTTTTTCACGGAGAATCCAAATCTTCAATTAAAAAATAGGGTTCTCTATTTAAGATTTCAAAATCACCTCCCCTCCCGCCCCCGGAGGTGGTGCAGGGGGGTAGAATATTATGGTCATAGATGTTCCTCTTCGAGGTGAACAACGTTTAGTACTACTTTTTTTAATCCGATGTGTATTTCGCCAAATATTCCACGGTTTTAAATGCCTCACCCTGGATATTTAGACAATCCATTGGTAGAACTACATTCATGGAGGTAGATATCGTAGCCGAAGGGCTTGTGCAGCGATTGTGCAAACAGGATTGCCCAAAGTAGAGCCGATAGATGCTGAATTTCTGAGTACACTGGGCATGTTCTACCTCTCGTTGCAACATACGCCCCTCTGTAACAGAAGATGTCTGTCACGAACCGCCGTTGTTGGATCTCCTGGATGGGAATCTGTCAGCTGCAGTAAAAGGAAGTTGTTGAACTTTGCAGCGGGTACCCTCAGTTTGTATATTTTCCAACATAAAGAAATTGGCTTGACGTTTCCTTCCATTTGCTACTGACATAAGATTAAGTCTGTTATTTATCGTTGGAAATAATAGGCTTTCATTATGCTGGAGGGTGCAAAGATGAAACTCCAATGTAAAAGAATTTCACAATCTTATCGCAACACACCTGATTCCATTCCAACTTATGTATGTGCTGCGCTTACCCAAAACTGCGAATATACTTTACAACAACGACACTAACAGATGTTTACTGCATGCTGTATTTGTGGAAAATAATGGAAGAATGTGTTGTCATTTGTTTACTGCACTCTGTAGCTTATTCGTACGTTGCAGTATAGGAGATGTGATACACAATAGCGAAGATGAACGAGTGCTGATAGCTCTTCAGATACGCATTTTAGTTCTCGTATTTAATGGACATTTTCGTCTGGTTTTGGTCCACTCTACCAGCTCTCAAAAGACTGACACCTTTTTAAAGCTCTGTGTAACGACCTGCAGCGTGCGTTTCGTTGGAAGCGTTAGGCAGACAGTTGGCTACATCCAGGAAGAGGAATATTCATAAATACTCGCCGATTCACCCGAACATGAAGGTGTAAGGCCTAGAAAAGTGTCGTAAATGAAAATGAAACGACAAACATGGATAACAGTAGGAAAATATGTTTCATGGCATCAGAGTTGCAGTAACCAAATTGCAGTCAAATATCGACGAAATGAAGTAAAATGGATTTACTTTTCTGGCAGCCCATTTTTAACAACGGCTAATTCAACTGCACGTTTGACCCAACTGCACAACATATGTTTCATGGCATCAGAGTTGCAGTAACCAAATTGAAGTCAAATATCGACGAAATGAAGTAAACTGGATTTACTTTTCTGGCAGTCCATTTTTAACAACGGCTAGTTCAATTGCACGTTTAACCCAACTGCACAACATTTCGCCCAGAGTGGCCACTGCCCATATGGTGATTGGATACCTCTTCGTTTTAACAACTTAAAGGCACTAATCAGAGAGGCCATGTCGGCTGTATGAATGTTTGTCACCCATTGTCGAGATATGAGTGGTTTCAATTAATGTAAGTCAGATGACTGACGGTTACGTCAGTTACCTGCATGTATGGTTAGGACTGTTTTCATTTACATGCATGTTCAGCTTTTTGATTGCGCGTTAACAGGGTTCAGAACTCTAACTATGTCTGGGTACCTTTGTGAACTTCTTTATTCTTCTGATGAAATAAAACGTTCCTTTTGTAATCCTGGACTCCACTTGAGTATTACGTTTCCCATCTAGTTACTGGGGTAGACATGCGTATCGCTCAAAATTAACTGTTCCATCGTTTGAAAAGTAGTTAACAAAGTAAACCACATATTAAAGAATAAGCAAAATCATCTATCAGATAAAATCGATGTATTTGGTTCTACCACCACTTTGACAGCATCCTCGAGATACTGGCGCGAAGTACTAGATCTACGACGGTGACCAACAAGAGCACACCATACACACGTCCTACAGCTGGTTTCCTAAACTGACGCAGTGAGCTTTAGATTTTTTGAAGGTGAGAAGCACACCCTGGCTCGCTACTAACAGAAGTGAAATTGCCTTTCCGCGTGCTGCCGCACAGAGTCAAGACGCCACACGTTCTAAACCCTTCAGCGCATTTGGTAACTGTCAGTAGCTTGTGGCGTTCGCTGTGTTATTCAGTGGTTTGGTATTTAACTAATATGTAAATGAAAATGATAATATTATTTAATTACAGTAAGTGATTACTAAATAACTATTTCTCCCAGATAAAGATTTGGTCAAGTTGCTAAAGAACTCGATATTAACGTTGTGTTAGAGTGTTGTCTGTAAGTTGTGTAATTGTTACTAAATCACAGTTCATACATCAGATTTTATACAACTACTGATTATGATGGAAACAGTTATGATCATTAAAACCACCGAATATCAGCCGCGTACAGCACTGACGGATGTTGCCTGAAACAATATTCTTCGCAACTAATGCGTAATTAATTTCGGCTCCATACATCAGCAAGAAAAGTTTGTTATATGGATCGTGCTATGAGCACTGTTTTTAAAGAACCGATCTGATTCGAATTATTTTCATTAAAATGAGTTCAGGACCACCGGTGGCCCTTTAATTTTTACACAATTTTATTGCCTATGGCATTTATGTGTGCAGAGTTGCGTAATTTGAATTTGCCGCTGAGATAATTGTTAAGATGGCGGCAGACAATTGATAGAGACTTTCTATTGTTAGAGCAAATTTCCTTTCAACAGGATAACTATTTGAAATGCTTATTAAACTTTACTTTTGTATTGTGCACTATTTAGACTAATTTTGATCATGCTAACCTTTGATACTTTCATAAGAAACACAGACGAAAGCGCGATACAAATTATTAATGGCCGTGCTCCTTGCAGAGGAAAGAGATAATTAACACAGATAATTCTTATTGAGTGAGGAATTAAAGTTACAAATAATTATTCACTCATATCTATAATAATAATGAACTCTATTCTCCAGAAATAATTACAATTTCTTAACAGACCTCAGTTTGATATGTGTCTTGCGTCAGCAACCTACAAAAGCCAACCAACAAAAGGTCAAAACGAAGACAAACGCAGATCATAAAAGGAATTTACAATTATCATTGTCTTTATATGATACACATCGATATGTCCAATTACATCATAAAATGTTGTATAAATAATTATTATTAATCATCGTTTTATTTCACAGTTTTTCCATATGTTGTATAGATAATATTTATAACTGAAAAAGGCATAATTTCCCCTCGTCGCGCTGTAGCTAAAATTTATCTCGTGGATGTTACATTGCCCCTATGGCTGAGAAAATATTTTTAGGCTTGTCTGTATATGGATTGTCTGATCTGTTGTCATTTCGCCTCTTTCGGTTGCTATTGTTATTGTTTGGATTTTCATTGTGGTACTGCCTCTAATTACTATTCGATTGTTGGTGTTCTTCGGCCTTTAGATAATTACAGTTTTTATTATTAAGATAACCTAAATTTTGGATGTATGGATACCTATTATTATTATTATTATTATTATTATTATTCTATTTTCCGTTACTATATGCTTTACTTTTATTTTCCTTTGGACTACCTTCGCCCCTATTTCCATTATTTCCATTCCATTAATTTTTTTCTATTAAGACTATTGGTATTGCTGATCACCTCAGAATTTTTTCTGGCGTCTTCTTGCGCTATATCCAGAGAATCAGTTACAGACAGGAATTCTTTCAGAACGGTGTCTGTAACAATAAATAATTTTTCTCTAATATGTAAGGGTAATATAGCTTTTAAAACTCGCAATAAGTCTCTGGCAGTTACTAGCTCATGCCAGTACCGACTCATGTTAATATATTTTTCAGAGTACTTCCTAAAGGAACCTGGCTTCGGATTGTACATTTCTGCATTTTAAACAACTTTACGGGGTCGCTCTTGAGTAGACGCTGACCAGAATTCATCAAGGAACACCTTCTCAAAGTCGTGGAAAGTCTTGCAAGTTTCTGCTGCATTTAATGCCCAGAGCGACGCATCACCAGATATATGTGAAACCACAAACTGTACTTTCTGTTCTTGCGACCATGATTTTGGAAGAACACTTTTTAAGTTTCAAATGAAAACTACTGGATGTATGTTTTCTTGCTTTCTTCGTTAAATATTAGAAACTGTGTTTGCTTAATCAGTCATTCTTCATGAGTTGAAGTAGTTAAGTGCATGGAATTGCTATCATTCGCAGGTGGTGTGGTTACTTTATTACAAGTACATTCTATTTCACTATTATTGTTCCTTGGAGTCACATATTGCTCTGGTAATATCGGCTGATTACCAAAATTTTTCCTTCCTTGTGGCGCATTAAAATGTTCCGCCAGATTATCTGCGATCTTTTGCCTGTCTGTACCAGTGTTGTAATTACTGCATACTGTCAGATTTTCAAAGTTTTGATTTTCAGAGTTCAGCACCCTGGCTACTACGGTTCGGACTTGCTTTCGGATTTTTGAGGGAATGTCCTCCTCCATTGTTTCTACAGCGGCAGCCAAAGCTTTGAATTGGTTCTCTAGTCTATCTACTTCAGTTTCAAGGCTATTGACTTGAACTGGAATGTTTGTTAACGGTTGAATAGTGGTTTTTACTGCATCGATCTCCTGCTTAAAATGGGTAGTAATACCACTATCACGATTGACCAACACTGGATTTATCCTGCGGACAATTTCGTTATCACTTCCCAGATAAATATTGTTTATATTTTCCATTAATTTCCTTTTCTTGGTCCCTGAGCTGCTGTTGCTGTTCTTCTATAAGCTTTTCCTGTCTAAGTTTATCCTTTTCCTGCTGACGTTGTCTTTCACGCTCTTGTTCTTTAATAGCAAACTTTTCAAATAATTCTGTTAGCATATCCCGTATCTGCATAGCTTGAGCACTGCTATCTTCTGCCCAGAACAAATATTGTCAATAATTCCTAACTGGTTGAATGCAGGAGTGTCGGTTTGTTTTGGCAACTCCTCAGTTTTAATATCACTCGGGACATCAGTTACTAAATTATCAATCATAATTAAATTTTCTAATAATTCGACAGAAGTATGGGTAGATTGTTCTACCTGAGTCTCTGATGTCATTTTTGCATCAATATGCTCATTCGTTTTAATCTGTTTCTTTAGCTTAACCATTGTATCACCAATATAGCACAATAAATATGTAAATCACTGACAAGCACCACTTGACACAAAATAGTCTTATAACTAACACATATGCACAAATAACACTTTAATATATTATTTTCGCAGCCAGAATATTCAATTATTACTACTTATGGCTGCAGATACTGCTTAACATGAACATCTGCTCGACCTTTGTTCATTGTGAGGGGTGGACATCTCTGCTTATATGAAGTTACTCCTGTCCCTAGCGCTAAAGTGAATGAATGTGTATTGGTGGCCCCACGTTAACAGTCAGTGTAGCGTTCGCTGTGCTATTCAGTGGTTTGGAATTGAAATAACTTATAAATGAAAATGACAATCTTATTTCATTACAGTGAGTAATTAACAAATAAATTTTTCTCCCATCTAAAGATCTCCAAGTTAACGTTGTGTTAGAGTGTTGTCTGTAAGTTTGTATCACTAAATCACAGTTCATACAACCGATTCTATATAACTATTGATTATGATGGAAACAGTTATTTTCAGCAAAATGATCATTAAAACCACCGAATATCAGCCGCGTACAACACTGACGTATGTTACCTGAAACAATTTTCTTCGCAACTCCTGCGTAATTAATTTCGGCTCCATACATCAGCAAGAAAAGTATGTTATATGGATCGTGCTATGAGCACTGTTTTCAAAGAACCAATCTGATTCGAATTATTTTCATTAAAATGAGTTCAGGACCACCGGTGGCCCTTTAATTTTACACAATTTTATTACCTTTGGCATTTGTGTCTGCAGAGTTGCGTAATTTGAATTTGCCGCTGAGGTAATTGTTAAGATGCCGCAGACAATTGATAGAGACTTTCTATTGTTAGAGCAAATTTCCTTTTAACAGGATAACTATTTGAAATGCTTATTAAACTTTACTTTCGTATTGTGCACTATTTAGACAAATTTTCATCAGGCAAACCTTTGATACTTTCGTAAGAAACACAGACGAAAGCGCGATACAAATCATTATTGGCTGTGCTCCTTGCAGAGGAAAGAGATAATTAACACAGATAATGCTTATTGAGTGAGGAATTAAAGTTACAGATAATTATTCACTCATATTTATTATAATGATGAACTCTATTCTCCAGAAGTAATTACAATTTCTTAACAGACCTCAGTTTGATATGTGTCTTGCGTCCGCAACCTACAAAAGCCAACCAACAAAAGGTAAAAACGAAGACAAACGCAGATCATAAAAGGAATTTACAATTATCATAGATATGTCCAATTACATCATAAAATGTTGTATAAATAATTAATATTAATCATCGTTTTATTTCACTGTTTTTCCATATGTCGGATAGATAATGTTTATAACTGATA